>NC_053391.1:576927860-578127860 GCF_905171765.1 Bufo bufo
CATCCACACCCCTCTATATTTCACCTGCATCCTGCAAGGCTTTGTACAGGCCCCATATTATGAAGTGCACGGCGTATTACCATACCTCCCAACTTTTGAAAAGCCCAGGGAGGAACAATGGCAGCAGTGCGCTTAGCACACCAACATTCTTTTCTTACACTAAGCCATCCCTCTAATTTAATGCTTATCTATATACTCCCAATCCCATCCAGTCTTCCTTGGGTCTTCACACAGTACTTATGCCCCTTTTGTGCCTCCACAACATAGTTATGACCCTTTAGTGCCCCATACAGTAGTCATGATCCCTTACCTCTTAACAATAGTTATGCCTCCTTATTGCACCCACACAGCAGTTGTGACCTATTGCTTGTTTGACTTCGCCTCTGCCTCATCATTCGGTCCTGCACTGTTGCTCCTGGTTACGACTCGGCCTGCTGACTATGTCTGTACCTCTGGTACCTTGCTCAGGTACCTCCTCCGCCTGGATCAGCTGCCTTGTGTGCCAATTCTCCTCAAGAGGTAGCGACCTGGTGTTCCCCTCTGGAAAGTCTATCCCCACCATCAGGGATACTGTCAAGAATGAGAGGTTCACTTAGACAACGCCCTTAGAGGAGGTAGGACACATGGCACATTGGTTTCACACCCGTTGGTTTGTGACAATTTTTCATGTGACAACTCCTTTAAGTTATAAACATAGGGAGAAGAGGCGTGCTCACTCACATTGCGCCTGACCTCTGCATGCTCCATGATTGCTGCTCTTTCATCGCTCTGCCCCTATACTGCCGCACACAGGTCTCTCACTGAGCCTGAACCAAGCATGGTCCTCTGTGCTCCTCCCATACCTAGTGATATTCTCCAGACAGCAGTGACGACCCCTTTCCTACATGCCATGCTGCTGCTGTTGTTCTGGAGGAGAGCAGGAATGTATTAACAAGTAAAGGTCCATTCACCCGTCCACAATTCTGTTCTGTATTTTGCGGAACGGAATTGCGGACCCATTCAATTTTATGGGGCCATACTACGTGCTGTCCGGATCCGGAAATGAGGATCCGCACTTCCGGGTCTGCAATTCCGTTCCCGAAAAAAATAGAACATGTCCTATTAGGCATTTTCTATTATAGTGCCAGCGATGTGCGGTCCGCAAAATGCGGAACGCACATTGCCGGTGTCCGTGTTTTGCGGATCCGCAAAACACATACGAATGCGTGAATGGACCCTAATTGTGAAAGGAATCATCCCTCACTTGCTGAGCATGATGTGCTCACACTGGCTACGTGATTGACGGGGGGGTTGTGACGAATGGGAAAACACAGCCCAGTGTATAGTGGGACATTCAGCAGACTGCCTGGGACAGGTCCGCTGGATCTGGAGCAGCTAGGACCTATGGAATTAAAGTGTGAGAAGCAGGCATTCACCAATATTTTCCTCATGTACAGTAATTTAAATCTCTACCTAAATTCACATGTATAAACTAGCTTTATTTGTAGTTGCAGTTAAGCCACTTGATATATGTCACCGCCAGTTCTCTGAGAAGGTCTGGCAGAGACGTTCTTCTATACCTCTTGCATATGTTTCTTTGTTTTGGTTTCACTTTGTCATCTCCTTTCCTTCTCCCACTGTTACCTATTTACACTAATTGCCTCCCTTTATATTCCCTCCCATACTGCTGCTCACTTTGCGTTTATACTACTTCCTGATTGAAGTGTTTGTTCACTGCTGGAGACTTCTGTACTGCTTGTTCAAATAAGTCCTTTCATGTATTTGATTTCCCTTGCTGCTTGATTCTAGGTGACCCTGACTCCCTCCGTATTAAGTGCATTATCAAAGATATAGCAACAAATGCCTACAATCTGTTAAATAATATACCTTCAGAAACACAGTGGTGGCACATGGAAAATATAGACCCATTGGGGGGAAAGTGAAAACCCTCACGCGTATCGCTAGTGCATATACTAGCTTCCTCAGAGTGCAGGCGCCGTGAAGACCAGCGTGCTGGATGAACAAACGCACATGGCGCAAGATGGCGCCCGAGCGGTAGTCGACGCCGCGATGCTTCCAAAAAGCGGAAACACATCACGGCCACTGCCAACGCCACAGAGCGCCGAGCCGCACAATTACATCCCCCAAAGGATCACTGAAGCAAAGAAAGGTACAAATAGTTCCGGTATGAAAACAGGCAAAAAAATTGTGTAGAACAAATGTCAATTAAAAGCCCAATTCATAAGATAACAATAGTATCAAAACATGATTCAATATTGTATGCCATCAATCAAAATACTCCAATTCCTGGAGGTGAGTTGCCCTATTACACCAACATTTTACCATGTTATCTAAGGTGCATAAACATTTAGACAACCCACCGGCCGACCAATTGTGGCGGCATTGGGGGCCTATGTGAACAAGCCTGTATTTATTTAGATTTCTTTTTACAGTCTTTCGTTCTGGGACTCAAATCATACATTTGTGATTTCCATGCATCTCATACAGGAATTGAGGGATGTTGTCTTGCCGCCTGGCACTTTGATGGTTACATGTGATGTCGAGTCACTATACTCCAACATTTCCCATAGTGACGGGATAACTGCTGTCCAACTCTACCACTGCGATCCAGCCCACCACACTTTTTTGGTGAGTTTACTGGAATTTGTGTTGACGCATAATTATTTTGTTTTCAACCGGCGCCTGCACTCGCGCTCGGACCATGCACCGGGAGAATCCAGGTAATACCCATGTGCGCCCCCCCCCCCCCTCCTTCCTTCATTGTTTATGTATTTGACCACAGCCATATTCGATTATTGACTAATTATAAAGGCTATAATAATGTTGAAACGCTAATGCATATTACATGGACCTCTGAGGAAGCTAGTATATGCACTAGCGATACGCGTGAGGGTTTTCGCTTTCCCCCCAATGGGTCTATATTTTTCCATGTGCCCACCACTGTGTTTCTGAAAGATATATTATTGAACAGATTGTAGCATTTGTTTGCTATAATCTTTGATAATTGCATATATATTGTTTCAATGGTGTCTCTGGATGAAATTTGTACATGATTATTACCAATTAGTGGGGATTGCTCCATGAATAGATGTTTTTAATGAGTATGTTTCAATAAATTATGTTTTTATTTTTGGCGGTGGCGGTCTAGTTGTGGTATTCTTTACTTGGTTTAGTCTATGTTTTGTTTTTTGATACCAAGGCCTGCACTCCTTTACTTTGTCTATAGGTGTGCCCCCTGCTGTTTGTTTTATAGTGCTTCAAAGCAGATAATTGAAAGCGACCAACAGCCAACTAGACCCTATGTGCAGAAAGCCACAGGGGCAAAGTGAAATAGAAGTAGTAGTGCACACAGACGCTTCCCAGCCGTACAGTGATGGGAAGAGTGCAACCTTTCTTCTCTTTAGGGCACTGCCTGGTTCTGGGGTTTCACATGACTGATGGAGGTTTGGGTGCCCTTGACAGTGATAAATTGTGAGGTGCATGGCAGAGTCCTCTACAGCAGTGGAGGCAGTTTGCAGTAGAATAGTTCTTTACTGAAGAATCAAGTTCAAAAACATCAGTGACAGTTCTCAGCATGCATGGACTCCGTACAGAAGTGCAATTTCCACAGATCTTACAAGTGTCTGAATCATTATTCCTGAATCTGCACTTTCTCTGAAGCCTAAACATTCAGAAATAAGGGTGCAAACACTTCTCACTATGCAACCATGGGCAGATCCCAACTAGAGATGAGCGAATTTCATATTTAGTTTGGGGTAAAAGGTGAATTGTGTTATGGATTCCGTTACCACGACCATAACGCAATTCTATGACGGAATGCATAACCTTTAGAGGCATTCCGTTATTCATTCCGTCATATTAGAAGTCTTTGGCTGCAAAACGGATCCATCCCCGTTTCCGTTATGCAGGGGAGTCCTTATACTGAAATGAACTTTTGCACAATATTTAAATTTTTCGAGTTTTACCTGTATAGTATGTGGGGTAGAGATGCCATGGATAGCTTCTCCGGAGGTAGGCGGCCAGATAGATGGTCTAAGGGTCATTGGAGCAGTATTACCCAGTCAGAGGCTCAAGTAGGGTCCACAGGACTTGACTACATGAGGAGAATAATAGCCATAGTATCAAAGTAAATATAGAATGGATGATGGATGGGAGGGGAGAAGTCCCTAACCAAGGTAGGGAGCATATTCACCATCCGTCGTTTTCCGGGCGCCGCAGGATCACCCCTTCGGTAAACTCGCACAAGAGTGGGATTACCGGTACTTCTCCACTGCGGATGCAGTAATGGGAAACTGGATGACCGGCGAGGTACCTGCCAGCAGGTGGTGCTACTAAGGCCTCTTCACACTTGCGTTGTTGGGATCCGGCATGCACTTCCGTTGCCGGAGGTGCCTGCCGGATCCGGAAAAACCAAGTGTACTGAAAGCATTTGAAGACGGAACCGTCTTCCAAATGCTTTCAGTGTTACTATGGCACCCAGGACGCTATTAAAGTCCTGGTTGCCATAGTAGTAGTGGGGAGCGGGGGAGCGGTATACTTACAGTCCGTGCGGCTCCCGGGGCGCTCCAGAATGACGTCAGAGCGCCCCATGCGCATGGATGACGTGATCACATGGATCACGTGATCCATGCGCTTGGGGCGCCCTGACGTCACTCTGGAGCGCCCGGGGAGCCGCACGGACGGTAAGTACACTGCTCCCCCGCTCCCCACTACACTTACCATGGCTGTCAGGACTTTAGCGTCCCGGCAGCCATGGTAACCAACTCAGAAAAAGCTAAATGTCGGCTCCGGCAATGCGCCGAAACGACGTTTAGCTTAAGGGCCGGATCCAGATCAATGCCTTCCAATGGGCATTAATTTCCGGATCCGGCCTTGCGGCAAGTGTTCCGGATTTTTGGCCGGAGCAAAAAGCGCAGCATGCTGCAGGTATTTTCTCCGGCCAACAAACGTTCCGTACCGGAACTGAAGACATCCTGATGCATCCTGAACGGATTACTCTCCATTCAGAATGCATTAGGATAATCCTGATCAGGATTCTTCCGGCATAGAGCCCCGACGACGGAACTCTATGCCGGAAGAAAAGAACGCAGGTGTGAAAGAGCCCTAAAGTGGAGATCCACGATGAAGACATCCTGCTGCAGGATACAACCTGTAAAGTGAAGGAAAAAAATAAAGAAAAAAGGAAAAATATAAAAATTTGCAGCAAGACCTGCAGAGGACAGCAGTCATGTCTGACACTAAACTAAAACTGATTAGCCTAGTGCAGTGATGGAGAACCTTTTACAGACAGAGTGCCCAAACTGCAACCCAAAACCCACTTATTTCTCGCAAAGTGCCAACACAGCAATTTCTCCTGAATACTACAGTCCAATATAGTATATCTTCCATGTACTTTATCCTTTAGCTATAATAGCCTGCCTGCATTCAGTGCGCTGCCTGTGCTGTTCATAGTGGCCTTGCGCAGATGAATAGCAGAAGTCTAAGGCATATTGGTACACCCTAGACTTCATGCAGAGTGCTGCCTCTGGCACCTGGGAGGAGCCAAACATTTTTATATCTAGTGTCGCCTCCTAGTGGAAGCTGGGCATATACCCATGGTGCTGTGTCCCCCAATTACATTAATGAGAAAAGCAAGTGCTGCTTCTAGGGATGAGCGAATCGACTTCGGATGAAACATCCGAAGTCGATTTGCATAAAACTTTGTTACTTCACGAAGCAATAACTTCGGCTCATCGGAGCCAATACATTCTAATACTGTACGGAGCTCCTTCTCCGTTCAGTATTAGAACAAAGTTTTATGCAAATCGACTTTGGATGTTTCATCCGAAGTCGATTCGCTCACCCCTAGCTGCTTCCCTGTGAAATGAATGGGAGGCTGTTTTGAGGCAGAAACGATTCTAAATAAGCGCTGAAAAACTCTGTGAACTGCTCTAAGGGTGGTAAATTTGTGTGCAGAAAATCCACACAAATCTGGACTATTTATCGCGTTTAGGTCTCATCCTTCCAATCCCCATAAGAAATACGCAACAACGATTGACACACTTTTTTAACCCTCAATTGTTCTTCTACTACGCATTCTGTATTAAAGACCTGTGGTGACGTCACTGTGCTCATCACATGATACATCACAAGATCCATCACCATGGTGATGGACCATGTGATGAGCTCAGTGAAGTCACCACAGGTCCTTTGACAGGTCCTGAAGAAAGAACAGGAGACCGGCAGCTACACGATCAATTGGAGGAGGTGAGTTAATTATTTTTTTATTTTTAACCCTCAATTGACCTTGTACTAAGCATTCTGTATTAAAGAATGCTATTATTTTCCCTTATAACATGGTTATAATACAGTGAATAGACTTTCATCCTAGCAGCCATGCGTGAAAATCGCACCGCATCCGCACTTGCTTGCGATTTTTTTTTTTTATGCAGCCGCATTCACTTCTATGGGGCCTGCGTTGCGTGAAAAACGCACAATATAGAGCTTGCTGCGATTTTCACGCAACGCACAAGTGATGCGTGAAAGTCACCGCTCATGTACACAGCCCCATAGAAATGATTGGGTCCGGATTCAGTGAGGGTGCAATGCGTTCACCTCACGCATTGCACCCGCGCGGAAAACTCGCCTGTGTGAACCTAGCCTAAGGCCGAATGCACACGGCGGTGTTCCGCGGCCGTGAACGGTCCGTGGTATGCCGGCCTGGATTCCTGCTGACAGGAGCAGGAGCGCACGGCGTCATTGGTTGCTATGACAGCGTGCGCTCATGCCGCCGCTGCACTACAGTAATACACTCGTATGATCTATACCAGTGCATTCGGCCTAAAGCACAGTGTACCTTACAATTGTCTAATCTCATTCACTTTGCTGGTGCAGTGTTATGCCTCAGGCCTCATGCACACGACCGTTGTGTGCATCCGTGGCCGTTGTGCCGTTTTCCGTTTTTTTTCGCGGACCCATTGACTTTCAATGGGTCCGTGGAAAAAACGGAAAATGCACCGTTTGGCAGCCGCATCCGTGAGCCGTGTTTCCTGGCCGTGAAAAAATATGACCTGTCCTATTTTTTTCACGGCCAACGGTTCACGGACCCATTCAAGTCAATGGTCCGTGAAAGAACACGGATGCACACAAGATTGGCATCCGTGTCCGTGATCCGTGGCCGTAGGTTAGTTTTTATACAGACGGATCCGAAGATCCGTCTGCATAAAAGCTTTTCAAAGCTGAGTTTTCACTTCGTGAAAACTCAGAACCGACAGTATATTCTAACACAGAAGCGTTCCCATGGTGATGGGGACGCTTCTAGTTAGAATACACTACAAACTGTGTACAAGACTGCCCCCTGCTGCCTGGCAGCACCCGATCTCTTACAGGGGGCCGTGATCAGCACAATTAACCCCTTCAGGTGCGGCACCTGAAGGGGTTAATTGTGCTGATCACGGCCCCCTGTAAGAGATCAGGGCTGCCAGGCAGCAGGGGGCAGACCCTCCCCCCCCTCCCCAGTTTGAATATCATTGGTGGCCAGTGCGGCCCCCCCCCCTCCCTCTATTGTAATAATTCGTTGGTGGCACAGTGTGCGCCCCCCCCCCTCCCTCTATTGTAATAATTCGTTGGTGGCACAGTGTGCGCCCCCCATCGGCCCCCCCCTCCCTCTATAGCATTAACAACATTGGTGGCCAGTGTGCGGCCTCCCACCCCACCCCCCCCCCATCATTGGTGGCAGCGGTGTTCCGATCGGAGTCCCAGTTTAATCGCTGGGGCTCCGATCGGTAACCATGGCAACCGGGACGCTACTACAGTCCTGGTTGCCATGGTTACTTAGCAATAGTACAATAGTAGAAGATTCATACTTACCTGCTGCTGGCTGCTGCTGCGATGTTCGTGTCCGGCCGGGAGCTCCACCTACTGGTAAGTGACAGGTCTGTGCGGCGCATTGCTAAATGAACTGTCACGGCCGGACACGAACCTCGCAGCTCCCAGGTAAGTATGAATCTTTTACTATTGTACTATTGCTAGTAACCCGCTGCCACCAATGATCGGGGGGGGGGGGGGGAGATGGGAGGCCGCACACTGGCCACCAATGTTGTTAATGCTATAGAGGGAGGGGGGGCCAATGGGGGGCGCACACTGTGCCACCAACGAATTATTACAATAGAGGGAGGAAGGGGGGGGGGGGCGGACACTGTGCCTCCAACAAATTATTACAATAGAGGGAGGAAGGGGGGGGGGGGCCGCCCTGGCCACCAATGATATTCAAACTGGGGAGGGGGGGGGGGTCTGCCCCCTGCTGCCTGGCAGCCCTGATCTCTTACAGGGGGATATGATAGTACAATTAACCCCTTCAGGTGCGGCACCTAAGGGGTTAATTGTGCTGATCACGGCCCCCTGTAAGAGATCGGATGCTGCTAGGCAGCAGGGGGCAGTCATGTACACAGTTTGTAGTATATTCTAACTAGAAGCGTCCCCATCACCATGGGAACGCCTCTGTGTTAAAATATACTGTCGGAAATGAGGTTTCACGATCTAACTCATATCCGACAGTATATTCTAACATAGAGGCGTTCCCATGGTGATGGGGACGCTTCAAGTTAAAATATACCATCGGATTGGAGAAAACTCCGATCTGATGGTATAAAAGGGACTCCAGACTTTACATTGAAAGTCAATGGGGACGGATCCGTTTGAAATGGCACCATATTGTGTCAACGTCAAACGGATCCGTCCCCATTGACTTGCATTGTAATTCAGGACGGATCCGTTTGGCTCCGCACGGCCAGGCGGACACCAAAACGACTTTTTTTTCATGTTCGTGGATCCTCCAAAAATCAAGGAAGACCCACGGACGAAAAAACGGTCACGGATCACGGGAAAACGGAACCCGTTTTGCGGACCGCAAAAAAATACGGTCGTGTGCATGAGGCCTCATTCACATGTCAGTGTTTTGGTCAGTAATTTCCATCAGTGAATGTGAGCCAAAACCAGGATCGGAGCCTCCACAGACCTAGGGTATAAGTGAAAGATCTGCACCTGTTCTGTTTAGAGCCGCACCTGGTTTTGGCTCAAAATCACTGACCGAACACTGACGTGTGAATAAGGCCTCATGCACACGACCGTATTTTTTTGCGGTCCGCAAAACGGGGTTCCGTTTTCCCATGATCCGTGACCGTTTTTTCGTCCGTGGTCCTTCCTTGATTTTTGGAGGATCCACGGACATGAAAAAAAATGTCGTTTTGGTGTCCGCCTGGCCGTGCGGAGCCAAACGGATCCGTCCTGAATTACAATGCAAGTCAATGGGGACGGATCCGTTTGACGTTGACACAATATGGTGCCATTTCAAACGGATCCGTCCCCATTGACTTAATGTAAAGTCAGGAGTTAATATACCATAGGATGGGAGTTTTCTCCAATCCGATGGTATATTTTAACTTGAAGCGTCCCCATCACCATGGGAACGCCTCTATGTTAGAATATACTGTCGGATATGAGTTAGATCGTGAAACCTCATTTCCGACAGTATATTCTAACACAGAGGCGTTCCCATGGTGATGGGGACGCTTCTAGTTAGAATATACTACAAACTGTGTACATGACTGCCCCCTGCTGCCTAGCAGCATCCGATCTCTTACAGGGGGCCGTGATCAGCACAATTAACCCCTCAAGTGCCGCACCTGAAGGGGTTAATTGTACTATCATATCCCCCTGTAAGAGATCAGGGCTGCCAGGCAGCAGGGGGCAGACCCCCCCCCCCCCCCTCCCCAGTTTGAATATCATTGGTGGCCAGTGCGGCCCCCCCCCCTTCCTCCCTCTATTGTAATAAATCGTTGGTGGCACAGTGTGCGCCCCCCCCCCTCCTTCCTCCCTCTATTGTAATAATTCGTTGGTGGCACAGTGTGCGCCCCCCCCCCTTCCTCCCTCTATTGTAATCGTTGGTGGCACAGTGTGCGCCCCCCCCCCCTTCCTCCCTCTATTGTAATAAATCGTTGGTGGCACAGTGTGCCCCCCCCCCCCCTCTCCCTCTATTGTAATAATTTGTTGGTGGCACAGTGTGCGCCCCCCCCCTTCCTCCCTCTATTGTAATAAATCGTTGGTGGCACAGTGTGCGCCCCCCATTGGCCCCCCCTCCCTCTATAGCATTAACAACATTAGTGACCAGTGTGCGGCCTCCCATCTCATCCCCCCCCCCATCATTGGTGGCAGCGGGTTACTAGCAATAGTACAATAGTTAAAGATTCATACTTACCTGGCTGCTGCGATGTTCGTGTCCGGCCGGGAGCTCCTCCTACTGGTAAGTGACAGTTTATTTAGCAATGCGCCGCACAGACCTGAGGCTGTCACTTACCAGTAGGTGGAGCTCCCGGCCGGACACGAACATCGCAGCAGCCAGCAGGTAAGTATGAATCTTCTACTATTGTACTATTGCTAAGTAACCATGGCAACCAGGACTGTAGTAGCGTCCCGGTTGCCATGGTTACCGATCGGAGCCCCAGCGATTAAACTGGGACTCCGATCGAACTCCGCTGCCACCAATAATGGGGGGGGGGGGGGGAGATGGGAGGCCGCACACTGGCCACCAATGTTGTTAATGCTATAGAGGGAGGGGGGCCGATGGGGGGCGCACACTGTGCCACCAACCTATTATTACAATAGAGGGAGGGAGGGGGGGGGCGCACACTGTGCCACCAACGAATTATTACAATAGAGGGAGGGAGGGGGGGGGGGGCGCACACTGTGCCACCAACGAATTATTACAATAGAGGGGGGGGGGGGGGGCCGCACTGGCCATCAATGATATTCAAACTGGGGAGGGGGGGGGGATGTCTGCCCCCTGCTGCCTGGCAGCCCTGATCTCTTACAGGGGGATATGATAGTACAATTAACCCTTTCAGGTGCCGCACCTGAAGGGGTTAATTGTGCTGATCACGGCCCCCTGTAAGAGATCGGGTGCTGCCAGGCAGCAGGGGGCAGTCTTGTACACAGTTTGTAGTGTATTCTAACTAGAAGCGTCCCCATCACCATGGGAACGCTTCTGTGTTAGAATATACTGTCGGTTCTGAGTTTTCACGAAGTGAAAACTCAGCTTTGAAAAAGCTTTTATGCAGACGGATCTTCGGATCCGTCTGTATAAAAACTAACCTACGGCCACGGATCACGGACACGGATGCCAATCTTGTGTGCATCCGTGTTCTTTCACGGACCCATTGACTTGAATGGGTCCGTGAACCGTTGGCCGTGAAAAAAATAGGACAGGTCATATTTTTTTCACGGCCAGGAAACACGGCTCACGGATGCGGCTGCCAAACGGTGCATTTTCCGATTTTTCCACGGACCCATTGAAAGTCAATGGGTCCGCGAAAAAAAACGGAAAACGGCACAACGGCCACGGGTGCACACAACGGTCGTGTGCATGAGGCCTAAGGCATTAGGCCTCATGCACACGACCGTGCCGTTTTTCGCGGTCCGCAAACCGCGGATCCGCAAAAAACGGAAGCCCATTGTAGAAATGCCTATTCTTGTCCGCAAAACGGAGAAGAATACGACATGCTATATTTTTTTTGCAGGGCCTCGGAACGGAGCAACGGATGCGGACAGCACATGAAGTGCTGTCCGCATCTTTTGCGGCCCCATTGAAGTGAATGGGTCCGCATCCGAGGCGCAAAAAATGCAGCTCGGATGCGGACCACAACAACGGTCGTCTGTGGTTCTTCCGCACGTAATCCACAACGCATGCAGGAAGCCTAAGGTTACCTACAAACGTTACAAATTATGTGCAGATTATGGTGCAGAAAAGCCACAGTGTACAAGCAAAGTGCATGAAGTTAGACAAATGTAATATACACTTTGCTTTTTTCTGCCCTGCCGCGTGGATTAAGGCCACCTGCACACGTTGTGAAATATGCAGTTTTTCCACACAGATTTCCCAGATTACACAATTCTCATGTACACTTTGTGGATTTTTTCTGCACAGTTTTATGAGGATTTTTACCCTTTTCGGCCTCATGCACACGACCGTATTTTTTCACGGTCCGCAAAACGGGGTTCCGTTGGTCCGTGATCCGTGACCGTTTTTTCGTCCGTGGGTCTTCCTTGATTTTTGGAGGATCCACGGACATGAAAAAAAAAGTCGTTTTAGTGTCCGCCTGGCCGTGCAGAGCCAAACGGATCCGTCCTGAATTACAATGTAAGTCAATGGGGACGGATCCGTTTGACGTTGACACAATATGGTGCAATTTCAAACAGATCCGTCCCCCATTGACTTTCAATGTAAAGTCAGGAGTCCCTATTATACCATCGGATCTGAGTTTTCTCCAATCCGATGGTATATTTTAACTTGAAGCGTCCCCATCACCATGGGAACGCCTCTATGTTAGAATATACTGTCGGATATAAGTTAGAAACTCATATCCGACAGTATATTCTAACACAGAGGCGTTCCCATAGTGATGGGGACGCTTCTAGTTAGAATATACTACGAACTGTGTACATGACTGCCCCCTGCTGCCTGGCAGCACCCGATCTCTTACAGGGGGCTGTGATCCGCAGTGCTGCACCTGAGGGGTTAATTGTGCATATCATAGCCCCCTGTAAGAGATCAGGGGCTGCCAGGCAGCAGACCCCCCTCCCTCCCCAGTTTGAATATCATTGGTGGCCAGTGTGCGGCCCCCCCTCCCTCTATTGTATTATCATTGGTGGCCAGTGTCTGGCCACCAATGAAATTAAAACTGGGGAGGGAGGGGAGTCTGCCCCCTGCTGCCTGGCAGCCCCTGATCTCTTATAGGGGGCTATAATATGCACGATGAACCTAAAATGCACTCTAACCTTTACAGGTGAATGTATTGTGACTTTTGAATGCACATGTCCAACTGTTCAATGTTTCAGTACTTTTTGCACAACTTGCTGTTCTCTAACAAGGAGCTTAAGGGCAAAATTCACAACAGGTGTTTGATCCATGAATCGCCCAATAAATTTCCTGGTTCAATTAGAATTGGTATTTAAACAGTCCTCATTATGTTGTTCACATTTTGACATCATGAGACCAAGATGACGCCTAATAATTGATCAACAGTACCTCGCCATTGCGAGGCTTCAAGCAGAATGTTCTCAGATGGAAGTGGCCACTGAGCTTAGCGTATTATCAGCAGGTTGTATCAGAGATACAGAGAGACTGGAGGAGTCACAGAAAGGCATTGAAGTGGACGTCCTTTGGCCACATCCCACACTGATGACCGCTTCATTGTGAACAATGCGCTGCAGGACTGGATGATGAATGCCACACAACTCCACGCACATTTAAGGGAGGTGAGAGGCACCCAAGTGCCACGGCAGACAATTCAAAAGCGTTTACATCACCGTGGTCTCTGTGCTAGACGACCTGCAAGGGTACCTGACCACACACCAGGCACCGGCATCATCGTCTTGCATCTACGCTGAAGGAGGGACCATTGGGCCTCAGTGCTGTTCACTGATGAAAGTCGATTCACGCTGAGCAGAAATGATGGCCGCCAACGATGTTGGAGACTTCAAAGAGAGTGCTATGCATCAGCCACTGTTTGCCTTTGGTGGTGGTGGTGTTACAGTGTGAGCAGGTGTGTCTAGTCAATACAGAACTGCTCTACCCTTTGTGAATGGTACAGTGACAAGCCCATACTACTTGAATAACATAATTAATCCAGTCATTGTGCCTCTGCATGAACAACACAGGCCTAATTTCATCTTCATGGACGACAATGCACCAGCTCATCGAGGTCGCATCATTAGGGAACGGCTGCTGGAGACCGGGGTACCTCAAATGGAGTGGCCTACACTTTCTGCAGACCTGAATCCCATTGAAAACCTATCGGATTAGCTTATTCACTGTGTAGAGGCTTGTAACTCTGTACCCCAGAACCTCAATGACCTGAGGGCCGCCCTAAAGAGTGGGATGCCATACCTCAGCAGACAGTAAGTGGACTTGAGAACTACGAGACATCGTTGTCAAGCTGTAATTGATGCTCAAGGCCACACGACAAGTTATTGAGACCCTGACATTTTTGTGGGGGTATATCCACCAATATTGTCTGGTTTTGTTTTAATAACTTGTTGAGATGAGGAAATCACCACTGCTGCTTCTGATTAAATGCCATACTTTTATGTTGTGATATCAGTGTAGAGTGAACTTTTTACGTTTTCCATAAATTTCACCTGAAAACCAAATATTCCTAACTTTTTGTGAATCGTGTAAATCCGCAGGAAAACTTGTGCGGATCTTATGTGCGTTCACTTTGGAAATCCTCAGAATATATCACCTGTTTGTGCTATTCCAGGCCTTATATAGCACCGTTTTCCCCACAGACTTCAAAGGAGTTAACATAAAAAATCCACACTAAAACCGCTATAGTATGGATTCATATGGATTTTTTTTTTTATCATAGATTTTTTGCATAGAAATCCCTCATCACTCCGCCTGTGCGATATTACTGGCAGTCGTGTAAACCTTCCTGTCTCCCGCACATGCAGCACGCCCTCCCGTAACACAAGTCATCACTGAGCCCAATCAGCTGCCACAACGCTAAGACCCGCCCACGTGCGTAATAGACGTCCTGTACGCGAAGCCGCCCCCTCTCCGCAGTGAATCCTGGGAACTGTAGTTCTTGCTGTCTGTCAGGTCTAGGTACTTCTCAGTGAATAGGACTACAAATCCCATAGAGCGCTGTTTGTCCATGTGCTTGGGGCTTTGCAGTGCGTTGCATCAGCTGTGGTTGGAAGAGCCAGTGCCGGTTGTAGGTGGTGTGTGCAGAGAGCCGACATGAAGCTGTATGTGAGCGATGGGAACCCTCATGGGTTAAAGGTCCTGGCTGCTGCAGGGCTGTGGGCTGGTGGTGTAGAGATCCAGAGGTTACAGCAGGAGGGTAAGAGGAGCCTGTGTGCAAGCTCCAGACATGGCTGCTTTATTAGGATCGTGTGTGCAGCCCAGGGCTGAATCCCCCCCATCATCCTATCTGTAGGGTAATTCAAGGGGTTATGCTGTGAGGGCATCCTCTGTCCATATGTGTGACATCTAATCCTATACAGCATGTCTAATGGTATATACAAGGGACGCCCATCCTGCGACCCTCCAGCAGTTGCAAAACTACAACTCCCAGCATGCCCAGACTGCGTACAGCCATCAGCCTACAGAGGGGCATTGTGGGAGTTGTAGTTTTACAACAGCTGTTGAGCCGCAGGTTGGCCATCCCTGCAGTCTATACCATGTCTAATGCTATATACCATGTCCCAGCTGATCAGTGCTGGGGGAGGGAAAGACTGCTGAAAATTGTATTTTAATGAATGGATGATGGTTTCCACCCACAATCATATGTATTTCATTAAAGCCGTTGTCCCGGTTATTTAACCCCTTTCCGATACAGTGATTTTTCATTTTTCACCTTCCAGGAGCCATAACTTTTTTTATTTTTCCGTTCACATAACCGTACGAGAGCTTGTTTTTTTTTGCATGAACACTGACCGTGGGGGAGCCGCAGCGGATCGCAGACCCATTAACTTTAATCGATCCGCCCGTTCTGCAAAAAGATGGGACATGTTCTATCTTTTTGCGGGACGAAACCCCACGGAAGCCCTCCGTAGTGCTCCTGTAGGGTTCCGTTCCGTGCTTCCGTTCCGCATCTCCAGATTTGCAGACCCATTGAAGTGAATAGGTCCGCATCCGTGATGCGGAATGCCCACGGAACGGCACCCGTGTATTGCGGATCCGCAAATGCGGTCCGCAATACGGCAAGGGGCAGCAGACGTTCGTGTGTAGGAGGCCTTATACCTTACGTCTGTGGAGGCTCCTATCCTGGTTTTGGCTCACATTGACTGATGGAAATCACGGACGTGTGAATGAGGCTTATGATTGGCTACAGTGGTCTTGTGTGGTCTCCTCTACAATCGGGACAACGAAGTGTGGCACTTAATGGACAAGGTTCTGGATGGCGAGTATATTTTTTATTTTAATTGATTTAATATACTTTTTTTTAAATTTTTTGCAGAAAAAGTCGTGCCCTTCCTTTCACAAGCAAAACTGCCTGCCCTGGAGCTTACTAATGGGAATTACCTGTTCTCTGCCAATGCAATTTGCAGGTGAGTACTGGCATTGAGGAACTAGTTCTGCCCAGCCAGCGGGCACTTGAAGGGCTGTTCAGAAGATGTACTTGCACGCAGTTTTTTAACTTTACTATGTTCAGGTATAGACGTAGTGTTGCATTTCATCTATAAAATGAACCTTCAAGCTCTTAACGATAAATATGCTGCGTAGTTTGTCTGGTACCGATCCTGGGTTAACATCATGCATTGTAGTTCAGTGCTGAAATCTCCCAGCATTCCTGGCTGGCTCGATCTGTGCAGAAACTGTTGTGGTGCTGTACAGTAATCTAATGTGTAAGAAGATAAATGTCCACGTATACAATAAAACCCTGGTGCGTCTGATGACATGACTGTTTCCAGTGACAACAAGCAGAATTGTGAATGCAGCTGTGGATTACAATATAGGCGATCTATCTGACATATACGCTTTAAAGGGGTTCTCCGGTCTTAGGAGAAAATATTAACTCTGCCTACAATAAAGAAGTTATAATTACTTGCATAACAGATCCATCACACTCTGGTTCTCCAGGCCGGGATCAGTTTACCTGGCAGAGGCAGTGTCGTCATGTTGACAGCACGTGACCACTGCAGCCACGGACAAGAATAGGCATTTCTATCATAGTGCCGGCCATGTGTCGTCCAGTGTCTGTGTTTCGCGGATCCGCAATTTGCAGACTGCTTCACACTTGCGGACGTATGAATGGACCCTAAGGCCTCTTTCACACGGGCGAGATTTCCTCGCAGGTGCAATGCGTGAGGTGAACACATTGCACCCGCACTGAATCCGGACCCATTCATTTCTATGGGGCTGGGCACATGAGCAGTGATTTTCACGCATCACTTGTGCGTTGCATGAAAATCGCAGCAAGCTCTATATTGTGTGTTTTTCACGCAACGCAGGCCCCATAGAAGTGAATAGGGCTGCATGAAAATCGCAAGCAAGTGCGGATGCGGTGCGATTTTCACGCATGGTTGCTAGGAGATGATCGGGATGGGGACCCAATCATTATTATTTTCCCTTTATAACATGGTTATAAGGGAAAATAATAGCATTCTGAATACAGAATGCATAGTACAATAGGGAGGTAGGGGTTAAAAAAAAATTATTTAACTCACCTCATCCACTTGTTCGCGCAGCCCGGCTTCTCTTCTGTCTTCTTCTTTGATGACCAGGACGAAAAGGACCTGTGGTGACATCACTGCGCTCATCACATGGTCCATCACGTTGTCCATCACCATGGTGATGGACCATTTGATGAGCGCAGTGATGTCACCACAGGTCCTTTTCCTGCTGGTCATCAAAGAAGAAGACAGAAGCGAAGCCGGGCTGCGCGAACAAGTGGATTAAGGTGAGTTTAATTTTTTTATTTTTTTTTAACCTCTACCTCCCTATTTTAGTAAGCATTCTGCATTAAGAATGCTATTATTTTCCCCTATAACCACCATGTTATTAGGGAAAATAATCTACACAACACCTAACCCAAACCTGAACTTCTGTGAAGAAGTCTGGGTTCGGGTTTGAGTACCAAAACACATTAAAATTCTTTGCACTCGTGCGGAAAAATCGCGCATTTTCCCGCGACGCACCCACATCTTATCCGGCCCTCAGGGTAATGTCTGTTCTGAAAGAGGCCTCAGGGTAATGTCTGTTCTGCCTCGCCTTCATACCTCGTTCTTGTTTCTTGAACGCTCGGAGCATTTTCCTGTATTTCACAGGTATCATTTTGCTTTTCTCTCCTCTTACAGGTATTTTCTATTGGCGGCTGGAAAGGACCAGGATGACCTAAATAATCAGTGGCTGGAATGGGAGGCAGCAGAGCTCCAGGCATGATAGTACACAGTATTCTGCCACTTTACCGTTTCAGTTTGTATAATTTCTAGTCTGTAAATGACTTTCTTTTATGTCTTCAGCCGGTGATCTCGGCGGCCTTGTATGCCAATATAGTTCAGGGAAAGAAAAAGGAAGAAACTCTTGCAACAGTCGGCACGCAACTTGGACACATTTCTCAAAGTCTCGCCAAGAAACCGTATCTTACTGGGGTGAGTACAGCGCATATACATACATCGCACTATTACCTGCCCTTCTGACACAATATGGGAGATTTACTAAGCAAAAAGACTGGCGGACCTTCTGCGTGCAGAATATATGTGTGTTAGACATTATATGCTTTGAAAAATGTACGGCACTGAGAGGGTTTTTAAATATGGCGCCCACTAGCCGGCAGGTCTCTGCTGTTTCAAATGACAGAGGCCCGCGGCTGATGTCTGCGACTGGCAATCAATCGCAGACGTTTAACCATTTAGATGCCGCGGCCAAGCATGACTACTGCATCTAAATGGCGAAAAACCCGGAAGAACAAGCTTCCGGGTTAAGACAGGCTTAACCGTGCGGCGTTCGGGGACACCTGTCCTTCATTCTAAAATGCTGAGTCTTTCTTTTTTTTTTTTGTTTATTCAGATAATTTTTATTACTTTTTCAGTTTTTTAGCATCATCATGTTATGCTTTAAACAATAAGTACCCGTATATACTCGAGTATAAGCCGACCCGAGTATAAGCCGAGCCCCTAATTTTACCCCAAAAAAATGGGAAAAATGATTGACTCTAGTATAAGACTAGGGTGGGAAATGCAGCTATAATGCAGAGTGTATGTGTATATAATGCACACACTCTACATTATATACACACATCTGCAAGAGGGTGACTCCCTGTATTTAATGCAGAGTGTGTGCATTATATACACACACACTCTGCATTAAATACAGGGAGCCATCCACAGATCTCCCCCCTAAACAGTGCCATCCACACATCTCCCCCCTAAACAGTGCCATCCACAGATCCCCCTACAGTGCCATCCACAGATCCCCCTACAGTGCCATCCACAGATCCCCCTACAGTGCCATCCACAGATCCCCCTCCCCGACGCTCACAGCAGTATGCTTACTTTGTCTTTGCTCCGGTAATACAGGCAGTGCGGGGAGCGGCGCTCACTCACTGACGTCACGCGCCTTCTCCCACTAGGCGGCGCAGGCGCGTGACGTCAGTGAGTGAGCGCCGCCCCCCGCACTGCCTGTATTACCGGAGCGAAGACCTAGACTCGAGTATAAGACGAGGAGGCTTTTTGAGCACAAAAATATGTGACAAAAAACTCGTCTTATATTCGAGTATATACGGTAGATTCATTGTAAAAGACATACAGCAATTGTAGTATGGAACACGTAGATACATATTCAAGTTATATATCCAAGTATAGAGTATTGCAATACACAAGCACATAAACCGGTCAATAAAACCTCCCAACAGCAAGTAACCCCCCCCCCACCAATACCAGAGCAGGACAGAGCAACAATAATCCCAATAAGATTCCTCCTATAAGAATTAAAGATGTGTATCGTTGATAACACAAGGCCCTCCACTAATATTATAAACTTATTTTATTTCATCCCCCGGGGCGTCGGCACCACAAACCTTAATTGTAAACCATCGCACAGCACTGATTCCCATATGCACATATAAACACAATGCATCCATGCAAACTGTGGGCTGTACCATAAATCCATTTTGGTTGGTATGTTAATACCTTCGACATACACACCACACTAGCAATATCCACAGTACCCTCCCCCCGCTCTTATTCCTGGCCCATATCTATCCTCCTCGATCAGTGCATTTACACAAAGCGCAATAATCCTCTTGTGAGCGCCAACCAAGGACTACAACATCCAGAATTATCGATCCAGGCTCCCCATATCGCCTCAAATTTAGATAGATTATTTCTTTTTTGGTATACTCCTCTTTCCAGGCGAACTACCATATTCAATCTACTTACATACTCCGATATATCTGGAGGTATCGGTTGTAACCATTTTGCCGCTAACGTTTTCCATGCTTGGTACACTATTCTATCCTCTGGTATTATACCCAATAAGCACAACTTGGGGTCAGGAGCAAAATGGGCACTATACACCTTGTTTACTAAGTGTACCACCGCCCTCCAATATGCTGTCAATAAGGGACATGCCCATAGCATATGGAACAAGTCTGCCTCAGCATTCCTACATTTAGGACATTCCGGACTGTCTCTACAGCCAACTTTATGTAGAAACCCTGGGGTCTTATAGACTCTATGGATTAAATATAGATGGGATAGACGCGCCGCCTCACTGAGGGATAGATTTGGGGTGAGATCTAATATCTCCTCCCATTGCGCCTCTGTAATACTACCCACATCTCTTTCCCAGTGGTATCTAATTTTAAGAGGATATTTCTTTACAAAGTCTTCTAGCAAGGCCTGATACACCGTGGAAATCACTCCCTTTACCGGCCCTGCACTCACCGTTGCGTTTAGCAGCTGACTAGATTCAAACGTCACCGTAGCTATTTTAGACTGAGCCTCCAAAGCATGTCTGAGCTGCAGATACTTATAAAACTGTGTGGAAGGTAAGCTAAATTCAGAACATAACTGCTGGTACTGCTTTAGGATTCCATTTGAGTAGATATGGCCTAGATTCCAAATCCCTTTATTTTTCCCACTGTGAATACCCATTTAAGCCAACCAATTCATGGAGCGCCGGGTTGTTCCATATAGGCGAGATATTGACCAAGCCCGATATTCCTAGAATATCCTTTGCCTTAACCCAAACCCTTCTCATAAGTTGTAAAGTTGGAATACGCCCAGCTTCTCCTTTTACTTCTCCCTCTATGGCTGCTAAGGGGGAGACCTACCCGAGACCCACTCCATTAACTGACCACTCCTTCCCATTTCACCCTTTACACCCCAGCCCTTGAAATGTTGTAATTGAGCAAAAAAAAAAGTATAACATAGGATTGGGCAGTGCCAGACCACCCGCATTCTTATTTCTCTGTAAGGTCTCATATTTGATCCTACCTCTATTATTTTTCCAGAGAAAAAACGAAACAGCTGCTAAATCTTGTAAAAATAATTTGTAGGAATCCATACAGGGGAGTTGTGCAAAATATATAACAACTGGGGCGTCAGAATCCTCTTTAATAGGTTACCTCTCCCTATCATCGATAATGGTAACTTATTCCAGGTGGCAACCTTATTTTTGAACTTCTCTATCAAAGGCAATAAGTTATTAGCAATATATTCACCAGGGTCCATCGAAACTACCACCCCAAGATACTTAAAGGAATACACTACTTTGAGCTCATAGGAAATGGCATCATGCGCTTGTAAGTGCGGAGATATTGGGAGGATCACTGATTTATCCCAGTTTATAAAAAGTCCAGACTGGCCACCAAACTCCGAAATTATGGAGATTATAGAATCTAGGGAGTGAGCTCAATCACCTACATATATTAGCATATCGTCCGCATAGAGAGATGCGCGTTCTTCCATGGTACCCCTCTCCAATCCCCGCACCAATGGTGTGGACCTTAGCAGACATGCTAACGGCTCTATCGCCAATGCGAACAAGAGGGGGGACAGCAGGCAACCTTGCCTCGTCCCTCTCCCCAGAGCCAGTGCAGGCGACAGCTGACCGTTCACTCTAATTCTAGCCCTAGGCTCACAATATAGAAGCTTAACCCAATTAAGAAATCCTGAGCCAAAGCCCATCCTATTCATAACTGCCCAAAGATATTCCCACTCGACGCTGTCAAAAGCTCTGGCAGCGTCGAGTGAGACCACAGCAGCTCCACTATCTTGTCTATCTCTCCCCTCAAGCTGAAGAATAACCATCTGAGATTTAGAGCTGTGGATTTTCCAGGCATAAATCCAGATTGATCATCATGGATAATAGTTTGAATTACCTTAAGTAGCCGATTGGCCAGAACTTTAGCAAGAAGTTTTGCATCCACGGTCAGGAGCAAGATGGGTCTATAGGAGTCTACAAGAGTGGGATCCTTGCCTGGTTTGGGCAGCACTACTACCATTGCCTCTCTCATGGAGCAAGGCAATTTACCCTCCCGAAGGGCATCTTTAAAGACCATTAGAAGCTGTGGAAGTAATAGCTCCCCATGTTTTTTTATAGAATTTCGCCAGGCAGGCCATCCCCTCCCGGCGCCTTATCATTAGGGATAGATTTCAGCGCCACCTCTAGTTCCTCTAAGGATAAATCTTCATCCAGGAGCAGCTTCTTTTCCTCTGACAGGACTGGCATATCTATCCCTGCCAAATAATTGGATCTATCGGATGCAGTGGTGGCCAGTCTGGACCTGTACATCTCCCTAAAATGAGCATAAAACTCTCTCAGAATACTTTCATCTCCTGTTACCAATTGTCCCCCAGATTCTCTAATCGAGGCTATACAAGAAGGGCCAGATTGTGCCTTAATCACGGTAGCCAATAAATGTCCCGCACTTTCCCCTTCAGCAAAGTATCTCTGAGACGTAAAAAGACGTTTGTCCTCAGCTTTACCTTGTATGTTTTCTTTCAATAGATTTTGGGCTTCCTTCTAATTTGCCTCGTTAATCGAAGTGGCCTGATCTACATATTTAGCTTCTAACTGCGTAACTCTATCCGAGAGCTCTCTAAACAGATCCCGGCTCTTAGATTTCCTTACACTGATATGTTTAATATATAACCCCCTAACATACGCTTTTAGGGCGTCCCAAACTATCGCCACAGATGCAGAGCCTACATTAATAGCTAGATAGTCAGCAATGGCCCCAGAGATTTCACTTCCAGTATCCACCAACGTGAGCCAGAATGGGTTCAAGCGCCAAATAGGCCGAGTTATGTGCAGCTGCATTCCCACTACCAATGTCAGATATACTGCGAGGCAGATATGAAATCTCTTTTGTCAGAGCCACCAAGGCTGAGGATCCAATTGCTAAATCTATTCTGGATAAGGAGTTGTAAGAAGGAGAGTAACATGAATATTGACCAGGATGAATAGTTCTCCAAATGTCACATAGACTCAGCAACTGCTGGAGGAAGTGGATCTTTCTTTAGAGACCCAGCGTATTAGAACCGCAGGTCCTATGTCGACCTGCAGGTGGCAAGCCAACATAGGGTAACAGCAGATTGAGCTTATACTGTAGTTTTATGGAACTACAGTACGAATATACTATAAGAAGTCTTGCTAGTGAATATTGTAGCCTCTTAGAGGGGTGAAAAAAAGTTTAAAAAAAATTAGTTTAAAAAATAAAATGAAAAAATAATTTAAATCACCCCTTTCCCTAAAATAAATACATAAACAATAAAAAAAATACTTAACTTGTGTTGTGTTGTTGTTTTTTCCCCACTACCTTGTATGCCATATTAAATGGTGGCATTAGAAAGTACAACAAAAAAGTGATTAAAAAGTCATGCACATAATGGTGTCAGTAGAAACTACAGATTGCCCAGCAAAAAAATTAGCCCTCAAACAGTTCTGTAGATGTAAATATAAAAAGTTACGGAGGTCAGAATATGGTGATGCAAAGAAAAAGTATTTGTTCTGAATGGTTACCATGGCTGGGATAATTAATTTTTTTTTTTTTTTATATATATTTTTTTTTTTTCTGTTTAGTCTAGATTTATATGGTCTAAATTTAAGACCTTAATAATAAATCTGCCCCTCATCTGACATAGTCCCCCTGCCACTCACACTAGGTAATGGTGGTTCTAGCGATTACATACAGTGGGTCATCAGTATCTGGTCTTTTACAATCTGTGCACCAGAACAGTAAGTCTATGGCAGCTATGAAATAGCAAAGGTTTTGCCTTAGGGCTCATGCACACGGCTATTGCCTGGCCGTGGCCGTATTGCAGCTCGCATACAGCAGGTCCGCAATACACGGGCACCAGCCGTGTGCATCACGAACTGCAGACCCATTCAGTTCAATGGGTCCGCAATCCGGGAGATGCGGAACGGAGGCATGGATCGGAAGCACTACTTTTTTACTGTGCGGATCGCGGACCCCATTCAAGTGAATGGGTCGGTGATCCCCATGCGGCTGCCCCACGGTCGGAGCCCGTGCATTGCGGACCGCAATTTGCAGTCCACAGCACGGGCACGGAGCCCTTACATTCGTGGGCATGAGCCCTTATACTTCACCCTCATTTCTGGCGTAATTATAGTAAGTCTGTCTGTGGAAGGCCACGCCCTCTCTTACGAAGCCCTGCCTACTTTGAACAAATTTGGCGAGAGCTTATTGTGTAAAAATGTGCAACTTTTGCTAGTCGGAAAACTGACGGCCAGGATTTGGTAAATTCCCTCCAGTGTTTCCGTTATTTTCTGGCGCGCTTTTTTTTTTTTTTGTAGTGAAAACCTCTAACCATCCAGTGTGACTATGGTGGTCATTTGCTGACTTTAGTCTTTATTTGTAGGATGCTGTGTCCGTTGCTGACATCGTGGTTTGGGGGGCCATCTTTCCTTTTCTTTCAGATGTGTCTACTCTGTCGGGTAAGTTACAGCTTCGCCCCCATTAGTGAAATGGTTTCCCTGCTTAGAATGGAGGAAACTAAGGAGCTACTTTGTCTAAAGAGATTTGTAGTGACCAATGTGCAGATAAGATGACTATAGGGCACTTACTAATATAACCTTCGCTGATATTCTCTGCCGTTTGCTATATTTCATAAGCCACGTCCCCTCGTTGGTCAAATCTTATGTGCCGTCTGCGTAGAGGTCCTGTCCATAAGATGGACGCTGATGGGGGGGGTTACGTGACCAGACGCATCCGTCTCCTCCATTCAGCAGCCATGTTATGGACAGAACATCCATGTGGGCAACACAAAAGACTTTGCCAACAAGGGAGAATACCATATAAAATATAGAAAATGGCGCAGAATATCAGCAAAGGCCGTATTAATAAGTGCTGTATAGTCATCTTACAAACACACTGACCAACAGTAACCAGAAAGTGGCCAACCCCTTTATAACATCCTAAGGGTACTTTCACACTTGCGTTTTTCTTTTTCGGCAACGAATTCCGTCAAAAGGGCTCAGGCCTCTTTCACACTTGCGTTGTTGGGATCCGGCATGCACTTCCGTTGCCGGAGGTGCCTGCCGGATCCGGAAAAACGCAAGTGTACTGAAAGCATTTGAAGACGGAACCGTCTTCCAAATGCTTTCAGTGTTACTATGGCACCCAGGACACTATTAAAGTCCTGGTTGCCATAGTAGGAGCGGGGAGCGGGGGAGCGGTATACTTACAGTCCGTGCGGCTCCCGGGGCGCTCCAGAATGACGTCGGAGCGCCCGATTGGCATGGATCACGTGATCCATGCGATCACATGATCCATGCGCTTGGGGCGCCCTGACGTCACTCTGGAGCGCCCGGGGAGCCGCACGGACGGCAAGTATACTGCTCCCCCGCTCCCCGCTACACTTACCATGGCTGCCAGGACTTTAGCGTCCCGGCAGCCATGGTAACCATTCAGAAAAAGCTAAATGTCGGCTCCGGCAATGCGCCGAAACGACGTTTAGCTTAAGGCCGGATCCGGATCAATGCCTTCCAATGGGCATTAATTCCGGATCCGGCCTTGCGGCAAGTGTTCCGGATTTTTGGCCGGAGCAAAAAGCGCAGCATGCTGCGGTATTTTCTCCGGCCAAAAAACGTTCCGTTCCGGAACTGAAGACATCCTGATGCATCCTGAACGGATTTCTCTCCATTCAGAATGCATTAGGATAATCCTGATCAGGATTCTTCCGGCATAGAGCCCCGACGACGGAACTCTCTGCCGGAAGACAAGAACGCAGGTGTGAAAGAGCCCTAAATACCGGGAAAAGAACTGATCAGGCATATCCCCATGCATTCTGAATGGAGAGGAATCCGTTCAGGATGTCTTCAGTTCAGTCTTTTTGACTGATAAGGCAAAAGAGAAAACTGTAGCATGCTACGGCTTTATCTCCGGCCAAAAAAAACTGAAGACTTGCCTTGACTTGCAGGATCCTGATCAGTCTTACAAATGCCATCAGTTGGCATACGTTTTGCCGGATCCGGCAGGCAGTTCCGGCGACGGATCACTCTGCCGCAAGTGTGAAAGTAGCCTAAGGACTCCTTCAGACGAGTTTTCAAATGGACTACACTTGGTCATGTGGAAAGTTTTGTGATCGCTTACCCTGACAAAGGCTTTTACAGAGCACCTGTCGTCAAGATGAACACAATTAAACCAGGTATACTGCCTGGTAGGGTTGATCCTGCTGATTAAAATGGTACCTGTCTGTACACTTTTATTCTTAATGCAAATGGGTGACTTCAGTGCACGGAGGGGTGGGGCATAGCCCCTTGGTGCACATCAGTTTTCCAGTGCTGGTCACACCCCTTGATGCACCAAAGCCTTCATTTACATAAATAATATGAATCTTTTGCGTTTTTTTTATTTTGGGGAATGCTGCAACCGGTTTTCACAAGACAGGTATAATATAATTTTTTTAAGATGGGTTGATCCTGCTGACAGGTGCTCTGTAAATACATGGATGTCTGTTGTGATTTGTTTGAGGATTTGACTGTAGTGACTTTTCTTTGCAGAAGACCTGTGTTCACTAAAGAATTGGTTTAAAAAAGTGACTGAAATGGAGCCATGTCAAAAAGCTGCGGAATCGCTCCTTAAAGGTCAGGGAGCTTCAATATTTAAAGGGTATCTTCAAAAAATGCCGGCGCCTGTTACCACGTCTGCCCCCTCTGCCTGCAATGAGCCGGAGGTTAGTATCTAGTTGTAGGCTCTTCACCATGTGCCCAGTCAATGTATAAAAACTGTCCCTACGAATCGCTATCGGTGCGTTAATGCGTCTCCTGCTTGATGTATTACACACCGTTATATACAGTAATCATTTGTTTTTGTTTTTTTCAGGCCGGAGATACTACAGTCCTAACCATCTCTGAGGAGGACATTGCAGCTGCCACAGAGGCTTGGTCAAAGGGTCTTACTAATGCTCCAAGGCCAAAGCAGATACAGCATCCTATGTGAGTCTTTGTTTTTGGGCCTGTAATCTTGGACCGCGGCCTAGAACAGTTGCTGTGCTGTGTACTGCGCATGAAACTTTGGCCACACTTGATGTCTGACTCCACAGTCCATGTGAATGGTCATTTACTTAGATGTTTTGTCCAACTCGCCAGAACTACTGCCCATCAGCTGTTTTAAGAGGCCTGTGACGTCATCTCCATCGGTCACATGGCCGTTGTGGGGCTCAATCCTATTCGGGTGACTGAGCTCGGTACAGTTCTCATCCAGACGCTGCAGCCTCTTTAAACAGGGGTGGTGCTGGAGGTTGGATCTCCACCAGATCTTGATGACCTAGCCTGAAGATAGGCTATCAATATTTAATTCCCAAGTGTTTAATGACCTATCCTCAGGACATCTCATCAGTATTTGAGTGGTGGGGTCCAGCACCTGGCACCCTCGCTGATCAGCTGTCCGATGAGTGCTGCTGGCCTCCACACAGCTTACCAAGCCCACTGCTGTCCATTAGATCACAGATCAACCCCATTCACTTGAACAGGACTGAGCTACACCTAAGCCATATGGCCAATGAATGTGACATCGCTGGCCAAAAGAGGCTGCAGCGCTCACAGGCCTGCGCAGCAGCTTTAGTCCAGCCGATTCTCGCCATATTTGCTTGGTTGCAGTCGGACGTCCCCCTTCAGGCAGCTTCCAGCAATGGGAGATGTCAAGCGCTAGTATGAAACTAGCCTACCTGTGTAAAAGGCGCCTTAGCCGCGTTGTTATCCTGTTTTTGTTGAGTTCCATCAGTTTCTGTACGGCTTTCCTTTATTTTTCAGCTTTTTGTGCTGTCAGAAATGCCAGAAAATGGCAAGAACGTAAAGGGATCCTTCAGGATTCGCCAGAATCTGTTAGGGAAACCAGTCAGAATAGCTGTCATAGGTGAATGATACGAGTGTGAACAGAGAGTAAATGTTTTTTTTTTTTTGTTTGTTTTTATATGCTCCTGAGAAAACATTTATTCTCTGTTCACACTAAGGGTCCAGTTACACGGGCGTTGCGGGAAAATGTGCGGGTGCGTTGCGGGAACACCCACGATTTTTCTGCGCGAGTGCAAAACATTGTAATGCGTTTTGCACTCGCGTGAGAAAAATCACGCATGTTTGGTACCCGAACTTCACAGAAGTTCAGGTTTGGGTTCGGTGTTGTGTAGATGTTATTATTTTCCCTTATAACATGGTTATAAGGGAAAATAATAGCATTCTGAATACAGAATGCTAAGTAGGTGATCAATTGAGGGTTAAAAAAATAAATAAAAATAAACTCCCCTTCTCCTCTTGTTCGCGTAGTTCCCAGTCTCTTCTTTACTTCTTTAATGATGAGCTGTGGACTAAAGGACCTTTGGTGACATCAGATCACATGCTCTAATCACATGGTCCATCACTGTGGTGATGGACCATGTGATTGGAGCATGTGATCTGACATCACCACAGGTCCTATCCGATAGTTCATCTTTTAGGAAGTAAAGAAGAGACCGGGAACTACGCGAACAAGAGGAGAAGGTGAGTTTATTTTTTTTATTTTTTTTTAACCCTCAAATGATCACCTACTAAGCATTCTGTATTCAGAATGCTATTATTTTCCCTTATAACCATGTTATAAGGGAAAATAATACAGTGAATAGACTGTCACCTAGCAACCATGCGTGAAAATCGCACCGCATCCGCACTTGCTTGCGGATGCTTGCGATTTTCACGCAACCCCATTCACTTCTATGGGGCCTGCGTTGCGTGAAAAACGCTGAATATAGAGCATGCTGCGATTTTCACGCAACGCATAAGTGTTGCGTGAAAATCACTGCTCATCTGAACAGCCCCATAGAAATGAATGAGTCGGTATTCAGTGCGGGTGCAATGCGTTCACCTCAGGCATCGCATCCGCGCGGAATACTCGCCCGTGTGAAAGGGGCCTAAGGGTCCATTCACACGTCCGTAATTTGGGTCCGCATGCGTTCCGCAATTTGCGGACCCATTCACTTTTAATGGGGCTGGAACAGATGCGAATCCACATTTTCGGCATGCGTTTTTTCGGGATCCGCAATTCCGTTCCTGAAAAAAATAGAACACGTCCTATTCTTGTCCGCAATTGCGGACCAGAAAAGGCATTTTCCATAGCATCACCACGACGGCCATACAAGGAGATTGACCCCTGACCTCTGTAGGGGCACGAAGAAGAGAAAGGTTTAAATACCCTCCTCCCACCACCAAACACCAGTGTTTCCTGTCCCTACAGAGGACAGGGGCGGAGAAAGGTCTCCATGTGCAGCCGCCGTGGAGATGAAGGTCCTGAATTGGATGCGGAGTCGCGTACCTGCCCCGGCGGGACCCCCCTGTCAGCCCGCGGTCTTGTACTAACGCCGGGCAGGGGGGAAAGGGAGAGACTCGCCTCCGGTTGATCTGGGGCCTGCTCCTGAAGCGCAGACACCCGCTGGTTTACCAAAGCCACGGCCGGGTTGCGCGCCCAGCGCCATGCGGTGCTATACCAATTCGTCACTTCCGGCCAGCAGTGACGTTTCCGGAAGTGACGCGGCCGGCTTCTGGAGGCGGGCGAATTCAATGGATCCCTCCTGCGGTGAGTGCTTACTCTCTCTGGCTATCCTCCAGGATGTCTGCGTCTGAGCACACTGAGGCCTCTACCCTGCCGTCCGTAAGTTCCCCATAGGGGAGAGTTTTTTCTTCTTCTCTCACCTGGGCACACTATTGTGGATATTTTCCCTGGTTCTAATGGGTTTTTTTCTTGGCTGTTCCAGACTGCAAAAGATCCTCTGAGAAAGCCCAAGAAATCTTCAAAGTGTATTTCATGCTTTAAACTTTACCCGATGACCATCCTAAGAAGTTGTGCGGGGACTGCATTTCTAAAATTGTCCGTGAGGAACAGCCGTCCCTCATGGACGAAATTTAGATCTATGATGCAGGAAGAGATTAAGTCCTCCTTTGCGGCCATTTCTACACTTCAAACAGAGAAACCCATTTTAACGGAGCCCCCCGCCAAACGCCACAAATCAGGCGATTATGTTTCATCCGTTTCTGAAGATTATGGTGGTTCGGCTTCCTCTTCTAGATATATGGAGGATGAAGATAAACTCTGAGCGAGAATTTTCAGAGAGCAGAAGGAAATTTTATTTCTCTTCTGAAGATATGCCTGAGCTTTTAAAAGCTGTTAGGGCTACTATGGGGGTAGAGGAGGTGCATTCTACTCCATCAGTACAAGATGAGATGTTCGGAGGTCTCAGGGTGAAGAAGTCCAAGGTCTTTCCTATTAATGATAACATCAAGGGGATGATTTTGGATGAATGGGCAGATCCGGAGAATTGGCTAGGAGTTGCCAAATCCTTCCAAAACCGGCTTCTTTTTGATCAGGAAGAGGCTAGGACCTTTAATGCCATCCCTAAAATTGACGCCCAGGTAGCTAGGGTCCATAAAAAAAAACAGCCTACCATTTGAAGATGCCTCTCAGCTCAAAGATCCGTTGGATAGGAAGGCTGAAGGTCTATTGAAAAAGTCATGGGAGGCGGCCATGTTCACGCTTAAATCAAACATAGCGGCCACATCAGTTGCCAGATCTATGTACGTCTGGCTCTCAGAGTAGGGCTTCCAGCGATTCCACAACAACTGAGATTTTGAGTGCTATTCCCCTGTTAAAATCTGCTACTGCTTTTTTAGCGGACGCCTCCGCTGAGTCGGTATGCTTTGCAGCAAGGGATGCGGGTCTGTCCAATGCAGCTCGCCGTGCCTTGTGGGTTAAATGCTGGTCGGGTGACAAAGTGTCAAAATCCAGACTGTGCCATTCCTTTTTCTGGGGAGTATGTCTTCGGCCCAGAATTAGACAGAATCTTAGAAAAAGCCTCTGATAAAAAGAAAGGGTTCCCGGAGGAAAGTCTATGAGGAAGTATCCCTTTCGTGCCCCTTCCAACCAAAGTAATGAATACAGTGGTAAGGGCAAGTCAGGCCGTTTCAGTTATCCCAAAGGGGGAGGGGTAAGGCTCCCGCCTCTGCCCCCCAAAAAGGAAACGAAAATCAGTGACATCAGGGTAGGGGGGAGATTGAGGATGTTTTTTCCCCGTTGAGAGGAAATATCAAACTCATGGGCTCTGAGGATTATAGGGTCAGGATACAGAATACAGTTCTCAGATCCTCCCCCAAAAAGATTTATAGTCACCAAAATTGCGGTCCCAGACCCCAATCATCCTATTCACGTGGGCATTCGAGAACTACTCGCAAAAGGGGTAGTGGCGAAAGTACCACGATCCGAACAGGGAAAGGGGTTCTATTCGAACCTCTTCCTAGTGAAAAAGGAGGGATCCTATTGTACAATAATAAGCTTAAAGCGCCTGAACAAGTACATTACCTATCAGAAATTCAGGATGGAGACCCTAAAATCCATAGTTCCTCTGCTCCAGAACAATTCAGTAATGTGCACGGTCGATCTGACCGACACTTACGATCATGTCCCAATACATCCCAGCTCTCAGCGGTTCCTGAGGTTCGCGGTCAGTGACCATCTGGGCAGATTTCTCCATTATCAATTCACCTCTCTCCCCTTCGGCATATCCTCTGCCCCTCAAGTTTTTACAAAACTAATGATCGAGGTAGTCTAAGGAAGAAAGGTCTGACAGTTTTTCCATACTTAGACGATTTTCTGATCTCAAACAGTTCTGCTCTTCTTCTACAGAGAGATCTGAATTTCTTCCGTCAGACCCTAGAGGGATTGAGTTGGTTGATCAACATAGGAAAATCACAGTTGGAACCGACAACAAAGATCCAGTTCTTGGGGGTTATTCTGGATTCCCAGAGACAGCTAACTTGTTTGCCTCTGAGCAAGATACAGGACATCCAAAAGAGAATCTCCATCTTCAACTCCAAGATGTTCTACTCCATCAGAGACTCGGAGTCTCTTAGGGATCCTCACATCCTGCATACCATCCGTTCAGTGGTGCCAGATCCATTTCCGAACCCTGCAGATGTGGATCCTAAGGGTCTGGGACAGAAGGGAGTCTTCCCTAGACCAAAAGGTGATCATCCCTCAAAAGATAAAAACCTCCCTTCTTTGGTGGAAGAACAGGCTCAATATCTCCAAGGGGGTGACGTGGTCAAAGAATCCCTATGCCCAGATCACCACGGATGCAAGCCAGTACGCTTGGGGAGCGAAGGTCAGAGATGTTTACTACCAAGGAGTCTGGCCAAAATCGTTCAGTCTCCAGTCGTCAAATTTTTGAGAATTGATGGCAGTCTGGGAAACTCTAAAGCAAGCCAAAATTCATCTTCAAGGCCATCACGTAAGAGTCCTGTCAGACAATACGACAGTGATGAGATATTTAAATCATCAGGGAGGCACGGGATCAAGCAGCCTGCTGGATTTGTTGGCAAAGATATTCACCTGGGCAGAAGCGAATGTTCATTCAGTGTCTGCAGTCCACCTAAAGGGGTCCCTAAATGTGGAAGCAGACTACCTCAGCCGGGCAAAGATAGATCACTCAGAATGGTCCTTAAACGAGGAAGTTTTCCTGACTATGTCGGACAAATGGGCGAGACCAGCAATAGATCTCTTTGCCACTCGGGTAAACTCAAAATTGGCAGTTTTTTGTTCCCTAGATCCCAGAGACAGCCCGAAATTTCTGGACGCATTCTCTTTCAGATGGAACCGAGGTCTTCATTACGCTTTCCCTCCTCTTCCGCTAATACCGAGGGTGGTACAGAAAATCATTCAGGACAGGACTTCAGTCATTCTAGTAACACCCTACTGGCCAAAGGAATGCTGGTTCCCAATCTTGTGGAACCTTGCCAGCAAGAAGAGACATCCTTCACCAAGGTCCGATTCTACACCCAGACCCGGACTTCCTCAACCTAGCAGCCTGCATCCTGAGACCCAAATTCTAAAACATCAGGGACTATCGGATGCAGTAATTTCCACCCTAAAAGCTTCCAGAAAGAAAGTCACCTTTTCAACTACCTGAAGATCTGGAAACGGTTCTGCTCGTTGTCAGGTTTGCCCTCACCAAATACCTCCGCTCTAAATATCCAAATAATTCTGGACTTTTTACAAAAAGGATTTGACATGGGATTGAGACCATCCACACTCAAGGTCCAGGTATCAGCCCTCAGTTGCTTTTATGACACCGAATTGGCAAACCATAGGTGGATAAGGCGATTCATGAAGGCAATAACGAGGTTACGTCCGACTCTAAGGTCCCAGGTCCCTACTTGGGATTTAAACATTGTCCTTAGGGGACTATCACATCCTCCATTTGAGCCTCTGAGTGACTGCTCCTTGAAACTAAAACCTTACAAAACTGCTTTCCTGATGGCCATCAGCTCAGCCAGAAGAATCAGTGAGCTACAAGCACTATCGATTAGAGAGCCCTACCTACAGGTCTTGGACGACAGGATAATTCTAAAACTAGATCCGTGTTTTCTACCGAAAGTGGTCTTGAGTGTTCATAAAGACCAGGAGATCACTCTACCTTCACTGTTTAACAACCCGTCTAATGATTGGGAATCTACCCTTCATTCGCTTGATGTTAGACGGGCAGTGCTTGATTACTTAGAAACCACAAAAGACTTCAGGAAGTCAGATTGCCTCTTTATCCAGTTTGGAGGAAGAAACGAGGGTCAAAGTTTCCAAGTCCTCCATTGCCAGATGGATTAAAGCTACCATCGCTTCTTGTTATTCCTTACAGAATCTATCTTGCCCTGATAATATCAGAGCCCATTCTACTAGGGCAATGTCGTCTTCTCAAGCAGAAAGAGCGAGTTTCTCCCTTGAGGAGATCTGTAAGGCAGCTACTTGGTCCAGCATCCATACTTTTGCCAAGCATTATAGATTGGACCTTTTCAAAAAGACTGATATGTCTTTTGGACAAAGTCCTTCAGTCTGTGTCCCCCCTCTTAAATTCATATTTGATATACCTCCTTGTATGGCCGTCGTGGTGATGCTATGGAAAGCCGGAATTAGTACTTACCGGTAATTCATTTTCCATGAGATCACCACGACGGCCCGTATTTCCCTCCCTGTTCGTTACTTTGGGGTTGATATGAAGAAATATCTTCTCCTATTCATTTTATTTTTTTCACGTGTGTATCCACCACCTCTTACTCTGGTATTTTGGAAGCACTGGTGTTTGGTGGTGGGAGGAGGGTATTTAAACCTTTCTCTGCTTCCTGCCCCTAGAGGTCAGGGGTCAATCTCCTTGTATGGCCGTCGTGGTGATCTCATGGAAAATGAATTACCGGTAAGTACTAATTCCGGCTTTCTATTTTAAGTGTCTGTGATGTGCGGTCCGCAAATTGCGGATCGCACATTGCAGGTGTCCGTGTTTTGCAGATCCGCAAAACACTTACGGACGTGTGAATGGACCCTAATATCGTGCTTCTGAGAGACGTGTGGTATGTATCAAGCCCCTTTATGCCAGAAAAGTGTCATGAAAAAGTCAAAGTTTTGCACAAAGTGCAAAAAAAAAAACTCTCGCCACTTTTCTGAAAAGTGGGTGTGGCTTAACAAGAGAGGACATGGCCTCCCATAGCCAAGTTTACTCTAAATAATGTCAGAAACTGGTGTAATCTAGAAGTCCTATCTACACTGCTCATAACTTTCTCATCTGTATTATTGGGGACACAGACTTGACCATGGGTATAGCTGTTGCCGCTAAGAGGCGGACACGAAGCACAGAGGGATGACACCGGAAAGACTGATCCGGCATTTCAATGCATTTTTCTGACTGATAAGGCATTTTTAAGACTGATCACGATCCTGATAAGTCTTACAAAGGCCATCAGTTGGCATACGTTTTGCCGTATCAGGCAGGCAGTTCCGGTGACGGAACTGCTTGCCAGATCACTCTGCCGCAAGTGTGAAAGTAGCCTAAGAGGTCGGCCGACAAGTCTGCCGCGGACCAGAAGTGCAAACCTCAAGCCTCTCCCTTCCTGGCGTCCCCGTCAACAGGGCTCCAAGTCCTATACCCCAAGACCTCTTTTGCATGACGTGCGGCTTCCGGCGCCCTCCAATCAGGTGGGCGGCCGGCTTCATTTATTTCGGCATGTCTGGCTGGCTCACGTCTTGGATGCTTGTGTGAGAGAGGTCATTGCAGAGGGCTACAAGCTGGAATTCAGGTCCTCCCCTCCGTCCTGATTATTATTATTATTTTTTTTTGGGTAGTCTCCTCCAACCTCTCCCTCGGCCACAATATCCTTTTTTCAGGCTATTCACACACTTCTGCGGCAGGGAGTGATTGTCCCGGGTTCCTGCATAAGGCAGTTTTCGAGGGTTTTACTCCAATCTCTTTGTGATCCCCAAAAAAGAGGGGATGGTCCGTCCCGTTCTGGACTTCAAGGCATTCAACCGCTTCCTTCGGATCCGCAGTTTCCGGATGGAATCCCTGAGATTGGTCATTGCGTCCATGGAACTGGGGGAGTACCTGTCCTCGATAGACATCAAGGACGCTTATCTTCACGTTCCCATCTGCGTCAGTCATCAAAAATTCCTCTGGTTCGCAGTGGGTCCCTTTCACTTCCAGTTTGTGGCCCTCCCGTTCGGCCTGGTCACAGCTCCCAGGGTTTTTATGAAGATTCTGGCGGCGGTCATAGCCCTGCTCCATGCCAGGGGGGATTATGGCAATCCCTTACTTAGACGACATCCTGGTAAAGGGTTCGGCATTCCGGGCGACGGCGGACAGTCTGCGCATATTCCTGGACACCCTGGAACACTTCGGATGGATCCTGAACAGGCAGAAGTCCTGTCTTTATCCATCGCAGCGGCTGACCTATCTGGGCATGGTGCGCGACACATTTCAGGCCAAAGTACTCTTGCCGCCAGAGAAACTATCCACTCTCTGTCTTCAGATTCTCCCATTGTTGCGGCCCTGTCCTCTTCCCATTCGTCATTGCATGCGGTCTCTGGGTCATATGGTCTCTGATTTCAAAGCAGTTCCCTATGCCAGAACTCTTCAGCGAGCCATTCTGCCCAGCTGGGACCGTTCCCTAGCCTCCCTGGATCAGCCCATAGGTCTGTCGGCCCCGACTCGCCGGGCCCTCAGGTGGTGGTTTACTTTGGGCCGCTCGTTTCTTCCTCTCTGTTGGATGGTGTTGACAACAGACGCAAGCCTCAGGGAGGGGTGTTGGGAAATCTCTCCGCTCAAGGCATGTGGTCAGACGAGGAGAGCTCCCTCCCAATCAACGTTCTGGAGTTGAGAGCGATTCGTGTCTCTGCGGCTATGGACCGACCGTCTCCGGGGATGTCCGGTTCGAGTTCAGTCCGACAACTCCACGGTGGTGGCCTACCTCAATCACCAAGGCGGCACCCGGAGCCTGTCACCCATGGCCGAAACTGCTCTGATCCTCAGCTGGGCGGAGAACCATGTTCCGGCGCTGTCGGCAGTTCAGATTCCCGGTGTCGACAACTGGATCGACGATTTCCTTGGCCAGCGGCGTCTCGATCCCGGCGAATGGGCTCTTCACCTGCAGGTTTTTCTAAACATCTGCGAGCGATGGGGTCGGCCGGATGTGGATCTCATGGCCTCCTGCTTCAACCACAAGGTCGAGGACTTTGTTGCGCGGTCCAGGGATCCCAAGGCCATGGCATGCGACGCTCTAGTGATTCCGTGGAGTCGGTTCACGTTTCCTTACATGTTCCCGCCTCTTCCTCTCATTCCGCGTCTCCTCGGAAGATCAGGTCAGAAGGTCTGCCTGTTATTCTCGTGGCCCCCGATTGGCCACGCAGAGTGTGGCATGCATCTCTAGTCACCCTCCTCGCCGACGAACCCTCTTCGGGAGGACCTCTTGTTGCTATATTTAACTGCTGTTGAAGCTGCCGTACTAAGAGCTCGGAGTTTCTCGGATGCTGCGGTCCAGACAATGATTGGTGCCAGAAAGCCGTCGTCTTCCCGAATCTACCACCGGACCTGGAAGTCCTACTTTAGTTGGTGCGAGCATCATCAGCTGTCTCCTGTTCGTTTCTCCTTGCCGCGACTCTTGTCTTTCCTGCAGTTGGGTATGGATTTGGTGCTGGCTCTCAGCTCCCTCAAAGGGCAAGTTTCAGCTCTCTCTATTCAGCTGAATTTGGCTTTGCTTTTGGCAGTTCAGACTTTTCTGCAGGGGGTGGCGCCTTTCCGTCATCAATTGGATCCTTGGGATCTTAATCTAGTGCTCAACGCTATCCAGTCTTCACTGCTTCCTGTCCTACAAGGTGGCATTTTTGGTGACAATTGCGTCCATCCGTAGGGTGTCGGAACTCACGGCTCTTTCATGTCGGTCGCCTTTCCTGATCCTCCATCAGGATAAAGTAGTCCTTCGCCCAGTTCAGTCCTTCCTTCCGAAGGCTGTGTCGGCATTCCATCTAAATGAAGAGATTATAATCTCTTATAATTATTCTCCTTTCATTTTGTCCTGACCCGTCTCATCCTCGGGAGCAGTCGCTCCACACACTGGATTTGGTACGAGCTGTTCACATCTATCTGTCCCAGACATCATCTTTCCGGCGGACGGATTCCCTGTTTGTGATTCCAGAGGTCGAACTTCCATTTCCCGATAGATTCGTTGGGTAGCTGCTTATTCTGCTCGGGCAGTGTGGGCCTCGTGGGCAGTGCATCATGGGGCTTCGGCCCTTCAGGTGTGTAATGTGGCTACCTGGTCGTCTTTGCACACCTTTTCCAAGTTTTACAGAGTGCACACCTTTGCATCTTCAAACGCTTCTCTGGGGCGTAGAGTTTTGCAGACGGTGGTTCTCTGATTGGCAGGACGGTTTCTTGTTACACCCACCCTTGGGACTGCTCTATAAGGTCCCATGGCCAAGCCTGTGTTCCCCAATGATACGGAAGAGTAAACAAGATATTTGTACTTGCCATAAAATCTGTTTCTCTTCCGTTCATTGGCTCCCACCTGTTTTCTTGTTTACGGGCCTTTTCTGGCCTGTGTGGTTCTGTGTATATTCTGTACATAGTGTGTGTTTTTTTTTTTTTTTTTTTTTTTTTTTTGTTGTCTTGCTTCTCCTACTGCTTTTGCGCTAACTGATTTAGCTTAGTCCCTGTAGGAAGGGTATAGCTGAAGGGAGGAGCTCACACCTTTGTGCTTAGTGTCGCCTCCTAGTGGCAACAGCTATACCCATGGTCAAGCCTGTGTCCACCAATGAATGGAAGAGAAACCGATTTTACAGTAAGTACAAAAAATCAATTTTTTTTGGCACACTGACTGCCAGAATAATATATTGGGCACATCTCACTTTGTCACAAATTAGAGACTGTATGAATGCCAGTTGTAATAATTCTCCCCCCATGGTATTTGATTATGTAGTGGCACGCAGTAATGCACAGGTTGTAAAAAAAAGTCTTGTAAGGGCTTTAGTTGCCCTGTAAGATGCTTATGAGATGCTCTTCGCATTGAAGATCCCTAATATTCATTAAAATGTAGCAGACAGTTATCAGAGTTCTCATTCTAAAAACTTTTCTTCTAGACTTCCAAGAGATGGAGAGAAGAATCTGTTGATCACCAGCGCCCTGCCCTACGTTAACAACGTTCCTCACTTGGGAAACATCATTGGCTCCGTTCTCAGTGCTGACGTCTTTGCCAGGTGAGATCTTGTTTAAGTGAAGAGTCCAGATGACTAGATTTTATTTTATTTTTTAAATCAGATCGTTTTTATTGACAGACAATCTAGATAATATTACATCAGTCATAAAGCTCGACCGTCATACATTGCAAATAAATTGTTGAAGACGACTCATTGTGAACTGTCAGTTTCATCGATAACTGCAAGAATAACCCCAAATCTCCTCCCACCCGCCCCTGACATGACACATTACCTTTACCATCACATATTAATGCGTTGAGCAAGTAGCCAATTACCCCACAGTTTCTCAAATTTTTGGGGACAACCTCTCGAAAAACCGCCTTCTCACATACCAGCATATCATGTACTTTGGCCACATTCTTCCTTGGTTGGAGGACACGACTGCATCCAGTGTAAAGCAACAAGCTTCCTGGCCACATATAATAGCCTACCCACCGCCGTTTTACTATATTCATCAGCCCCTAAAGTGGAGACATAGCCCAAAATACAAACTTTAGGGTCTTTTTCAACTCTAACCGTCATACACCGGAGAATTACCTCTAATACCTCTACCCAGTACCTCTCTATAATACTACAACTCCATAGCATATGAAGCAGATCCGCTGGTTCCACCCCACACTTTGGACAGCAGGCATCAGACCTTACAGCAATGCGGTGTAAAAATACTGGGGTTTTGTACACCCTATGAATAATAGAGTTGGGATAATTTCCCTTGCTCACTGAGAGAAACCAACGGGATCACCTCCAATACATCATTCCATACTTCACTTGAAATATCCCCAAGGTCCGACTCCCATTTCTTCATTCTGGACAGTGGATGGAGAGCCAGAAACGTATCCAATAACATAACCTACAGCATGGATATCATTCCCTTTTTATCACAACCTGTAAGTATATACTTTTGATCCGCATCCAACTTGACTACCTGAACCACCGTCTCCCTCCCTCCTCTTCTCATGGCATCATATGCGTGTCGTACCTGTAAGTATTGGTAAAAAAGCGTACGGGCCAGCATGAATTCCTTCTGAATGTCCGAAAAGGCTTTAAAAACTCCATCAACCAACTAAGTCTCCTATCCTTAGGATACCCCCTCCTTCCACACCCAGAAGCCTGATATGGAAAGAAACTCTGGGAGGAGAGAGTTATTCCAAAGCGGAGTAAGCTCACAAATACCCACTATTCCCCTCACCTGCTTAACTTTGGCCCACACTTTACGCATAAGAGTAATCAAAGGCAACTTGGCTTCTAGAAATGCCAGCCCTGCTCCCTCCAATATCCACATAAGGTCATTTTTACCTAATTTATACTTCAGAATTTGACCAGTAACGTTACCCAATGTGTAAGATTCCCAACCCATAAAGTACTGGCATTGTGCTGCTAAGTAATACAGCCAGGGATTTGGTACCGCCAAACCTAATTTGATTCTGGGACTACCCCCCCCCCCCCCCCCTTCCCCCAATCTCCAAATGAGATCTCTGAAGATAGATGGCTAGATTTTAATTCAGACCTTTACTTCTGATTGTCCATCAGTCGGTCACCGGCATGAAATGGATCTTCTAGCTTCAAAAAATAAAACTAACTTTCAGTTATCTTCATAGGGGACGTCACCTTTTGGCCAGCATGGAGAGCAGATACAAAGGTATCTCACCTTGTGGGATCTGACCTGTATGGTGGTTACATGGGCAGTAGAGATGAGCTAACTGATTCATAAAAATCAATCCATCGCAACAAGCATGGTTCTGCACCTGTGACGGAGCATCACCGAAACGGACATTCGCTCCCACCGCGACTTGAGAGAGTCGGACATCTCGGCCGCCCCTGACAATGTCGCACCTGTACCACCAGAGGCTCTGCTTCCACTACTGGAGCAACGACTGTGCATGAACCGTCAATGTTCCAGAAGCAGAGTCTCTGGGCTGGCTTTGCCACGCGGAGCAGTGGCACAGGTGTGAGATTGTCAGGGGCGGCTGTCAATAAATCAGCAGGTGAGCGCCCTCAGCTTCAGGGACACCCCTTCAAAGGTGTAGAAATCTGATGAGATGAATCGATTCTTACAAATCAATTTGCTTGTCTCTAAAGGGCAGTCCATTGCCTTCAATGGAAACTGTGTAAGGCCTCTGCTTAACCACTCGCTGCCAGGTTCCCCCACAGATTATGCTCCGGGGGCTTGTAGCAGAATGTAATCATAGGCCTGATTCACCTGATGGAAGGCAAAAAAAGTGTCCTTTTGGCTTCCATTGGAATGGTGTATGTCTCCATAGAAGTGTGGAAGCTTATGAACGAACGTTCGTGTACAGGGACATCTATCATGGCCGTCTGTGGAGGTATATGTTGTGGAATCCTCTCGACAGGAAGCTTGAACGTAGTCTGAACAGAGGCTTGGGCCTCTTTCAGACGGGCGTCCTGGGTGCATTGCGAGAAACCCGCACCAATGCGCACGCAATTTCAGTCAGTTTTGACTGCAATTGCGTTGCATTGTTCAGTTTTTCCGCGTGAGTACGTGACAAACTGAATGTGGTACCCAGACCCGAACTTCTTCACTGAAGTTCGGTGTTGTGTAGATGTTATTATTTTCCATTATAACATGGTTATAAGGGAAAATAGCGTTCTTAATACAGAATGCTTACTAAAATGTTGCTTGAGGGGTTAAAAAATTAACTCCCCTCATCCACTTGATCGCGCAGCCGGCATAGTCTTCTTTGAGGACCTGCAAAAGGACCTTTGACGTAATCTCGGCGCAGGTCCTGCTGAATGAAGATCCTTCTATGTTCATTCAGCAGGACCTGCGCTGACGTCACCGTGCTCACCACAGACTATGCCGGCTGCGCGATCAAGTGGATGAGGTGAGTTAATTATTTTATTTTTTAACCCCTCAAGGAACATTTTAGTAGCATTCTTAATACAGAATGCTTATTATTTTCCTTTATAACCATGTTATATGGGAGAATAATACAGTGAATAGACTTTTATCAATTAATTAACATCTCCTAGCAACCACGCGTGAAAATGGCATTGCATCCACACTTGCTTGCGGATGCTATGCGATTTTCTATGGGGCCTGTGTTGCGTGAAAAACGCAGAATATAGAACATGCTGTAATTTTTCACGCAACGCACAAGTGATGCGTGAAAATCACCGCTCATCTGCACAGCCCCATTGAAGTGAATGGGTCCGGATTCAGTGCGGGTGCAATGCGTTCACTTCACGCATTGCACCCGCGTGGAATTCTCGCCCGTGTGAAAGGGGCCCTACAGCTGACCATTAAGGGACAGGCTGCTAGCAGCTTTTCATCAGTAGACCCTTCTAACACAACTGAATTGTCTGAACGTTTTAGATTTTTTGATTATTATTTTTTTGCTTCAGAGACAAATTGGATAACGTGTAAGTTTGTAATATGCAATTAGTCGACAACGTGATTTACAACGTCAGTCGAAATGGCTTCTTTCCAAGAATACTGAATCCGATTAACAGATGTATGTAACTCTGCACGCTTTCTTTGTACGTTGGAGCAACGCATTAGATTAATATGTCATATGACGTACAGAACTGCCCTGTGACTTCTGCCCTGTTAGGAAATTGAATCTTCCATTCGTTCCTTCGTTATATAGTAAATTCTGGTTAATTAGTGTGACTTGGTCTCAGAGTTCATACACGGAGTAGCCAGTGTATCCTGCTAGAAATAAAGTAGTTATACATGGGAGGGGAATTATCATCGCCGAGACCACTTTTCCAGTGTAAAAAGAAAATTTGTAAACCCTAGGTTTGGGAATTCTTTTAAACCCCATTGTGCCTAAACCTAAGTGGAAGTGGCGTTTCTACACCACCGTCACCACTTTTTGGAAAGTGAGTGAAGCCCTCATCCCCAACACATTGATCATCATTTACTCCAGAAAACTGCTGTAGATTTCAGTCTACGGACTGGCTGAGAATGCGCTTAATTTATGACTAGGTGTGTGCGTCGTCATAAATAAAGCACATCGTCCTGCGGCGCAGGGGGGATATCCAGACTGATGTACAAATGAGGAAGCAGGTTATTTATACTGTTGCCAGCCATCCCAAGATGGAGGAAATTCATTGGGCGAGTGAGTTTCATGCCATTACTGGTTTTTCAGAATACTATGGGGGTCGTTTATTATCAGGTATACACCAAATTTGTCGCAGATTCGGTCGCAAAGGGGATTTGCGGCCGAATCTGTGACTTTTCCCCACTCATGCCAGGTCTACATAAGAGGCTGGCCGGGCCGCCCCATCTCATTTATCATTTTCTACAGCTGTTTTGGGCGTAGAAAATGTATCTAAATCTACACCAGCAAGGGAGTTGGCGTAGATTTAGACAGGCTGTGGAGGCCGGCAACTCTGCATAACTTCGGCGCATCCACCGCCAGTGCAGGGGTTAAAACGTCGATCTTAATAAATGACCCCATATGTTTCCACAAGGAATGTGTGCGTGTAGAGGGAAGCAGATTGATCTGAAGTTTTGGGTTGGTGATTTTCAGTAGGTAAACCATGGCACTCGGTGCATGTTGTAATCCTTCACATTAGTCACTGTCCCCAGTAGGGTCACAAGTTATTGCCCATCTCCCACACACTAGAGACAATTGAGTTGGAAGCCAATGAACCAATTCAAGTTTATCTTTATTGGTCTAGTGGAAAGAAGCACAAGAAGTGTATAGCAACAATACATGCATGTTGTAGTGATGAGCGTCTAGTCCACTATGGGTTTAAAGGGGTTGTCCAGGATAAGAAAAGCAGGACTACTTCCTTCCAAAAACCATGTGGTTTTGCAGGGCAGCACCGTTGGGTTCAGTGGAGCTGAGCTGCAATACTACATACAGCCCGTGGACAGGTGTGGCGCAGTTTTTGGAATAAAGCAGCCATCAGAAGTACATTTTCTATATTCCATAACCAGGACCTCGCTTAACCACCTCCGGACCGCCTAACGCAGGATCGCGTTCCGGAGGTGGCAGCCCTGCGCAGAGTCACGCATATATGCGTCATCTCGCGATGGGCGAGATTTCCTGTGAACGCGCGCACACAGGCGCGCGCGCTCACAGGAACGGAAGGTAAGAGAGTTGATCTCCAGCCTGCCAGCGGCGATCGTTCGCTGGCAGGCTGGAGATGTGTTTTTTTTAACCCCTAACAGGTATATTAGACGCTGTTTTGATAACAGCGTCTAATATACCTGCTACCTGGTCCTCTGGTGGTCCCCTTTGTTTGGATCGACCACCAGAGGACACAGGTAGCTCAGTAAAGTCCCACCAAGCACCACTACACTACACTACACCCCCCCCCCGTCACTTATTAACCCCTTATTAGCCCCTGATCACCCCTGATCACCCCATATAGACTCCCTGATCACCCCCCTGTCATTGATCACCCCCCTGTCATTGATTACCCCCCTGTAAAGCTCCATTCAGATGTCCGCATGATTTTTACGGATCCACTGATAGATGGATCGGATCCGCAAAACGCATCCGGACGTCTGAATGAAGCCTTACAGGGGCGTGATCAATGACTGTGGTTATCACCCCATATAGACTCCCTGATCACCCCCCCTGTCATTGATTACACCCCTGTCATTGATCAACCCCCTGTAAAGCTCCATTCAGATGTCCGCATGATTTTTACGGATGCACTGATAGATGGATCCGATCCGCAAAACGCATCCGGACGTCTGAATGAAGCCTTACAGGGGCGTGATCAATGACTGTGGTGATCACCCCATATAGACTCCCTGATCACCCCCCTGTAAAGCTCCATTCAGATGTCCGCATGATTTTTACGGATGCACTGATAGATGGATCCGATCCGCAAAACGCATCCGGACGTCTGAATGAAGCCTTACAGGGGCGTGATCAATGACTGTGGTGATCACCCCATATAGACTCCCTGATCACCCCCCTGTCATTGATCACCCCCCTGTAAAGCTCCATTCAGATGTCCGCATGATTTTTACGGATGCACTGATAGATGGATCCGATCCGCAAAACGCATCCGGACGTCTGAATGAAGCCTTACAGGGGCATGATCAATGACTGTGGTGATCACCCCATATAGACTCCCTGATCACCCCCCTGTCATTGATCACCCCCCTGTAAAGCTCCATTCAGATGTCCGCATGATTTTTACGGATCCACTGATAGATGGATCGGATCCGCAAAACGCATCCGGACGTCTGAATGAAGCCTTACAGGGGAGTGATCAATGACTGTGGTGATCACCCCATATAGACTCCCTGATCACCCCCCTGTCATTGATTACCCCCCTGTAAAGCTCCATTCAGATGTCCGCATGATTTTTACGGATGCACTGATAGATGGATCGGATCCGCAAAACGCATCCGGACGTCTGAATGAAGCCTTACAGGGGCGTGATCAATGACTGTGGTGATCACCCCATATAGACTCCCTGATCACCCCCCTGTCATTGATCAACCCCCCTGTCATTGATCACCCCCCCTGTCATTGATCACCCCCCCTGTCATTGATCACCCCCCTGTCATTGATCACCCCTCTGTAAGGCTCCATTCAGATATTTTTTTGGCCCAAGTTAGCAGAATTTTTTTTTTTTTTCTTACAAAGTCTCATATTCCACTAACTTGTGTCAAAAAATAAAATCTCACATGAACTCACCATACCCCTCACGGAATCCAAATGCGTAAAATTTTTTAGACATTTATATTCCAGACTTCTTCTCACGCTTTAGGGCCCCTAGAATGCCAGGGCAGTATAAATACCCCACATGTGACCCCATTTCGGAAAGAAGACACCCCCAGGTATTCCGTGAGGGGCATATTGAGTCCATGAAAGATTGAAATTTTTGTCCCAAGTTAGCGGAACGGGAGACTTTGTGAGAAAAAAATTAAAAATATCAATTTCCGCTAACTTGTGCCAAAAAAAAAAATTTTCTATGAACTCGCCATGCCCCTCATTGAATACCTTGGGGTGTCTTCTTTCCAAAATGGGGTCACATGTGGGGTATTTATACTGCTCTGGCATTCTAGGGGCCCCAAAGCGTGAGAAGAAGTCTGGTATCCAAATGTCTAAAAATGCCCTCCTAAAAGGAATTTGGGCACCTTTGCGCATCTAGGCTGCAAAAAAGTGTCACACATCTGGTATCGCCGTACTCAGGAGAAGTTGGGGAATGTGTTTTGGGGTGTCATTTTACATATACCCATGCTGGGTGAGAGAAATATCTTGGTCAAATGCCAACTTTGTATAAAAAAATGGGAAAAGTTGTCTTTTGCCAAGATATTTCTCTCACCCAGCATGGGTATATGTAAAATGACACCCCAAAACACATTCCCCAACTTCTCCTGAATACGGCGATACCACATGTGTGACACTTTTTTGCAGCCTAGGTGGGCAAAGGGGCCCATATTCCAAAGAGCACCTTTAGGATTTCACAGGTCATTTACCTACTTACCACACATTAGGGCCCCTGGAAAATGCCAGGGCAGTATAACTACCCCACAAGTGACCCCATTTTGGAAAGAAGACACCCCAAGGTATTCCGTGAGGGGCATGGCGAGTTCCTAGAATTTTTTATTTTTTGTCACAAGTTAGTGGAAAATGATGATTTTTTTTTTTTTTTTTTTTCATACAAAGTCTCATATTCCACTAACTTGTGACAAAAAATAAAAAGTTCCATGAACTCACTATGCCCATCAGCGAATACCTTGGGGTCTCTTCTTTCCAAAATGGGGTCACTTGTGGGGTAGTTATACTGCCCTGGCATTCTAGGGGCCCAAATGTGTGGTAAGGAGTTTGAAATCAAATTCTGTAAAAAATGACCTGTGAAATCCGAAAGGTGCTCTTTTGAATATGGGCCCCTTTGCCCACCTAGGCTGCAAAAAAGTGTCACACATCTGGTATCTCCGTAATCGGGAGAAGTTGGGGAATGTGTTTTGGGGTGTCATTTTACATATACCCATGCTGGGTGAGAGAAATATCTTGGCAAAAGACAACTTTTCCCATTTTTTTATACAAAGTTGGCATTTGACCAAGATATTTATCTCACCCAGCATGGGTATATGTAAAAAGACACCCCAAAACACATTCCTCAACTTCTCCTGAATACAGAGATACCAGATGTGTGACACTTTTTTGCAGCCTAGGTGGGCAAAGGGGCCCACATTCCAAAGAGCACCTTTCGGATTTCACAGGTCATTTACCTACTTACCACACATTTGGGCCCCTAGAATGCCAGGGCAGTATAACTACCCCACAAGTGACCCCATTTTGGAAAGAAGAGACCCCAAGGTATTCGCTGATGGGCATAGTGAGTTCATGGAAGTTTTTATTTTTTGTCACAAGTTTGTGGAATATGAGACTTTGTATGAAAAAAAAAAATAAAAAAAAAAATCATCATTTTCCACTAACTTGTGACAAAAAATAAAAAATTCTAGGAACTCGCCATGCCCCTCACGGAATACCTTGGGGTGTCTTCTTTCCAAAATGGGGTCACTTGTGGGGTAGTTATACTGCCCTGGTATTCTAGGGGCCCAAATGTGTGGTAAGGAGTTTGAAATCAAATTCAGGAAAAAATGAGGAGTGAAATCCGAAAGGTGCTCTTTGGAATATGGGCCCCTTTGCCCACCTAGGCTGCAAAAAAGTGTCACACATCTGGTATCCCCGTACTCAGGAGAAGTTGAGGAATGTGTTTTGGGGTGTCTTTTTACATATACCCATGCTGGGTGAGATAAATATCTTGGTCAAATGACAACTTTGTATAAAAAAATGGGAAAAGTTGTCTTTTGCCAAGATATTTCTCTCACCCAGCATGGGTATATATAAAATGACACCCCAAAACACATTCCCCACCTTCTCCTGAGTACGGAGATACCAGATGTGTGACACTTTTTTGCAGCCTAGGTGGGCAAAGGGGCCCATATTCCAAAGAGCACCTTTCGGATTTCACTGGTCATTTTTTACAGAATTTGATTTCAAACTCCTTACCACACATTTGGGCCCCTAGAATGCCAGGGCAGTATAACTTCCCCACAAGTGACCCCATTTTGGAAAGAAGAGACCCCAAGGTATTCGCTGATGGGCATAGTGAGTTCATAGAACTTTTTATTTTTTGTCACAAGTTAGTGGAATATGAGACTTTGTAAGAAAAAAAAAAAAAAAAAAAAAAATCATAATTTTCCGCTAACTTGTGACAAAAAATAAAAAGTTCTATGAACTCACTATGCCCATCAGTGAATACCTTAGTGTGTGTACTTTCAGAAATGGGGTCATTTGTGGGGTGTTTGTACTGTCTGGGCATTATAGAACCTCAGGAAACATGACAGGTGCTCAGAAAATCAGAGCTGCTTCAAAAAGCGGAAATTCACATTTTTGTACCATAGTTTGTAAACGCTATAACTTTTACCCAAACCATTTTTTTTTTACCCAAACATTTTTTTTTTATCAAAGACATGTAGAACTATAAATTTAGAGCAAAATTTCTATATGGATGTCGTTTTTTTTGCAAAATTTTACAACTGAAAGTGAAAAATGTCATTTTTTTGCAAAAAAATCGTTAAATTTCGATTAATAACAAAAAAAGTAAAAATGTCAGCAGCAATGAAATACCACCAAATGAAAGCTCTATTAGTGAGAAGAAAAGGAGGTAAAATTCATTTGGGTGGTAAGTTGCATGACCGAGCAATAAATGGTGAAAGTAGTGTAGGTCAGAAGTGTAAAAAGTGGCCTGGTCTTTCAGGGTGTTTAAGCACTGGGGGCTGAGGTGGTTAAGCTTGTGACCTTAGTTCTCCTTTGGCTTTGATCTTTCTTTTAGATACTGCCGGCTGAGGAATTGGAACACCCTGTTTGTCTGTGGGACAGATGAATATGGAACAGCCACAGAAACCAAAGCAATGGAGGAAGGGGTAACTCCGCAGCAGATCTGTGACAAGTACAATGCTGTTCATACCGCCATATACAAGTGGTTTGATATTTCCTTTGATTATTTTGGAAGGACTACCACTCCACAGCAAACCACGTGAGTACTAAACTGCTCTTTCACCTTTCCCTCCTTCCCTGTTCACTGGTGCCTCTGACAGTTCCCCTCTTCCCCCTGGTTCTACATGGAGTCTCTGGTGACCTAGAATGAAAAATGGTTTAGGACGGTTAATGATATATGCCTGTGTGTATCTATCTATTAAACCTGGAAGGCTCTGGTGAACAATAATTAAATTATACAATTATATACCGATAGTTTACTATATGATTCAGAATAAGAAAGTAGTCCATTTGAATAGTGGCAGAACCCGAATAGGGTCTCGCGCTTTGTTTTGCTCATACTGAGGGCCAAATCCCTAGCTTCCCTTCTCATCCTGTTAAAGGGAATGTGCAATAAAAAATGACTTATTGGTTAAATTACATTTTTATGTTAAAAAATGTTTGGTCTTAGAGGGGTATTCCCATCTCAGGGGTATATTGCTAGGTTATGCCCCCATTGTCTGATGGGTGCGGGTCCCTCCTTTGGGACCCGCACCTACACTGAGAATGGAGCAGGGAAGGTGGTGGCCAGAGGATCCCGGGTTTTCCAGAGTCCAAACACCGCCAAGCACTCCCCCCATAGGATAGAATGGGAGCGCACTGCTCCTGCGCAGCCACCGCTCCCATTTATTTCTATGGGGCCGATGGAAGTAGCCAAGTCAGCACTCGGCTGTTTTCGGCAGGCTCATAGAAAATAATGGAGGGAGGCTGCGCATGCGCATTGCGCCCTCCACATTCTTTAGGGGTCCGCTCTCAATGTAGGTGCGGGTCCCAGAGGTGGGACCTGCACCTATCAGAGAATTGGTGGCATATCGCTATGGGAAAACCCCTTTAACATATTTTAGACCTGGAGGCCAGTGTGAAAGTTGCAGGATTAGGCCGGTTGCGCGGCCGAGAGCGGTCCGTAGTATGCCGGGCTGGATTCCTGTTCAGAGCAGGAGCGCACAGCGTCATTGGTTGCTATGACGCTGTGCGCTTCATGTCGCCGCTGCTGTACAGTAATACACTATGAGTTTTTTTTTAATATAGAGACATGGAAAAATAAAAAAATAAAATTCTAAAAAAAAGTGTTTTAACATAAAAAAGCAATTTAAACAATAGAGGGAGCAAGCCACATAAGAATTTTATAATGTTCCTGTGTTGTGAACTCGAAAGTCACTTTTTGCACTACTTGTGTTGCGGACAAGAATAGTTATTTCTAGAGCTGGAACTGAGAAAAATGCGGATTACACACAAGGTGTCTATGTTTTGCAGATGTGTGTGTAGGAGGCCTAAATCCTATCCGGTATTTTTTAAGAATATTCTGGGACTATACCATAAATACCTTTCACTGAAAAACGGTTTTAGAGGTATGCGTCTCAATTTGACGATGATATCAAAGTTGAGAATAAAGAGGCTCTAAAAACAATTACTTTATTACTTAATAAAAAAATAGGGGGCAATGATGTCCGTAGTAAACACTTAAAAACAAAAAGAAGGACCACACGTGAATCCAGTGTAACCTGGTAAACCGCACTTTAACGTTAGCTGGTAATCGCCACAAAAATGCAGTCAAAACAAGAGTGCGGGTCTACCAAAGAGCTGGGCCAGTGGTGTGTAACCGTGTGGCAGAAAAATGGTAATAAGCTAGACCTGGCTGAAATAGCAAACTAGCTATATACACCAATTAGCCCCAGACTACTGGTAAACTAAGCCCCACTGCCTAACTAACTGCCCAGACTAAGACCTATCATTCCCACATATGGCGTCTGAGAAGAGCTCGACGTGTTTCTTCACTGGGATTCATCAGGAGCCAAAATAATAGTGCACAATGTGAGAAGAGGTAAAACGCTGCCACAGGTGATGTGTGGCAGGCTGGCAGCGTATCGGCGCTATGATGGCCGTCGGTATAATTGGGGGCTATAGAAGCGCCCCCAGGAGGGACTGAGTAGATGTGCATCCAATGGGAATGCCCAATGCTCTACACAGTAAATCCACATCGGTCCTATTCTAAAGTCAGTACAGGGGACTGAGCCAGCAGGGAATATAATGCGGCAACAAGGAACAAACAAGGGGGGGGATTATTTAAAGTGGTGATCAAGGCATAATGAATTGCCGATGTTGGCAATGTGTGGGAACAATTTGGAAACAAACCCACATAAGAGGCTGTATAGGTCTTTGTGCCATTTGACACAAGTAACATACACCAGGTGCCCAAGATGTAAATTGGTCACTATGTGTCACCTATGGTGCATAAACGGTTGTAAATATTATGTAAGGAGCATGTCGAAAGCCAATATGTCAAGTGACCCATTGCCATAAGACATAAAAAAATGGGTCACCAAACAAAAGCACCAGTTATCACTAATGACAGTTGATAGGAACAATCCTATTTTGCACATTGATGTAAAAAATACAAAGCTTCCAATAATGTGTGGTGCTGGTTACAGAAAAAACGGACCAGAGCAATTTATTGATCAATGAAACACGCATTAGAGATGTGATCATTGAGTCCCGACGGGCGGACTGTACCCAGCCTGAACGTCCATTGAGCCTCTTTTTGGAGGACACGCTGGTTAAAAGGACCACCCCTCGGGGGACGGTCTTACGATCTCGATTCCCTGAATCTGCAGTTTGTGAAGCATCTGATATCATAGGACCTGGAAGTGGTTGTGCTTACAAATGTCTGACCAGTTTTAATGGAATCACAGGCAATACATCCACTACAGCGAAAGGTTTAACCACCACCGGTTTGACAGAAGCTATGCACCAGCCTATCTTTAAAATTACGCCCCCTTACGATAAGTGATGGCTGGACGATCACTTACCAAATGCTCAATATCGGGGTCCATTTTCAAAATGCCCCAGTGTTTACGCAAGATCTCCTGAGCCGGCGCATTAGCAGCATCAAAAGTGGCTATCGGACAAATCTGTTCCTCGTCCACTTGTTTCCCTCTGGGTTTGAGCGTGACCCGCGTGAACATGCCATAGAATATTCATATGCTGAAGTAAGAACCTTTCATATTTGCCAACATCGGCAATTCATTATGCCTTGATCACCACTTTAAATAATTTCTCCCCCCCATTGTTTGTTCCTTGTTGCTGCATTATATTCCCTGCTGGCTCAGTCCCCTGTACTGACTTTAGAATAGGACCGGTTTGGAGCTATGGGTATCCATAGCTAATTGGTGTATATAGCTAGTTTCCTATTTCAGCCAGGTCTAGCTTATTACCATTATTCTCCCACACGGTTACACACCACTGGCCCAGCTCCTTTGTAGACCCGCACTCTTGTTTTGACTGCATTTTTGTGGCGATTACCAGCTAACGTTAAAGTGCGGTTTACCAGGTTACACTGGATTCGCGTGTGGTCCTTCTTTTTGTTTTTGGGTTTACTACGGACATCATCCACTGTGAGACTATGCCGTAAATGCCTTTTTCTAATATTTTGGTTACAAGATTTTATGCAATGTCCTCTTTCTAGAATTGCTCAGGACATCTTCAACCGACTCCTGGAAAGGGACTTGCTTCTGAAAGATACAGTGGAGCAGCTCCGATGTGAGACCTGTCAGAGATTCCTTGCAGATCGCTTTGTAGAAGGAACCTGTCCATTCTGCAACTATGAAGAAGCCAGGGGGGACCAATGTGACAAATGTGGCAAGCTCATTAATGCTGTAGAATTAAAGGTACCTCCAGATAGTTGCTGTTTTTTTTTGTTTGTTTGTTTTTTAAACCATGTCATTTTTCATATTCATCACATCAGAGGAGGAGTGCATATGTTCCTGCAGAAAAACACTTCGCTTGCAAAAAGCGCAATAAAAACACATGTGCTAAAATGCAAAAAATGCACCAGAAGGCTGATGTTTTTGGATACTTCTTCTCTTTGAAAATAAATTGCAAACCTAAAAACGTTGGGAGATTTATCAAACTGGTGTAATGTAGAACTGGCTTAGGCTACTTTCACACCAGCGTTTTTGCTGGATCAGTCATGGATCAGTAAAAACGCTTCCGTCATGATAATACAACCGTCTGCATAACTTTTTAAACGGATCCAGTTGTATTCTCTTTAACATAGTAATGACGGATCCGTTCCCATTGACTTACATTGTGAGTCAAGACGGATCCGTCTTGTTCTGCATCCCAGGACACGATGAGGCACCACTTGTGTGCGTCATGGGAACGCAAAGGAATGCATCCTGGTGCATGTCGTTCAGTTCAGTTTTATCCCCGTTGATAATGAATAGGGACAAAACTGAATCGTTTTCCCCGCTATTGAGACCCTATGACGGATCTCAATAGCGGAAAGGGAAAGCGCTGGTTTAAAAGTAGCCTTAGTTGCCCATAGCAACTAATTAGATTCCACCTTAAATTTTTCACAGTTCCTATGGGCAACTAAGCCAGTTCTACTTTATACCAGTTTGTTAAATCTCCCCCATTGTGTCCTTAGGCCCTGGTTGACTAAGACTGAGATCTTGTACACCAGTCTTAATAAATGTGGTGCATCCCGATTACTAAGGCCTCTTAATAATTTTGGCACATTTCCAGTCCTAAACTGGGCTCTCCTGCACCTGCAATGACCAGTTTTAAAGGCCATGTACACATTTGGAGGCACATTTTTTTATGATTGCATGTTACTCCATTTTTGGCCAAAAATCTTTTTTCTCAATTGGCCTTTTTTTTTTAAATATTGAGCTGTTCTGTCACAAAGGGTTAACTGGTTTTCTAACTGTGTGACTGGTACATTCACTTTCTGTCACCTAATAAACCTTATCTCTTAACTACTGAGGTCATAAACACTTATTTAAGCCACATTCTTATCAATAAGATAAGAACTGAGCTCTGAGTGTTTGTTTATAATGCCACAGAGCAGAGATAAGGAGCCCGTCAGCTCCTGGTCTGACGGGAAAGACAGGGAATCAGAAGGTTGCTACTAGAGCATGTCGGCTATGTACAGAAAAAAGGATGCCATATTTTTTAATAAAGACCGATTTTAATTTTTTTTATTTTTAGCTCAAAATGAGTACAATGCAATAATAAAAAACATTTTCCCAACGGTGTACAAAGCCTTTAAAAAATCTGCTGTGTATGGTGTAAGGCCTCATGCACACGACAGTTGTTGTGTTCCGTTCTGCAAATTGGAGTTCCGTTGTTCCGTGATCCGTTTCCGTGTGTCTTCCTTTATTTTTGGAGGATCACCAGACGTGAAGGAAAGTAAAAAAAAAATCTAAGACAGGTTTGCTATGCAAATGATAGGAAAAAAACGGACGCGGATGACAATCTTGTGTGCCTCCGTGTTTTTTAGCGGTCCCATTGACTTGAATGGGTCCACAAACCGTTTTCCGCAAAAATAATAGTACAGGTTATATTTTTATGACGGACTGGAACCACGGATCACGGACGCGGATGACAAACTGTGCATTAGCCGAGTTTTCAACGGACCCATTGAAAGTCAATGGGTCCGCAGAAAATCACGAAAAACGAAACAACGGACGCGGAATAAAACAACTGTCGTGTGCATGAGGCCTAAAGAGGAGGAAAATCCGTTTTTGAAACTTTTGACTTCCAAAAGTTGGAAAAAGTGACCTGCTTTATGCCAGACATGAGTGACCAGTTCATGACCCGTCAGGCCCTTAGTGGTTTATGCTATGTTCTCCAAACATTCATTGATTTCACTCTTTTTCAAGTGCAGTACTACTATGTGGTTTTCAATAGAAGTAGTAACCTGCCTATCTAGTCCCCAGCAGCACAGCCTCCTCTTACTAATCATAGAGGCCTGCACTGCTGTAGTGAAGAGCTTGCTGTACATGCTGTAGTGGCCAATGTGAAAACTGCTCATTTTATATGGAAAAGAGTTATTTTAAATCGTGTTTTGTGTCCTTTTCTAATCACAGATTTTACTTAATTCTGGAAATGAATGACATTTTTATTTTTATTTTTTAAACAGAAACCTCAGTGCAAAGTCTGCAAACGGTCTCCTGTAATCAAATCCTCTCAACATCTCTTCTTGGATCTGCCAAAGGTGTGTTATGTATCACTGCGCATTTGATTGCTGAGATGCTTGTTGCTAAAGGGCCTTTTACACAGACGGATATTATCAACGATCTGGCACAGGGATCGGCAACCTTCGGCACTCCAGCTGCTGTGAAACTACAACTCTCAGCATGCACAAGGCTGTTCTTGTAACTCCCTTTGAAGTGGAAGGAGGATTCTGGGAGTTTTAGTTCCAGAACAGCTGGAGTGCCGGAAGTTGCTGACCCCTGATCTGTTTAGTACCTATAAATGGTGCAGTCATCCTACTGTTTACATAGGGGATGTGCCGTCGGCATTTTACTCCTGCATGAAGGATGCCTTCAATGACAGACTAGCGTTTGCTTCCTGGGTGATTACACAGGGCAGTGACTGATGACGTTAGTTCGGCAGATCATTGACCCAGATAAAAGGGTCTTGGGTTAAAGCATTTAGCATTAAAAGGTTTGGCCCACTAACAAGATTTATTACTAGTGTTGGACGAACTTGTGTTTCAAGTTCGGCGTACAAGGTTCGGGTTGTCTAAGAATTCCGCTACCACGGACCATAAGTTATGATCATTGGTAGCTGAATCCATAACGGAATTCTTAGATAACCCGAACCCTGTACGCCGAACTTGAAAACAGAATTTCCTCGTCCCTATTTATTACCTATCCACAGGGATCCCCACTAGTCACAAAAACGGGGGTCTCCGAGTCCCTTTTGTGGATGGAGCAGTAGTGCACCTGTGTGAGCACCGCTCCATTCACAGTCTATGGGATTGCAGAGTACAGAGCTCAGCTGTCCCATAGAATTGCATAAAGTGGTCGCACACGAGCAGTACCGCTCCATCCACACAGCGGACCCCGTTTTCATGATCAGTTTGGTTTCCAGCAGTGAGATTTCCCGCAATCATAACTTTATCACCTACCCTGTGTGTAGTGCTATTCGTGGGCCAACCGCTTTAAAATAGGGATTCTTCACGATGTTGATGGCCCATCCTTTAGGATAGGTCATTAACCCCTTCCTGCCCAGTGCCATACATGTAACGTCGATCGCAGACATGTAACCTTTTCAAATGCTGTGGTCAAATGTGCCCACGCTATCTGGTAGATATAAAAAAAAAAAACAGGAACAGCTCCCTCTAGTGGGGATCAGGGGAGCCGAACACTGTTTGCAGCAGCCTTGGTCCTACTGAATGAGCCGAGGCTGTCGCAGTTATGTTCCTATGGAGTTCCTAGGATACTACCTGTTCGTTATTACATTATATTGTATACTGCAAGGGCCCCGCGGATAGGACTATAATAGGTTTTCATATTTACCAAAACACTATGCCTTATTGCCAGATAGTGCGAGTGCCATCCTTTTAGTAGCTTCCTACCACATCGTATGCACGGTGCCATTAGAAATGACCACTTGTCCCACAAAAAAAAACAAGCCCTCATACGGCTATGTGAACTGAAAAATAAAAAAGTTATGGTGAAAAACAAAAAAAAGCAAAAATGAAAAATCCTCTGTCCTCATTAATGGTCCAAAGCAAACCAGAACTATAGTATGATTTGTCAGAGAGGGGGAGATGACGCATTGTGCTTGAGGAAATGTTTTCTCGTTGTTTTCCATAGTGTATAATGAAAATCCGATTTTCACCTTCTTTACGATGTTTTATTGTACATATGTTAAATACTACGCGTTGTGTTACTAAGTGCTATTCATATACGTCCTTGACAGCTAGAAGAGCGCTTGGAGAAATGGCTGGAACAGTCCTTGGCAACTGGAGACTGGACAACAAATGCCCGTTACATAGCGCGCTCCTGGATTCGGGATGGTTTGAAACCCAGATGCATCACTAGGGACTTGAAGTGGGGCACCCCTGTGCCTCTGGAAGGTTTCACGGACAAGGTTAATCTTCTCTTACCACCCACCGAATTCACATGCGGACGATTTGTAGTAGAAATTTTTATAACTGTCCTGCTCATTTGAAGAAACAGAAATGACCCCATTCAGATGACGGAAACCGCCGGTTAACTGTGTCATAACCAATACTTCTGTTTTTCCAGGTGTTTTACGTCTGGTTTGATGCTCCAATTGGGTATATTTCCATTACTGCCAATTACACAGACCAGTGGGAGAAGTGGTGGAAAAATCCTAAACAGGTTGGAGTGCAGTCTATATTCTTATTAGATTGCGTCTCGCGATGAGTGAATCGATCAACGAGGGGCTGCCCCCACTACTCGAGAGGCTTCTCCCTGCCACTTGGACATCTTGCCTGGCCCTGACGGTCTCGCACCTGCGCTGAGGCCCAGAAGTGCAGCAGCTTTGGTAGTGGCAGCAGAGACTCTGTGTGCTTTTGCCATTACCGGAACAACTTCGCAGGTGCAGGATTGTCAGGGCCGGGCAAGAAGGTGGTAGGAGATTGCAGGGACAGCCCGTCGCTGACCCAATCAATTTGTACCAATCGATTTGTTCATCTTTTAATTGCGTCATTTGAGTCTGAAATATTTGTCTCTATTGTATATACAGAGTGAAAGAGACAGACCTACTTGCGGATGCATCCATGTCCAATAGTAGGAGACCTCTTTCTCATCTGACAGACAACACTGGTCTATATTAACCCCGCACAGTGCCGGATGCTGCACCCAATTTAGGACGAGGCGTGCACCTCATCATAAATTAAACGCAGCCTTTCGCCAACAATGCAACTGAACTGAAATCTACGAAAGTCCCTGGCTGCCATAGATTTCAGTCATCTTCCACACCACAAAACTGGAGTAAGGCTACTTTCACACTGGCGTTTTTGCTGGATCTGGCATGAATCGGCAAAAAAAACGCTTCCGCATCTGCATCTGTTATGAACGGATCCGGTTGTATTATCTTTAACATAGCCAAGACGGATCCGTCATAAACACCACTGAAAGTCAATGGGGGACGGATCCGTTTTCTATTGTGGCAGAGAAAACGGATCCGTCCCCATTGACTTGCATTGGGGGTAATGGAGGATCAGTCTTGCTCCGCATCCCAGGACGGAAAGCAAACTTACAACATGTTGCGGTTTGCTCTCCAGTCTGAGAACACAACTAAACGGAATGCATTTTGGAGCACTCCATTCTGTTCAGTTTTGTCCCCATTGACAATGAATGGGGACAAAACAAAAGCGTTTTTTTTCGGTATTGAGCCCCTGTGATGGAACTCAAAACCGGAAAACTTAAACACTAGTGTGAAAGTACTCTAAAGGAAGATACATGTGCCCTAGTGGCAAAGGCAGCAGTGAAATGTTATTCGCGCAAAAAAGTTGCACAAGTGGTGGTGAAAAAAAGTCATAAACATGCAGTTTGCAACTTTTTCACACCAGAAAATTTAATTGTTTATTAGACATTTTTTGGGCACTTTTTTTAATTAATTTGTTAGATTTGATGTAATGCTTTGCATCTCCTTTTCCTCTATTCTGATCAGGATATGTGATATCTCATTACATAGCAACCTCACATCCTGTATTTTCTGACACATGCTATGCTTACTATTTTTTGATTTTATTTTAGCTCAGTTTCTACTTATTGTCTGTCTTAGGTCCAACTCTATCACTTTATGGCGAAGGACAATGTTCCATTTCATAGTATTATCTTCCCGTCCTGTCTCCTGGGTACAGAAGACAACTACACTCTAGTTAACCACCTTGTGGCTACAGGTAGGTGGCTTTGTCTCAAAATACATCCTATAGCGTTCCTTAGGCTGACTACAACTTGGTACACGTTTCTGACACATTTGTGTCATTGCATGTTTTCATCTTGCAGTGTAATTTTAGAATAGCAGCTATTTTCTAATCTACGGTCTCAAAAGGGAGCCTATCGTCCGTTTTGAAAGTGCTAAACTGCTGACAGCACTATGTAGAGCAGGAAAAACATGCCTTTTCTCGCTCGTATCATTGAGGGACACAGGCGACCATGGAGTATAGCTGCCGCTGCCACTAGGAGGCGACACTAGGCAAAAAAAAAGTGTTAGCTCCTCCTCTCATATCCCTCCTGCTTGCACTGAACTAATCAGTTTTAGCTTAGTGTCTGTAGGAGGCAGACCTCCCTGCTTTGCAGGGCGTCTTCTTTTGTTGTTTTTCCTTTTTTCCCTTTTAGGTACAGGAAACAGACGCCCGGCCTCTCTGTTTATCCGGGGAGGAAGGCTGGTGTCGTTTCCCCTCACCACCCGACCTCCCCCAAGAAGGCAAAAGTAGACCGGGGCAGCGCAGCTCCCCTGCATCCCGCCAGCCATCGGGTCACCTGCATTTCTGCAGTGCCCCCCTTCCACTCCAGCCTCACTACGACCTCGGTGCTAGTCGCTGAAGAGGTGACCCTGCTGGTATTCCAAGGGGAAGGGGGGGGGGGTGAACAGAAGAGGATGAAGATGGTGTGAGTATTGTGAACACAGGGTGAGTATACCCTCCTCCCTTCTCCAGCCCTCCATTCCTCGGCCAAGTGCTGTTTTCCTACTGCATTCTCCCCCGGCCCGGATTCTCTCCTTGGGCCCCCCCCCCCCCTCTCTCCACCCCCTTCCTGTGGGGCCTACCAGTACCATTTCTCAGCGGTCACATCCCCTCCTGGGGCGACCACTGCATCCAGCTACCGGCCGTCTCGTACCCCCGTCCCAGGTCTCCTCAGTCTGGGGTTGGGAATCCCATGGCCGTTCTTCCCGGCCTTCTGTTCCGGTCGGCCCCCCGGCTATGCTAGGCCGCAACTTCCATCCTGGAGTTTGGTGGGCGGGGACTGAAATCTCGTGCCCAGACATCCCCCTTCTCCAGGAGCCTGCTGAGCTCCACCCCGGCCTCTGTCCAAAAAAACAAACAAACCTTACTTGCCTGCCACCTTACTGAGGCTGGCTTCCCCATTACATGGCTGTGTAGTTTAAAATGAATCCCTTCTTGCCTCCAGTTGGGGTTAGGGGTGTCAGTTTTTGAATACACGACTATGTTTATATATAAATAAAAAGTACACTGGCACTATCAATTGCTGTGTGGTCTGTTGCCGAATTAACCCCCTTTAAGGTGTGCATGCGGTTACTGCCGCGCCTCCCTGCAACAAGTCCACTGGATGTTTTCCACTGGCGCTGTACATCCTGTTGCGTTCCCCCTTCCTTAAGTGTACATCCATATTTCCCTCCTTCCATAGATGGAGTAATGGCACTACCAATGTATACCGTGCGTCCCATCATAAGACCTTCCATCCATAGACGGACTAATTGCACTACCCACGTAGATCATACATCCTGTCGTGTTATTCACTCCTCGGGTGGAGTAATTACCACTGGATGCCTCGCACTCTCTTAGGTGGCGTAAATGCACTACCGCTGCATACTGTACAACCTGTCGCATTACCCCCCTTAATAGGCGGCGTAATTGCACGACCACTTGCTACTGTACAACCTGTCGCATCACCCCCCCTTCCCCCCTGGATAGGAGACGTAATTGCACAACCACTGGATACGTTACAGCCTGTCGCATTACTCCCCCTCCATACGTGGCGTAATTGCACTACTACTGCATACTGTACAGCCTGTCGCATTACCTCCCTTCATAGGTGGCGTAACTGCACGACCACTGGATACGGCACAGGCGGTCGCATTACCCCTTTCCATAGGTGGAGTACTATCAGTGAATAGTATTTCCTGCGTTACCTACAGTTGCAAGAAAAAGTATGTGAACCCTTTGAAATTATATGGATTTCTGCACAAATTAGTCATAACATGTGATCTGATCTTCATCTAAGTCACAACAATAGACAATCACAGTCTGCTTAAACTAATAACACACAAAGAAATAAATGTTACCATGTTTTTATTGAACACACCATGTAAACATTCACAGTGCAGGTGGAAAAAGTATGTGAACCCTTGGATTTAATAACTGGTTGAACCTCCTTTGGCAACAGTAACTTCAACGAAACGTTTCCTGTAGTTGCAGATCAGACGTGCACAACGGTCAGGAGTAATTCTTGACCATTCCTCTTTACAGAACTGTTTCAGTTCAGCAATATTCTTGGCATGTCTGGTGTGAATCGCTTTCTTGAGGTCATGCCACAGCATCTCAATCGGGTTGAGGTCAGGACTCTGACTGGGCCACTCCAGAAGGCGTATTTTCTTCTGTTTAAGCCATTCTGTTGTTGATTTACTTCTATGCTTTGGGTCGTTGTCCTGTTTCAACACCCATCTTCTGTTGAGCTTCAGCTGGTGGACAGATGGCCTTAAGTTCTCCTGCAAAATGTCTTGATAAACTTGGGAATTCATTTTTCCTTTGATGATAGCAATCCGTCCAGGCCCTGATGCAGCAAAGCAGCCCCAAACCATGATGCCCCCACCACCATACTTCACAGTTGGGATGAGGTTTTGATGTTGGTGTGCTGTGCCTCTTTTTCTCCACACATAGTGTTGTGTATTTCTTCCAAACAACTCAACTTTGGTTTCATCTGTCCACAGAGTATTTTGCCAGTACTGCTGTGGAACATCCAGGTGCTTTTGTGCAAACTGTAAACGTGCAGCAATGTTTGTTTTTTTTGGACAGCAGTGGCTTCCTCTGTGGTATCCTCCCATGAAATCAATTTTTGTTTAGTGTTTTACGTATCGTAGATTCGCTAACAGGGATGTTGGCATATGCCAGAGACTTTTGTAAGTTTTTAGCTGACACTCTAGGATTCTTCTTCACCTCATTGAGCAGTCTGCGCTGTGCTCTTGCAGTCATCTTTACAGGATGGCCACTCCTAGGGAGAGTAGCAGCAGTGCTGAACTTTCTCCATTTATAGACAATTTGTCTTACCGTGGACTGATGAACAGCAAGGCTTTTGGAGATCCTTTTATAACCCTTTTCCATCTTTATGCAAGTCAACAATTCTTAATCATAGGTCTTCTGAGAGCTCTTTTGTGCGAGGCATCATTCACATCAGGCAATGATTCTTGTGAAGAGCAAACCCAGAACTGGTGTGTGTTTTTTATAGGGCAGGCCAGCTGTAACCAACACCTCCAATCTCATCTCATTTATTGGACTCCAGTTGGCTGACACCTCACTCCAATTAGCTCTTGGAGATGTCATTAGTCTAGGGGTTCACATACTTTTTCCACCTGCACTGTGAATGTTTACATGGTGTGTTCAATAAAAACACGGTAACATTTAATTTTTTGTGTGTTATTAGTTTAAGCAGACTGATTGTCTATTGTTGTGACTTAGATGAAGATCAGATAACATTTTATGACCAATTTGTGCAGAAATCCATAACATTCCAAAGGGTTCACATACTTTTTCTTGCAACTGTACTCACGCAAGTTCAGTATTCACATGAACGGGTGAAGTAGTTGCACCACCATTAGATACTATGTCTTCTACGCCACAGCACCAGATACTATATTTCCTGTCATATTCTTCCTTCTCCAGGGGGGTGTATGCCAAGAGACAGTATCTATTACCCGATCCTTTCCCACAAGCGGAATACGGGCGCAACCACTGGATACGGCACCTACTACCGCATTATCCCCTTAGTTTTTTGTTGTTGGTTTTGAATGCCGACATGGCAGTCCCTGTCCTCCCAGGGTGTATCCCCAAAACACCACTTTAAGTCCTGGTGGGACTCCCCACTACATGATTGGTCATGATACTCGACACCTACTTATGTGGTGTGTCTGCCCTAGACGAGAATTCGGTGGTTAACTACCAAGCGAATTGAATATTACACTGCCTCTGAATAATGTTTCCACTTCTAGCTCTCCTCCTTTTCAGGTGACGTATTTAGGCTAGCACTCCATTCCATGGCTACTATTGTACGTCCTCTTCCGCAGGTGGAGTGTTTACGCTAGCACTAGCGATCGTAGTGTAGGGCCTCCTTCCCAAGTGGCGTGTCTACACTGACTTTGGATTTTGTGGCTACTACGGTATAGCCTCCTTCTCAGGGGGAGTATTTACGCCAGCGCTACATATCATGGCTACTACTGTATGGCCTCCTCGGGTATTGCGCTAGCCCTTGTTTCGGTGGTTACTATCTGTATGGGCTTTTTCTCCGGGGAAGGATTTGTGTTGGCACTCTATGCCATGGCTCCTACTGAACAGTCTTCCCCTTGGGTGGAGTATTTGCGTTAGTATGCATGCTATAGCTGATGAGCCATTCATTTATGGTGCGCACTTTTGCGGGGTTCTCCCTGGTTGGCATAACCCCCTGGTTTCTATGACATTGGTCTACCACACAGTTCTCATTTCAAGTGGGATATTAGCACTAAGGCCCCTTTCACACGGGCGAGTATTCCGCGCGGATGCGATGCGTGAGGTGAACACATTGCACCTGCACTGAATACCGACCCATTCATTTCTATAGGGCTGTTCAGATGAGCGGTGATTTTCACGCATCACTTATGCGTTGCGTGAAAATCGCAGCATGCTCTATATTCTGCGTTTTTCACGCAACGCAGGCCCCATAGAAGTGAATGGGGTTGCGTGAAAATCGCACCGCATCCGCAAGCAAGTGCGGATGCGGTGCGATTTTCACGCACTGTTGCTAGGAGACTATCGGGATGTAGACCCAATCATTATTATTTTCCCTTATAACATGGTTATAAGGGAAAATAATAGCATTCTGAATACAGAATGCATAGTAAAACAGCGCTGGAGGGGTTAAAAAAAATTAAAAAATTTAACTCTCCTTAGTCCACTTGATCGCGTAGCCGGCATCTCTTCTGTCTCCTTTGTTGAATAGGACCTGTGGTGAGCATTAAATACAGTTACAGGACCTTTGACGTCACTCCGGTCATCACATGGTACGTCACATGATCTTTTACCATGGTGATGGATCATGTGATGACCGGAATGACGTCACCACAGGTCCTGTTGCTGCACAAAGATCAGATGAAGCCAGAAGGAGATGCCGGGCCGCGAACAAGTGGACTAAGGTGAGTTAAATTTTTTTTTTTTTTTTTTTTTTTTTTTTTTTTAAACCCCTCCAGCGATGTTTTACTATGCATTCTGTATTCAGAAAGTATTATTTTCCTTTATAACATGGTTATAAGGGAAAATAATAGCAATCTACAGAACACCGATCCCAAGCCCGAACTTCTGTGAAGAAGTTTGGGTACCAAACACGCGCGATTTTTCTCATGCGAGTGCAAAACGCATTACAATGTTTTGCACGCGTGCGGAAAAATCACGGGTGTTCCCGTAACGCACCCGCACATTTTCCCGCAACGCCCGTGTGAAAGAGGCCTAACTGTTGATGCTGTGACACCATCAACACTGCCTCTTTTAAGAGATGAGTAATAGATTCTTGTCCTTATGTAGGGGACATATACTGTGCATCAACTGCTTTTCCCCCCTCACCGGACAGGACTATGGTGCTGTCGCATGTTGTCATTGCTAATAGATGTTTCGTTGCTGGAACGCAACACCCTTTCTACGTTATGCCCCTCCGCAAGAAGACTGATTGCACTCCCCCCAGATTATGTTTCGGTCTACCTGGCCAGTATCTATACTCCTGAGGTTGGATTCTTACTGTTCTGGAACACCTGCATTATTTATTTATTTTTTTCTTATAGGTCCAGATTTTCTCAGATGTTTTTGTGACGTCAGACTTAGGCTACTTTCACACTAGCGTTCGGGTGTCCGCTCGTGCGCCCCTTTTGAAGGGGCTCACGAGCGGCCCCGAACGCATCCGTCTGGCCCCAATGCATTCTCAGTGGAGGCGGATCCACTGAGAATGCATCAGTCTGCCAGCGTTCAGCCTCCGCTCCGCTCAGTGAGCGGACACCTGAACGCTGCTTGCAGCGTTCGGGTGTCTGCCTGGCCGTGCGGAGGCGAGCGGATCCGTCCAGACTTACAATGTAAGTCAATGGGGGCGGATCCGCTTGAAGATGACACCATATGGCTCAATCTTCAAGCGGATCCGTTCCCCATTGACTTACAATGTAAAGTCTGAACGGATCCGCTCAGACAACTTTCACACTTAGAAAATTTTCTAAGTTTTAATGCAGACGCATCCGTTCTGAACGGATGCGAACGTCTGCATTATCGGAGCGGATCCGTCTGATGAAACATCAGACGGATCCGCTCCGAACGCTAGTGTGAAAGTAGCCTTAGTCATCACATTCTCTCCTGGAGAAGTATTTCTCCCATCTCAGACCAATCTGTGCATTCCGTTGATGACCGCATTGTCCCCTTCAGGCAGAGTCGTTACACGGTGACAGTAGATGGTCTTTGACGAATCTACACACCTCTGTTATTTTTGGCGTCAGCTTTGCTTCTACCCATCTCTACGGTATTTTTGTTCTTCAGCCTGCAGTTGGGTCTGTCTGATTCAGGCAGTTTGTGGAGTATCAACCAGCTTCTTTTGTTAGAAGTCTCACGACAAGCCTCTACCGCTCTGGGGGCATCTGTCTTCCACAATACCTGCTTTTTAGGGGGCATTTCCTTTTTAAGCGGAGATGTATGCTGCGAACCTTACCTTTTGAATCGGCTTCCATGAGTGTATTCCGGCGAGTGTATATGCTCTCTCATGTATTGTTACCTGCTCTCTTTTAACAGTGCGGGTTGCTTAGTTTCCTCAGGCTGTCTAATGCCAGTCATGATATGGTCCTGGTTCCAGCATCACTCGCAGTCTTCTTTTTGTCCAGTGGCGGAGGTTGCTTTTGCTGCACTCTTCTGCCGCATTGCTCTCTGCTGCACAACTGTGATGCTTTTGATCCCCGGGGACGCAGTCTTTTCCTCTTGGACTACTCCCCATTTGTCTATGGTTTTTCATTTTCTTCCTCTGATTGGTTCCCGTTGTGGCTTTTTGTCCCCCTTGGCCATCCCTTATCTGTTTTGATGAGTGATCATATTCCATACTTTTTAGTCTCTTTTCGTGCTGGATTCTTTACAAGGAAGTGGCTACTCGCTATTTTCTTTTACAAATTGGCCCACAGGGATCTCCTCACGTACCTGGGAGATCCCTACAGGACTAGTCCTCTGCCAGTTGCCCAGTAATTCTTTCCAGTTTTCCCAGTTTTTTTCCTGGGTTGAAGTATTCCATCCTGATACTTACACATTTGGTAAGGTCATGTCTAGGTTTTCCTGTTGCTCGTTCGCCAGGTCTCATGCATACCCAGGTTCTACAGGTTCATTTCTGTTGAGTAGACACCCCTCGGTTTTCCATGGGGCCTATTTCCATGCAAGACATCCTGGGTTTCCAGTCCAGGTCCCCCCAGCAATTCTGTGGTCCTTGTTATCCGGCAGTACCTTCCACACATCATCTTCAGTCGTCAGACATGCTTATCCTTCTTGTGGATAGCAGCACATAATATCCACATCTTCTGAAGCCTCTCGAGCCCTTGGGCTTCGTTTAACTGGGTTTTCCTCTTTTGGCCCAGTCTAGGACGTTGTGCGTTCTACAATCTCTAGCTGGCCTTCCTGGTTCATGCTCTTCCTGTCCTATTCAGGGTTCCTGTGCATCCTTTCCCCACATTTCTGTGCGGGGCCTTATGATCGGCCTTAGATTTGTTCTGGTCTTTTTATTCCCTCCCCATGGTACTGCTTTGGAACGTCCCATGGTCTCCTCATGATACGAGCAAGAAAATAGGATTTCTTTGTGCTTACTTGTAAAATCCTTTTCTCGCTGAGTTCATTGGGGGACACAGAACCCACCCAGTAAGTTCATTGCTGGTTCTTTTTGGTGGGTCCCACCTGTTCTTGGTTCTGACCCATCTCCAGCTCTTTCATACAATTTGGTTTCAGTTGGCTTCTCCTGGCTGCTCCTACTGCTTTTGTACAAACTGATTACCTCAGTGTATGCAGGAGGGGTATAGCTGAGAGGAGGCACTAACACTTTTTTGCCTAGTGTCACTTCCTAGTGGCAGCAGCAGCTATACCCCATGGTCTCCTGTGTCCCCCAATAAACTCAGCGAGAAAATAATTTTACTGGTAAGCACAAAAAATACTATTTTTGTTGATCTTTTATTATCAGGAGTAGTGTGAATATGAACTTGTATTCTGCCCAGGAGGCAGGGCTTCCCTATGGAGTGCTCTCTGCACTGAGCTGCTTCACAGCTCCTCCTGTCTGCTCTGAGTGACATCTGTAGTGGTCTCCTGGTTGGATGCTATATCTGTAACTCTGAGCAGGGGGATGCTATAAAGCGGCTCAGTGCAGAGAGCACTTCACAGTGACGCCCCGCTTCCCGGGCACCTGCGCGAGCAGAATTTGTCAAGCTCACAGCTTATATTCTCACTACTCCTGTTTGTCCTCCTTTTCCCGGCCTCTACCTAGTGCTGTCGGCCGTTTAGTATTGTCAAAACTGCTGACAGATTCCTTTTAAAAATAAATAAGGTAAAGTCATTAAGGTTCTTCTGCTTAGTTTACCTGTAAAGCTTTTCACTTTGCCTTTCGTCAAGCTGTTTTCTATTTGTTGCTAGAAAAGTTTCTACAGACCTTGGAGTTAATCACTATAGGAAAACTCCAGCCATGCTATTCTGGGGTGGCCAAGATAAGTTTTGCAAGGCATATTAGGGGGTACAACAAGCCCCAGTTTGACATTTTGAACACCAGTGTTTAATAAGTGCATGCAGCATTTGTAGATTGCCAATGACTGGCATAAATGACGACTGAAATCTACTCCAGCCGGGGGAGTATGTCAAAAGTTTTTTTATAAATTGACGCTTTAGCATGGTTTTGCTACTAATATTTTCTCTCGCAATCCTGCATCAGAGTACTTGAATTACGAAGATGGAAAGTTCTCCAAGAGCCGTGGAGTGGGTGTATTTGGTGACATGGCAAAGGACACTGGTATTCCCGCTGACATTTGGAGGTTCTATCTGCTCTTCGTGCGGCCCGAAGGACAAGACAGTGCATTTAGCTGGGGTGACCTGATGCTGAAGAATAACTCTGAGTTGCTTAACAACTTGGGCAACTTTGTTAACAGGTAAATACTTTTACAAGGTGATGGATGCGGAACAACATTTTCCCTATAGAGGACACATTCGTTAGAACATGCTAACGTTGTTTCAAGCCCTAGGAGATTTCATGCAGTAGCTCGAACACAGACATTGGGCTACATTTGGCACAAACGGTGTCAAAATGTGTTGCAAGTTGATGCATCTAGTATTAGAAAAATCCACAGCGCCTAGCTCGACAAGGAGACACATCAGAAAAGAGAGGGAGTTGGCCTGAGATGCATTTTGTGGCTAAATCGCACCACAATTCTCATATAAAACACTATTACCAAGTAAGCCAACCATTAGCTGGTACAAAGTTAGGCAAACTTGTGTGCCCATGCACCAAATTTATCATCAACCCTGAGCCCCGTGATAAATGTGATGCAGCCTGTCTAAGATTACACCATATAGGACTGGTAAGTCTAATGTGTGGAACTGTGCAAAATTCGGATAACCCATAGGATCGGTGTGCTGTAGGGCACTCCTGTGATAGATCTTTGTGCTCCTCTTTGGTGTACTTTTTACTGCACAATACTGGAATGTAAAATAGAAAAGCAGGGCTAATCCACCAGTGATGTCCCTCAAAATTCACAGGTTATCCTGGTAAATATAATAGTTACTTATCCTTAGGATAGGTCATCATTATCAAATAGGCGGGGGTCCAAGTCTTGGACCCCTGGCGATCAGCTTGGTGGATTTGATTTAAATCACTAGTCAGTAAGGCTTGATTTAAATCATAGTTTTCTACATAGAGACTAATTCTTGCTGGTATAACTTATAATATGCAAGTAGATGAAGATTTTTAGAATAACAACTTTTCATATTAGTTTGATTAGGTTGATTCTGCATTCATAGGTTTGTAGAAGTTAGGATTAAGGTCTTTTTCTAAACTCTGTTCATGTTATAACATTTTTGCTGTGAAGAAGAGGCATGTGATCTCTGCTGAGTCAAATTCCGTTTTGAGAACTGCAAAAGTAAACCAAGCATCTGTGATAATATCTTGTAGGCAGAGAAACTGCCCAATAATCTTACAAAAACCTCTGGAAGAGCATGACATTGTGAATGGATTAATGGAATTTATTTACCCCAAAAATTAATTTTTATTTCATGATGGAATAACCTTTGGATGGTAATATATTTTCCTCAAAAAGCATTTTAAATAAAATAAAAAATCTGATTTAAATTTAAAAAAAATCAGCTTTTTTTTTTTTTGTTTTATTTTAAATCATGGATTTTTATGCACCCTGACAGGGAGTCTCCAAGCTCCCGACAGCTCTCCAAGCACCGTTCTTTACATCACCCCAATGGGGCTGTGCTGCAACCAGGCTATGGGACCACTGTATGGTGACCCCACATGGCCTAGGAAGAGGCCACAGCGATCACGGAGCGCTGGCCTCTTCTAGCAGCTGATCAGTGGGGGTCCCAGGTGTCAAACCCCAGCCGATCTGATGTTGATGACCTATTCGGAGGATAGGTCATCAGTACTAATTACCAGATAACCCCTGGAAGATGAGGTTTCTTCTTCCAACATGAGTGTTTGTTGTTATTGAAACAAATTCAAATGTAGATACTACAGGTAGCTTCCTCATTTCATGTCTGAAGTAGGCATTTTGTCAGGTTGAATTTGTGCCTGTGTCTAGTTCAGGCACAAAATGTGGTTCAATTATTACTTCCATAAATCCCCCTGATGCTGGATCAAGAAACTTGATCTGTGAAGTTTGTAAAGAACAGGTCCAGCTGTCACTGTCATCTTGTCTTTACATATATTGTATGGGCAGTCAGCGGATCCAGGAGGCTTACTTTTAATAACGGCCCGATTCACACGTCCGCAATTTCGTTCCGCATTTTAAGGAACGGAATTGCGGACCCATTTATTTCTATGGGGCCGCACAATGTGCGGCCCGGCTCCGGAAATGCGGACCCGCACTTCCGGCTCTGCATTTCCGTTCTCGAAAAAAAAAATAGAACATGTCCTATTCTTGTCCGCAATTGCGGACAAGATTAGGCATATACTATTAGTGCCGGGATGTGCGGTCCGCAAAATGCAGAACGCACATTCCCGTGTCCGTGTTTTGCGAATCCGTGGATCTGCAAAACACGTTACGGACGTGTGAATGGACCCTAAGGGGTTCTCAAGTTAGGAAGTCCATACACAGACTTTTAAACATATCATTTTGTTTCAGAGCTGGCATGTTTGTGCAGAAGTTTTTTAACGGACATGTTCCCAAAATGGAGTTGGTTGCAGAGGACAAAAGACTTCTGGCTCAGGTCACAGCTGAGCTACAACAATATAACCAACTGCTGGAGAAGGTTCGGTATGTCTTGTTCATCGGGTTGATAAGATCTGAACTTTGCATTTTCATCTTTGTTTTTAGAAGATTTAGCATTAATGATGTCCCATTTTTCAGAATTCGTGATGCCCTGAGATCTATTCTGAACATTTCTCGTTATGGAAACCAATACATCCAAGTTAATGAACCATGGAAATGCATCAAGGGGACCCTACAGGAACAGTAAGTGGATTTGTTCCTAAAGTAGCTTTCCAACTCACCACCAATATTCTAGCGTTTTTAAACTATTTCACCCCGGCTCAGTTGCACCCATAGATTTTTTTATCTTTTCATTATGGGCTTTTAAATTATGTGAACACAGTCTGACCACCAGTCCAAAGCATGTTCCCCTGTGTAGACTACAGGATTACCCCAGTATCTATCAAATCCATCCTGGAGGCTTATGTCAAAGATGTTTCTGTGAGCCAGAGAGTTCAGTTTGTGGCGTACTTTGGTTTTTGCTGCCTAGTGTGATTATGTACTTTTAATGGTGGGGTTGTACCGCAGGACACGCGCAGGCACAGTTACTGGCCTGGCAGTAAACATGGCAGCTCTACTTTCCATCATGCTGAAGCCATATATGCCCTCGATAAGTGCTGTCATCCAAGAACAGCTACTTGTGTCCCAAGAGGCTAGCGTACTGACCAATGATTTCCACTGCATCCTACCACAAGGACATCTCATTGGAACTGTGAGTATTTGGCATCATAACACTCAATCAGAATTGAATATAATTTGAGACTAAATTGGTTGCAAACTAAGATAAACGGATATAAACTCCCAGGGAAATCCAAAGAAATTAGTCAGTTCCTTTGGATGGGGCCCAGTATGTATAGATGGAGAGCGTGATTACTAAATTACTACTGCAAGCAGTATTTTTTTATTTTATTTTTATTTTCCAATTTTCCACCTATTATCACTATTTGGCTATGTCTACGCGACGACATTTGACGTGCGACATTATTTTGCGCGACAATTTTTATAATGGCAGTCTATGGTTTCACACTGCAACCTGCAACATACTGCGACGCAACAGTCGCAGAAAATCCATTCGTGATGGATTTTTCTGCGACTGTTGCGTCGCAGTCGCAGCATGTTGCAGTGCGACACTATAGACTGCCATTATAAAAATTGTCGCGCAACATTGGTGCAACAAAATGTTGCGCTACAAATGTTGAAGTGTAGTTGTGCTCTATCTGTCGCACGACAAATGTCGTCGTGTAGACGTAGCCTTAATGAAATTCTTCTGGGAACCCCTTTTGATTTTGCCAGGCAGGTTGCAGGGGTTAGACAAGATCCTCCCATCTCCGGTTCCAGCACTGGGCCCACTTCTCCTCAGCTTCCAGTCCCCACTGGACTGGAAGTGTGATGTGCCATCTACACACACCTCACCGCTGCTAGCTAATCAATATGTGCATGGCATCTGACGTCTGCCATGGCTGGTAGTGGTGACATATGTAGATGGCACATCACACTTCCAGTCCAGCTGGGACTGGAAGCAGAATAGAAGAAGGATAGGCGCTGTAACTGAAGTGCATTATTTTTTTTCTCTTAGGCCTCTTTCACACGGGCGTTGCGGGAAAATGTACGGGTGCGTTGCGGGAACACCCGCGATTTTTCCGCGCGAGTGCAAAACATTGTAATGCGTTTTGCACTTGTGTGAGAAAAATCACGCATGTTTGGTACCCAAACCTGAACTTCTTCACAGAAGTTCGGGCTTGGGTTCGGTGTTGTGTAGATGTTATTATTTTCCCTTTATAACATGGTTATAAGGGAAAATAATAGCATTCTGAATACAGAATGCTTAGTAGGTGATCAATTGAGAGTTAAAAAAATAAATAAAAATTAACTCACCTTCTCCTCTTGTTCGCGTAGTTCCCGGTCTCTTCTTTACTACTTTAATGATGAGCTGTGGGCTAAAGGACCTTTGGTGACGTCAGATCACATGCTCCAATCACATGGTCCATCACCGTGGTGATGGACCATGTGATTGGAGCATGTGATCTGACGTCACTACAGGTCCTAGCCGGTAGTTCATCATTAAAGAAGAGACCAGGAACTACGCGAACAAGAGGAGAAGGTGAGTTAATTATTTTTTATTTTTTAACCTTCAATTGATCACCTACTAAGCATTCTGTATTCAGAATGCTATTATTTTCCCTTATAACCATGTTATAAGGGAAAATAATAGTGAGTAGACTGTCACCTAGCAACCATGCGTGAAAATCGCACCGCATCCGCACTTGCTTGCGGATGCTTGCGATTTTCACGCAACCCCATTTACTTCTATGGGGCCTGCGTTGCGTGAAAAACGCTGAATATAGAGCATGCTGCGATTTTCACGCAACGCACAAGTGATGCGTGAAAATCACCGCTCATGTACACAGCCCCATAGAAATGAATGGGTCGGTATTCAGTGCGGGTGCAATGCATTCAACTCACGCATCGCATCCGCGTGGAATACTCGCCCTTGTGAAGGGGGCCTTAATGTAACCCTTTCATCCTGCCTAAAGGCCCCTTTACACTGCCTGAACATTGGGTAGGTCATCATTAAGTGTTCATAGGAACGCTCGTTAGCGATAATCTGCTTGTGCATAGGTGCCGCCGATTACCTGATGAAAGAGAGAAACTCTTGTTCAACGGGTAGTTGGATCTTTCATGCGGTCCCCTAAATCATTGTTTGCCGGCAGCAGACCGTGCCGTCTAAATGGCTTCTGCTGCCGACAAACAATGATTATGTATGGGAATGAGCAATGGCATTGGTGACCATTCCTCTGCATGTAAATACAACAGTCTCCTTCGTTGACGAGCAGGCGATTGTCTGGAAGGAACGCCTCAATCCCGACAATCGTCAGCTCAGTTGAGCAGTGTAAAGGCCCCTTAAGGGCAAGGGTAGACCACTTGGATATCTTGTCCTCTGACTTGTAGGATGCCCAGTATGGTCGCATAGGTCATTTTGCCTCAATAGCTGCTTTATTTAATCTCTCAGGTGAGCCCATTGTTTCAGAAGTTGGAAAATGACCAAATTGAGTCTCTGAGGAAACGTTTTGGAGGTGGACAGGTAAGTTATAGTAGATATGTACAAATGAATGTAATACTGGTTTCTTCAGAAGGTGTTTTCTATATAATATTATTTGCTTTTCAACTTTGACAAGAGGTAAAATTGACCTATTCCATAGGAATGACTGATATGTCGTATGTATTCATCATAATATATAGTTCTTGTCTTTGGGTAGAAAAAAAATCTCCACGTTTTATGTCTACAGCTCCTATGCAGACTTGGTTATAAATTACAAACAAACACTCTTTGTAGTATGAAACCTCCCTATGGGTCATTCTCAGTCGGTCCTTTTTGCTATGATCCACTGTAACACTTTTCAGTCTGCCCACTCTTCTACTGTCTGTAGTTAAGAAAACTACACAGGGTTTGCTTGTAGTCTGTAACCATGAAAGAAAAGATCTCCACAGGGGCTGTATACACAAAATTGTAGAGAATTTAAGTGTATTAATAAAATAAGCTGACTTTTGTTAAAAAAAAATAATAAAAAAAAACTGCCTCCAAAGTGTTCCATTAGCAACTTTCTTACTGAACGTTGCTAAGAAAACTCTACCTTCAGCCTGCATCTGGTCTCCCCGTCTACAAAGTAGTTTCCTTTTAAAAAAAAAAATAGGCTTTTCACTAAGGCCCCTTGCAGACGAGCGTTCCTCCCGCAGCGAGTCCGCATCGCAGCACCTGGCCTGACCTCCCAGCACTGACAGGATTCACATAGCATTATATTGATTTATGATGCTATGTAACCTACAGTTCTGGAATGTATTGGAGAACACTGGCAGCATTATATTATCAATATAATGCTATGTGACCCCCGGCAGCGCTGGAAGGTCAGGCCGGGAACTGGGTTGCGGACTCGCTGCGGGAGGAACGCTTGTCTGCAAGGGGCCTATCTAAATGTGCTACAGATCGCTTGATGAACAAGTGGAACACTCGTTCATCGGGTGATCCTGTTTGTGCAGTCACATAAGTTGTGTCTAAACAGCGATCTGCTGTCCAGAAACGATGCATCGGTATGAGGACGTGCCATAGCAATCGCGATCCCTTGTCCTCATACTGTGGAGGCGATCGCTGCATTCAGAGGTCTCCTTCACTGAACGAGCAGCTGACTGTTGGGAACACTTCCTTCCTGACAGTCTGTTGCTCATCTGTGCATATAAATGCGCCTTAAGGGCCCTTTACACAAGCCGAAAATTTAACAGATCATCGCTAACGAGCATTCATAGTAACTCGTTAGCTATGATCTGGCGTTGTAAATGCACAGCCAATTACTTGTTTCGCTCGTTCATCGGGTAATTGGATCGTTTGTGCAGCGCAAAATATCCTTGTTTCCCGGTGACAGATTGTGCCGTGTAAACATGATCTGCTGCCGGGTAACAACGAGTAGTTATGGGGAAGAGTGGTGACATTAGTGATCGCTACTCCCCATACTCTGGAGGAGATTTCAATATGTAAATGCAGTGGTCTCCTCCACTAGCGATCAGCAGATTGTCCAGAAGGATCGCTTCCTTCCCGACAATCTGCTTTTACATTGTCCTGTGTAAAGGGACCTTAAGCAGGGAAGCACTGGGCGGATAGACGATGGGGCGATAGCAGTCAGCACTGACACACAGGGACACTGTATGCTTACGGTTAGCGCTGATTGTTGTAGATACATGAGAATGGCCTGCTAGTGATCAGCCCTTTCAGCAAGTCAGATAGGCAGGGACTCTTAAAATCCACAGTCTTTTAGTAAAATACATTTTAGACATTTGTGGGGGCAGGAAGACCAGAGGCAGGCTGAAAAGCCTTCCTCTAACAGGTACCAGTCTTCAAGCATTCAGTAGATTCCATCGGAACGTTCAGTTACAGGGTTACTAAGAGAACACTTTTTAGAAGCAGTTTTCTCATAAAAGTCAACATTTATATCACGGCAAGCACCGATTTTTGTCCGGCAGAATACTGGCACTGGTATTGCAGAAAACAGACTGGATCCCCGCTAGGCCCCATCATAGTCAATGGGGCTTTGCGACGCTAGCCAATGTGAAACTAGCCTTAAGGTGCCTATATGCATCAGTCTAAAGTTGATCAAAACTAAAAGGATTGTGTCTCAGGTAAAATTGAACAACAACAATGATTTTAGACAAACGGTGATTGTCATAGTCTGGAAAGAAGTTGGCAGTGTTTAAAGTTTTTCATCCAGTCATCACTAATCAGAGTTTTCCTTGAAAGATGTTCCAGGAAAGATTATTTGTCGTTCACCTCGTGTTACTGAAAATGTGTGACCGGTTTGAACAACTGTATCAGTCAGCACAGCCTAAAATGTGTATGACTGCATTGGTTTAATGCTCGTTCACCAGACAATCGTCTGTTCAACCATCAACCTACTTCTGCCCAATGTATATAGCCACCGTTTTAAGTTGTCTTTCTGTGAGGTCTCATTCTTCTCCTATCGTTCTTGCTTTCCTTTCCAATCCTCCTTCCTTCAGCTGAATGGTGACTGCACAGAGAAGCAGGTAACTCTTCTGTATGCTCGGCTGCAGATGCATGCTTGCTCAAAGTGACCCTCCAGTTCAAGGAAAAAAAACGTCACATTTACTGGGGAACAAACGGAATGCTTACATGGTGGTGGTCCTTCATCTTTTTTTTGCTGAAGATCCATCAATTCCCGGGAGCCCATTAAAGATGGCCACACTGCTTCTCAGACTGTGCGTTTGGTAGCCCAAGACACTTCCTGCTGCCCTTGGATTGGCCAGTACGTCTCATGTGAACAGTGCTGGCCAATCCAGGAGCAGGGCTGGACAAGTAGGAAGTGTCTTGGGCTACCAAATGCACAGTAAGTATGCATCAGGTAGTCAGAGAAGCAGTGCGGCCATCTTGGATGACAAAAGAGCCCAAGAACTGACAGATCTGTGCCTGAAAAGAAGGGCACCAGGTACGTGTTCTGTCCATCCCGCAGTTAATGTGATTTATTTTCTTAAACAGGAGGGTCTATTTAATGTTCTCCCCTCGCCGTACGACAGTTCTAGTTGCTGAAAAAGCAGCAATCCACCTGATGTCTTTTTATTTTATATATAATTTCATTTTCCATACTCCATACTAATTCTACTTTTTGAAGAAACTGGAGCACCATTTTATGGGTTATTCCCATAACCCATAATGATGTTGCCTATCCAGTGTCTGATCAGTGGGTGTATGACTGAGGAGGTCCCATGTCGCCCAGTTAAATGGAGTGGCAGAGTACAGTGACCTCTTGCAGTGGCACGGAGTTTGAATGGAATGGCCGCGTGCATGCGTGACTGCTGCTCCTTTCAGATGAGACGCATGCCCCCTTTCTAGCTTCCGCTCTAGTCTCCTAGATCCACGCATGCAGTTGATAAGGAACATGGCAAGCACACATGGAAGGAGTGTGGATACGTTTAATTTAGTATGGTTTTTGGGTTTCTCTTTGGGCTCACTGAATGGGTATCGGCTGTGATGTGCAGGCACTGAGAGCTGCCCAGAAGGGAAGAGCCTACAAGACGCAGGGTTATAGCATGCAGGGTTTTATGGGAAATGTAGTCCCATCATGAGAGCTCATGCACACGACCCTATGTATTTCGCTGTCCGCAAAACACTGATCCCCAAAAAAAAGGATGACGTGTTGCATCCGTTTTTTTGTGCGGATCCATTGTAACAATGTCTGTCCTTGTACCCAAAACAGACAAGAATAGGACATGTTCTACTTTTTTGCGGAAAGGACATACGGAAATGGAATACACGTCATTTCCGTTTTTTTGTGGACCCATTTAAGTGAATGGTTCCTCATACGGGCTGCATAAAAACGGAATGAACACGGAAAGAAAATACGGTTGTGTGCATGAGCCCTGAAGCGGAGCTTAGAAACACACTCCACAATAAGAACAAGCAAAGGGTGCATGCTGGGAGTGCCAGTAATTGACCCCCCTTCCCCAATTATAGGATCCTCATGTGTGTGCTTCATAGTGAGGACTTGTCTTGGCATTTTTATTTATTTTAGGAGTTTTTTTTTCTGTATCTTCAAAACCTCCTTTTAACACTGCAGGAAATGGCTGGTTGTTACTGGGCTGTACAGAAGACGTTTCGAAAATAACATCCATTCTCAGCAAGTAAAAGTGTCAGTGTGTTACTGGTAGAACATGCTGGCAGTTTCTACTAAGAAGCAGAGTCCAAAAATTATATTTCTAGGATTCAAATTCTTTATTGTTTTGTATGAGATGAGTGTTTTGGGTGTTGTGCATGACCTTGGCTGTTCTGGATTTCTGGGATCAGGTCGTTCAGATTCTAATCCATCTCCCTCCAGGCTTTCATCAATCTAACTTTTTATGCAGGTGAAAGCTGAGCCTAAAGCATCCTCACCAGTGGCAGAGCCGGCCAAAGAGTCTGCAAAGGTCGGTGATCCTGAGAGGATAAAAGTGCTATTGCAAGAGATGGAAAAACAGGTATGATGAGAGGTTTCGTATAAGAATCCATTCAGAGGGGAGACACGTCCTCTGTAATATTGTACCTCATGTCTCATGGGCTTTCACTTCCTACACTGATAATTGTTGCTTTAATTACGTATAAATGTGCATTAAAGAATTATTTAGAAAGGGGATAGAGCAATGGGGGAAGATTTTTTATTTTTTTTTAACCGGCAGTACATATTGCATATTTTCAATAGGTCCAGGGCTTTGGAATTTTAAAATGTAACTTTTATTTACATAATAAAACTCCATGGTGTCCTCGGGGGTGGGGGGGGGGACGACGACGCGTTTCAAGCCCTGTTTTTTCTCTCTACATATTGCATATGCAATAACTGCCAGGCAATGAGTGGAAAAAGCTAGACTCAGAGCATTCTGCAATTTGAAAAAAGACTGACCCCACACACAGAAAAAAAATTGCACCCCAAGAAGGGGGGGGGGGGGGAGGAGAACATAGCTACAAAAAATACCTCCTAATTGTCCAGCATTTAATCATTCCCATAGACTTCCATGCAGTAACTGGAGCTGACATTTTTTTAATCTAAAAAACAACCGGAAATTAAAACACGGCAAAAGCCCTCAAAAACACCAGAGAAGGCATATGCATGACCAGCCTTAAAATTACATGTGCCCACATACAATAATTTATCAAATGCAAAATGTGATCAAGATTTTTGCTACTCTGCAGATTTTATTGCAGAAATTAGCTGGTGGACTGCCTGAGCCCCCCTCATGGCTACCAGCCTTATAAGTAATGACCTGTTGCTCCCAGAGTTGATTAATGCTGGGGCCGTCAAGTAGTTATATACCTGGCCAGCGACCACAGATACCCTCTTGACTCCTGAAATCAACTGTATTGCCATCTCGAGGTGCCTGGAGTAGGACGACAGAACATGGCAGCTGTCGCTGGTCACTAGAGGGACGACTTCTCAGGAGGTATTTTGTGGTGCACTGTGGTCTGTCGCTCTGCTGGGGCGGTATTTTGTCCGAATAGTATTGCTGGCCCCTCCTACTTGTGTTAGACCTGCCTACAACACGGGGCCACTTTTATTCAGAGTCCACCCCTGGGCTTCTGCATGTTGAATAGTGTTTATTACCATCCTCAATTTTCTTACATAATTTAACGTTTTTAGGGAAACCATGTTCGGGAGTTAAAGGGCAAGAAGGCAGAGAAGTCACTGATTGACAGCGAGGTCCAGAAGCTTCTGGCTTTAAAGAAAGAACTTGCACTGGCAGAAGGAAAGACGCCAGAACCGCCGGCTCAGAAAGGGAAGAAGAAGAAATAACTGCAAAACAAACGGAGCAGCCCTGGAAGGGTTAATTGTGTGAACAGTCTTTTAAATAAAGTATTCTGGTCCTTGTTTACATGCGGGTGTCTGATATAGTGCGAGACTGTAAGGTATTGCAGAGGATTGCATGGCTCGCTGTGCACGTGTAACCAGGGAAAGATGTGTCTGCTTATTACACTGAACCAGGAGACAAATAGAGCAGTGTTATAGCAACACCAATTACTGCGCCGCTGCATCTCCCCGTAGGGTACCGCGTACAGGCAACGTCTGCCTGCCATTGATAAAGAAGCAAAACACTATGCTGCACAAAAGCTGGATTATTGCACTTAGTATAATCTGGACACAATATCCCATCTTCTCTTACATATAGACCTTTTTTTATTAAGGGTCTCTCACAAAGTATGACGTAAAATACACAGGCTGATGGTTTTAATGTTTTTTGTGTTTTTTGTTTTTTTGAGATGCGACGTGTCCGTTTCAATAAATGGTGGGGATGCGTCCGCAATCTGCAATCTGAAAGATAGGACATGTCCTATCTTTTGTGGAGCGGAGGCATGGATCGGAAGCCCACGGAAACACTCCAAAGTGCTCCCAAGGGCTTTTAGGTCTGTGCCTTTGCACCGCAAAAGATAGGACATGTCCTGTCTCTTGCCATAGATTTGCGGCTCACAGACCCATTCAAGTCAATGCGGGATTCACACACAGCCGGTGCCCATGCATTGCAGGCCGCTATTTGCGGCACGGGCACGCTAGCCCTTACGTTCGTCTGAATGAGCCCTCACTCTGTATTGCTTCTCTATTATTCCAGCTAGAAAGTTAGGAATAATATGACAGCTGGTGATTCCAGTTAAAGGGAATGTGTCATCAGAAAATGACCTTTTGTTTAAATCACATTTTTATGTTTAACAAATTTTTAAAGAATTTGTAATGTTTTTAATTTGCCATGTCAAGACCTGTATGTAAACAAAAACCATAAAATCCTGTGATTTTCACGTTGGCCACTAGGTGCTGCTTCTTAATCTATACAGATCCGTTACCTGCTTATCGGTCATTCTAATCCTGCCTGTAATGGTATCACCTCTGTGTATAGATAAGACAGGATCCTCCAGTCACAATAGGTGATTGTCAGAGCTTATCTATTCTTTCCTTGTACAATGACCTCTGCACAGGTCACAGAGCATGCCCAGAAAACTCTCCCATAGAAGTCAATAGACGAGGGTGAACTGGCCATTAACCCTACAGCAAAATTTCCCAAGGGCCACCCCTCCTCACCACTGCTGGCTGGATACCTTAAAGCTAGAAGCATCAGGTACTTATGCAACTGGCTGGCGGCCATAGGTCCCCTCCTAAATTCAACCATATTGCCATCCTCAGGACAGAATAAAGCCTCATGAACACGGACCGTGTGATACCGGCCTGGATTCTGAGTGCAGTATGATCTATACCAGTGTATTACTGTACAGCAACCAATGACGCTGTGCGCTCCTGCACTCAGAAGAAATCCATGCCGGTATCACACGGTCCGTGTTCCACGGACGCGTGCATGAAGCTTAATGCAAAAGGGACATCAGTATTTTGTGCTGGACTGTGGTATTTGGTTCTGTGGGGAGGTATTTTGTATTGCACTAAGGTAATGGTGACTCTGCCTACTTCTGTTGCCTTACCCTCTGTCAATTTGAGACATAAGAATAGATGCTCCAGAACTGTTATTACACGGGGAATGCATGGAGCTATTAAAACTGGCATGTCAGGAGCGGTGAAAGGACCTCTTTAAAAACAGCTTATGCAAGATGTCCGCCCCCATAATCATGTTCAGGAAATGGAATAATTAAATCTGTAGTCGGAACATAAAGAGATAGGGATATGTACTACTATATGGTTTTAACTGGCATATACATTTTTGGTGACACATTTCCTTTAAGGGTATGTTTCTGTACTGTCCAATCAGGGGTGCCAGTATCAAGCTGGGTAAGGACACGCACCTGTTTACAAGATGAATGGCAATTCCTAGTTGTCATTATTCAAAAATATTCAGGGGGAATACCAGAGGAACCGAGCAACACAGAGCTATGAAATAGGTGCTCCAGAATAGTTATTTTATGCCAAACCATTACGTTTTACTTTTTTTTCTTGCTTCACTAGGCCAGGGCTCCAGTGCAAATGTATAAAATGCTAATTTTAAAAAAAAATACAGCTGTTGGATTTTTTTTTTTTTTGGGGAATCTGTACATGTAATCTCATGCAATATTGTAACGAGGTTCCTTGCTGCAGACGGTTATTGCGCACATAGTTGCCGTGGAGCTTAAGCTGCAGGAAGTAGTTAATTAGAGAGACAGCTACATGTCATCTACGACATGCTGAACTTAAATTGCCATTAACCCCTTCCAGCCTGAGCCAGTTTGTACCTTCAGGACCAGGCCTATTTTTTTTTATTTTTTTTATTACAGATCTCACATGTGTCACTTTATGTGCTAATAACTTTGGAACGCTTTTACTTATTTAACCGATTCTGAGACTCTTTTCCCATGACACATTGCACTTCATGTTAGCGGTAAATTTAGGTTGATATGTTTTACCTTTATTTATTTTTTTAAATACACAAAATTTACATTGCTCTGATTTTCAGACTAATTCCTTATAAAATTGTTATAAATCAATCACGATCATCATATGTCTTTTATGTTGGCATCATTTTGTAAATGTCTTTTTATTATCTAGAAGACTGAATTTTAGAAGCAATTTTTCAAGATGTGTTTCATAGAATTTAGGAACACTTTGGAAAAAAAAAATATTTTTCTTTTTCACAGCAATCTAATACCACATTGTTACGCATTTTCTCCTGAATATTTTAACACCCCATATGTGATCATAAACTGCTGTTTGGGCACCCTGCAGGGTTTAGAAGAGAAAGAGCATCTGAGGTCTAGTTTGGCGATTTATACAGCACTGGTGAGGCTCTGAGGTTAAATAAAATAAAAAAAACCCCAAGAAGGGACACCATTTTCGAAACCACACCCCTGACAGAATTAACCAATCATAGTGAGCAGTTTGACCCCATGGGTGTTTTTGCAAAAAGCCATTCACAATAGATTGAAAACTGAATTTTTTATGCAGATATTCCATTTCAGTGCCCAATATGTTGTGCCCAGTCTATGCTAGTGTGAAAAGCAAGCCCTCTTTCACACGAGTGCGATGCGTGACATGAACGCATAGCACCCGCACTGAATCCTGACGCATTAATTTCAATGTGTCTGTGTACATGAGCGTTTTGTTTCACTCATCAGTTCTGCGTTGCGTGATTTTATGAACACCTTACATGTGACCCTAATCTTGCCTGAATATACACCAGGGATCAGGAGTGGAAGAGCGCCATGTGCATGCGAGGCCCAATGTGCTGATTTATGCATCTTGTGCTGACAACTGTAGAGACTCTGGGGTGAAAAAAAATAAATGGAACCACCAATAAATTACCCCCCATTTTACGCACATTATTGTATTTAAGAGTCGAGTAGCCATTCAGATTCGCAAAACCGGAGACGCACAGGACACATTCCAGCCGGCATTTTGGGGGGGGGCGCGCGCAACGCTGCGCCGTCACGTCATGATGTCCACACCCTGTATTTGAGCAATGACAACCCTTAAACAATGGCGTTCCATCACCGCGGCCCCATCCTGCTTTTTGATGCGACAAGTATTTTGCAGGAATTAATGTGCAGCGGACCGAAAATTGCAGGCTTCTACTGGGTGCTGAAATGCCCTAATGTGGCAAAACTGCTGTTTGGTTACTCTCAGGGTTCAAAGGGGAGAGACCAACTTTGGCTTTTGCAGCTCAGATTTTGATTGGTTTATGTCACCATGTTGCTTTTGATCAGAGGGACCAGTAAAGCCCTTTTTGTAGAACCATACATTTATTTTTCTCAACTGAGCTGTGTGAGAGTTGTATTTTTTTGCAGGATGAGTTGCCACTGTCATCAGTTCTACTTTGGGGTACATACAACTTTTTATTGCACTTTTTGGGAATCGGGATAAAGAAAATATGGCAATTCTGCCATTGCTTTTTGGGTTTTGTTATTGTGGCATACACTATGCAGGAAAAAAAATGTACGGGAACCGTTCTGTCATGTGACCCGGGTGCCAAAGGTCGATCTGTTCCATGCACGCAATCTCTCACGCCCCTACACACAGGCCTCAGATTGAACCTAGATCACACCCCAACATGCTGCCACCATTTATATTTAAATTATACCAATTAATTGGGCTCATGGAAACCCCACAGCACCCGACTCGCAAGCAGACTCACAGTAGCACAGGCCACACTTATAGCAAATACACGGTAACGCAAACCGCACTCATACACTTAAAATGGGGGTTACTGGGCTCATTCAGGGCACAAGGCAAAACCATTAAAGATGTGCTTTAATGTACTAAAAAGGGTACAGTACTTAGTTTTAAAAATTAAACCAAATAAGAGACATGCATAACGTGCACTTTAAAACAGTTATAAAAATAAAAAGATAAAAACAGGTTCTTACTACTCAACGGATTGTGTGATCAGAGTCCGTTCTGGTTATGGGGACAAAAGGATGTGGAACACAACCCAATGTGTATCGGATCCCCAAATTGTGTCAATTAAATGTTCTCATTCATTGGGGAGAGGGTGGAGCTGAGAGGGGTCTCCATCCTATTTTTGTCCCAGCCTTCTGGGAAGGCCTTCACGCTCCACCTCCCTTACTCAGCTGGCAGACATGAAATATAAATAAAACATGGCTTCCCGTCCAACACTATTGGATATTTGGGCCCCGACCGTTTTTTGTTTTTTTTAAGAAAATTTTATTAGTCATCCATCAATGCACGTTGTATAAAAATATTATTACTAACATTTATCATCCTATTTTTCTTTATATTGCTGACAGCTCGCCTTGGCCAGCTCACCCAGTACCCAACATTCAGCGGAAAAAGGGATCCGCACCTTCAGTTTCCCCTCAATGTATTTATGAATAGTTCCCCAGTACTGTTTCAGCTTTGCACAGGACCAAAACATGTGCAGATAGTCCGCTTCAGGGACATCGCACCTGAGACAGAGTCTTTCCTAATCCCACATCTATTAAGCCAGAGAGGTGTAACATAAAGTCTATGTAGAATATTAAACCGAACCACCACGTGATTAAAATTATGTGAAACCAATTTTAAGTTCAGAGTTACCTTCTCCTGGTCATCCAAATAAACCATTGGACACTCATTTTTCCAAGTCCTGGAAAAAATGAAGCAACTACAAATCGTGTTATTAATAAATTTTTATAAAGGTGAGAGAGCTTCATCTTCTGGTCCAAGTTCCCTATCCATTCATTAAAGTGTGTATTTGAAGCCTATTTTTTTTCTGTATACTCAAAAGTGCCGATCTTAACTGTAAATACCGAAACCATAATAATTTCTGTGCTTTTTCTCTCTGTGATAATTCTACAAAAGAAATAATATCTCCATTATTTACTACCTGTGTCAAATATACAATATTACTTTTTTGCCAGTATTGTTCCTTAACTAGTGCATCTAAAGTTTTGAAATGCTGATTATACCCTAAAGGAGTGCATCCTAGTGAGCCTTTCACTCCACACCATAGTCTAATAGCCTGCCATGACTTCACAAATAGATCCCTGGCTGATCTAAATTCCCTATCGAAGTTGGTCAATTGACCAGACTCCAGAAGAGTAAAAAAATTATCATATGGAGATCTATTAACTAAGTCCCTGCATAGTGGGCTATCTTTCCATTCACGGAGAAATCAAAACTGTGCAGCTAAAAAAATATCCCTTAAAACAAGGGAGGTTGACTCCTCCACTCTCCAGGGGCTTATACCAATGCTCTAATTTGTCTAACCCGTTTCCTGCCCCAGAGTAGATCATTAATAATTATTTCGATCACCTTAAAATACCTATCTGGGATCCAAACTGGTGAATTCCTAAAGAGATATAGAGAAGATGGTGATTCTCCCTCAGTTAAACTAAAGATATTCTATCTGCCTTTGATAGAGAAAAACGAAGCTATGTTGTTATTTTTAACCTTAACTTATTTATCAATGGCATCAAGTTAAGCGGAATGAAATCTTCCACCCTAGGGGAGACTGTAATGCCGAGATACTCAAAGGAGTCTGCAATTTTCAGAGTGTTCAGGGGACTATCCTTGGGAAATAATAATTTATCTACAGGGAGTGCAGAATTATTAGGCAAGTTGTATTTTTGAGGATTAATTTTATTATTGAACAACAACCATGTTCTCAATGAACCCAAAAAAATCATTAATATAGTTTTTATATTAGTATTAATAATAGTTTTTAGTTTGTTTTTAGTTTTAGCTATTTTAGGGGGATATCTGTGTGTGCAGGTGACTATTACTGTGCATAATTATTAGGCAACTTAACAAAAAACAAATATATACCCATTTCAATTATTTATTTTTACCAGTGAAACCAATATAACATCTCAACATTCACAAATATACATTTCTGACATTCAAAAACAAAACAAAAACAAATCAGTGACCAATATAGCCACCTTTCTTTGCAAGGACACTCAAAAGCCTGCCATCCATGGATTCTGTCAGTGTTTTGATCTGTTCACCATCAACATTGCGTGCAGCAGCAACCACAGCCTCCCAGACACTGTTCAGAGAGGTGTACTGTTTTCCCTCCTTGTAAATCTCACATTTGATGATGGACCACAGGTTCTCAATGGGGTTCAGATCAGGTGAACAAGGAGGCCATGTCATTAGATTTTCTTCTTTTATACCCTTTCTTGCCAGCCACGCTGTGGAGTACTTGGACGCGTGTGATGGAGCATTGTCCTGCATGAAAATCATGTTTTTCTTGAAGGATGCAGACTTCTTCCTGTACCACTGCTTGAAGAAGGTGTCTTCCAGAAACTGGCAGTAGGACTGGGAGTTAAGCTTGACTCCATCCTCAACCTGAAAAGGCTCCACAAGCTCATCTTTTATGATACCAGCCCAAACCAGTACTCCACCTCCACCTTGCTGGCGTCTGAGTCGGACTGGAGCTCTCTGCCCTTTACCAATCCAGCCACGGGCCCATCCATCTGGCCCATCAAGACTCACTCTCATTTCATCAGTCCATAAAACCTTAGAAAAATCAGTCTTGAGATATTTCTTGGCCCAGTCTTGACGTTTCAGCTTGTGTGTCTTGTTCAGTGGTGGTCGTCTTTCAGCCTTTCTTACCTTGGCCATGTCTCTGATTATTGCACACCTTGTGCTTTTGGGCACTCCAGTGATGTTGCAGCTCTGAAATATGGCCAAACTGGTGGCAAGTGGCATCTTGGCAGCTGCACGCTTGACTTTTCTCAGTTCATGGGCAGTTATTTTGCACCTTGGTTTTTCCACACGCTTCTTGCGACTCTGTTGACTATTTTGAATGAAACGCTTGATTGTTCGATGATCACGCTTCAGAAGCTTTGCAATTTTAAGAGTGCTGCATCCCTCTGCAAGATATCTCACTATTTTTTGACTTTTCTGAGCCTGTCAAGTCCTTCTTTTGACCCATTTTGCCAAAGGAAAGGAAGTTGCCTAATAATTATGCACACTTAATATAGGGTGTTGATGTCATTAGACCACACCCCTTCTCATTACAGAGATGCACATCACCTAATATGCTTAATTGGTAGTAGGCTTTCGAGTCTATACAGCTTGGAGTAAGACAACATGCATAAAGTGGATGATGTGGTCAAAATACTCATTTGCCTAATTCTGCACTCCCTGTAAGGGCGTCATTGTGGTATCTAGTGGCATAATCGTAGTTTTATCCCAATTTACATCCAAACCTAAGGCTTCTCCAAAAGAGTTTATCGTTTGCATAATAGTTAAGAGAGTAGGTTTTGCCTGTTGGACATAAAATAAAATATCATCAGCATATAAAGAAATGCGATCTTCCGTTCCCAATACCCCAAAACCTAATATCCTAGGATCTTGTCTAACCCTGGCAGCAAAAGGTTCGATCTAGATATCGAATAGAAGAGGAGAGAGTGGACATCCCTGGCGAGTGCCCCTAGTCATGGGAAAACTTCTTGTAAAACACCCATTTATATTTAGACTTGCAGTAGGGGATCTATAAAGAAGTTTAACCATGTTAATGAACCAACCTAGGGCCAAAGCCCATACTATAAAGCACTCTCCATAGAAATCCCCACTCAACTCTATCAAAAGCCTTAGACGCATCTATAGACAAAATAGATTGTGAAGGCCCCCCAGAGGTCTGTATATTAGCAAAAAGACGGTGTATATTATAATGAGTCCCCTTATTGGGAATAAAGCCATTTTGATCTGGATGTATAATTGATGACATAACACTAGATAGCCTCGTAGCTAAAATTTTAGAATAAAGTTTAACATCTGTGTTAAGGAGGGAATTTGGTCTATAAGATCCCAGCTCACTAGGGTCCTTACCCTTCTTTAATATTACTATGATCATGTCATTGTTTCTGGGAGGACTCCCTCCTTTATTAAGTCAGAGAGTGTTCTCCCCAAGTGGGGAAAAACAATCTCCCCGTATTTACGATAAAACTTGTACGGGAGTCCATACAATCCAGGGGCAGAGTTACCTGAGCAGGCCTTCATTGCATCTTCTATCTCCTGGGGAGACAAATCCATCTCCAAACGTTCCTTTTGCCTATCTGTGAGAACCGGAAGGGAAATAGAGTCCAAGTACAAGTCAATCGCTGCCTCTGAGAGGGCACTCTCTGCCTCATACAATTCACTGAAATATTTTATAAATACTTCTAATATTCCCTCCTGATCTTCCACCATAGTACCATCAGGCATATGTATACTACAGATCTCTTTCTTTGGATCCTGGCTTGCTATTACTCTAGCCAGCATCTTCCCAGGGCGACCTGCCTCTGAAAAATATTTTTGTCCTCTAAAGAACAGCTTCTGTTGTGCTTTATCCAGAAGGAAGTCAGAAAGAGCCTGGCTTGTCCTCTGCATATTCTCTCTATCTTCAACCGTTTTCTCCTTAGCATACCTAGCCATTCCTTCAGCGGCTGCTTCCTCTAGTTCTTTCTCCTTCATTGCATACTGCTTGCTCAAATTTGCAATAGTACTAATGAAGATCCTTTTCATAAATACTTTAAACGCATCCCAAATGTACTGAGATTTAGCTGAGGCATAATTCCTCTCCCAAAAAGAGATAATTTCCTTTTCTATCTGATTATGGTTATCTATTATCAATAGCCAGTGGGGATTCAGTCTGAATGGGGGTTTCACTCTAGAATCATTCCCTGCCATACATAGCTCTATTAAGAAGGGGACATGGTCTGAAACGGATCTGGCCTCGTATTTCATATGTCTAACAGAATTTAGATAGCCTTTATTTATCAAGGTCAGGTCAATTCTAGACATAGAGCTTCCAGATTTACTAACACAGGAAAAAGCTCTCTTTTCTCTAAATAGATACTCCCAGACATCCACCTCTTGGCAAAAACAAGCCAAGGGGGATCCCTGGAGCGGGGAGGACCCATTCCTCCAGTAGAGATCCTGTCTACCTCTGGATTCATCACACAATTAAAATCCCCATTGACTATCACCAAACAATCAGGCCACTGGTCCACAAAAGGACAACAAACAATTCAATACCTGCCTGGAGAATGGAGGGGGGATATAGATAAACGTCAAGATACATAGCTTTCCATCAAGCCTACCATAAAGAAAAACATATCTCCCCTGTTTATCCATAGAGGATGCAAGGCATAAAAAATTAATCAGTTTGTGACTCCTCTACAGTAAGTAGTATATGTGGCGTTATACACATGTGTAGCCCACCTCCCCCCCAAGTCGGGGTATCTTCTCCTGTGAGAAATGAGTTTCAACCAAACAGACAATAGCTGGCAGGTGTCTCCTTACCAGATCTAATACCGCCTGTCTTTTTACCTTCTCCCCTAAACCCTGAACATTCCATGTAAGTATTCTTGTAATCATTAATTAATCCTAAATTCACCAAGTACCATCCTCCTCAAGATTCACTCCGTTCCCCACTTCAATGTTAGACGCATCGCAGGATACCCTACCCTCCATCCCTCCCGACACCTCCCCCCACCCAAAAACCACCTGCCCCCCTTGATCTGTAATTGGAAAAAAAAAAAACAGCCTCTTAACTAGGACCATCCCTCCCCCACTCCCCCAGCCGGATCTCCATCCAAGAAAAACCCCCAAAAAATGAAAATCTCAAGGAAGGAAACATATTTCAGTCAACATTCCTGTCTAACCAGTCAGTGGTAATATCTGGAGTGTCAAAAAAAAAAGTACTGTTTCCTTATGTACGATCCTTAATTTGGCTGGGTACAAAAAAAGAATACTTAATGTCCTTGCTCTGAAGGCGTTTTTTGACATCTAGGAAGGTACGCCTCTTATCTTGAACTTCTTTTGAAAAATCTGGAAAAAAGGAAAGTTTACACCCGTTGTAGGAAATTGGAGATACATCTCGTGCACGTCTTAGGATCATGTCTCTATCACAAGCTGCAAGCATCTTAATTATTACAGTTCTTGGGAGCTTCCCCGGGATCGATTTACCACCGGGGATTCGGTGGGCCCTTTCAATTAGAAACAAAGCTGAAAAAAATTCTTTCCCAAAATTAAAAATTATGGATTGTATCGTTCCTGCCAAATTTTTTTCTCATCAGGGATTTCTGTTAGGCCCAAGATTCGTACATTACATCTTCTTGACCTATCCTCAAGGTCCACAGTTTTTTTTTCTCAGGTAGTTAGTCCTTTTTTACTGTACTGTTCTCAGCCTTTAACATTTTCACTTCTTGTTCCAGTTTGTTCACTATGATTTCCAATTCCTTAGTTCTATCGCGAACCTTGGTCAGATCATCTTTAATAATAAGTATATCTGACCCCAATTGTACAGCAATATTTTCTATCGCTTTTCCATTATTTTTAACAATCAGTAAAATCTCCTCTACTGGAGTGGAGCCTTTTACCTGCTTCTCCCCATCTCAGTTAGCCGGATCTGCCTCGTGTGGATCCTCCGATCTAAACACAGCAATATTTTCATGGACAACATGAATTAAAAAAAAAACACTTCAGGTTCCAAGGAGAGTTAGGAGACGTTATAGTGTATGGGGGCAGCCACAAGGAGATGTTACACTGTATGGGGGCAGCCACAAGGAAACATACTGTAAGGAGTCAGGACAACAATTTTTGAAGCCCCTCCCTCCTCAGTATAATAGTCTTGTGGCTATCATACAGTAATGTATATTTCTTCTTGCCCTAATGCCTGCTTTTGGAGATCAATGTGCAGCTTGCAGGCAGGAAGGGAAGGACCAGGGCCATAGAAGACAGACACTATCACCTTTATTTCTTTCTGTCTGTGACCACTTGGGCTGGTTATAATCTTCTAACTAAGCTTTATACACTTACTAGGGTCGGTTCCTATAACTTTTAAAAACTACTGGCAGGCGAACTCTGTTTGAGGAGGCCGGAGGGTGTCTGGACTCTGGAGAAGCTTTTCCCGCGGCTGGCTTGCTCCTGTGCTCCGATTCGGAGATCAGATGTCTGTGGGTGGAGTCATCGGGAACATGAGGGGGGGGGGGAGGAGCTGGGGACGGTGGCAGCCGCTGGTAATCAGGGCGAGGGGCGGAGACTGGGAGCAAGAAGAAGCTGTTTTTGCTGTGCGAGATGCAGGGGCAGGCCGCAGACAGACACATTTATAAGCGCCGCACAGGTATCAGCAGTGGTATCAGGGAAATTTGCACGAGTACAAGTACTCATGCAAATGTCCGGTATCAGTCCCGATACTGGTATCAGGACATCCCTAATAGGAATGACGTGATCTGTATTCTGCTGGTCAGTATGATTACAGAAATACCAATTTTATATTCTTTTTTACATTTTAACACTTAGTTTTGCGCTGCTATTTTCTGAGAGAAATTTTTTATTTAAGAATTTCCGATGACGGTCTTGTGTGTGCTTGTTTTTTCATTTGTACCATTTTAGGGTATATAGTACTTTTTGATCTCTCGATATTATGCCTTTCCTGAGGCAAGTTGACAAAAAATAAAAATGGCTGTTCAAGCAATGTATCCATTTCTTTACGGCATTCATGTGGTAGGTGGTGATTTTTATAGAGCCTGTTTTTACAGACGCAGTGATATCCAATATGTCAATTTTTTTATTTCTCTTTTAAAGAAAGCTGCGCTTTTTTTTTTTCCTTTTCTCTTACTGGGATTGCACCTGCGACAGTCAGGCAGCCTCAGACACTGAGTTGTCTGCACAGATTTAACCCACGAATGTTGTGGGTTGAAACCAGGCTAGGATCACATTCCCAATGTACGACAGGTGATCCCAGAAGGGCCCGTAATGCTGCCATTGCACAGGCTGGAGGGGGAAGGGGGGGGGGGGGGACTTGCCACTCTCATACTTCATTATAAAATACTTATAAGGCTGCACGCACACAACCATGTGCAATATAGGAACCACCACATCTCCTGGACCAAAGGCAGCTCCTCTGCCATGAAGTCAGTGCATCATAGTGATGCCCTGAGGTCCTGTGTGCCTACAGATATATTGTATTATACTTGCATCATGTGAGTACAATAGACCCATGGTCTGGAAGATGTGGCTGACACATGGGCTGTGTTTCTGGACTGAAAACGGTTTTGTGCACATGGTCTGAATGTGCATAGCTTTGCAGGAACAAATCTCAAAACTATTAGAATACTGTACAGAGCAAGCGCTCCTATGAGCCGAAGTTATTACTTCACAAAGTCTCGTGAGACAGTGTAATAACTTCAGAAATTTCTACTGTAAAAAACTTAGACGGAACTCGGGTTCGTTCCATACAGTATTCTAACAAAGTTTTATGCAAATCGACTTTGGATGTTTCATACGAAGTAGATTCGCTCATCCCTAGTCAGCAGCTAAGACATTTTCTTGGAACTGAACGGGGATGTTAGCAGCACAGGTTTCAGGTCCATTGCCCTGTAAATCAGGAGCATACGGTCTAGTTTCTAGTTTCACACCTGCGCTGAGAGTTTCGGCAGAATTCACTGCTTGATACATTTAGTTCAAGGTATTTAAAAACGTATTCCAGGCACTGAACATTATTAAAGGGAGAGCAACATTTCACCAATGCCTGCCCAGCAAGAGGGCAAGTTATGGCATTAAAATGTATAAGCTGTGCGAGAGTACCTCTGGCTATTCCCACAGATTCCAGATTTACAGAGGAAAGGACACCGAGATAGAACCCTAAGACTACCCCCCAACCATCCTAGGACTTAGTCCGAAAAGTGTGGGACTTCATGCACCCACTACTGGATCAGGGTTACCACCTCTATGTGGGAAAACTATTACACCAGCATTCCACTATTTGAGTCAGCAGTACTGTAACTTCTGGCACAGTATGCAAAAATCAGAGAGGCTGCCCTAGGTCCCTGTTCATAGGAACCGCAGCTCCCCTGGACCCATATGATGTACTGCTACCCCAAAGCCAGTCTACATCCTGGAGTATAATATAACCATGAAAGGGGGGGGGGGGTTGATCTTTTAGATCAAGTGCTGAAGCCATACACTGCCATGCACTGAAATAGCCTCTTTCGAAAAACGTGCAATTTTCATCTTTCTTCATCTCTGGGAAAACACCTGTGGGGTCAAAATGCTCACTCCAAAATAGGGGTCACTTCTTGGGGGTTTCCACTATAGGGGTATATCAGGGTCTCTTCAAACGCAACATATTTCCTAAAAACTGGATACTGTGGAGGTCCCCAATAAAGGGGAGGCTGCTGTGGAGGTCACTGTTAAAAGGAGGAGGGACTGTGTAGGCCACTAATAATGGGGCAGTGGGGTACTGTGGCAGTCACTGCTAAAGGGGCAGTCGCTGTGGAGGTCTCTGTTAAGGGGGTTGGGAATGGCAGAGGTCTGTTAAGGGGTGGGTGCTGTAAAGGTGACTGTTTGGGTGCTGTGAGGTCCCATTTAAAAAGGGATGGGGCACTGTGGAGGTCACTGTTAGTGGATACTGTCAATATCTTTTAAACGACAAACATTAAATGAAATCGAATAAACTTGTGTGAAGCCGGGTTTTTCTGCTTGTCGACTATAATATGGACTGGTGGAGATTGACAAATATGCCAACAATCAGCTGGATGAGAACTGCTGTGCGCAGTGGTTTTCGTCCGGCCAATTTTCAGCATGTTTGCCAGGATGCGCTGTAATTATACCAGGATTCGCAACCACAAAATGCACCCCTATTATACCAGCGTGTACGCGGCCATAAGGATTTTCAATTGGAATACATGAGGTCTTACTGGTGTAGTAGTCTATTGTACTACTGAATGTCATCTACTGTACAAGCCTTTCAAAGGTTGATTAGTTTTCTCATCGTAGAATTAGTAAAATATAGGCACCATCTATAAATTTAACTTTTGTAAGTAGTAGCTACGCTTCATTGTGGTCCATTGAGCTCTGATACAAGATAAGAATACTTCTGATGAAAGAGGTAAATAGACTTTATTTTATATAAAGTGATACATATTATACATAAAAATATTTGAGAAGTAATATACATACCCATTTCAGAACTTGAATTGTAATATCCTGCATGCAGTGGGCATGGGGAGAATTTTAGTAGTTTGCGCTGTAGGCGCCTGTGCCAAATATCAGGATTGGATCAAGTCAGGGTAACCGTTTTCCATAAGATGTAATCCCACCCCAATTAATGAACATGTTGATGTCTCTCCAAACTTTGTGCATGTAGGCCAACTCCACATACACCATTTGTGCCGAGAATGTTGCAGATAGCAGAAATAAAAAAATACACAAATGTGATTGTGCCCTATGGTGTGTAGTGGCTTTTTCTTTTATTAGCTGAATATACAGTTTCAGCCCAGATTTACACTCGGTTGCTAAATGTTAAAGGACATCTGTCAGCAGACTTGTGCCTATGACACTGGCTGACCTGTTACATGTGCTCTTGGCAGCTGAAGGCATCTGTGTTGGTCCCATGTTCATATGCTAATAAGCCTCTAGGAGCATCGGGGTGCTGCCATTACATCTAAAGGCTGTTCTCTGCAACTGCTGTGTCCTCTCCACTTTGACAAGGCAGGCATGATGTTTTAATTGCTTGGCCTGGTCAAAGTGCAGAGGGCGCTGCAGTTGCAGAGAGAGCAGAGCCTCTAGGTGTAACGGCAACACCCGTTGCTCCTAGAGGCTCATTTGCCTATATTAAAACAGTTTTTCCAGCAATGCTGGCACATATGAACATGAGACCAACAAAGACCTTCAGTAGCCAAGTGCACATGCAATCCAGGTTCATAGGTACAAATCTGCTGACAAGAGGCCCTTTAAAAAGGAACATGGATACATAGACATTTTTGCGATGGTTAGGGCTCATGCACATTGCACCATACAGTGCAGTATCATGGGGTATGCTCCCACAGAACCAGTTCTCAGGGAGAATATAAATTGTGAAGCATGCAACAATTTATATTGTGTTGAATGTTAAGTAATCCACACAGCGGTCTATAGGTGCTGTATTACAACTCCATACAACTTGGATGATGTATGCAGCCATAATAGGTTTCTGTGCAAGAGGCCTTAATTTCTAAATACCATAAATTATACACAAGTTATATACAGAGTCCTGTACATAGTCATCATCTCACACCCCAGTGCCCATACTGTGATCCAGACATGACCGTTTTCCCATGAGCTTCTTTAAACAGTTTTATCACATTCAGGGTTAACAGTTCATTTCTTAAGATTAACCATTCTTTCTATGAGAGACTTCCTGGTCTTCTCTACCTCCAAAGTAAGACGTTCGATCTCCCTCTTCAGACGCTCATTCTCCGATGCTAAGTGAGCAACTTTCTTGTCATTCTCTTGTTCCTTTTCTTTCCTGATCTTTCCGCCTCTAGGTTGAGTGTGCCTCTTCCTCTTTGTTCCACACTGACTGCCACTAGAGTCCTCATCTTCTGTATGGGTTTGTGATGGACAGCTACTACAGCTAGAGTCCACATCAACAGCCCCATCCTGTTGGTCATTTAAAGACTCTGAAGTAGATGGATTTTCAAAGTCATTATGCGATTCCTGGGCTAAAAATTCCAAAACTTCAGAAGGCAACTGACTTACAACAGTTTCCAAAGCGACCACTTCTTCATCGGTAAAGTTCACTGGTAAAGTTGAATCTATTGACTCCAGTGTCCAGAGGTAAGGAGAGCCATCCAGAGTTTCCACCTGAGTGTAGAAAACAGAAAATACCGCCATAAGAAAACAAATACTACAAATAAGTTGTCTGAACACCACCTCTGTTATGCCTTAGGATAGAAGAATATCAGAGATGAGACCCTCTTAGGACCCCCCCCCCCCCTCTATGAGCCAGAACCAGTGTATAGTATGAACAGCCATTCACCTGGTATTGCTTCAATATACATACTGAGTCACTACCTCATTACAACACTAACCTGCTCATCGGATACCAACTGGACTGCTGCAGTATTTTTTGTTTCCGAGGACAAGATGTCTTGTAGGTCCTCATACCAGGCCTCCAGCTCCAGCCCTGACAAGGGGCCGGCGGTGCCACAGAACGGCAGAGATTCTGCCATCATTTTCGGCAGTCTTTATGCACAAATCCCCCACACTACAAAGAAAAAGCAAGAGTCAAAAATTCTATGTAGCATTAGTCATGAGTATGCCTACGATACCACTAGTTGTACTTGATGCTTAGCCTAGATCTGTACGGTACATACATTGAAGAAACCAAATGAACACTGAGCGGCCAAGTCGGCTGCATCACAAATTACAACACCTGCCAAATATTTTTCATATTACTATTGGGTGCGTGTGTAAAAGCCATCAATAAGTGATAAATGAACTTAACATATTTCTCAACTTCAGTCCCCCAACATGTCACATCTTCAGAATATCCTTCGTATTGAATATGGGATTGCCACAGGTGTTCTGGCCATCATAAACCCCAATTTATGGTACTTGTGAATAGGCCGTCTAATTAGTGATACTACTTAAAGTGTAAGTGTTTCAGTTCAGTTTCAATCTAGCGTAGGGACTGGGATGTTCAACTTTTTTTTTTGTAATATACTTCATTAGGGAAAGAGGTTTCTTTGTTCTAGAAAACAGGTCGTAAAGAGTCTTCCTAGCAAAGCTGTAACATCGCTAATGAGAGTGTCTTCAGGGTTTTACCGAGTGCTGAAGATGACTATGGAACATAGATTTTCCAGTCTGCCTCTCGTCACTACCCCAGTCCCTGACTATGTACACGTGTCCGATCAATGCCTCACTGCTTACCTGACCTGTTGCACACAGTGCTCAGAAGGCTGAAGACTGGCTTTGCTTAGCAACACTCAGTCCTTTGATAACAAGACTCTTTAAACTGAAGGAACAATTACACCTTAAAGGGGTTATCCAGGAATTTATATCCCCTGTCATTAATATATCATGGGGGTCCAACACACAAGACCCCCACCAATCAGCTGATAGAAGAGGTCAGCGCTTCGTGAGGATTGCGGCCTCTTCCTACGCCATGTGATGTCACCATACACTGGTCGCATGGCCTAGTTGCGGCTCAGCCCCAAGTTAATGGGGCTGAGCTGCAACAACAAGCACAGCCGCTACACAATGTACGGCGCTGTGCTTGGAAAGCTGCTGGGTGTCGGCTGCGCTCACCAGACCTCCGGTGAGCACGGCTGCTTCCTCAAACAACTGATCTACAGGGGTGCTGGGAGTCGGGACTCAGAACCCCCCCGATGCGATAATGATGACCATCCCGAGGATAGGCAATCAATTCCTGGATAACCACTTTAAAGGATCCAAAACACATTAGACCATTGCCAGTTGAACCCAACAATGTAATATGGATGGGAGATTATTTTCTTCTTGCTGACACTATCTGTTGGGAGAGTGATGATCACCCACTTAATTTCAGCACCCGATCTTTTTGTTCTCCATTGGGGGGGGGGGGGAGCCAATCTAAGGGCTCTGGCAGCAGCTTTCATCCCCCTCACCATTGAGAACACAAATGCTTGATTGCCCATGTATGTATGTATGTATTTATGTATATCGGGGTGGGAGACGGGAGAGATTGCTTTCTGCTAAACGAATATTCCGCTGACCCCTGTTGAAGGTGTATAGGCAACTTTATAGCACAGATTGTTTGCTTTGTATGGTACAGCTTAGTATATATTTTTAAAGACACTAGGTCCCCATATTTCTTGGCTAGTTCTTAATGTCAGTTTGGCATCTGCCTGCCAATCCTGATCCAGTAGCAGAATGATGCAGATTCTGTTCAGGAGAGCAGTGATCATACATGCACCCTTCTACTCCACGGACCCCCATCTATGGGGCTGATCAAAACAGCAGAGCGCTGTACTCAGCCCCAGTCATTGAACTAAGCACCGGGGCACACGTGTGACCACCTCTCCAATAACACAGGGGACCCTGCTCTTGTGATTGTGGGGTTCCCATTGGTAGTAACCAAACATGTATCACCTGTCCTCTTTAAGGCCCTATTACACTGGCAGATAATCGCCAAGATCACTAAGCGTTTATATGAGCACTCGTTAGCGATGATCTGGCAGTGTAATACTGCCACTGATTACCTGATGAACGCTAGTTCATCGGGTAATTGGAGTCTCTCAACAGGTTTAAAAATTATTTGCTGGCACAGATTGTATGCCGGCAAACAGTATGGGGACGATCGATGGCATTAGTGATCACTTGTCCCAATACTGTGGAGGAGATCGCTGCATGTGATAGCAACTGTAACCGCCGCTACCGAGCAGGAGATTGCAGTAAAGAACGCTTCCTTCCCAAAAATCGGCAGGTGTAATAGGGCCTTTAGAATTTACAGCTATTAGGATTTATATAAAGCCAGTAAACCCAGTAGATGCTGGCGTATTAGGTTCATCACAAGCTAAAAAGACTAGTCTGTCCAACTCCGCTGCACAAATGAGAAACAGAATAATCCAGTTCACTGTTTTCCCCACATCATTTAGTCTCACACACAAAGAAAAGGCGCAGCACAATACAGTACCAGCCAAATCTCACGGACACCTTCTTCTGTGTGGAAAGTGACCCGTTTTGTGGATTTTAAAATCCGCAGCATGCCATTTGTGCGATTCCGCACCTTCCGTAGAGTGGTTCTCCCCACAGACAATAATGGGGTTGTTAAACAGAAAATCCATGATAAATAATGTGAATTTATGTGCGGTTTTGGTGTGGATTTCATGCATAGTCGCTCTTAAGTAAAATGACAGATTACCTCAGGTGTGATGATGAATAAAGATGGTCTTTCTCTTCCAACACTGAAAAAGAATAGGACAGAAATACATTAGCTGCTGTCCCGGGAAAAGTAAACTAAGACAAGTAGAAGCAACAATAGAGGGCCAAAGACATTTGGATTTGGTCTCCGGTATCACCCAACAGATGGGGCATGCTGCAAATCTACAATCCACTGGGTCATCAACAGCATGCGTTTCCAGTACTAGGTCCTGCTGTGGGTCCCCGGCCCAGATCTCGCTGATTAGAGCAGGGATGGCCAACCTGTGGCTCTCCAGCAGTTGCTAAACTACAACTCCCAGCATGCCTAGACTGCCTACAGCAATCAGCAGGGCATGGTGATAGTTGTAGTTTTACAACAGCTGGAGAGCCACTTCCATCAAAACGGTTACATATTAACAGCCTATGTGATATTTGTTTTTCAGTACGACCATCCCGGTGACCAGAGAGGGAAGGGGGATAAGTGACTCAATTAGAGAGTCACACTGAATCGTACTGCTCTTCTGATGGTATCTTTATCCAGTCTTTTCAAGAGACTAGAGCAGTTGACTGTCTTCCCAAAAAAACTATTATACTAGCAGCACATTTCCCTCACAGCAGCAGTAAAGCGGTCTGTGCCAACCCCTACAGAAGGTCAATACTTTGTACCACTGATGACTGAATACAAGGTTTACATGAAAAAGACAATCCCTTTAAATCTAGTAACGGCAGTTGTGGAAAGTGGAAGTCTATTCCTCAAGTCCAAAAATATACTGGACTCAAACCTTGGTGAGTGGTACATATACATATACACACACAACCAAAGGAGAAATGTTTTGCTTTTTTAAGCCTGTATTACACCAACAGATTATCCGACCAATATCTGTCCAATCAGACCAGTAGTTGGTGTGTAATTTGCCATTTGACCAATGATTGGTCAGATAATCTGTTGGTGTAATACAAGCCTTATGCCCCCTGCACATGAACGTGTGCGCCCCGTGGTAGTGCTGCGGCCCGCAATGCACGAACACAGTCCGTGGGGCAGCCGCAACAGTTCGGACCCATTCACTTAAATGGGTCCGCGATCCGGCCATTCCGCAAAAAGATAGAACAGGTTCTATCTTTTTGCGGAACTGAAGTACGGGACGAAACGCCACCGTAGTGCTTCCGTTCCGCATCTCCGGACCCATTCAAGTGAATGGGTCCGCATCCGTGATGCCCACAGAACTCAACCTGTGTATTGCAGATCCGCAATACGGCAATGGGAAGCACACATTCGTGTGCAGGGGGCCTTAAGGTGGATTTACAGAGTTCCTTCCTGACTGTCGGCTGCTCGCTCAGTGACGGAGACCACTGCATTTACATGCCATTGTGAGCGCTCGTCCTCATGCAGAATGATGGCTTCTGAGCAGCAGATCACTGTTTAGACCACACGATCTGCTGCTCAGAAACTACAATTGGAGGTGCCTGCATGAACGACAGGATCACCCAGATCAAAACCATTATTGATCCCCCATCGATCTCCACTCCCTAGTCCCAGGCTGCTGCAGGTCACCACTGAGCGGGCCTTCCAAGCCAGGACTAGCAGTAAGGATCAGTCAGGAGATCAAGGATTTATTTATTGCTCTCCAATCTGGGACCCTTTCTGGCCCTTTAAAATAAAAAAATTGAAATGAATTCACTCTTAGGGTAGGCTCACACTTGGTATCATTTTAGGATGTTAATCTGAAGCCATTAGTGAATGCAGCAGGAGAAGTATTTTATGTTCCATCAATTCATAATCTAAAGATTACTTCATGTTGCCCATTCCTCCGCCTTCATTGGAAAACCCGTCTCCTGCACTTTTGTTCCATCTGTTCTTAATTTCCTTAGTCTGACCAACCCAGTTTCTGCTAAATCTGGAGCATTACTGACTACATGCCCAGACCTGATTATAGGGAAATACAGCCACAATGCAGCCGTCATTTCTACATGAGACCTTCACATAAGATTTACTCCGTCAGATGGCCACAGAGCAGACCGCCGTTTTCATGCCTTTTCTAAACCAGTGTGTGTGTGTGTGTGTGTGTGTGTGTGTGTGTGTGTGTGTGTGTGTGTGTGTGTGTGTGTGTGTGTGTGTGTGTGTGTGTGTGTGTGTGTCATTTCTCACCCTATAGAGAAGATGTCAAAATGCCAGAAAACATCAAAAGCTTCAATATACTGGATTTATAAAGAACACAATTCGCCACAAGATGCTGGTGTGTCCAGGGTTTCACATTTCCCCACAGACTTTCAGATAACATCTGGAGCTGGTGTTTTTACCCCAAAAAACTGCCATTAAAAACCTGTGTGAACCCAAGTATTGCTATAAACTATGCTCGTCATAGCATGACCTCTGTAGAGTCATCTCCCTCATTATCCACAGTATCAGTGACGCAAACAAGTGCTATGATCAGTCAAAAGTTTCTAAGCAAGTCAAAAGTGCACTTCCTGTTCTGTACCGATGCCCAGGTACCACAAGTCACAGCAAGCACTCATTCTCCATCCTTAAAGTGCAACTGCCATTCTATTTTTTTTGTGTAATGTACAGGGCCAGTCATACTGACCATTTTTTGTGATATACTTTAATTACTGAAATCTACTAGAAAATAGCTCTAAAGTGGCCTATTTTAAGCCTTAGCGACGCTCTTCTTCTGTTTACATAACTGGAGACTTGCTCAACATGGACTGTTATGTAAACAGAAGAGAGGAGCATCACTAAGGCTTAAAATAGGCCACTTTACAGCTATTTTCTAGTAGACATGTATGATTTCAGTAGTTAAAATAAATTACAAAAATGGTCAACATCACTGCCACAATAATAATAACAACAACAATCCCGTTACACTTTAACCATCTAAAAATCAGAGATCCGTTTCTATATGACATCTTTTCAAGCCAGTAGCAGCTATATGCAACAGAATGGACACCACGTAACAAATTGGAGCACTGAAGGCTAAATAAAATGTGTTTGCTGGGTTATCAGAAGAGCTCCTTGAGGGGTTAAAGTGTAGAATACTTTGTAATGTACTTGTCTTATGGAAAGCACTTGGGACCTCTCTGCTTACAGAATGTATGCAAGGGTGTGATGTCACCAAGCACATCAGGTACATTGGGTAAGCAGAGAGGACGTCAACTGAACCCAACTGAAAGATGCCCTAAATTGTAGGGGGGGGGGGGGGGGTCTATCCCAATGAATGCTAGAGGCTTGATAGTGGACATCAAGACATGAACTTGAAGACAAGCTCTCCAATCTTAGCTAAAGGATAAAATAGTCATAGAATGGACATTAGGAAAGCGCACAACTGTTACATGAGCGATATACTGGAGTATGCACAAGCTGGCCCAAGAGTTAGGGTACTTTCACACTTGCGGCAGGCAGTTCAGTCACCGAAACTGCCTGCCGGATCTGACAATACAGACGCAAACTGATGGCATTTGTCAGATGGATCCAGATCCGTCTGACAAATGCATTGAAATACCAGATTAATCTGGTGTCATCTGGAAAATGGATCCGGTATTCATTTTTTTTTTTAGTATTTTTTAAAGGTCTGCGCATGCGCAGACTAAAGCCAGGTCCGTTTTGCCAGGAAAAAATAAATAAATGAATGCCAGATCCGGCACTAATACACTTCAAAGTAAATTAACGCTGGACCCGGCATTCTGGCAAGTGTTCAGTATTTTTGGCCAGACACAACTGCAGCATGCTGCGGCATTTTCTCAGTCCAAAAAACATAAGAGGGACTGAACTGATGCATCCTGAACGGAACACTCTCCATTCAGAATGCATTAGGATAAAACTGATCAGTTATTTTCCGGTATTGAGATCCTGTGATGGAACTCAGTCCCGGAAAACAAAAAACGCTAGTGTGAAAGTACTCTTAAAAAGGAATCAATATTTCATGATAAGTCCTGTATGACCAATCACTGCGACACATGTGTACATCATATAGCATTCAACAACAAGGACCAGATCAGAACAGATTACAATTCTATTCAGTTACATCCAGTCCAATTATCTATCAGAACACAAGGCGCCACATAATTTGCACGGATACAAATAAAGTAACATTTCCATTCTATTAAACAAAGAAACGCCTGTTCTCAGTAACCACTACAACTGTAATTAAGAGAAACCTTTAAAAAGGTTACTAATTGACCTTTCCAACCAACAGAAGGATTCCCATTAGATCTTATTACCATAAAGCCATTGTAAGGATCAGATCAGCTGATCACATCCTCAGTGGTGGCCCCTAGACAATAGATGTCTGTTGACAGATCCATATAGCTAGTGGGATCTGTCAACAGCCTTTAATCTATAGCAACCATCCAGACTCATACCATACAGTAAGTCAATACATAAACGTTATGTAATCAGCCTCAATACACACTAGGAGGAGTGTCTCCAATGAAGGACAATGACAGCTGAGAGCGGAAATGAAGGGGACAAGTGACAGTTCACCTTTCTCCACGTAGGGTCTGTTCTCTGGTGATACGGACAGTGACCGCGGCGGCGCAGGGTGGTGGTGAGTGGGTTCTCGTTTGGAGACCAGGAGCTCATGTTAATCATCGTCTGCGTCTTCAGCAAAACGACTGAAGGACGAAATGCCGAAACCTGACTTATATACGAAGGATTCAGCCAATGACAAAGCTAATACGCGGCACGTGACCGCAGCGGACGCCAGCCAATCGTGCGTCTCGGCGGGCCACCCCTTCACTATGTTTCTCAATGGAGCGTGTTGTTATACCTTATAAGGCTAGCACAACCGGCCAATGAGAAAGCAGGCCTGGAATCGAGATCGAGGCTTGGGACGCAGAGAGAGGCGTGTCCGGGTTTGCGTAGCTTGCTGACGGAGAGGGGATGTGGTGGGGAAGTGTCTCGTTGGAAGTCACGAGTTAGGATGAGTCAGAGCGGATGATGCAACATCTGGCAAACCGTGGCCAAGACTTGGTGGTAGATCCAGAGGGACTTTCCGGGCTGGAGCTTCTCCTCGCACTGTAGAGCCGCCATGTTCCCAGTGTTTGCTGGTTCTGGGTGAGGTTCTGCTTCTATGGGGACTGAAGCTGTGTCCAGTATTGAAGGTTCTTGTGTGAGTCATTATAGTCTGTGCCTACTGGGGCAGACTAAAATGTATTGTGATTCTCCATATTGCCTCCTTTGCTGGCTGGATTCATTTTTCCATCACATACACTGCTCGTTTCCATGGTTACAGACCACCCTGCAATCCATCAGTGGTGGTCGTGCTCGCACACTATAGGAAAAAGCGTCAGCCTCTCTGGTGGCCGGGACCGTGGCAGACATCCCAACCTGCAAAAACCCATTTCAGGGAGGTGCACTTCTCATTTCAGGGAGGTTTTCTTTTTTTTTTCTTTCACAAACTTTTTATTACATTTTCCAGACATATGCAGTATCTGCACACTTTGCTCTATGGTGTGGAGGACTGGGCTCATTACCCTGCCCCAAATTATCATATTCATGTATATGATTAAAGCATCCAGGGGGTGTGAATTTAACACTGGGGTAAATAATATAATTAAAATTGAGGGTTAAATGTGTAAATGTATTAAAAAAAATCTCTCTCAATAGTGCTATAGCTACTGAATGAGACAGAAGAAGGGATACCTTTAACATATATATCTCCTTGAGAAGCCAATTTGACCCTAAAGGGTTAATTCAACCTGTAATCTAAACTCTGTCCTGTCACTTCTCTTATCTCTCTGCTCTGCTATCAGTGAACCTTTCCGGGATATATTGTTTCACATGCGGGCGTCAGGGAGCCGCTATCTAATAGCGGGAGACTCCCTGAACCTCCGGGAGACTTGAGATCCCTGCCGTGGGAGCGCACATAGGCCGGTGCTTTTTCCTATATTGTGCAAGCTCGACCACCACTGATGGATTGCAGGGTGGTCTGTAACCATGGAAACGAGCAGTGTATAATGTGATGGAAAAATCCAGCCAGCAAAGGAAGCAATATGGACAATCCCAATACATTAGTAAGTGCCTTGTATTAACTTTCTCTACATGATAAATACCACTTGCTGAAGTTAGACAACCCCTTTAATGTGGACCTGGAAAAATCCTAAAAGTGGCCCCACACTGTAAAGGGGTCCAAATTGACAACAAAGGTGGGTCAGCAGTACCGTAGTGAAAAATACAGTCCCATCAGAACCATATAGCACAGTGCAGGTGTCCCTCTGTGGTGGCCATCAGTAGCTGCCATTTTCTGTCCTTCTCCTCAAGTTCTCTCTGATTAAGGGCTCATGCACACCACCGTATTTATTTTACAGCCCGCAAAATACGGTTCCCCAAAAAATGCGGATGACGTTCGCGTGCATTCCGTATTTTGCCGAACGGAACAGCTGGCCCCCTAATAGAACAGTCCTATCCTTGTCCGTAATGAGGACAATAATAGGAAATGTTCTGTTTTTTTGCAGAATGGACATACGGAAACAGAATGCACACGGAGTAACTTCCATTTTTTTGTGGACCCGCTCAAATGAATGGTTCTGCAAACGGAACGGATCCGGAAAGAAAATCCATTTGTGTGCATGAGCCTGAGATGTGGAGCAGGAGGCTTAAAGGGAGTCTTTCACGCCGATTGACCCTATTAACACACTTATGTCCACGGCATCCCCCCTATTAAAGCTGTTCTTGCCGTTAGTTCCCTGCTAGCATCGTTCGTCCAAAATACGCTTTTATTCCGTATGCAAATGAGGCTGTGAAGGTGCCCAGGCCCCTGGGTCATTTTCATACCAATTCACTCCCCCTCCTCCGCTTCTGCCCGCCCATCCGCCGCGTCTGCCCGCCCTTGGTCTCTTCTCTATCTTTCCTCCTACTGTCCGTAATCCCGCGCATGCGCCGATGACCGCGATATCGGCGCGTGCGCATTGAATGACCACAGTCTGGCCGGGGCATCACAGTTTACCATGCGCATGCGCCGACCCCGGCCTAACTTACGTTCTTGCCGTGATCACAGCATCACGGCAAGAACGTAAGATAGGCCGGCGCATGCGCACAGTAAACTGTGATGCCCCGGCCAGACTGTGGTCATTCAATGCGCACTCGCCGATATCGCGGTCACCTTCACAGCCTCATTTGCATACGGAATAAAAGTGTATTTTGGACGAACGATGCTAGCAGGGAACTAACGGTAAGAACAGTTTTAATAGGGGGGATGCCGTGGACATAAGTGTGTTAATAGGGTCAATCGGCGTGAAAGACTCCCTTTAAGAGGCGAGATCTGGGCCAGAGAGGTTGAAGTACCTGATTCTCAGAGTTAATTATTACTGAAAGCTCATAATGTACCCTACCAGCAGCAGAGAGGAGGGTTTGGGTGGCCCCCTGGGAAATTTCCCTGTAAGGTCTATGGCCAATTCGCCCCTGGGTGGGTGCCTATATAAATTATATCCAGGGTTGTGAGGTAGTATCTAATATAGTGTAGGTACCCGCCACCCCATGTAACAAGAAAATGACTTACCCCATAAAAGCATGGATACCTCAAGACCACTGAAAGTGTCCTGTGGTGTCTGGTGCCACGACATTAGTCCTTTAAAGGGGTATTCCGGTTTCATGATATTGCTGACCTATCAGGATACAGAAAATCAACTTCCCACAGCACTCCAATGGCAATCAATGAATTCTTTATTACTCCAGCCGAAACTAGTACATTACAGTAGCAAAATGTTTCAGGCCATAACATGATTGGGCCCTTTGTCAAGGCAGCTGATCCTGAGCAGGGTGCAAACATAAACTGGCTTGACAAAGGGCCGGACCGTGTTGTTGCCCCAAACGTTTCGCTACTGTATTGCGCTATCTTCGGCTGGAGTTATAAAAAATGTATTGCAATTGGAGTGCTGTGGGAAGTCGTTTTTCTGCATCTTAGTCACAAGGTCCTTAGGTGGAGTAGGACCAGAACAGGACAAGCACCCTACATAAGCCCCAAGTTGGATGAGTGCTGTGGCCAATATATTTATAGAAATTGCCAGGATACGTGATCAATCTCAGATTGGTGCAGGGCCGACCATCAGCACCCCGCCAATCAGCTGTTTGAAGGGGCTGTGGCAATAGGGTATTTAGTTGGTAAAATCGAGGTATATAAGCCCTGCCGCCTGGAACGCCCCAGAACCTCCCACTTATGAGCGGGGTTTTAGTTAGTTTTGTTAGACCTGCCCATTTTCCTTTCGGGACACTGCGAATTTGCAGGGACTGTCTTTGAAAATCAGGGACAGTCCCACCAAATTCGGGGCATTTGGCAGCTATGTGTTTACCTGCAGGCCGTCTACATTTGTGGAGCAGTGTAATTACAGCTTCCTCTTATGTTCACTTGAATGGGACAAATGGTTACAGTTACACTGCTCCGCTACTACAATGTAGACGGTGTAGACTTAGTAAGCAATTGAAAGGATGCAGCTCTTGCACTGGCGCCACAGCCCCATCAAACAGTTGATCGGTAGGGTTGCCAAGAGTCAGACCTCCAGCAATCTGAAATTGACGAAGTATCCTGAGGTTAGGTCATCAATATCATGAAACCTTTTAACCCCTTTCTGGTGTGAGGTGAGGCTTCAATGGATCAGGCATGTTTGAGATGTCATACTAACACTGCAGTTGGTAAATTTGGGACAAATAGACTCTGCTCCTGGTAAAGCTGATGATAGCTGGTAAGGGTGGGTTCACACTAGCGTTATGGAGTCCGTTATGGCTTTCCGTTATAACAGGGTTATAACAGAACATAACGGAATCCATAAGACGAAAGAACTATGCTGCCTATAGACTTGCATTATGACGGAATGCAAAACGGACGCCTTTAAAAGGCATTCCGTTTGCTCTCCGTCCTAATAGAAATCTATGGGAATCAAAACGGATCCGTCTGATTACCGTTATGCAAGACGGAAAACAAAGTCCTGTCGACGGGACTTTGTTTTCCGTCTTACATAACGGGACCCAGACAGATCCATTATGTCTTCCCATAGACTTCTATTAGGACGGAGCAAAACGGAATGCCTCTTAAAGGCTTCCGTTTTGCATTCCATTCTATGGATTCCGTTATGTTCCGTTATAACCCTGTTATAACGGAAAGCCATAACGCTAGTGTGAACCCACCCTAAAGTTCATGATAGGGAACAGTGCAGCCCTGTACTCTACCCACGCCACTGTCCTTACCTATTTGGACAATCTGCCCTAAACGGTGGCCCCCAGCTGGGCGACGGTCCCTTCCTAAGTGCATGGGACCTAATTTGGTAGACAGACAGAACCAGGAGAACACAATAAAGAACAATTCAGAAGACAAACACAAAATCAGAAAAATCTTCAGTCAAAAACCAGAAGGCAACATCAAGACCGAACAAACTATATCCATTAACTTGCATGATCAGCACCAGGAGTCACATCAAGGTAAAATCGACAGTCAGAGGCAAGGTCCAAAAGGTAAATCCAAAGTCCAGAATCCAGCAATCTGAGAAAGAGCACAAGGAACGCATGTGAGGTGGTAAGACCAATCACAGGCGACTGTGGCCGGCAGTCACCTGTTCAAATTGGAGGCAGGGACACTGGCATTGATCCTGATTGGGCCGTCATCCTTGCACACTCCTAGGTCGACCTGTCCTGCTGATTTTAGCTCCTGGTGTTCAGTGGAATAGTTAGTTCTTGATCATTGGTAGTCAGTGGAATATTTAGTGCCTGGTCCCTGATGTTCAATGGAATATTTAGTGAGTAGTTACTGATATTTATTGTGGTTGGTCTATGGTGGTCAGTAGAAGTTTTAGTGACTTGTCTTTGGTGGTAAGTGGAATATTTAATGCCTGGTTCCTGGTGGTCAGTGGAATATGTAGTGCTTGGTGGTCAGTGGAATAATTAGTGTTTGATCCCTGGTATTTAGTGGAATATTTAGTGATTGGTCCTCTGTAGTCAGGGGAATATATAGTGTTTAGTCCTTGGTGGTCAGTGGAAAATGTAGTGCTTTGTGCTTTTTAGTAACTGGTTCCGGGTGGTCAGTGGAATATTTAGTAACTGGTTCCTTGTGGTCAGGGGAATATTTAGTTATGCCTAGTAGTTATCGCAGTGAGTTCCTGGTGGTGACTGCCAGCTGAACATATATCAGCAGGTTCTTAGTGAATTAAGTCATCTCGTGGTCTTTGGCGGTTCATGGTATCCACCCAGTATTTGATCCCTGGTGGTCTTTGGCATTCTCTAATACATTTAGCATCTATCAGTTTTTATAAACCATGCTGTCTTTTCAACTTTTTATCTGTTCTTTGTTATCTGGTGCCCAAAGTTTGATATCCCAGCAACATCTCCACACTCAGACTGAGAGATCTAGTAATAGTTTAGCTCTAGATTGCCAGTGATGGATTGGTCCTGTAGGTCCCCTCAGCTACCCTGTCCTGTCCAGTTGCTACCTTGATAGTGTTAGTGCTCCTCCACATATTTTGTTCCTGAACCATTTTTTATTATTAAAATGCTACCAGTTATTAAAGGGGTTCTACAGTTATTTTAAACTGCTGATCTATCCTCTGCCTAGATCATCAGCATCTGATAGGTGGGGGTCCGACACCCTGGGCAGGGCTAATCTCCATTCAAGTGAACAGAGCTTAGCCCCACCCAGGCCAGTGATACTAGTTGTGACGTCACTGGGCCTGCGGTAAACCGCGAGAAGACTGCGGGGCTATTGCCTGCACCGCTGCCTTCTCAAACAGCTGATCGGCGGGGGTCCCGGGTGTCGGACTCCCGCCGATCAGATGCTGATGATCTATCCAGAGGATAGATCATCAGTTCAAACAAACTGCAGAACCCCTTTAAATTTTCAATTAACAGTACTTTACATGCGCAAGAAAGTAACATGTAAAATGCATCTTGTGACTAGTCAGCCGCCTGGTCACACCTCGTTACTCCTGAGTCCTTGGTTCAGCCTTGACTTGGAATGTCATTGACAACTCCTGCAGCACTATAGATACAGAAACTGATCTACAAACCTGTTCACAATAAAACTAGAATATCAGAAATGAGAGTTCAGTTTATTCATTATTCATACAATGTCAGATTAGACTTCTTGTGGATGACACAACGTGTAGACATGTGTCTTCATGCCCCCTTGATAGGTTAATAGGATAATCCACATCTGCTGCCAGTTGAAACCTGAGCCCTACAGTAACCTGAGAAATCACTGTATTGTGTCCGTAACCTCTCTACTGGTACAAATGCACATGTGATAAGGCTGTAAAATAAGGGCGGTGCACGTTTTATACAGCGCTTTTCCATTGAGAATCTGAGCGAGACATCCTTTTCATAAAAACGAGTGAGAGGGTACAATATGTAAAATATAACGCTTTCCCTGGGATGCTCACTTTTCATTAAATGTTCATATAGAGAAAAATTGACTAAAAGATAAAACATTACTTTTGTTGTTTAATTGGAAGTAAAAAACCTATTATAGATAAATAAAATCTCAGATAGATGGCTGAATAAGTGAGCGAGTGCGCTCTAGAGAGACTGCTGCATATGGCTTAGTGTGCATAGAGAGGTATACTGTTACACCCTAAAGGCTACCTCAGTAGTGGAGTGTTGCTAAGCCCTATTTTGGATGCACCCGCCCTGATAAGGGTGAACCCCGGTCCGATTCTCATACCTAATTTCTGAACTTGAATTTCTGATGCATATTGTCCCAAAGCGTTTCGCCAGTTATCTGAACTGGCTCCTCGGGCTACCTAGCAGAATGTTTAGCTATGACTAAGGAGAGTGCAGTGGAGTTCAGCACCACTCAGTGCCTTTCAGGCGGTTGGTTATGCCTCTACACCAATCAGACAGTGGGGCGCACACTGAGTTAGTCCCCAATTGGCTACAGGAAGCAAGCGTCCAGTTGGAAATTGACACATTATGGTATGTACAGTCGTGGCCAAAAGTTTTGAGAATGACACAAATATTAGTTTTCACAAAGTTTGCTGCTAAACTGCTTTTAGATCTTTTGTTTCAGTTGTTTCTGTGATGTAGTGAAATATAATTACACGCACTTCATACGTTTCAAAGGCTTTTATAGACAATTACATGACATTTATGCAAAGAGTCAGTATTTGCAGTGTTGTCCCTTCTTTTTCAGGACCTCTGCAATTCGACTGGGCATGCTCTCAATCAACTTCTGGGCCAATTCCTGACTGATAGCAACCCATTCTTTCATAATCACTTCTTGGAGTTTGTCAGAATTAGTGGGTTTTTGTTTGTCCACCCGCCTCTTGAGGATTGACCACAAGTTCTCAATGGGATTAAGATCTGGGGAGTTTCCAGGCCATGGACCCAAAATGTCATCGTTTTGGTCCCCGAGCCACTTAGTTATCACTTTTGCCTTATGGCACGGTGCTCCATCGTGCTGGAAAATGCATTGTTCTTCACCAAACTGTTGTTGGATTGTTGGAAGAAGTTGCTGTTGGAGGGTGTTTTGGTACCATTCTTTGTTCATGGCTGTGTTTTGGGGCAAAATTGTGAGTGAGCCCACTCCCTTGGATGAGAAGCAACCCCACACATGAATGGTCTCAGGATGCTTTACTGTTGGCATGACACAGGACTGATGTAAGCGCTCATCTTTTCTTCTCCGGACAAGCCTTTTTCCAGATGCCCAAAACAATCGGAAAGAGGCTTCATCGGAGAATATGACTTTGCCCCAGTTCTCAGCAGTCCATTCACCATACTTTCTGCAGAAGATCAATCTGTCCCTGATGTTTATTTTGGAGAGAAGTGGCTTCTTTGCTGGCCTTCTTGACACCAGGCCATCTTCCAAAAGTCTTCGCCTCACTGTGCGTGCACATGTGCTGACACCTGCCTGCTGCCATTCCTGAGCAAGCTCTGCACTGGTGGCACTCCGATCCCGCAGCTGAATCCTCTTTAGGAGACGATCCTGGCGCTTGCTGGACTTTCTTGTACGCCCTGAAGCCTTCTTAACAAGAATTGAACATCTTTCCTTGAAGTTCTTGATGATCCTATAAATTGTTGATTGAGGTGCAATCTTAGTAGCCACAATATCCTTGCCTGTGAAGCCATTTTTATGCAACGCAATGATGGCTGCACGTGTTTCTTTGCAGGTCACCATGTTTAACAATGGAAGAACAATGATTTCAAGCATCACCCTCCTTTTAACATGTCAAGTCTGCCATTTTAACCCAATCAGCCTGACATAATGATCTCCAGCCTTGTGCTCGTCAACATTCTCACCTGAGTTAACAAGACGATTACTGAAATGATCTCAGCAGGTCCTTTAATGACAGCAATGAAATGCAGTGGAAAGGTTTTTTTTGGGATTAAGTTAATTTTCATGGCAAAGAAGGACTATGCAATTCATCTGATCACTCTTCATAACATTCTGGAGTATATGCAAATTTCTATTATAAAAACTTAAGCAGCAACTTTTCCAATTTCCAATATTTATGTAATTCTCAAAACTTTTGGCCACGACTGTACAAGCAGAGGATACTTTGGAAGGCCCATGGGGATGTGCACGCATAAGAGGAGTAGAAATTCATCTTCATGTAGAGTAAGGTAGGTGGTCGAAAGAAAGGACCATCAATGAGAATGGGCTGAGCTGCCGACATCCTCCATTGTATGCATTTTTTCTGGGGATTGCCGTTAGCAACGGACCACATGAGGAGGATTTGATCCCCCGGTTCTAAATACCGCTACAGTATTTGGGGTTCTGAGCACTTCCTCCCATTTTGGCCACTTTAGGGTCCATTCACACGTCCACAATTTCGTTCCGCACCCATTCATTTCTAGATTGCAGACAAGAACAGGCATATTCTATTAGTGGCGGCAATGTGCAGAACGCACATTGCCGCTGTCTGTGTTTTGCGGATCCTCCGTGGATCCGCAAAACACGTTGCGGATGTGTGAATGGAGCCTTATTCAGTGATTTGACTTTTAAAGACTCAGCAATCAACAGCCCCTCCCTAAATTAACAAGGCCAAGCTAGGCAATAACCTGACCAGCATCCAGGTGCAAGGTGGTTTCAAAGTAGACAGGCAAGGAGGAGGCAGCAAGAAAATCCCAGTTTGTAACAGGTTCTACAATGAAGGGGCTGCCATGGCCTCCTCTTTCTGTTGATTTGTGAAGGACTCAGAGATCACATCTCTATCAGTGTTATTTCCCCTATTATTACTCCATTAGCTGCATTCATTATTTCCCAGATATTAGGGATAATTACATTTGTATTCATTTGACCTTTTTGTGTTTTTTTTTTTTTTTGTTTTTTTTATTTAGGTGTGGAAATGTTATTTAACCAGTTCAAGACCCGGCCATTTACCCCCTTCCTGACCAGACATATTTTACCATAGTTTTTTTAGTACATGCAGTTGTGAAAGCATTATTAAATAATTTTTGGCTTATTTTTGGATTATACATGTGCTTTATTTTTATTCTATTTTTGCTATAGATTTTTTGTTTTATTTCTTAGAGACAGGATAATGTCAAAATGGGAAAACAAACTGTTTTAAACATTTTTTTTTATATTTGAATAGCACAAAGTGGGACTAAAGTACATTTTTAAATTGTGTCCCCTTTTAGTTTTGGTTGTTTTGATATATGGCAGGGATTGGTAAGGTGCAGCATGCATGCCACGGATGGTGCCAACCTGGAGGAAGCATATGATGGGTAATTGATTCTGTGTTGCTGATGCTTTGATAATTTTGGCACTATGCACTTGCACTTTAGTGTTAATATATGTGGATATCATATTGAATCACTGCCCTTATGCCTTCCTCTATGGATGCCGCCTTTCCCTGCATCCATTCTCTATGTATGTATTGTTCCTTATGCATTTTGTTAATAAAATTATTTATATCCTATGCGGTCTGGTAGTTTTTGTTAGGTATTTATTTGCTACATGGTTGCATTTTTGTTTATCCCATTTTCCCGATGTGACATAGGTCATCCACATTTGGCAGTGAAATTCTGTTTTTGTGTTTTTCACCTTACGTCAAAGGTTATTTTCAGTCCCAGGCCTAAATACACGTGACACTTGAGAGATTAATGGGTTGTGCCAAGTTTCAATGTTATTCCCTGACGAAAAAGGTCCAGACTGTAAGTTAGGTATGATGTACTTTAAAAAGACATCATCTGAGATGAGAAAAAGGCTCTTTTTCTCCAGAGACATAGCCATTCTTGTCAACATCTGTAGAATCACAGACTGTTGTAAAATAATAGGAGAGTTTTTGTCCAGCATCCATATGAAAAAATGAGGCATTATTTTTATTTTTTTAAAGAAATTTGGGCAGGTTATAATTATAGTAATTATTATCATTGTACAGTTCACAGTAAATTTGGTTAATATGTGTATGAGTATTGTTATAGGCATGTATTACATATCATCTCTATGATTATTTTTCTCCCGTTGTTTCCTATTTCTCTGTAAAAATTAGATTTTTTGAAAGAAAAAAAAAGAGGTATCGTAAAATCACTCAGTACTCGACAATCACAGTTACAGGAGTTGGCCACTTTCTGGTTACTATTGACCAATATGTTGTTAAGATGAGTATATGGCACTTGCTGATATAGCCTTAGTTGAAGTTCTGCACCATTTTCTATATTTCATAAACTATTCCCCCTTGTTTGACAAGCCTTTTTTGCTGTCCACACAGAGGTCTTGTCCATAAGATGGCTGCTGATGGAGGGTCATGTGACCAGGCAAATCAACTCCATGTGATGTCTCCTCCAATCAAATACACTGCCCCTGCCCCACTGGCATTGTTGGGAGTTTAGTGCAGGTGCACTGTGTTTCAATAGAGAAGACTGTGTAAGTGATGTGTCTTGGTCACATGACCCTCTGTCACCGGCCATCTTATGGACACGATCTCTATGTGGCCAGCACAGAAGATTTGCCCATCAAGTGGGCATGGCTTATGAAATATAGCAAACAGAACAGAATATCAACAAAGGCTATATTAGTAAGTGCCATATAGTCGTCTTTTATTCACGTTAATCACAAGTAGCCAGAAAGTGGCCAACCCCATTAAAGTAATTTTTTATTTATCTTCAGGGCATTCCAAGAAAAATGTGAATGTTTTGGTCTTACGACATACTTGCTAACTCTCCGGGAGTGTCAGTGAGGCTCCCAGAAAAAGGGGAGACCTTCCAGACTCCCGGAAGAGCTGGAAGACCGTCTGGGGTGGGTCTGAGGGTCCAGTCATGTACACAGTTCTTTTAGTATATTCTAACCTGAAGCGTCCCCATCACCATGGGAACGCCTCTGTGTTAGAATATACTGTCGGATCTGAGTTTTCACGAAGTGAAAAATCAGATCTAAAAAGCTTTTATGCAGGCGGATCCGTCTGTGTTAAAGTAGCCTACGGACAAGGATGACAGACGTGGATGGCAATCTTGTGTGCATACGTGTTTTTTCACGGACCCATTGACTTGAATGGGTCCGTGAACCGTTGTCCGTCAAAAAAATAGGACAGGTCAAATTTTTGTTGACGGACAGGAAACACGGATGCGGCTGCAAAACGGTGCATTTTCCGATTTTTCCACGGACCCATTGAAAGTCAATGGGTCCGCGAAAAAAAATGGAACAACGGCCGCGGATGCACACAACGGTCGTGTGCATGAGGCCTAAGTGTCCTGCATGTTCTTCTGTCCACAGTATTCTCATTACTTTGCAAAGGGCTGAGCTGCATAACCCTTGGACAGGAGTGGCATGTTACTAGATAAAAGCAGGCACTATGAGGGCGATTTATCATAAGTCAGTTTGCGTTGGAGTACTTTGGGCCAAATTTATCAGTCGCATGTTTGTTAAATTTGATGCATCTTTAAATCTACCACTTTTGTCTAGAAATGCTTCTCCAGTTTTTTTAAACCACCCCCTATTGAGTTTTAAAGCCCTTTTATGCGACTTTTTGAAGCCAGACTTGTGGAGGGCACAACTTGTTAAATTGACCCATATATTCCAATTTGTTTCTAAGCATATAAAGAAACCTTTTGTGTGCTACACTAGACAGCATTTTTGAACGCTTAACGGTACCTTCACAAATGGTAGGTTTTGTTGCAGACATTTTTGCTCAAAATCTATTTAATCATTTGAATGAGGCTTGCATAAACTCATGCGCTTGCTGCTTATTTTCAGAGTTCTACAACACAATCTCCTTCATGTGAAGGCTTCCTAAAACTGCTCATAAAAGATTAGATTCATACGGTATTAGTGGACTGTTCGGTAACGCCAGAAGAGTATAGCAGTAAAGCACCAGTATTATAAATCGCATATGGTAGCTTGCGGGCCTTGCTACTGAATTTTCTATTTGAGCACAGGGGTTTAAAGTGAGGGTAGGTTCACACTTGCGTTAAATGAGTGGACTTTGTCCGTCCAAAAGCTAGCATTTTGCTAGAAAGTGGCTGGATCCTGATATAGTCAATGTATTCTGCCACAGATGTACGTTAGAGAAGTCTCTGACTGGTTGTGAGTGGTAATCTCTGTACAAGCAATGGTAGACAGCCGAACTCACTAATATCCCTAGGTCATGGTACCAGTTGCATGTGATAATCCAGTGAAGAGAATACAATGGAAATGCTTTGGTAATTTATTGAGTTTACCTTGAGCAAAGACACGTAGAGGACATTACAGGTCAAAACAAAATGCTCTCACCAGCTCTGAGTCTGCTGCAGAAAAAGAAAGACACAGGACCAGAACAAACAGGATATGATGTCACCAAAAGGGAGGAGTAGACAGAGAGCAAAGGCAATGAGATTTCCATAATACATTCAGAAACCTATAACAAGAATGACCACAGGGTGGCAGCATTACATAACATGGTGTTAATATGATAACACAAATACAACAATTTATCTTAGGCTACTTTCACACTAGCGTTCGGGAGTCCGCTCGTGCGCTCCGTTTGAAGGGGCTCACGAGCGGCCCCGAACGGATCCGTACTGCCCCAATGCATTCTGAGTGGATAAGGATCCGCTCAGAATGCATCAGTCTGGCAGCGTTCAGCCTCCGTTCCGCTCAGCAGGCGGACACCCGAACGCAGCTTGCAGCGTTTTGATGTCCGCCTGGCCGTGCGGAGGCGTGCGGATCCGTTCAGACTTTCAATGGAGACGGATTCGTCTGTCCTGGCTCCACTTTGACACGGATCCGTTCGAAACCGTTCACGTCTCTGCGCATGCCCAGTAACTTCCTGTCCCTCCCCCTCATCGTCGGCCATTTTGGATTATCGACTTGGTGAGACTGGTAGGTAGGAAGTTTTGTCTGTTTGTCTATCTTTCTTTTTTTTACTATCTATCTATCTCTCTATTTCTAGGGTGGGGGGGCTGCTGGCACTTGGTAAGGGGTGTGTGTCTGGAACTGTGGGAGCCGCTGGCACTGGTGGTGTGGGCTGCCTTTATGGGGGGCTTCTGGCACTGGGGGGGGGGGCCTGTGTGGCTGGAACTGGGGGGGGTCTGCTGGCAATGGTATGATGTTTGTGGCTGAAGCTGTGGTTGCTGCTGGCACTGCGGGGGTGTTTGTGGCTGGAACTGTGCGGTGCTTCTGACATTGCGGCGGTGTTTGTGGCTGGAACTGTGCGGTGCTTCTGACATTGCGGCGGTGTTTGTGGCTGGAACTGTGTGGTGCTTCTGACATTGCGGCGGTGTATGTGGCTGGAACTGTGCGGTGCTTCTGACATTGCGGTGGTGTTTGTGGCTGGAACTGTGCGGTGCTTCTGACATTGCGGCGGTGTTTGTGGCTGGAACTGTGCGGTGCTTCTGACATTGCGGCGGTGTATGTGGCTGGAACTGTGCGGTGCTTCTGACATTGCGGCGGTGTTTGTGGCTGGAACTGTGCGGTGCTTCTGACATTGCGGCGGTGTTTGTGGCTGGAACTGTGCGGTGCTTCTGACATTGCGGCGGTGTTTGTGGCTGGAACTGTGCGGTGCTTCTGACATTGCGGCGGTGTTTGTGGCTGGAACTGTGGGAGCTGCTGGCATTGGGGGGGCTGAGGGCACTGTGGGAAGGTTGTTTGGAACTGGGGGCCTGATGTCATTGTGGGGGGCTGCTGTCTCTGGGGGTGTTTATGGCAGTTGGGGGGGGGGGGGATCATGGCTCCTGTCGGATTCATTTTTTTAATCATTTTATTATTAGGGTCGTTCCCAGAAAAAGAAAAAAAAAAAAAAACATCTGCGGTGGGCAAGCCCAGATCCATATTTTAAAAAGTAAGTATTGAAAAAAAAAAATTGTTGATATATGAGGAAATAGTGCTCTACAAGTTCCTTTAACGTTATCTGCATTTTGTCTGGTATTCTGTTGCGTACAGATGTCATCAAAGAAGACATCCATAGACTGGAGTGACCCACCCAGAAGGCGCCGCCGCCGTATTCAGTGGCCGGTAAGTATAAAATCAACATTTGGAGTTTTTACAGTTTGATTCGTTGCATTAATCAGTATGTGCTCTTATTATAGATTTCTTCATCATCGTCTGTGGAGGGCTCTCCATCACCTGCCGAATCGCCAGCGTCCAGGGGAGGTGAACCAAGCCCGGACCGGGGCTGTCAAGAAGTATATATATATATATATATATATATATATATATATATATATATATATATATATAGATAGATAGATCTTAATTTTTTTTTTTTTATTTAAGTACAGTCTTCTAAAAAAAAAAAAATTAGTTTTTAGCAATCTGCACCTAGAGCCGCCAGTGAGGATCCCCCAGTCGCCTCCAGAGTCCGCGGGAATGAGCGTGGCGGTCGTAGACGTGTAAGTATTGAATTAAGTAGTTTTAATTAGCATTTTGTATTAGGATTTACATTAAATTTTGTATTTCCTTTTTTTCAGAGTTCCGTAGGCTCCACCAGGGAAGATGAGGAGTTCGGGGTTCCGAGCATAGATAACCTGCTCCTCATCCGACTGGTGGAGGCGCGTCCAGCATTATGGGACCACTCCGACCGCCACCACGCCGATCATCGTCGTACCCAGCGGCTCTGGAGGGACATCTCTGCTTCAGTTTTTGAGACCTGGGGGGATCTAGATGCGGCGGCTCAGGAGAAATATGGTAAGTAAAACAATATGTATTTTAATACTTTAAAATATTGTTCTTTTCCTTCATCATGCTGATTTTAGTTTTTATTGTTTTTTTCGATAGTCAAACTGGTTACAACGCGTTGGCGATCTATCCGGGACCGCTTCAGGAGGGATTACAACAAGGAGGTTCAGGCCCCGAGTGGCTCCGGAGGAACCTCAGGGGCCACCTACATCCATACGGCGGCCCTGGGGTTCCTACGAAGGGCGATGGCACCGAAAAGGTAAATATTTATAACAACTGTTCAAAAAATAAATTGTAAAGGGGCTGTCTGAGACAGCGGAGCGTTTGGCTCCCCTGTTTTGGCCAGCCCCCCACAGTCAGATGGACAACTGTTCTCTCCGTCTGAATTTAAGGGGCTGTCTGAGACAGCGAGGCGTTTGGCTTCCCTGTTTTGGCCAGCCCCCCACAGTCAGATGGACAACTGTTCTCTCCGTCTGAATTTAAGGGGCTGTCTGAGACAGCAGAGCGTTTAGCTTCCCTGTTTTGGCCAGCCCCCTATGGTATACGGTAGACATAGCATAGAACAGTGTTTCCCAACCAGTGTGCCTCCAGCTGTTGCAAAACTACAACTCCCAGCATGCCCGCACAGCCAAAGGCTGTCCGGGCATGCTGGGAGTTGTAGTTTTGCAACAGCTGGAGGCACACTGGTTGGGAAACACTGGCATAGAACATGGATGTTTTATTTAGAGAACAATTCCTAACTTTCATTTTTTTTTTTTCTACAGAAGTGCCAGCAGCACTCGGGAGCCTGACCAACCTCCTGAGGCGGAACCGGAACGGATCGCCAGCGCCAGCCCTCCTGTCCCTCATGCATCGGCTCAGGATAATCCGAGTCCCCTACCGGGTCCCTCCGCTCAACAGAGGCTCTTAGGTTTTCGTCAAAATTTGAGAGCCCTGGTGAGCAGGCAGAGATCCGGTAGGCCAAATCGAGCTGATTATGCAAACCTTGTAGAGGTCGTTTCCGACGCTCTAGAAGGTTTTGCCCAACATCAGATGGAGTTTGGTGCTGACTTGATTCGCCGCTGGGAGGGGGCGGAGTCGGCGTTTCAACGCAGCCCAAACTACCATCATGGGCTAAGCATGATCAGTTTGATGGACTCAATGACGCCCGAGCAGTTGCATGAGTACAAGATCATGCTAGAGAACGGGTCATGGGAAATCATGCACCGCCCCCAACCCCCACCCCCATCCCACACCTACCCCCCATCCCACACGAGTGGCCAGTACCGCCAACCTTTCCCTTCCCACCCCCCCGAGCATGTGTTTCCTTCTGCTTCTTATTCTTCTCCTGCCCCGTATTTTCCTCCTACTTCTTTTCAAACTCCCTCCACCTCTACACATGCTCGGGCCTCCTCCTCCTCAGACCCTTCCTTTCTCCACACCCCGCAATTACGCCCTGCATCCTTTCCTGTGGCCCGTAGTTTTACCTCAGTGGATCGCCAGGACAGGGGGGCTACCATTGCCAGCCCCAGACCATCAACCCCACGACAGTCCACCTCCCCTCACCGTTATGAACAATTGTAAATATAAATTTTGTTTATATTTATTTTATTTATTTTCTGTAAAAAAAATAAAAAAATGTTTATACTTTACTGCACTGTGTCTGTGTTTTATTGTCCTGTACAGGGAACCTTGGCACTATAGCTGTGTTGAAATTAAAACTACCCTAGTCTCACTACTGTGCGTTTATTACAACACCCTTGGTAGTTTTTATATCAAAACAGCATTAGTGCCAATGTCGTAAGATCCATTAAAACCTGACCATCAATAATGAGCTATCTTTTGGCTCTTTATTGATCGTAGACCCTATGATTGGCACATGAACAAGCAAATGCTTGTTCATTGTTCAATCTTGTGCCCTTTCATATGAGCCCTTGTGGGAGTCACGGTCCATGAGCATCAGGAATTCATTAATAAATTGTGATTTTAACGTTTAATGATTTCCCGATGATGCTAATATAACCAGTGTGATTACCACAAGGGACACGCAAGGGACATACAGTTTTTAAAGGGGTATTCACATAGACAATGGGGGGATTTCACTTGAATATGTCCCCATTGTCTGATAGGTGTGGGTAAACATTGGTAGGACCCGCACCTATATCGAGAACGGAGCGGGGAGCACTGTTGCTGTAGGACACATTTCCCATGGTATGTCCACCACCAAGCGCTAATCCCCGCCTCTCACATAGAAGTGAATGGAGGGCGGCAGCACAGTGCGACCTCATCTACTTTCTTGGCTTCGTTCTCAATATATGTGAGGGTACCAGCCGTGGGACCCGCACCTATAAGACAATGTAGGTATATCTTAAAGTGGTATGCCCCCATTGTATGAGATGAGAAAACCCCTTTAAGGCCTCTTGCACACGACTGTATGCCCCAAGAGACATACGGTCCGTGAGCGGGCCATATGTCCCGTAGTGGCATTGATCGTGCGCACGAGAGCACACAGCATCATAGTGTACAATCATCCTGTGCAAGTTGAGCTGCCCGCGGGGATATAGTCTTGCACTAATAGATCATATGAGTGCGGGACAATAGCCAAGTTTGCGGCACAACATGGTCAGTATCATGATGCTCTGTACTCCTGTACGCACGATCAATGACGATCAGGGACATATGGCCCTCTAACGAACACTATACATCTTTAAGTGCATGTAGTCATGTACAAGAGTCCAAAAGGTGTGGTCCATTATCAAAGCCGGACCAGCTTTGGAACTTCAACAAGATAGCCCTGGAGAAATGTAGGAGCATTAAAACCCTATAGATCTGAATACATGAAGAAGATGGAACCTAAAGATATTTTTCCTTCCAAAACGGATCTGCTAAACGGATGACAAAACGGAAACCAACGTGACAAACGGATCCGTACAAACGGATCCGTCTGAATGGCTTCCGTTTGGCTCCGTTTAGTCAGTTTATTGACGGATCCGTTTGAAATGCCCTTCAAACGGATCCGTCAAATGCTAGTGTGAAATTAGCCTTAAATGGAGGAAATAAATGCTGGGACAGCACACTCCCCGTCTGATGGATTTCACACTATCTTCAAAACATGAATGTCAATATGATGTTCAATGAAAATACTGGAACCTGAAACACAAAAGGCAATAAAGAAAACACAGTAACTAGAATGGATGGACAGGAACAGTCCAATGTCTGGCATTTTAGGAATAGTCCAGAGATGGACGACTAAATGGAAGAAAAGTTCTTACAAAGTTCCTCAAGGTAGAGGAAATTATTTCTCAATGGGTAAGAGGAGAACAATATCAGATGCAGGCCTGATGAAGGACTTGGATTTGCCTTGTTTTGCGATGGTCACTCCCACCTTACGGACCTTGCCATCTTCACTGGCGAAGATTTTTTAGATGAGACCCATGGGCCAGGAATTTCTTTCCACCTTCTGGTCTTTCATGATAATTCCTTATCATCAGTGTAGTAACATGGTGATTGGCAAGAATAATGAGGGGATTCCTTTCTGAAATCTCTAACTTAGCCTTGTTTAGGCGACCACCAACCCTCAGCATGCCGTGATCGTCAATTACTGGTTTCAAGTTGACAATAGGGCTGCTTTTTGGAATATCTTGCTTGTCATGTATACATTTCAGTTCCATGTGAAAGGCACTCTGCTGTACATTACGTATCACAAGCAACTCACTTAGGACAATATCTTCTGCAGAACTTTAGGGTGAATCTCTGGATCTTCATGAGGGTCTTGAGTAGGAGTTTCTTTACTCTTCTGCAAAAACTCCAGACCTGTTAACCAAGAAGAATTTGCAGAGACTCTACCAGATACTGGTCTGGTGGCGCAATCCGTGGGATTGAGATGAGATGGAACATAGTGCCACTGTTCAGGTTTAGAGGACCTTCTAATCCTTTCAATGCGGTTACTGACCTAGAGTAGAAGTGTTTCGACTGGTTGTATATATAACCCAGAACAACCTTACTTTCTGTGTAAAATTGAATGTCATCCACATGAAAATCTAGCTCACGCTGTATAAAGTCTGCAATCTCTACAGCTAGTACCGTCCCACAAAGTTTCAGCCTAGGAATGGTGTGCTCAGGTTTCAGAGCTAACTTAGCCTTTCCAAACAGAAATCCAACATGAGCTTCATTACAATAGTCTATTACCTTCAAATAAGCTCCAATAGCTTCAGTAGACGAATCTGAGAAGATGTGGATTTCTTTCCTCCTAGTTGTTGTAAGGGACGTTGCAGTGTAGCATCGTGGAATGTGAATCCTGTCTAATGCATGCAGGCATTCCTTCCAAAACTCCCACTTTTGCTGTTTGTCAGAGGGCAGTGGAGCATCCCAGTCCGAAATATAGTCTGAAAGCTGTCTTAACGGGAATTTGCCTTGTACAGTCAAAGGTACTACAAATCCCTGGGGATCATATAGGCTGTTCACCACTGAGAGAACTCCCCGTTTAGTAAATGGTTTATCTGCACAGCTAACTTGAAACCCAAGGGAGTCCCATCTCAAACCCAGACTTCTCTATACTGGTGGATTGTCTATCCCTAGATTCAAGTCTCTGAATTCTGTGGCATGATCACTGGTGTGGAAGGCTTTCATTACAGTAGCAGAGTTAGAGGTGATTTTATGTCCCCTCAGACAAGATTTTGAAAGCATTGTGTCCTTTTGAGCAGATTTATGGCTTCCACCGCTGTGGGCAAGGATTTGAGTGCGTCGTCCATGTAGAAGTCTCGGGCATCTTTCCCAAACTTTGACTCACCATCAGAGGCAGCCCTGCATAGGCCATATGTAGCAACAGCAGGTGCGTTGTCTGGGGGCAAAGTAGGATGCATTGATGTAACATGCTTGTCACTGCTGCATTCTGCACACCTGATGATAGCTTTACAGTCTATTGCCATATGATTTGACAAAGCACAACACTTGTAACACACTCCAAGCTCTATGAGTGTCTCTCAGCGTTCTTGCAAAGTCCTTGCCCTGAGCCCACGACATTCTTTTAAAGGATGAGGTCTTTTGTGGATAGGGTACATGCGATTAGGGTCCCTTTCTTTAAAGGGAGTCTTTCACGCCGATTGACCCTATTAACAGACTTATGTCCACGGCATCCCCCCTATTAAAACAGTTCTTACCGTTAGTTCCCTGCTAGCATCGTTCGTCCGAAAAACACTTTTATTCCGTATGCAAATTAGGCTGTGAAGGTGCCCAGGGGCGGCCTTACAACGGCCGGTGCCCAGGCCCCTGGGTCATTTTCCTTCCAATTCACTCCCCCTCCTCCGCTTCTGCCCGCCCATCCGCCGCGTCTGCCCGCCCTTGGTCTCTTCTCTATCCTTCCTCCTACTGTCCGTAATCCCGCGCATGCGCCGATGACCGCGATATCGGCGCGTGCGCATTGAATGACCACAGTCTGGCCGGGGCATCACAGTTTACTGTGCGCATGCACCGGCCCGGGCCTAACTTACGTTCTTGCCGTGATGCGCTGTGATCACGGCAAGAACGTAAGTTAGGCCGAGGCCGGCGCATGCGCACGGTAAACTGTGATGCCCCGGCCAGACTGTGGTCATTCAATGCGCACGCGCTGATATCGCGGTCATTGGCGCATGCGCGGGATTACGGACAGTAGGAGGAAGGATAGAGAAGAGACCAAGGGCGGGCAGACACGCGGCGGATGGGCGGGCAGAAGCGGAGGAGGGGGAGTGAATTGGTATGAAAATGACCCAGGGGCCTGGGCACCGGCCGTTGTAAGGCCGCCCCTGGGCACCTTCACAGCCTAATTTGCATATGGAATAAAAGTGTTTTTCGGACGAACTATGCTAGCAGGGAACTAACGGTAAGAACTGTTTTAATAGGGGGGATGCCGTGGACATAAGTCTGTTAATAGGGTCAATCGGCGTGAAAGACTCCCTTTTAAGGACGTGGGTGTCCTTCCTAGTAGTGGAAGTTGCAATAAGTGGGACGTTTGTTTTTTGCTAACAGATACTGTTCCCCTTAAGTCTCTACATTTACTTGTTGTCATACCTTGAGCATGAGGATGAAGCAGGTAGAGTGGATTCTGTGAAGTCAAAGGTGGGATCATTCTACTTCTGAGCTTGGTCACTGATGAATCTGGAAAAATAAAAGAAAGGGAAAAGACACATTGTGTTCTCTCTTGTATCTGGAGCCCTGGTCCGCCCATTTTTCTTGCATGCCGTGTGGTAGTTTCAACACGATTGGATTAACACCATGGGCAGTATCAAGGTAACTCAGCCAATTCTAATTCCTTTAGTAGATCGCTCAGATCCTGGAGCTTGCGATTGTCCTTGCTAGTTATCTTTGGGATGGCTTGAAGTCTCGTGAATAAAGCACTTTCTATAGCTTCAGAACTGCCATAGGTCTGTTCAAGTCTCTTCCATGCTGCAGCGAGACCTTCCTCTGAGTGGATGAACTGCTCTTAATGTCTTTACGCATTGTGCAGTTTCTGGGCCTAACCAGTTGACAAGCAAGTCAAGTTCTTCCTTGGCAGTGAGGTTAAGATTAGGGATCGACCGATTATCGGTTTGGCCGATATTATCGGCCGATATTGAGGATTTTGAACGTTATCGGTATCGGCATCTATTTTGCCGATATACCGATAACGTATGGGGAACACAGAACGCGCTGCTCTCAGCGCGTTCTGTGTTCCCTCCGCAGCACAGGGGAGAAGGAAGCAGTGTCTCCTCCCCCCTGTGATGCTGCTGCTGCCGCCAATAGCAGGAGAGGAGACAAGAGGAGGGGAGGGGCTGTGGCCGCTGCGCCACCAATGAAGATAAGCCTTTCATTCATTCATATACAGGAGGCGGGAGCTGGCTGCAGAATCACATAGCCGGCTCCCGACCTCTATGAACGGCAGCTGCGGTCCGCGGTAGTTAACTCCTCAGGTGCCGCGGATCGCAGCCACCGCTCATAGAGGTCGGGAGCCGGCTATGTGATTCTGCAGCCAGCTCCCGCCTCCTGTATATGAATGAATGAAAGACTCCTCTTCATTGGTGGCGCAGTGCGCCCCCCCCGAGCCCCCCAGTATTAATCATTGGTGGCGCAGTGCGCCCCCCACCCCAATGCCGGCCAATAGTAAAAACATTGGTGGCGCAGTGCGCCCCTCCCCCCCACCCAGTATTACTCATTGGTGGCAGTGGCCACAGGATCCCCTCTCCCCTGCTCCTCCGATCGGAGCCCCAGCAGTGTAAGCCTGGGGCTCCGATCGGTTACCATGGCAGCCAGGACGCTATTGAAGCCCTGGCTGCCATGATAAGCTCCATGCTGCTGTGTGCACAAAGCACAGAGCAGCAGGGACAGTGTGAGCTCCTATTCACTCTGATAGAGATCTATCAGGGGGAATAGGACAAGGGTTCTAGTCCCTAAGGGGGCTAAAAGTTAGTAAAAAAAAAAAAATACAAAAATATTAAGTATAAATGAAAAAGATTTATAAAAAAAAAAAATACACATTAACAATAAACCAAAATACACATTAACAATAAACATATTAATTTTCAGCAGATTTGTGTATGAATTTTTTTTTTTTCTCAAAAATGAAAATTCCCAGAATATCGGTATAAATTATCGGCTATCGGCCTGAAAGTTCACAAATTATCGGTATCGGTATCGGCCCTAAAAAATCAATATCGGTCGATCCCTAGTTAAGATCACTGATTACAGCTTCAAAGGTCGATTTCCAGGCTCTGTAGTTTTCAGCACGGTCATCATACTTCAAGAGACTAATGTTAATCAGCTCCGTGTGTATCATGTATCTGGCAAAGTCCGACATGTCTGATCTCCTATTTCTTGTTGCTGAATTGCATTGTGGTGTCTCTGGGGCATGTAGACGCTCTGGCATATAAGACTGAGATTGATCAGGACAGAATGATGTGGCATAAGGATTAAGCTGTGGTTTAGTCTCTGGAGGATCAGCTGGCTCGACGCTAAAAATTACCTTGTTATCGGTGGGTGACGATATCTGGTGCTCTGTGGGTTCACCCTGTTGGTGATTTAGAAGTGGCGTTGGTACATGCAATTTAGCAGGAGGAGCAGGTGATGATTGACTTAGCACATATCTGGCAGTGCGGTCAGCTGGGTCTTCCACTTCTCCTGGGATGAAACAGTCTAGGTCGGTACCTTGGCCTAATGCTTGCTCGAAGACCTTCAGTTTAGCTAAGGTAACTGCTTCTTCCCTTTCTGTTTGGAAAATTTTTAGTCGAGCTTCTGCCTCTGTCTCCTTCTTTGCTTTCTCAGCCTCCATCTCTGCTCTCTTCTTTGCGATCTCAGCCTCCTTTTCTGCTCTCTTCTTTGCAATCTCAGCCTCCTTCTTAGCAAAGGAACTTCTTACACTAGCTTCCTCTGATTCTGCCCAGATCTCTATAATCTTGACATGTAATGCCAACCTTCCGGAACGAGAGGTTTTGGAAGATGAAAGCGTATATATGGTTGAAGTTGATCGATGCAAGTGTGCGATGCAGAGTTCTGCATTGCTCTTAGTGTCTTGTACTAAGGCATCCTTCTCTTGGAGGAGATTCTTTCTCTCAACTCTTCTGAAGCATCATCAAAATCGTAATCGTTCAGAAAGGTGATGTACTTTGCAGACAGTCGCTGATAGCAAACTTAGGCGTTAGTTAAACGATTCAATGCTGTGGTTAACTTTGGTGCATCATTGTTATAGCGTGAAAGAGCTGCTATATAGCATTCAGTTCTTTGCCATAAATAATTTAAATTGTCACTGAACTCTTCTTTGGTTGCCTCAAAGTTCTCTCTAATCCTTTGTGTTGGTTTGATAACACGTTTAGATCGTACAGTGAATATGGACTCTGCTTCCTGTATATCTGAGTTTTTGGGAGCAGGGTGAGTTTCCGTATGTTCAGTGACCGAGAAATCCATGGAGCCTCTTGTGGATATGTTATTCCTGTTTAAGTGGTACTGTCTCTTTAAGAAAGGATTTCAGCTTACTCACTGTGCTTATGAAGCCACGTGCATGTAAGATGGCGGACAGCTCTAAGCTTGCTTGCAGACTGCGTGTAGACATGTAAAGACTGTAGATTTAGGCTTCGTTTTGACTATTCTGCCACAGATGTACGTTAGAGAAGTCTCTGACTGGTTGTGAGTGGTAATCTGTGTACAAGCAATGATAGACAGTTGAACTCACTAATATCCCTAGGTCGTGGTACCAGTTGCATGTGATAATCCAGTGAGAAGGATACAATGGAAATGCTTTGGTAATTTATTGAGTTTACCTTGAGCAAAGACATATGGAGGACATTGGAGGTCAAAACGAAATGCTCTCACCAGCTCTGAGTCTGCTGCAGAAGAAAGCACACAGGAGCAGAACAAACAGGATATGATGTCACCGAAAGGAAGGAGTAGACAGAGAACAAAGGCAAGGGGATTTACATAATACATTCAGGAAACCTATAACAAGAATGACCAAGGGTGGTAGCATTACGTAACATGGTAATGATATGATAACACAAATACAGCAATTTATCTTAAATGGAAAAAATAAATGCTGGGACAGCACACTATGGGTTCTGGCAATGAATGGCTGTTTGGGGCTATGCTGAATCCGGTGAACTCCAGCAAGCTGTTCTTTGCTGGAAAGAGCATGCCAGATCCATGTAACAAAACATGAACCCACCCTACCCTACCTGCATTGCATGAAGTGAACAAGGCAATGATAAAAACATTAAAAATAGCTACCATATTTTTCGCCCTATAAGACGCACCTGCCCATAAGCCGCACCTGGGTTTTTGAGGAGGAAAATAAGAAAAAAAAAATTGAACCAAAAGGTGTGCTTTTGGTGGGTTTTGAACTACCGTAATGGTGGTCTGTGGATGACACTATTATGGGGGCATATGTGGATGGCACTGTTATGGGGGCGTATCTGGATGGCACTGTTATGGGGGCGTATCTGGATGGCACTGTTATGGGGGCATATGTCGAAGGCACTGTTATGGGGGCATATGTGGATGGCACTGTTATGGGGGCATATGTGGATGGCACTGTTATGGGGGATCATTGTGGGGGCATCTGTGGATGGCACTGTTATGGGGGCATCTGTGGATGACACATATATAGCATCTTATGTGTCATCCATAGATCCCTCATAACAGTGTCCCTGTGTAGTGAATATCTGTTTCTGTAATGGCAGCGGGGCCTGGTGCATTCACTGTATTCTACTACACCGGGCCCTGCTCTCTGTAGTATACGGTAATCATATCTAACTTGTGGCTATTGTTTAAAGTATTCCAATCCTCTTAAATCTAGCGCTGTACTACTTACAACTAACTTCTTGGCAGTCAGGAGGCCGGGCGGGCGTTCGTAGCGTAGCTCACTACGCCTGCGCCGCCTGCTTCATTCATAAAGTGGGCGGCACAGGCGCAGTGGGCGTAGTGAGCTACGCTATGAGTGCCCGCCCGGCCTCCTGACTGCCAAGAAGTTAGTTGTAAGTAGTACAGTGCTAGATTTAAGAGGATTGGAATACTTTAAACAATAGCCACAAGTTAGATATGATTACCGTATACTACAGAGAGCGGGGCCCGGTGTAGTAGAATACAGTGACTGCACCGGGCCCCGCTGCCATTACAGAAACAGATGCCGGCCCCCAGCCCGTCCTCCATCTCAGCATATTCACCGGACGAGCGCAGCATTCACCCCACAAGACGCACTGCTATTTTTCCCCCACTTTTGGGGGGGGGGGGGGAGTGCGTCTTATAGGGCGAAAAATACGGTAATTGAGAAAAGTAGTATTTCATTCTAAACTTGCTGATTCACATTAAGAGCTTCTTCTCGCCTTGCAGTTTGCTTCTTTTATAATTGCATGCGGAAAGGAATGTAGGTAAAGAGTCATGTAAACCAGATAAACAGCAATTATGAAACAAGTCATATGATTTCTCCCCAGCTAAGAATAGTGCCATATAGATACGGTATATGGGTAAAAGTATTGGGACACCTACACAAAATACCTACAGGTGCTTTTATGAAATCCCATTCTAAAACCATGGGCATTACTATGGAGTTGCAGATATCAAGGGGAGAAAACAGAACTGGATCGCACATCGACAATTCTATGCTTTGATCGAATTAAGCTCGCTTCTCAGCGCTATATTTAAGTGTACAGCCCCCCATACCACATGCTGTACAAGAGGCATTAGTGTACGTTATGATCAAAAGGCATAAGCCCACTCACCACGCCAAGGTCGCCTCTTTGAGTGGGACCTACTCTGACAAAAAGGCTCAGCACAATGCGGTGACAAAGCGGCACTGCCCTAGTAGGCGGCAGGAACCAGGAGTCAAACAGCAACCCTGCTGTCTGACAATGCCACCCATGGCACTGGGCCCCACCAGCACAGCGCCACAAAAACAAAGGCCACCACGCAGTACTGCATCATGTGAACAGTTGTCTAACACAACATGTCCATTGCTATCAGGAGCAACAGGTCAATTACCACTTATATGCAGACTGTAGCTGGTGGGTTGGTGGGGCCCAGTGTCATGGATGGCATTGTCAGACAGCAGGGTTGCTGTTTGCCTCCTGGGTCCCGCCGCCTACTAGGGCAGTGCCGATTTGTCACCGCATTGTACTGCGCCTTTTTGTCAGAGTAGGTCCCACTCAAAAGAGGCAACCTTGGTGTGGTGAGTGGGCTTATGCCTTTTGTTCATAATGTACATTAATACCTCTTGTACAGCATGTAGTATGGGGGGGGGGGGGGTGTACACTTTAATTAGATCAAAGCATAGCATTGTGGATGTGCGATCCAGTTCTGTTTTTCTCCCCTTGATAATTACTTTGGAGTTGGTCCACACTCTGCAGCTAAAACAACTTCTACTCTTCTGGGAAGGTTTTGTACAAGATCTTGGAGTGTGTCTGTGAGAATTCTTTCCCATTCATCCAGAGGTTAATTTGTGAGGTCAGACACTGACGATGGCCAAGAGGACCTGGATCACAATCTCTGTTCTAGTTCATCTGAAAAGTTTTGTATAGGGTCGAGATTGGGGCACTGCGGTGTGCCAATCAAGTTCTTCCACACCAAACGCTGCCTTTATTGACTTTGCTTTGTGCACTAGGGCACTGTCATGCTGATACAACAGGGCCTTCCCCAAACTGTTGTCACAAAGTCGCATACAATTATCCAAAATGTCTTGGTATGCTGAATAATTAAGATTTCCAATCACTGGAACTAGGGGCCCAGGCCAACCCCTGAAAACAACCCCATAACTATCCTTTCTTCACTAAACTTTTCGTGGTGATATTAACACTAGATGAGGTTTGGAGCTCTGCAGTTAAGTCAGCAGAGTTTTGGCAACTTTTATGGACTATGGGGGTCATTTATGCCACAATCTGCGACTTTTCTCTGCTCACGCCAGGTCTAAAAAAGTGGGTGGGGAAGGGGATGGGCCAGCAGGCCTGTCTCCTTCATCATTTTCTACACCTGTTTTAGGCATACAAAATGGTCTAAATGTAAGACAACAAGGAAGCTGGCTTACATGTAGACCGGCACTGGATACCCCAAAGTTATGTAGAGGCTGGCACCACTACATAACTTCGGCGGATCCGCTGCCAGCGCAGGGGCTTTTTAAGACCAGCATTACCTTGCTCTGTAACTCAACATGGCCTGACACTTCATGGCTGAGTTGCTGTGGATTCTAAACGCTTCCATTTTACAATAATACCCAGGGCCGGCCTTTGGGGTGTGCGGGCTGTGCGGCCGCACAGGGCGCCATAGTAACAGGGGCGCTGGGCGGCCGACAGCTCGCAATGTAATATGCGGCAGGCGAGGCTGAACTTGTGTTCTCCCTCGGGGCGCCCCCTCCATCTAGCCCTCCCCTGTCTGACCTGATTCGTTCCTCCTCCCCTGTGCCTGACCTGCCTGCTGCCCCCGCCGCTGCCAATAAGAAGAGACAGGAGGAGGAGGGGAGGGGCTGTGGCCACTGCGCCACCAATGAAGATAACTGACCTGAAATACAAATACAGGAGGCGGGTGCCGGAATCAAATAGCCGACACCCGACCTCTGTGACAGGGAGCTGCGATCAGCGGCAGTTGAGTTAACCCTTCAGGTGCGGTACCTGAGGGGTTAACTGCCGCTGATCGCAGCTCCCTGTCACAGAGGTCGGGTGTCGGCTATTTGATTCCGGCACCCGCCTCCTGTATTTGTATAAGAAACGTTGGTGGCACAGTGCGCCCCCCCCCCCCAACACCCCAGTATAAGAAACGGTGGCACAGTGCGGCCCCCCCCCAACACCCCAGTATAAGAAACGGTGGCACAGTGCGGCCCCCCCTCAACACCCCAGTATAAGAAACGGTGGCACAGTGCGGCCCCCCCCCAACACCCCAGTATAAGAAACGGTGGCACAGTGCGCCCCCCCCCCCCCAACACCCCAGTATAAGAAACATTGGTGGCACAGTGGGAAGTGCCAGTGAGGGTTAACAAATAATTTAAAAAAATTAACTCACCTCCTCCAGTTGATCGCATAGCTGCCGGTCTCCTGTTTTCTTCAGGACCTGTGGTGACGTCACTGAGCTCATCACATGACCCATTACCATGGTGATGGATCATGTGATGAGCACAGTGATGTCACCACAGGTCCTTTGACAGGTCATGAAGAAAGAACAGAAGACGATCAATTGGAGGAGGTGAGTTAATTATTTTTTAACCCTCATTGGCACTGCCCACTGCGCCACCAATGTTTATTATATTGAGGGGGGGCGCACTGCACCACCAATGTTTATTATATTGAGGGGGGGCGCACTGCGCCACCAATGTTTATTATATTGGGGGGGGCGCACTGCGCCACCAATGTTTATTATACTGGGGTGTTGGGGGGGCGCACTGCGCCACCAATGTTTATTATACTGGGGTGTTGGGGGGGCGCACTGCGCCACCAATGTTTATTATACTGGGGTGTTGGGGGGGGCGCGCTGCGCCACCAATGTTTATTATACTGGGGTGTTGGGGGGGGGCGCGCTGCGCCACCAATGTTTATTATACTGGGGTGTTGGGGGGGGCGCACTGCGCCACCAATGTTTATTATACTGGGGTGTTGGGGGGGGCGCACTGCGCCACCAATGTTTATTATACTGGGGTGTTGGGGGGGGCGCACTGCGCCACCAATGTTTATTATACTGGGGTGTTGGGGGGGGCGCACTGCGCCACCAATGTTTATTATACTGGGGTGTTGGGGGGGGCGCACTGCGCCACCAATGTTTATTATACTGGGGTGTTGGGGGGGCGCACTGCGCCACCAATGTTTATTATACTGGGGTGTTGGGGGGGGCGCACTGCGCCACCAATGTTTATTATACTGGGGTGTTGGGGGGCGCACTGCGCCACCAATGTTTATTATACTGGGGTGTTGGGGGGGCGCACTGCGCCACCAATGTTTATTATACTGGGGTGTTGGGGGGGCGCACTGCACCACCAATGTTTATTATATTGGGGGGGCGCACTGTGCCAATGTTTATTATATCGGGGGGGCGCACTGCGCACAACGATGGGTTAGGGAAATTTCACAGCAGAGTGCGCATGCGCTGGGAGCCTCGCCGGCGGTTAGGGTAGGGAAAAATTATGGGCCAGTGCACAGGTGCGGTGATCGGATGGATGTTCTCAGCTGGACACCGGCCGACACTGCGCATGCGCTGGGAGCCTCACCAGCGGTTAGGGTAGGGAAAAAGCACTGGCCCGTACGTAATTTTTCCCTTCCCTAACCGCTGGTGAGGCTCCTGACGCATGCGCACTCTGCTGTGAAACTTCCCTAACCTGTCGTTGTGCGCCTGCGCGGCGCTGCACACCTCCTCACGTCATGTCCGGTGCGACTGGAAGTGACGAGGGTAGGGAAATCTCACGAAGTAGGGAAGTATAACATTACACCGGCCTTTGGGGTGTGTGGGCTGGTAACTACTTGGTTGGATAGTCAGCCAGCCTATGCCATGATGCCAGCAACAAGCAGTGTTTTTTTTTTTTTTTTGGGGGGGGGGGGGGCGCCACAAGGTTAGCTCGCACAGGGCGCCTGAACACCTAAGGCCGGCCCTGATAATACCGCTCCAGTTGATCATGGAATATTTAGGAGGGAAGACATTTCACGAACTGTTACAATGATAGCATCCTGTTACAGTACCCCGCTCAAATTCAGTGAGCTCTTTAGAATGACCCAGTCACAAAGGGAAACTACACGGCTAGGTGCCGGATTTGATATACCTGTGGCAATTGGACTGAATGTAACACCAGAATTCAATGATTAAGAGGTTTGTCCCAATGCTCTTGTCCAAAGAGTATATGTCAGCCACCAATAAAAGCAAAAAGTGAATGAAGTCTATTCTAATTAACCCTTTAAAGCAAAATGATGTAACTGGAAGTCACTTCAGTTTAAGGGATGTATGGAGCGGGCTCGCAAGCTCTGATGTCAGCTATTTAACACCCACTGTACTCCAATCAGAGCCCCCGCAATGAAATCATAGGGCTCCGATCAGTTACTATGGCAGCCTGGGACCTTATGAAGGCTCCCATGCCTGCCATAGTAAGCTGTCTGCTAAGCCCTACCTGTGGCGGGGATTCCTAGGATGCCTGTAAAGATTCTGTAGACTGCAATAGATTTCATGTTTCAGGAGGTCCTATAAGGGTGCTGCCACACAGCAAGCCTATGGGAAAATGTTTCACCCAATACATGCTGTGATTTAAAAAAAAAAGAAACTCAAGGGACAAAAAAGTTACTGTCTTAAAACAATACTACTAAAAAAATTAGTGTTTGTAGGGCATTCCCTATTGACCAGCATGTAACAACTGGACATGGTGGGGGAGATTTATCTAACTGGTGTAAAGTAGAACTGGTTTAGTTGCCCATAGCTACCAATCAGATTCCACCTTTCATTTTCCAAAGGAGCTGTGAAAAATGAAAGGTGGAATCTGAAGCCAGTTCTAATTTACACCATTTTGATAAATCTACCCCAGTGTTTTTCTCTCCAGAAGGGATTAAAAAAATCAAAGAATCATTATTCACCTCCAAAATCCCCCACCGTTGCCATGTTAGTGCTGCTTCGATCACCGTCGCTCTTCTCTTTCTGATCCTGGCGCGACACACTGGAACTGCCAGGAAAGGACTGCTCAGCCAATCACAATTTACTGAAAAAGTAAGCTGCATTCACGCTGACACCATTTGTGACAATTTTTTATGGATTGTGCCAGAAACCTAACAGATCCCATGACTTTAGGTAATGCTCAACAGGACAGATAATAATTACTCTTAGAGACGTCCAATCTGTAATGTTTAAAAAAGGTACCAGGATTGGACCATGTGGCTGCCCGACATATTTCTTCTATCGAGGCCGAGGCCCCTTCAGCCCAGGATGTGGCCAATGCCCTGGTGGAGTGGGCTCTCAACAAGGGTGGAGGGGTTAGCCCTTCTGTTTCATGGGCTAGGACAATGCAGGCCTTGATCCATCTTAAGATGGAAGTCTTGCTAGCTGCCTGTCCACGATGTAGACCCAGATATTGCACAAGTAGCTGGTTTGATTTCCTTAGATCTTTTGTGGCCTCCATATATTGTAGGATGCATCTCCTAACGTCTAGGTTATGAAATAGTCTTTCCATCTCCGAGGACGCCTGGGAACAGAAGGAGGGAAGGGTAACTTCCTGTTGACAGTGGAACTTTGTTACAACTTTAGGCAGAAATTCAGGAGCATGTTTCAATATGATTCTATCCTCTAGAATCCTAAGATAAGGAGGTAGGATGGAAAAGGCCTGAATCTCCCCTACTCTTCTTGCTGTGGTGATGGCTAACAAAAAAGCTGTCTTGAAGGTCAATGTTCTCAAGGGGATTTCAGCTATAGGTACATTAATCTGGATAGTACCAGATTTAAATCCCAGGGCGGAACTGAAGATCTTAATCTTGGGCGGATTCTACTTGCCCCCCTAAGGAACCTTTTGATAACATTTATGTCTGATATGTATTAAGGCATTTGCCTGGATTTGTGGGAGGGGCTGAGGTCCGCCTCCAGCCTATTTAGGGCACCCCCCTTACCTGGCTCCTGCACCGTCTGAGGTCTGAGCTTTGTGAGAGGAAGTCGCTTGTTGGAGTTCTGAGGAATTTACCTGCGAGCCGCTGTTTTTCTGAGAGCTTTTTTCGTCGCCGTCTGGTTCTGGTTGTGGAGCATTGCTGTTCTTTTCCCAGTTTCTCTCGGTTCACTGTGGGTCGCGTTTGCCCGTACGGGTCTGCAGGGCCTCACGGTTTCGTACGGGTCTGCAGGGCCTCACGGTTGCCCCAGCACCGGTTCATCTCATTTCATCAAGGCACACCAATGTCACGGTTTCATGCAAGTCACCATCATTCATTTCTGTCACACCTGTTCATGCGTTCTCATTACGATCCGCACCACCAGTTGGTCATACACACTGGCAGCATGCGGCATGGTTCCTGGTTCAAACACCCCCCCTTTTCTGTTGTTGTCCACACGCTGCACCCATGTCACCAGCAGCTCCTTTTTAGGCCCTCTGGCGTCTCCACAGGGCCGCCATGCCGGCCAGCAACCTGCTGATCCCTGCACATTCCCCGGTTTGGTTCACCCCAAACAAACATTCATCATGCACAGCACAGTGGGCCGCTGCCGTGCACCCCCCCATTCATTTTCACTTTTCACTGGGCTGCCGTTCGTCCCTTCCCTGTCGCCTCCTGCCTGTTGCCGCTCCTCCTGCCGCGCGGCCGATGGCGCCCGACCGCGTCCTGGGGCCTGGTCTGCGCATGCGCGGCCGGGGGGTTCTGCGCATGCGCGGCATTTTCGATGGCGCATGCGCAGTGTCCCGACGCCTCCGGACGTTGGTGTTCAACACACTGATTTTTCCCAGCCTCCCATGTCACTCCTCAGTCACAAACCCCCCCCGGTCATTCATGTGCGCAGTCGTGGGGGCCAGCAGCAGTGCGACCGCGCAATCTCCCCCCCCCCCCCCTTTTCCATTCATTACCTGCACTGGGCTCACCGCGGCCGTAACATCCCCTCACCACCTGCTGCCTGGTTGCCGCTCCCCCTGCCGCGCGGCCGGCCGCGTCCTGGGGCCTGATCTGCGCGTGCGCGGCCGGGGTTCTGCGCATGCGCGACGGCTCGTCGGCGCATGCGCGGTGTCCCGGCGGCCGCGCGCGCGGCATCTGTGTCCGGGGGGCCGCCGTCGGGCGGCAGGGGAGGCCACAACATGCCCCTCTTGTTACACATTCCCCAGGAGCCCCAATACAGACAGTGAAACACATCACACCCATGAAATAAACAGGGAATCATGAGCAGGCCCCTCTTGGCCAAAATCGTACATGATCTCACCATGCTGATCGCCGGAGGGGCATAGACTTCCCATCCGCATTCAGCTACAAGTGACTGTCTCTAAAGGGGTCGTCACCTTTTCACAACCATGTTCAAAAAAAAAAAAAATAATAATATATAATATTTATATTTTTGCTTCATATTCAATAAACATGTGGGAATTGCGGGGGCACGGTCCAGAAATGTTCCAAAAAAAAAAAAAAAAAAAAAAAAAAAAAAGGTAAATATTTTGCAGGCGCACACTTTCCGCCTGCCCATGGCCACGGCACGCACTGGTCTCGTTCACATCAGGCGCAAGCTATCATTTCATGTGTAACCGCCATGATCCTCCCGGTCATACATATGTACCACATGCATTTACGCTTTTCATCACGCTATGTCATGTTTACCCTCCCCCTTATTTTTTAGGCGGTCAACCTATACTGTTTTACACTACCGTGTATCCGGAGAATTTTTCTTGGTACCAGGTACGTTCACCTGCTCATTTACCAAAATCTTCCTTACATTTCGGATGGTCCCGTTAGGGTCAGCGTGCTGGCTTTAGGGGCACGATCATCCCACTAGGTAACCCCCCCCCCCTTTTCTTGGCTTCGCCGACAGTTAGTGGTCCCGCGAGGCCGACACCCCGCCTCAAACGTACGGAGGCACCTGCCCAACGCGCCACCTCGTTAGTAAGCCGCCTCGCATGTTGCATAGAGAGGGCCTCACCTGTCACTCCCTTCCCCTAGTCCTGTCTTACAGTCACCGAGAGGCCAACGCTCCTGCCGCTACCACGAGTGGCCTCATTACCCCCTCGCGCCAAATCATAGATAGAGCCTCTCAAAGCCGCTTGGCAATTAGCAGGGCCTCATCTGTCACCATGCAAGTGTAATTTTTCGCCATTTGGCCTAGCTAGCCAGCACGATCCTGCATGGCCTCAAATTAATCAACTTTTTTATTGTAGTATGTCGCTGGATGGGTTGGAAAACTTCTCCCTACCTGGCACCCCTGCTAGATCTGTCACTGCCACTTCGGGAGACGATCTAGCCAGTCCAGCGTCCATCCGGTCCTGGACAATTCCTCGCATCACGGCGGAGTTGAGGAAACGGCATGTTCCCTTCCCCGCCACGGCTAGGAAAGCGGAGCTGTTCCGGCTGTTACGCGCTTCAACCGATACTAGCGATGCGGGGCAAGGACCCAGCCAGTCCGGCACCGGGGACATCCATGCCATGCTGGCCTCTCTGATGACATCCATGTCAACAATCAACGCCAGGCTGGAGAGGCTGGAAACGGTCACCACGACCCTCTCCTTGGCGGGTCCGCCACCGGCGGCATCACCGGCACCGGTCGGTTTGCCGGTGGTCACACCATCCACTAGCGTGGAGGACCGGGAAGTCAACCCGGCGCATATGATTCCTGAGCACTTGAAACGGGATATCCTGGAAGGTAAGGATATAAACCTGGCCTCCCTTCTGATTGCCTCCCAGGACGTGGTCGAAAACACGACGTACGCCTATGACGAGGTGTCAGTTGTGGTCAAGTCCAGGGATGCCCGGCTCAATAGGAAATTGACCATTCCCGAATTCGTGTTGGCCTTCGGAATCTACAGAGAGGTCATCTGTGCGGTCTACCCCAACAGAAGGGAGGAATTCGACCTCTACTTACACAAACTGGTGGATTTGGGCAACAAATACGGAGGGTCAGCGTTTTATGACTATCACAGGTCTTTTTCGGCAAAGGTGGCAGGGGCTTTCTCCCAGTACGGAGTCCGCTCCAACTGGGCGAGGATCGACACGGTCATTTTTTGTCGCCACTTCGCAGGCCTTAGGACCCCAGCCTGTGCGCACTGCTCCTCCACGGCCCACACCACCAATTTTTGCCCGAACACGTCGGTCAGACAGGGCCCCTCCCAGGCAGCTGGTCCCTCCGGGGTCCCGGAGAGACTGGCCCGGGACAAACTGGGTCGGCCGATCAAATTTCTAGGCAAATCGATGATTTGCAATAATTTCAATGAGGGGTCCTGTAATTATAACGGATGTAAATTGTTACACATATGCACCAAATGTTTCCGGGCACATGCCAAGTCCATGTGTCCAAATAAAATGTTTACACAACCGTATCTAACAACTATCAACATGCCAGTTTTTACCGCGCTCATGTCGCAACACCTCTCCAGCCATCTATCAGATTTCCTCGTTTCAGGATTGACAGAAGGATTTCACACGGGCATCCTGTATATGCCAACAGGCACCCTGGAATGTCCCAATCTTTTATCCGCTCTACACAACCCCACCGCCATTGACGCCCTCATAGCCCAAGAGGTAACAGAGGGTTTTGTGCTAGGTCCTTTCAAGACTCCCCCATTCGCCACATGGCGCACCAACCCCATTGGCGTCGTCACTGGGAAATCTTCCCAGAAACAGAGGCTCATCATCGACCTATCGGCACCTCACGGGACGGGCAACCCCAGTCTCAACTCCCTCATTCCCTCGGAGGAATTCTCTCTGCAGTATACCACCATAGATCACGCCATCACGGCCATCAGTCAAGCAGGGGTGGGGGCATGGCTCAGCAAAACCGACATCGCCAACGCCTTCAAATTACTTCCGATTCACCCTACACTGTGGCACCTGCATGGCATCAAGTGGTCTGGGGATTATTATTTTTTCTCCCGATTGACCTTCGGGTCCAAAAGCAGCCCGGCCATCTTCGACGTGTTTGCGGAAGCATTATGCTGGTTGCTATTGAATATAGCAAGGTGCCCGCTGGTTTTACATTACCTTGATGACTTCCTATTGGTGGAAGAAAACACTTCCCCTCCTTCCAGCCTCAGAGCCACCATCAAGCTGTTCAAGGAACTGGGGGTCCCCCTCTCCACCAAGAAGACAGAGGGGCCGGACACGATCATCACCTTCCTGGGTATCCAGTTGGATTCAGCTTCAATGCAAGCCAGTTTGCCGTCCGGGAAGATCCAGGACATCCTCACCCACATAGACGGCTATCTTCAACTCGGCACCTGCAACCGCAGAGAACTACAGTCCCTGCTGGGCTCCCTGAACTTTGCCATGCGCATCATACCCCAGGGTCGCTCGTTTATTTCACGGCTTCTGCACCTCTTCCCCTTGTTCCTACACGACTCGCACAGATTGTCCCTGGATGCCCACGCTGCGGCGGATCTGGGAATGTGGAGGAGATTTCTGTCCACCTGGAATGGTAGGAGCTTGTTTCTCCCTCAGCTGTCGGACTCTTCCCCCTCTATCTGGTCAGATGCGGCATCTACCACAGGCTTTGCGGCCATATTTGGGGACGATTGGCTGTGGGGCAGCTGGCCTCCTGAGGTCCAGGGTCTGGAAGGATTCTCCACTACCTCAGCGCTTTTTGAGATCTATCCCATCGTAGCAGCTGCCGTGGCGTGGGGTCATTTATGGGCAAATCTGGCGGTCCGCTGCTACTCGGACAACCAAGCAACCTGCCAGATTATAAATAAAGGTCGTTCTAAATCCCTCACAATCATGAGGTTCATGCGAAGACTTACTTGGCTGGCCGCCTGCAACAATTTTTTCCTGCATTGTTTCCATGTCCCAGGGGTGTGCAATTCGGCTGCTGACAATTTATCTCGCTTCAAATTTCAGGCTTTTCATCAGGATCTCCCATCAGCATCACCCACTGCCTCCAGCACCCCGTCATTTCAGCAACTCATTCTGGACTAGAGGCCATCATGCGGCATAGCCAGTCTTTGTCCCACTTTTCACTATCAGTCAATACACATAGAGCATACAACAGAGCATTCACGCTATTCAACAGATTCCTGGTAGAACACAACATCACGCACCCTTTCATCATGACGTCTGTTTTGGGATTTGCTTCTTTTTGCCACCTCAAACTAAAAATGTCATACAACACCATCAAACTGTATCTTACTGGCATTCAACATCATATGCTAATCTTGCACCCTAACTACACCAGCTTCATGGCCTCCCACCAAATCAAAACAATACTCAGAGGCATTCAGAAGACGGAACCAGCCCAAAGGCTGCCCATCAACAGTCATGTTTTCAAGGCATTATCCGACCTGCTGGACGCCACGCCTTTTGATACAAATACCAACGCGGTCATCAAAGCTGCTATTTACTTGGCCTTCTACGGGTTCCTGAGGCCCGGGGAATTCACTACCACCTCCACATACCAAACCTCATCTTGTCTCCTTGTCTCCCACTTATCTAAACACCTGGATCACTACGTCCTGACCTTACCTCACTCCAAGAGTAGTCAGCGTTCACCTGTCAACATCTCATATTACCCCACGCACAACAAATGGTGTCCGGTGAGGGTGCTGGACACATACAGTCAGCTTCACAGGTTCCTACCCTCTCAACCGCTACTTCAACTTCATGGATCGGTGCTCACCACGACCACCTTCATGATCCATGTCAGATCATTTCTCACCCAACTGGGCCTTGACGCGGCCAACTACTCGGGGCACTCCTTTCGCATCGGAGCTGCATCCACGGCCTCCAGTGCCAACATCCCTGCCCATGTTATCAAGAAATTGGGACGCTGGAAGTCGTCCGCTTACGCACGATACATTCCCAATCCAGCGCAAGAGTTAAGGGTGGCTTTCCAAAGCATGTCGGGTTGAGCTGTTTACATGTTTTATTGGTTACAAATAAACTGGTTTATTTCCATTTTTGCCCTCTTCTTTCTTAGGCCTACCTCGTCCTCGGTTTCGGCACACCACAACCGACTGCATTTCTTTCCCTGCTTCCCAGGGCTCTTCTCTGTACTACCGTAAGCACCTAACACAAGTATTAAGGCATTTGCCTGGATTTGTGGGAGGGGCTGAGGTCCGCCTCCAGCCTATTTAGGGCACCCCCCTTACCTGGCTCCTGCACCGTCTGAGGTCTGAGCTTTGTCCCTCCCACCACTCCACTCATTTACAACTCATTTCTTTATGTCTTTTCCTTGGGTGGGCCCTCTTCTTTCTTAGGCCTACCTCGTCCTCGGTTTCGGCACACCACAACCGACTGCATTTCTTTCCCTGCTTCCCAGGGCTCTTCTCTGTACTACCGTAAGCACCTAACACAACTTGGTATTTAAGAACGCACTTAAAGCTGCTACTTGGACTTTTAGGGTACTTACAGATAGTCCCTTATCTAGTCCTGCTTGAAGGAAGTCCAAGATTAGCGCCACCTGAAGTTCTCCGGAAGGGTCATATTTACCGCCACTAAACCTCAGAAAGGCTTCCCAAGCTCTCAGATATATTCTTGATGTAACCGGCTTTCTACTTTGCAAAAGGGTGGATATTACTGCCTCTGAAAAACCTTTCCCTCTTAGTATACTCCTTTCAGCCTCCAGGCTGTTAAGTGAAGCTGGGTGACTCTGGGATGAACAACTGGGCCCTGAGACAATAGATCCGGCTGGGGAGGGAGGATCCAAAAGTCTTCCCCTGCCAGGTTCTTTAGGACTGGGAACCACTATCTTCTGGGCCAGAACGGAGTTATCAGTATGATCTGGGCATTTTCCTCCATGATCTTGCCTAGTACCCTTTGTACCAGGGGAAAGGGGGGAAAGGCATAGAGAAGTTGCTGGGGCCAAGGTGTTGACAAGGCGTCCACACTCAAGGGGCAATCTAGGACTGAGAGGGAGAAAAGTCCTTGACCTGTGTGTTTTTCCTTGTGGCAAACAGGTCGACACTTGGAGTGCCCCATCTGGAACAGATTTGCTTGAAGACCTGTTTGTTCAGAGTCCATTCTCCTGCCCTTAGTCGGTCTCTGCTGAGGAAGTCCGCCACTTTATTTTCTTTTCCCCTCACATGGGTTGTGGATAGAGACAGTAGGTTTTTCTCTGCCCATCTTAGGATTTTCGCTGTCACCAAGGAAAGGGAGCGACTCCTTGTTCCCTCCTGCTTGTTCAGGTAGGCCACAGTCGTTGAATTGTCTGATAGAATCTTTACATTCTTCAGGAGGATGAAAGGGGCAAAGGCTTTTAGGGCTTCCCATACTGCGGTCAACTCTCTCAAGTTTGATGAGGCTTGTCGTAGGTGAGAATCCCATAGACCAGTGATGGCTAACCTTGGCACTCCAGCTGTGGTGAAACTACGACTCCCAGCATGCTCCATTTATTTCTATAGAGTTCTGAGAGCAGCCAAGCAAGGGGGGCATCTTGGGAGTTGTAGTTTTACCACAGCTGGAGTGCCAAGGTTAGCCATCACTGCCATAGACCGTGCTACAACCGTTTTCCCATGTGGGCTCCCCACCCGTGTTGGCTGGCATCCGTAGTGATGACGACTTGATTTGTCGGTTTCCAGGCCACGCCTCAGGAAAGATTTGTTCGATTCATCCACCAGGACAAGGATATTTTTACACGAGATGGAATTTTTATTCTTTTGTTTAAGGAAGTTTGTTTTTTGTCCCAGCTCTCCAAAAGATAGGACTGGAGCTCTCTTGTATGGTGCTGGGCCCATTTTACCGATGAAATTGTTGAAGTCATAAGACCCAGGATTGTCATTATTTTCCGGAGGGAGGGACGTTCCTGTCTCCGGAAATTCTTGATGCTGGAAATCAAGGTGTCCTGTTTTTGCTCTGGAAGGAAGGAATACATCAGTATTAAGTCCAGTAGAACTCCCAAAAATGTCATTCTTTTTGAGGGAAGTAGACATGATTTTTCTTTGTTGATCATCCATCCTAGGTTGGTCATGGTGTTCTGTATAATCTGAAGATGACAAAACAAGAGGTTTTTCGATGGAGCTGCAATCAAAAAATCGTACAAGTATGGGATCAATAGGATCCCTGCCAGATGAAAATGTTTTGCCACTTCCGTCATGACCTTTGTGAATAGTCTTGGAGCTGAACTGATGCCAAATGGAAGAACCTGTAACTTGTAGTGACATAGGGATCCTTTGAACCATACTGCCGTCCTCAAAAACTTCTGGTCTTTCTCTCGGATTGGAACATGGTAATAGGCGTCTGCCAGGTCTAATTTTACCATGAAACAGTCTTTCTGAAGGAGGTTGGTCACGGACTTTACTGACTCCATCTTGAACTTTTTGTACACTATGTACTTGTTCAGGGCTTTCAAGTTTATAATTGCTCTGAAGGAGCCGTTCGGTTTTTTTATCAGAAAAATCTGTGAATAAAACCCTTCCTTTTGTTCTTCCACTGGTACAGGAACGATGGCCCTCTTTTCCAGCAGGAGTGATATCTGTAGGTCCATAGCCTCTTGATTCTCTGCTTTTAGTTTTATGTTCTCCATATATCGGTTTGGGGGATAATGATTGAATTCCAGACTGAATCCATTTTCTATCCCCTCTAGTACCCAGGAGCAAGCTTGAATGTTCTCCCAGGCAGAGTGGCAAAACCTGAGTCTTCCCCCTACGGCCCCTCTGGCGTCATTGGGAGGATGTGCGGGTGGACTTGTCGGGGTTAAACAAGAACCCTCTCCCTTTCCCTCTGGTAGACTGCCAAGACTGTCCTGAATCTTTCTTTTTTTGGTCAAATCTACCACGTTTCTGGGGACGAAAGGAACGTCTTTTGTAACTTTGATTCAGTGGGAAAGCCCTTTTTTCTATCCGAGGCTTTTTCCAGGATGTCATCTAGAGCCGTGCCAAAAACTCTGTCTCCTTCACACGGTAGAGAACAAAGTTTATTCTTTGACGCCGTATCACCTGACCAGGTACGCAACCAAATAGCTCTTCGTGAAGCGTTTGATAGGGCGGCTGTTCTGGCCGATAATTTTACTATATCTGCTGAGGCATCAGCGATAAAATTCGCAGCTTGCTTCAGTATAGGGATTGAAGCAAGGAAGTCTTCTCTGGGCGTGCCGGATCCAATATGCTCCTCTAATTGTCCCAACCACAGAGACAGGGTTCTGGCGGTGTAGGTTGCAGCAATACCCGGTCTCAATACCGCGGTGGAGGATTCCCATGTCTTTTTTAGGAGACTTTCACATTTTTTATCCATGGGATCCTTAAGAAGTCCCAGGTCTTCAAAGGGTAGGTGAGATTTTTTAGAAATTCTTGCCACTGGGGCATCCACCTTAGGCGTTTTATCCCAAGTGGCCGAGTCCTCTTCCCCAAATGGATATTTCCTTTTGAAAATTTTAGAGGCGGATTGCCTCTTTTCAGGGTCTTTCCATTCGTTTTGGATTAAGGACTTAATATTAGCGTGGACAGGAAACACACATTTTTTCTTGTCTCCTAGAGCTGCGAACATCTGATCTTGCACAGATAGTGGCTCTTTTGCTTCTTCCAGATTAATGGTGGCTCTGATATTTTTTAACAAGGCTTCCGTCTCTTCTACAGAACACATGGGTCGACTATAGGTGTCTTCCGAAATATCAGATATCCTTCATCCAAATCAGAATCTTGCTCCACAATGGAGGTGCTAGAGGTAGAAGGTCTGGGCTGTATGGTAGATAGCTTTGCTTCTACCGCTGACCCTACTTCTTCTTTAATGATATTTCTCAGAGTCTCCACCAAGGAAGGGGTTTCTACTGAGACCACTTTGTCGCAGCGTTTTTTTGCACATAGCACATTTTCTTCTGATGGATGGCTCCTTTTTAGAAGATTCTCTTCCCTAGGAGACACAAACAGCAAGAATAGATTTATGTATCTCCCCTTTTTTTTTTTTTTTTTAGGAACCACCACCAGAAGAAAACCGAGTGCAAGTACATACAAGTGCACAAATAAACACCCCTCATACATGGAGGCTTACCGGGCTAGAAGGCCTGGAGGAATCTGTGGGATTTTTGGGAGAGTCATCTTCGGCATGCATCGTCGGTGTTCGTTCGTGAAGCACTTTAAGAGCTGCAGGACCAGAAAATCTGGGTAGAACGCCGACTGCTTGTACTTCCGCCTTATGTATGAAGCTCCGCCCCCTCCCATGCGTCACGCCGGCCCCTTCTGATGACGCGATCCTCCGCGTCATAGAGGCAAGCGCCGCAGCTATGGGAGGAATATGGGGGCGTGCCCAGGCCCGGGCACGCCCCCGCAAGCCGCACAGAGATGCCGGTTCATATAGAACGTGGAGAAACAGCCCGGGGTGACCAGCGCAGCTGGCGTTTCACCAAGGGAAGGAAGGACCAAGCTATCAGGTCCCGCGATCCTCTCCCCTGCGACGGCCCTCCGGCAGCGCCGGGACAAACAAACCAAAGGCCGCGCGGAATAATGCTGGTGCTCGAGATCCCGATCCTTCTGAGGGACAGGAAACAACTGACAAGGTAAGAGGGAGGGGGCCCTTTATTGGCTGGGCTCGAAAGCTGTTTCCTGTCCCTGAAGAAGGCGGGGTAATCCTCCACGTAGTGCCGTTGTGGAGGCGTCAGGAAAATTTGGGTTACGGTAACAATGACTTAACCTTTTAGTGACCAGGCAATTTTTTTAATTGTCACATTCCAAGAGCTATAACTTTTTTATTTTTTTGTCCGTCAATGTAGTTGTATGAGGGATTCTTTTTTGTGGGACAAGTTGCAGTTTTTACGTTATGAATTTTGCGGCTTTCATTCTTTGGCATGAATAGCATGATAACTTTACTCCCTGGGTCAGTATGATTACATCAATACCAAATACATATAGATTTTTTTTTACATTTTAATACCTTTGCACAAATAAAACCCTTTTTAAAAAAAATTACGTTAATTTATAAATCTCCGCATCCCAAGACTTTCTATGGAGCCATGTAAGGGCTCATGTTTTTGTGGGACTCTTAGTTTTCATTTGCAGTACATAAATTTTTTTATCACATTTTATTCCATTTTGGTGGCCAATAAGCAAAAAGCAACTCTGGCATTTCTTTTTTTACGATGTTCATTATGTGGGATAAATTACATGATAATTGTGTAGTGCAGGCATGGAAGCAGCAATACCAAATAATATACGCCGAATATATCACAGTACACACGGAAGAAGACACCAGCCGGCATTGCTCTGCAGAGAGTGTCTTCTTATTTGCATATGATAAAAGTTATTTTTCTGCAGTGACAGGGGCATGTATTAAAACAGGACTAGGCTATTTAGGTTTAGCTGACATTAGCACATCGCTAATGTCAGCCAGGTTTATACTGTTATTTCTGCTGACAGAAGCCCTTTAATAAAACTTTTATTTAAAATTTATTTTAACTAGCAGTGCAGTGTATTAGTGAACTGGATTGTGTTTCTTTTATTGCTTTTCACAGCGGCAGGGGCGGATTGGCCATAGACATTACAGGGAAATTTCCCGGTGGGCCAATGTCCAGGGGGCCGCCCAAGCCACCATCACTGCTGCTGGCTGGGTACATAATAAGCTAGCAGTGGTAATTAACTCTGTGAGAATCAGGTACTCATGTACCCAGCCAGTGACATGCCCTTCTATGTCCCGCATTTCACCTCCTAAGCCCCCTGCTCCAGATCATAATCAGAGACAACTGGAGGAGAGAAAATGGCCTCTATTGATGGCCAACTCAGAAGGACAGCTTTTGGGCAATATACAGTTGCAAGAAAAAGTATGTGAACCCTTTGGAATGATATGGATTTCTGCACAAATTGGTCATAAAATGTGATCTGATCTTCATCTAAGTCACAACAATAGACAATCACAGTCTGCTTAAACTAATAACACACAAATAATTAAATGTTACCATGTTTTTATTGAACACACCATGTAAACATTCACAGTGCAGGTGGAAAAAGTATGTGAACCCCTAGACTAATGACATCTTCAAGAGCTAATTGGAGTGAGGTGTCAGCCAACTGGAGCCCAATCAATGAGATGAGATTGGAGGTGTTGGTTACAGCTGCCCTGCCCTATAAAAAACACACACCAGTTCTGGGTTTGCTTTTCACAAGAATCATTGCCTGATGTGAATGATGCCTCGCACAAAATAGCTCTCAGAATAACTACAATTAAGAATTGTTGACTTGCATAAAGCTGGAAAGGGTTATAAAAGTATCTCCAAAAGCCTTGCTGTTCATCAGTCCACGGTAAGACAAATTGTCTATAAATGGAGAAAGTTCAGCACTGCTGCTACTCTCCCTAGGAGTGGCCGTCCTGTAAAGATGACTGCAAGAGCACAGCTCAGACTGCTCAATGAGGTGAAGAAGAATCATAGTGTCAGCTAAAGACTTACAAAAGTCTCTGGCATATGCTAACATCCCTGTTAGCAAATCTATGATATGTAAAACACTAAACAAGAATGGATTTCATGGGAGGATACCACAGAGGAAGCCACTGCTATCCAAAAAAAACATTGCTGCATGTTTACAGTTTGCACAAGAGCACCTAGATGTTCCACAGCAGTACTGGCAAAATATTCTGTGGACAGATGAAACCAAAATTGAGTTGTTTGGAAGAAACACACAACACTATGTGTGGAGAAAAAGAGGCACAGCACACCAACATCAAAACCTCATCCCAACTGTGAAGTATGGTGGTGGGGGCATCATGATTTGGGGCTGCTTTGCTGCATCAGGGCCTGGACGGATTGCTGTCATCGAAGGAAAAATGAATTCCCAAGTTTATTAAGACATTTTGCAGGAGAACTTAAGGCCATCTGTCCACCAGCTGAAGCTCAACAGAAGATGGATGCTGCAACAGGACAATGACCCAAAGCATAGAAGTAAATCAACAACAGAATGGCTTAAAGAGAAGAAAATATGCCTTCTGGAGTGGCCCAGTCAGAGTCCTGACCTCAACCCGATTGAGATGCTGTGGCATGACCTCAAGAAAGCGATTCACACCAGACATCCCAAGAATATTGCTGAACTGAAACAGTTCTGTAAAGAGGAATGGTCAAGAATTACTCCTGACCGTTGTGCACGTCTGATCTGCAACTACAGGAAATGTTTGGTTGAAGTTATTGCTGCCAAAGGAGGTTCAGCCAGTTATTAAATCCAAGGGTTCACATACTTTTTCCACCTACACTGTGAATGTTTACATGGTGCGTTCAATAAAAACATGGTAACATTTAATTCTTTGTGTGTTCTTAGTTTAAGCAGACTGTGATTGTCTATTGTTGTGACTTAGATGAAGATCAGATCACATTTTATGACCAATTTGTGCAGAAATCCATATAATTCCAAAGGGTTCACATACTTTTTCTTGCAACTGTATAGTGCAGCACTGTGGTATGTGGTATTTTGCACTACGATATTGCTGACCCCCCCCCCCCCCCCTACTTTTTTTGCCCCGCCTCCTGTCAATTTAGACCCTCTAACAATATGGGGCCACTGTTAGGTATTTTTTCCAGGGCCACTCTAGGTTCCCTATCCGCCCCTGCACAGCGGCCCGGTCTAAGTGCTGCATATGTCCCCAATGCAGCAGAGAGCAGGGGCTCAGCTCTCTCACATGAGAGCCGTGCTCCTGTTCCAACAGCCCGGACCGGCAGGAGTGTCTATCTGGGCTGTTTAACATGCTGCCGCCAATGGCGCACGCTGCATGTAAGCGGTGACAGAGGGAGTGCACTCCCTCGGTCTCTCATTGGCCCCCTGCACGTAATATTGCGAGGTGCCGATGTGTGGATAGGCTGAATGGGACCTGGTGTAGGCCCCAAGCCTGCCTTGACTGTTCCCCAGAAGGCTGTGTCTCTCTGGCCCTCACACAACTCTATAGAAAGAAAAATAAAAAAGTTATGTATTTTATTGAACAAAAGTAGTAAAACATTTTTAAAAAAAGTTAGGTATTTGGTATCGCTGTAATCGTACTGACCCAAATTGACCACATTTGCAGTTTTCTCTTATCGCCCCCATGATTAAATACTACTTCCTGTTTTCTCATGTGACTGCTGTCCCATCACTAGCAATGTGAGTATGCAGCAGCTCCCGTCCTGGCCTCCTAATACTGATGGGGTCTCATAGCATTATATTGACTTATTATGCTATATAACCCTTAGAGGTCTGAAATATATTGTATAACACCGAAAGCATTATGTCACTGTCATCCAATGCATTCCTGAACTCTATCAGATTGGTGGGTGTCCTACTGGTGGGAACACCACCAATCACGAGAACAGGGGCCCTGCAGTCCCCTTGCTGCTCCCCTAAAATGACTGGAACGACCGATCGCACATGCGCACAGCCGCTCCATTCATTTGTATGGGAGTTACGGAGACAGTGGAGCGCTGTACTCAGCTATCTCCAGAACTCCCATAGAAATGAATAGAGCGGCCGCGCGCATGTGCGAACGGCTGCTCCGGTCATTTTAAGGGAGCAGCAAGAGGCCTGCAGGGGGTACGGGGGCCACCGTTCTCATGATTGGAGGTCCCTGCAGCAGGACCCCTACCGATCTGATAGTTATCCCCTATCCTGAGGATAGAGGATAACTTGTACCTACCAGAACACCCCTTTAGCTAAATACTCTTCTAATACACTTCTAAAAACTCTTCTAAAACCTCCTCCAAATTAGAAATTTGCAAACAAAAATTACCTGTTTTCAGCAAATAATTTGCTCTTGATTTCTCTGCCACTAATTTTGCTGTGTGAACTTGGCCAAAGACCCAGCAGCTCATGCAGAAACCCAGCACTTAGCGATCACATGATTGTTAGAAGTGGAGCAAGGAATAGCATTGCTGCTCCCTGATCTGTATTCACTGTGCTCACTGAGCACTGTGTATATAGCGACGGAGAAGGCAGGGATGGCAAGATAATTAAGGTGGGTTTGTGGGGCTCTCTAGGTCCCTGAAAACACCTCAGGGCTCATGTACAGGAACGTATTTTATTTATGTGTCCGTTCCGTTTTTTTTTGTGAAACAAAAGGTGTGCGTTCCGTGTCGGTTCCGCAAAAAAATAGAACACGTCCTATTATTGTCCGCATTATGGACAAGGATAGGACTGTTCTATTAGGGGCCAGCTGTTCTGTTCCACAAAATACGGAATGCACATGGATGTCATCCATATGTTTTGCGGACCGCAAAATACATACGGTCGTGTGCATGAGCCCTTAAATACATATGTGGCAATTACATAATTACACAATTACATATGTGGCAATTACAAACTCCCAGTCTCCTGTGCTGATCTCTGTGTGAGATGGAGGGAATGTAACTACAATGCTGTACTCCCCTTCTGACAAGAGAGGCAGCTGCAATTATAAAATTCAGACGTGCATCACTACTTTACAAACCATGGCTCAGGGAGCCACCTGCTGCTGGAGAGCATCATTTCACAATGCTATCTGTAACCTTGCAACAGCAACATGGGCAATTGGTGTGACATGCTGTTCCCCTTTGCTGTGTCACAGGTTTTGACCTACAGTACAGACCAAAAGTTTGGACACACCTTCTCATTCAAAGAGTTTTTTTTATTTTCATGACTATGAAGGCATCAAAACTATGAATTAACACATGTGGAATTATATACATAACAAACAAGTGTGAAACAACTGAAAATATGTCATATTCTAGGTTCTTCAAAGTAGCCACCTTTTGCTTTGATTACTGCTTTGCACACTCTTGGCATTCTCTTGATGAGCTTCAAGAGGTAGTCCCCTGAAATGGTTTTCACTTCACAGGTGTGCCCTGTCAGGTTTAATAAGTGGGATTTCTTGCCTTATAAACGGGGTTGGGACCATCAGTTGCGTTGAGGAGAAGTCAGGTGGATACACAGCTGATAGTCCTACTGAATAGACTGTTAGAATTTGTATTATGGCCATTAAAAAGCGGCTAAGTAAAGAAAAACGAGTGGCCATCATTACTTTAAGAAATGAAGGTCAGTCAGTCAGCCGAAAAATTGGGAAAACTTTGAAATTAAGGGCTATTTGACCATGAAGGAGAGTGATGGGGTGCTGCGCCAGATGACCTGGCCTCCACAGTCACCGGACCTGAACCCAATTGAGATGGTTTGGGGTGAGCTGGACCGCAGAGTGAAGGCAAAAGGGCCAACAAGTGCTAAGCATCTCTGGGAACTCCTTCAAGACTGTTGGAAGACCATTTCAGGGGACTACCTCTTGAAGCTCATCAAGAGAATGCCAAGAGTGTGCAAAGCAGTAATCAAAGCAAAAGGTGGCTACTTTGAAGAACCTAGAATATGACATATTTTCAGTTGTTTCACACTTGTTTGTTATGTATATAATTCCACATGTGTTAATTCATACTTTTGATGCATTCATAGTCATGAAAACTCTTTGAATGAGAAGGTGTGTCCAAACTTTTGGTCTGTACTGTATATAAAATATAATTTTTACATTTTCTTCATGTCACAACCTATGAGAACATGTTTATGTGAAATAAATGAAAGCATATCTTCAGCCACACTTTTTATGGTTATTTAATGTAAACCATAGTAAAAAAAAATATATAAATCCATTATTGTAATAGGTCTTATTATCACCAGTGCTGGTTCGAAAATAATCTCCAGTGATTCCGCCTATTTCCTCTGACTTCAACCCCCTAGAACTAGAAGGACGCCGTCTGTTTCCTAAAGGATATGTATGCACTGGCTTTCATTGGTGCTGCATGCCGTTATCTAGTAATTCCAGGCCACAATATGTCATTTTTGTCATACTACAGTACTTTAGTACAATAAAATATTTTTTTATGGAAAAAGCCCCTTAATGACCAGCAACATTTTTTCATTCCAGCTCCATGGGGACTGTAACAGTGGCTGCTGTGTGCCTCTGCTCCCCTGCTTACCGCCGCAGTTCCGGGCACCATGTTCAGCTGTGATCTGCGGCCGGTGCTTCCCATTTCACCGCTGCAGTCCTGGGCTCTGTCTGTGTGGGTGCTGTTGTTCTGGATCCGCTCCACAGTTTGCTCTCAGCCCTGGCCACAGCATGCTTGCTGTTTGTTCCTGCTGCACTTCCTTAAGGGCCAGTGCACATCACTTCCTGGGCTTTGTGGCTTAGGTCATGTGACCTCGCTGACCTATCCTAGCCTTCCTAAGCATATGTAAGTGGCTCAGCCCCCTTCCCAGATGCCTCAGCATCAAGGTCCTTGTGTCCTGCTAAGGTTCCTGATAACTACTTGTGTTCCTGACTCGTACTTGTGTTCCTGAATTCTGCCACCCATCTGATCCCTGCCTGTTTGCCTTGACTCTCTTGTTGCCGAGCCAGATTGCCTGACCTGTACCTGTGCTGCTTGCCCTGACTTTTTTTCCTGTCTGACTTTGCTTCTGCCTCATGCTTCGGTCCTGCACTGTTGCTCCTGGTAACGACCCCGCCTGCTGACATCACCTGTACTTCTGGTACCTGGATCAGCTGCCTTGTGTGCCTATCCTCCTTAAGAGGTAGCAACCTGGTGTTCCCCTTGGCAAAGTCTATCCCCACCATCAGGGTTACTGTAAAGAATCAAGGGGTTCACTTAGAAAATGACCTTAGAGGAGGTGGGACTCGTGGCAGAGGGAGCTTACACACCCGCTGATTCATGACATGGACAATAAAATATATTTTGTACAAAATAGTGGTTTTGTTTTTTTTTTATAGTTTTTTTTAATCACATTACTTAAATCCATTATGAGATTGCTATATTATAATGTACACTACTCAGAAAAAGTTAGGGGTATTTGGCTTGTGGGTGAAATTTCAGGATAAACCTAAAATGCACTTAATCTGCCCTTCTGTAAACTTTTGAATGCACATGTCCAACTGTTCAATGTTTCAGTACGTTTTGCACAGTTCTCAAGGAGATTAAGGGCAAAATTCACAACAGGTGTTCGATCCATGAATTACCCAATACATTTCCTGGTTTACTTAGTATTGGTATTTAACCGCCTCCGGACCGCCTAACACAGGCACAATCACGCATCTACGCGTCATCTCGCGAGAGGCGAGATTTCCTGTGAACGCGCGCACACAGGCACGCCCGTTCACAGGAACTGCAGGTAATCGAGTGGATCTGCAGCCTGCCAGCGGCGATCATTCGCTGGCAGGCTGTAGATCCGATTTTTTTAACCCCTTAAAGGTATATTAGACGCTGTTTTGATAACAGCGTCTAATATACCTGGTCCTCTGGTGGTCCCTTTTGCTTGGATCAACCACCAGAGGACACAGGCAGCTCTGTAAAGTAGCACCAAACACCACTACACTACACCCCCCCCGTCACTTATTAACCCCTTATTAACCCCTGATCACCCCATATAGACTCCCTGATCACCCCCCTGTCACTGATCACCCCCCTGTCATTGATCACCCCCCTGTCATTGTAGGGCTTCATTCAGACGTCCATATGTGTTTTGCGGATCCGCAAAACACATACGGACGTCTGAATGGAGCCTGACAGGGGGGTGATCACCCCATATAGACTCCCTGATCACCCCCTGTCATTGATCACCCCCCTGTAAGGCTCCATTCAGACGTCCGTATGTGTTTTACGGATCCGCAAAACGCATACGGACGTCTGAATGGAGCCTTACAGCGGGGTGATCACCTCATATAGACTCCCTGATCACCCCCTGTCATTGATCACCCCCCTGTAAGGCTCCATTCAGACGTTCGTATGTGTTTTGCGGATCCACAGATCCGCAAAACACATACGGACGTCTGAATGGAGCCTTACAGGGGGGTGATCACACCATATAGACTCCCTGATCACCCCCCTGTAAGGCTAGATTCAGACGTCAGTATGTGTTTTGCGGACCCACGGATCCGCAAAACACATACGGACGTCTGAATGGAGCCTTACAGGGGGGTGATCACCCCATATAGACTCCCTGATCACCCCCCTGTCATTGATCACCCCCCCCTGTAAGGCTCCATTCAGCCTATAAAATCCGCATTTTGCGGATCCGCACATTGCCAGAACTATATAGAAAATGCCTTTTCTTGTCCGCAATTGCGGACAAGAATAGGACATATTCTATAGGCTCTACAAAAAACGCAGTGTTCGCCCGATCAGGCCTGATATTGTGCGCACACTTGCGTTCAGTCCACCCCACCGCAGTGACAGAATTTTTTTTTTTATGATCACTGCAAAAACACCGTAAAATCGCTGCGACGCTATAAAAAGATCACTTTTGAGGGGCATGGGGAGTTCATAGAAGATTTTTTTTTTTCACAAGTTAGCGGAAATTTTTTTTTTTTTTTGTTTCTTTGTTTTTTCTTACAAAGTCTCACTAACTTGTGACAAAAAATTTAATCTCACATGAACTCACCATACCCCTCACGGAATCCAAATGCGTAAAAATTTTTTGACATTTATATTCCAGACTTCTTCTCACGCTTTAGGGCCCCTAAAAGGCCAGGGCAGTATAAAAACCCCACAAGTGACCCCATTTCGGAAAGAAGACACCCCAAAGTATTCGCTGAGGGGCTGTCACAACCAGACAGTTGAGAAGCTCTGACAGGAGCTTTCCAGATCCTCCTCCTTGAGTTTCTTTGTTTTGGTTAAGTTCCTCATCTCGTTAGTCTATCTCAGCTGTCATGCAGTTGGACTGATTGCTGCCCTTTAAGTTCCTCCCCAGAATGCAGTAGTGTGCGGCTTATACAACTTCCTGGAGTGTGTGTGCATGCTGTTCCTAGTTCTCAGTCCACAGTCCCCAGTCGTCTGCAAGATAAGTTCTGTTTATGTATTTATGATTTTCTGTTTTCTGGATCCAGGTGACCCTGACTCCCTCCGTGTCTGTGTAGGGAGCCGGTGGTCGTGTCCCCTCACTATTGTAGGGTCATCAGGTGTAAGATAGTCGAGGTACGTGGATATGCGCCCATCCACCTTTGGGGTGGTCGCATAGGCTGAGCAATAAGGGAGAGCGGCAGGTCTCTTGCAGGGGTCTCCCTTTTGTTCCTTAGTTGGGGATCCAGTGAGTCATTGTTCATATTGTATTGTCTTGTTTCCTGTACACCATCCGTGACATTATAAGCCGCCAAAACCGTCTCAAGCATGGATCCGGTTTCACTTTTGGCTGAGCGCTTCCAGGGTCTTTCATTGGAGGTAGCTGATCTCCGTAAGACTTTTTCTCAGTTTCAAGTGACCGGTTCAGCTTGCGTTCATGGAGTTTGTTCTGAGTCTAAGATCTCGCTCCCGGATACGTTCTCCGGGGGTAGTGAGTATTTTGTGCGTTTTAGAGAGGCTTGCAAACTCCATTTTCGCCTTCTTCCCCATTCCTCTGGTGATGAAGAACGGAGGGTGGGGATCATTATATCGCTGCTCAGGGGTAACGCTCAATCCTGGGCTTTTCGCTGCCGGAGGGGGCACGGCCCCTCCGTTCAGTGGATGAATTCTTTTTAGCCCTGGGTCAGATATATGATGATCCGGATCGTATTGCTCTGGCTGAGTCTAGACTACGTCTGTTATGCCAGGGTAAACAATCCGCAGAGATATACTGCTCAGAATTTCGGAGATGGGCAGCTGATACTGGTTGGAATGATGCTGCACTCCGAAGTCAATTTTGCCATGGTCTTTCAGAGAGATTGAAAGATGCATTTGCCTTTCATGAGAGACCTACCTCCTTGGATTCTGCTATGTCTCAGGCCGTTCGTATTGACAGGCGTCTTAGAGAGAGAGGAGAGATCTCTCCTTCCTGTCATACTCAGTCCCGGGACAGTGCAGCGGTCTCTTTCTGTGCGCAGGGGTCTCAGTCGCTGTCAGTCCCTTCTGAGCAGGAGCCCATGCAGCTGGGGTTGATTGCCTCTGACAATAGAAGATTCAGCCCGCATGGGAGGGTTTGTTTTTGTTGTGGAGGTATAAATCATTTGGCAAATGTTTGTCCCTCTAGGAGATTCAGGCAGTTTTCTGGGAGTAATAAAGAAACAAAAAGGAAAAAATCTTTTAAAAATGTTCCGTCTGTTACTATTGGCAGGGTTGAGGCGGAAATTGAAGGTTTTCCGTTTGCTTGTAGTTCCCGTTTTGTCCTGCCTGCTAGGGTGGCGCTAGAGAGCAAAAGCATTTTTTGTGAGATTTTTGTGGATAGTGGAGCAGCTGTCAATCTCATTGATAATCAATTTGCAATAACTCATGGTTTCCAGGTATGCACTTTGGGAAAGGATATTCCTGTTTTTGCTATTGATTCCGCTCCACTTTCTCAGAAATCATTAACCACCTCAGGACCGCCGTACGCAGGATTGCGTCTTTGCGGCGGTCCTGTTGTTCTGGGTGGACGCGCCGGTGCGTCCTCTCGCGAGACGCGAGATTTCCTGTGAACGCGCGCACACAGGCGCGCACGCTCACAGGAACGGAAGGTAAGAGAGTTGATCTCCAGCCTGCCAGCGGCGATCGTTCGCTGGCAGCCTGGAGATGTGATTTTTTTAACCCCTAACAGGTATATTAGACGCTGTTTTGATAACAGCGTCTAATATACCTGCTACCTGGTCCTCTGGTGGTCCCCTTTGTTTGGATCGACCACCAGAGGACACAGGCAGCTCAGTAATATGTTGCACCAAGCACCACTACACTACACCCCCCCCCCCCCCCGTCACTTATTAACCCCTTATTAGCCCTTGATCACCCCTGATCACCCCATATAGACTCCCTGATCACCCCCCTGTCATTGATTACCCCCCTGTCATTGATCACCCCCCTGTAAAGCTCCATTCAGATGTCCGCATGATTTTTACGGATCCACTGATAGACTGATCGGATCCGTAAAAATCATACGGACGTCTGAATGCAGCCTTACAGGGGAGTGATAAATGACGGAGGTGATCACCCCATATAGACTCCCTGATCACCCCCTGTCATTGATCACCCCCCTGTAAAGCTCCATTCAGATGTCCGCATGATTTTTACGGATCCACTGATAGACTGATCGGATCCGTAAAAATCATACGGACGTCTGAATGGAGCCTTACAGGGGAGTGATCAATGACTGTGGTGATCACCCCATATAGACTCCCTGATCACCCCCCTGTCATTGATTACCCCCCTGTCATTGATCACCCCCCTGTAAAGCTCCATTCAGATGTCCGCATGATTTTTACGGATCCACTGATAGACTGATCGGATCCGTAAAAATCATACGGACGTCTGAATGCAGCCTTACAGGGGAGTGATCAATGACTGTGGTGATCACCCCATATAGACTCCCTGATCACCCCCCTGTCATTGATTACCCCTCTGTCATTGATCACCCCCCTGTAAAGCTCCATTCAGATGTCCGCATGATTTTTACGGATCCACTGATAGACTGATCGGATCCGTAAAAATCATACGGACGTCTGAATGCAGCCTTACAGGGGAGTGATCAATGACTGTGGTGATCACCCCATATAGACTCCCTGATCACCCCCCTGTCATTGATTACCCCTCTGTCATTGATCACCCCCCTGTAAAGCTCCATTCAGATGTCCGCATGATTTTTACGGATCCACTGATAGACTGATCGGATCCGTAAAAATCATACGGACGTCTGAATGCAGCCTTACAGGGGGGTGATCAATGACAGTTGGGTGATCACCCCATATAGACTCCCTGATCACCCCCCCTGTCATTGATCACCCCCCTGTCATTGATCCCCCCCCCCCCCCTCTGTAAGGCTGCATTCAGTCTTTTTTTTGGCCCAAGTTAGCGGAATTTTTTTTTTTTTCTTACAAAGTCACATATTCCACTAACTTGTGACAAAAAATAAAATCTCACATGAACTCACCATACCCCTCACGGAATCCAAATGCGTAAAAATTTTTAGACATTTATATTCCAGACTTCTTCTCACGCTTTAGGACCCCTAGAATGCCAGGGCAGTATAAATACCCCACATGTGACCCCATTTCGGAAAGAAGACACCCCCAGGTATTCCGTGAGGGGCATATTGAGTCCATGAAAGATTGAAATTTTTGTCCCAAGTTAGCGGAACGGGAGACTTTGTGAGAAAAAAATAAAAAATATCAATTTCCGCTAACTTGTGCCAAAAAAAAAAAATTTCTATGAACTCGCCATGCCCCTCATTGAATACCTTGGGGTGTCTTCTTTCCAAAATGGGGTCACATGTGGGGTATTTATACTGCCCTGGCATTCTAGGGGCCCCAAAGCGTGAGAAGAAGTCTGGTATCCAAATGTCTAAAAATGCCCTCCTAAAAGGAATTTGGGCCCCTTTGCCCATCTAGGCTGCAAAAAAGTGTCACACATCTGGTATCGCCGTACTCAGGAGAAGTTGGGGAATGTGTTTTGGGGTGTCATTTTACATATACCCATGCTGGGTGAGATAAATATCTTGGTCAAATGCCAACTTTGTATAAAAAAATGGAAAAAGTTGTCTTTTGCCAAGATATTTCTCTCACCCAGCATGGGTATATGTAAAAAGACACCCCAAAACACATTCCCCAACGTCTCCTGAGTACGGAGATACCAGATGTGTGACACTTTTTTGCAGCCTAGGTGGGCAAAGGGGCCCACATTCCAAAGAGCACCTTTCGGATTTCACTGGTCATTTACCTACTTACCACACATTAGGGCCCCTGGAAAATGCCAGGGCAGTATAACTACCCCACAAGTGACCCCATTTTGGAAAGAAGACACCCCAAGGTATTCCGTGAGGGGCATGGCGAGTTCCTAGAATTTTTTATTTTTTGTCACAAGTTAGTGGAAAATGATGATTTTTCTTATTTATTTTTTTTTCATACAAAGTCTCATATTCCACTAACTTGTGACAAAAAATAAAAACTTCCATGAACTCACTATGCCCATCAGCGAATACCCTGGGGTCTCTTCTTTCCAAAATGGGGTCACTTGTGGGGTAGTTATACTGCCCTGGCATTCTAGGGGCCCAAATGTGTGGTAAGGAGTTTGAAATCAAATTCTGTAAAAAATGACGAGTGAAATCCGAAAGGTGCTCTTTGGAATATGGGCCCCTTTGCCCACCTAGGCTGCAAAAAAGTGTCACACATCTGGTATCTCCGTACTCAGGAGAAGGTGGAGAATGTGTTTTGGGGTGTCATTTTACATATACCCATGCTGGGTGAGAGAAATATCTTGGCAAAAGACAACTTTTCCCATTTTTTTATACAAAGTTGGCATTTGACCAAGATATTTATCTCACCCAGCATGGGTATATGTAAAAAGACACCCCAAAACACATTCCCCAACTTCTCCTGAGTACGGCGATACCAGATGTGTGACACTTTTTTGCAGCCTAGGTGGGCAAAGGGGCCCACATTCCAAAGAGCACCTTTCGGATTTCACTGGTCATTTACCTACTTACCACACATTAGGGCCCCTGGAAAATGCCAGGGCAGTATAACTACCCCACAAGTGACCCCATTTTGGAAAGAAGACACCCCAAGGTATTCCGTGAGGGGCATGGCGAGTTCCTCGAATTTTTTATTTTTTGTCACAAGTTAGTGGAAAATGATGATTTTTTTTTTTTTTTTTTTTTTCATACAAAGTCTCATATTCCACTAACTTGTGACAAAAAATAAAAACTTCCATGAACTCACTATGCCCATCAGCGAATACCCTGGGGTCTCTTCTTTCCAAAATGGGGTCACTTGTGGGGTAGTTATACTGCCCTGGCATTCTAGGGGCCCAAATGTGTGGTAAGGAGTTTGAAATCAAATTCTGTAAAAAATGACGAGTGAAATTCGAAAGGTGCTCTTTGGAATGTGGGCCCCTTTGCCCATCTAGGCTGCAAAAAAGTGTCACACATCTGGTATCTCCGTACTCAGGAGAAGGTGGGGAATGTGTTTTGGGGTGTCTTTTTACATATACCCATGCTGGGTGAGAGAAATATCTTGGCAAAAGACAACTTTTCCCATTTTTTTATACAAAGTTGGCATTTGACCAAGATATTTATCTCACCCAGCATGGGTATATGTAAAAAGACACCCCAAAACACATTCCCCAACTTCTACTGAATACGGAGATACCAGATGTGTGACACTTTTTTGCAGCCTAGGTGGGCAAAGGGGCCCATATTCCAAAGAGCACCTTTCGGATTTCACTCGTCATTTTTTACAGAATTTGATTTCAAACTCCTTACCACACATTTGGGCCCCTAGAATGCCAGGGCAGTATAACTACCCCACAAGTGACCCCATTTTGGAAAGAAGAGACCCCAAGGTATTTCGTGATGGGCATAGTGAGTTCATGGAAGTTTTTATTTTTTGTCACAAGTTAGTGGAATATGAGACTTTGTAAGAAAAAAAAAAAAAAAGAAAAAAATCATCATTTTCCGCTAACTTGTGACAAAAAATAAAAAGTTCTATGAACTCACTATGCCCATCAGCGAATACCTTAGGGTGTCTACTTTCCGAAATGGGGTCATTTGTGGGGTGTTTGTACTGTCTGGGCATTGTAGAACCTCAGGAAACATGACAGGTGCTCAGAAAGTCAGAGCTGCTTCAAAAAGCGGAAATTCACATTTTTGTACCATAGTTTGTAAACGCTATAACTTTTACCCAAACCATTTTTTTTTTTTACCCAAACATTTTTTTTTAATCAAAGACATGTAGAACAATAAATTTAGAGCAAAATTTATATATGGATGTCGTTTTTTTTGCAAAATTTTACAACTGAAAGTGAAAAATGTCATTTTTTTGCAAAAAAAATCGTAAAATTTCGATTAATAACAAAAAAAGTAAAAATGTCAGCAGCAATGAAATACCACCAAATGAAAGCTCTATTAGTGAGAAGAAAAGGAGGTAAAATTCATTTGGGTGGTAAGTTGCATGACCGAGCAATAAACGGTGAAAGTAGTGTAGGTCAGAAGTGTAAAAAGTGGCCTGGTCTTTCAGGGTGTTTAAGCACTGGGGGCTGAGGTGGTTAAAGGGCATAGTTCACAATATCCGTTTAATTGTGAGTGATGCTCATGTTGAGGATGTGTCATGTTTCGTCCTTAGCGGTTTGCCTACTCCTCTAGTGTTGGGGCTACCCTGGCTCACTAAACATAACCCCACCATTGATTGGCAAGCGAGGCAAATAAATGGTTGGAGTGACTTTTGCAGAGAGAATTGCCTCATGACATCTGTTTCTGAGGTTTCTACTAAGACTGTACCACCTTTCCTCTCTGAATTTTCGGATGTCTTCTCTGAGAGTGGAGTTCAGGATTTGCCCCCGCACAGGGAGTACGATTGCCCTATTAATCTCATCCCAGGCGCCAAGCTGCCTAAATCTCGTTTATACAATCTTTCCCAACCTGAGAGGGTCGCTATGCGTGCTTATATCTCTGAGAGTCTGAGAAAAGGACACATACGACCCTCGAAGTCACCTGTTGCCGCTGGTTTTTTCTTTGTTAAGAAAAAAGATGGTTCTTTAAGACCTTGTCTGGATTTCAGGGAGCTGAACAGTATCACTATTCGTGACCCTTATCCGCTTCCTCTGATCCCGGACCTGTTTAACCAGGTTGTTGGGGCTAAAGTCTTTTCCAAATTAGACCTAAGAGGGGCATACAACCTGGTCAGGGTCAGAGAAGGAGATGAATGGAAGACGGCTTTCAATACCCCTGAGGGCCATTTTGAGAATTTGGTTATGCCTTTTGGTTTGATGAATGCCCCAGCCGTTTTTCAGCATTTCGTGAACAGCATTTTTTATCATTTAATGGGAAAATTTGTATTAGTGTATTTGGATGACATTTTGATTTTTTTTCCTGATTTCAAGACTCATAAGGAACATTTACGTCAGGTCTTGCTCATTCTGCGGGAGAATAAATTATACGCGAAACTGGAAAAATGTGTGTTTGCGGTTCCAGAAATTCAATTTCTGGGGTTTCTTCTCTCCGCTTCTGGTTTTTGCATGGACCCCGAGAAGGTCCGCGCTGTGCTTGAGTGGGAGCTTCCTGAGATTCAGAAGGCGCTGATGCGTTTTTTGGGCTTTGCCAATTATTACAGGAAATTTATTTTGAATTATTCCTCTGTTGTTAAATCACTCACTGATATGACCAGAAAGGGGGTAGATTTTTCTTCCTGGTCGGTAGAGGCGCGTAAGGCCTTTTCTAATATCAAGGAGAGTTTTGCTTCCGCTCCCATCCTGGTACAACCTGATATTTCGTTACCCTTCATAGTTGAGGTTGATGCTTCTGAGGTAGGGGTGGGTGCGGTCTTGTCTCAGGGTTCCTCTCCTGCCAAATGGCAACCGTGTGCCTTTTTCTCAAAGAAACTCTCCTCCGCAGAGAGAAATTATGATGTGGGAGATAGGGAATTGTTGGCCATCAAGTTGGCTTTTGAAGAATGGCGCCATTGGCTAGAGGGAGCCAGACACCCTATTACCGTGTTTACTGACCATAAAAATCTGGCCTACTTGGAGTCAGCCAAGCGTCTGAACCCGAGACAGGCCAGATGGTCTTTGTTCTTTTCAAGGTTTAATTTTGTTGTCACGTTCCGCCCTGGGGTTAAGAATGTGAAGGCAGATGCCCTGTCACGTTGTTTTCCGGGAGGTGAGAATTTTGAAGACCCGGGTCCCATTTTGGCTGAAGGTGTGGTGGTCTCTGCTCTTTTTCCTGAATTGGAGGCAGAGGTGCAGGCAGCCCAGTCAGAGGCTCCTGATCTTTGTCCTCCTGGGAGGTTGTTTGTGCCTCTCGCTTTGAGACACAAGATTTTTAAGGAACACCACGATACGGTCCTTGCTGGGCACCCGGGGGCAAGAGCCACACTGGATCTCATCGCTCGGAGATTCTGGTGGCCTGCGCTTCGTAAGTCGGTTGAGGGTTTTGTGGCAGCTTGCGAGACTTGCGCTCGTGCCAAAGTCCCTCATTCACGGCCATCAGGTCCTCTCCTTCCCTTACCCATTCCTTCCCGTCCTTGGACACATCTGTCCATGGACTTCATAACGGACTTGCCTCGTTCCTCGGGGAAGACTGTGATTCTGGTGGTGGTGGACCGTTTTAGCAAAATAGTGCATTTCATCCCTTTTCCTGGTTTGCCCAATGCTAAGACGCTGGCGCAGGCATTTATTGACCACATTGTCAAATTGCATGGTATTCCTTCAGACATAGTCTCTGATAGGGGCACGCAGTTTGTTTCCAGATTCTGGAAGGCTTTCTGTTCTCGCTTGGGGGTTCGGTTGTCATTCTCTTCTGCTTTCCACCCGCAGTCGAATGGCCAGACAGAGCGCGTCAATCAGAATCTGGAGACATATCTGCGCTGTTTTGTGGCGGAGAATCAGGAGGATTGGTGTTCTTTTTTGTCCCTTGCTGAGTTTGCTTTAAATAACCGTCGTCAGGAGTCCTCTGATAAGTCACCATTTTTTGGTGCATATGGGTTTCATCCGCAGTTTGGGACTTTCTCGGGAGAGGGGTCTTCTGGTTTACCTGATGAGGACAGATTCTCCTCGTCTTTGTCATCTATTTGGCAAAAGATTCAGGATAATCTAAAGAGCATGAGATATAAGCGTGTGGCAGATAAGAGACGTGTGCCTGGTCCGGACCTGAATGTTGGTGATCTGGTGTGGTTGTCTACCAAGAATATCAAATTGAAGGTTCCCTCCTGGAAGTTGGGTCCTAGGTTTATTGGGCCTTACAAGATCCTGTCTGTCATCAATCCTGTTGCCTACCGTCTTGATCTTCCTCAGACTTGGAAGATCCATAATGTTTTTCATAAGTCCTTATTGAAACCTTATGTTCAACCTATTGTACCCTCGCCTTTGCCTCCTCCTCCGATTATGGTTGATGGAAATCTTGAATTTCAGGTCTCTAGGATTGTGGATTCTCGTCTTGTCCGCGGTTCCCTCCAGTACCTCGTTCATTGGGAGGGTTATGGTCCTGAGGAGAGGATGTGGGTCCCAGTGACGGACATTAAGGCCACTCGTCTCATCAGGGCTTTCCATAGGTCCCATCCTGAGAAGGTGGGCCCTGAGTGTCCGGAGTCCACTCGTAGAGGGAGGGGTACTGTCACAACCAGACAGTTGAGAAGCTCTGACAGGAGCTTTCCAGATCCTCCTCCTTGAGTTTCTTTGTTTTGGTTAAGTTCCTCATCTCGTTAGTCTATCTCAGCTGTCATGCAGTTGGACTGATTGCTGCCCTTTAAGTTCCTCCCCAGAATCCAGTAGTGTGCGGCTTATACAACTTCCTGGAGTGTGTGTGCATGCTGTTCGGAGTGTGTGTGCATGCTGTTCCTAGTTCTCAGTCCACAGTCCCCAGTCGTCTGCAAGATAAGTTCTGTTTATGTATTTATGATTTTCTGTTTTCTGGATCCAGGTGACCCTGACTCCCTCCGTGTCTGTGTAGGGAGCCGGTGGTCGTGTCCCCTTACTATTGTAGGGTCATCAGGTGTAAGATAGTCGAGGTACGTGGATATGCGCTCATCCACCTTTGGGGTGGTCGCATAGGCTGAGCAATAAGGGAGAGCGGCAGGTCTCTTGCAGGGGTCTCCCTTTTGTTCCTTAGTTGGGGATCCAGTGAGTCATTGTTCATATTATATTGTCTTGTTTCCTGTACACCATTCGTGACAGGGGCATATTGAGTCCATGAAAGATTGAACTTTTTGTCACAAGTTAGCGGAAAGGGAGACTTTGTGAGAAAAAACATGCCCCTCACGGAATACCTTGGGGTGTCTTCTTTCCAAAATGGGGTCACATGTGGGGTATTTATACTGCCCTGGCATTTTAGGGGCCCTAAAGCGTGAGAAGAAGTCTGGAATCCAAATGTCTAAAAATGCCCTCCTAAAAGGAATTTGGGCCCCTTTGGGCACCTAGGCTGCAAAAAAGTGTCACACATGTGGTATCGCCGTACTCAGGAGAAGTAGGGCAATGTGTTTTGGGGTGTCTTTTTACATATACCTATGCTGGGTGAGAGAAATATCTCTCTAAAATGACAACTTTGTATAAAAAAAATGGGAAAAGTTGACTTTTACAGAGATATTTCTCTCACCCAGCATGGGTATATGTAAAAATACACCCCAAAACACATTGCCCTATTTCTCCTGAGTATGGCGATACCACATGTGTGACACTTTTTGCAGCCTAGGTGGGCAAAGGGGCCCACATTTTAAAGAGCGCCTTTAGGATTTCACAGGACGATTTTTACACATTTGAATTTCAAACTACTTCTCATGCATTAGGGCCCCTAAAATGCCAGGGCAGTATAACTACCCCACAAGTGACCCCATTTTGGAAAGAAGACACCCCAAGGTATTTCGTGATGGGCATAGTGAGTTCATGGAAGTTTTTATTTTTTGTCACAAGTTAGTGGAATATGAGACTTTGTAATAAATAAATAAATAAATCATCATTTTCATCTAACTTGTGCCAAAAATAAATAAATATAGGAACTCGCCATGCCCCTCAAGGAATACCTTGGGGTGTTTTCTTTCCAAAATGGGGTCACTTGTGGGGTATTTATACTGCCCTGGAATTTTAGGGGCCCTAATGCGTGAGAAGTAGTTTGAAATCCAAATGTGTTAAAAATGCCCTGTGAAATCCTAAAGGTGCTCTTTAGAATTTGGGCCCCTTTGCCCACCTAGGCTGCAAAAAAGTGTCACACATGTGGTATCGCCGTACTTAGGAGAAGTAGGGCTATGTGTTTTGGGGTGTATTTTTACATATACCCATGCTGGGTGAGATAAATATCTCTGTCAAATGACAACTTTGTATAAAAAAATGGGAAAAGTTGTCTTTTAGAGAGATATTTCTCTTACCCAGCATGGGTATATGTAAAAAGACACCCCAAAAGACATTGCCCAACTTCTCCTGAGTACGGCGATACCACATGTGTGACACTTTTTTGCAGCCTAGGTGGGCAAAGGGGCCCAAATTCTAAAGAGCACCTTTAGGATTTCACAGGACATTTTTTACACATTTGAATTTCAAACTACTTCTCACGCATTAGGGCCCCTAAAATGCCAGGGCAGTATAACTACCCAACAAGTAACCCCATTTTGGAAAAAAGACACCCCAACGTATTTCATGATGGGCATAGTGAGTTCATGGAAGTTTTTATTTTTTGTCACAAGTTAGTGGAATATGAGACTTTGTAAGAAAAAAAACAAAATTATCAGCATTTTCCACTAACTTGTGACAAAAAATAAAAAGTTCTATGAACTCACTATGCCCATCAGCGAATACTTTCCGAAATGGGGTCATTTGTGGGGGTTTTCTACTGTCTGGGCATTGTAGAACCTCAGGAAACATGACAGGTGCCCAGAAAGTCAGAGCTGCTTCAAAATGCGGAAATTCACATTTTTGTACCATAGTTTGTAAACGCTATAACTTTTACCCAAACCAATAAATATACACTTATTGCATTTTTTTTTATCAAAGACATGTAGAACAATAAATTTAGAGAAAAATTTATATAGAAATGTATTTTTTTTTTGAAAAATTTTACAACTGAAAGTAAAAATTATTATTTTTTTGCAAAAATTTCGGTAAATTTCGATTAATAACAAAAAAAGTAAAAATGTCAGCAGCAATGAAATACCACCAAATGAAAGCTCTATTAGTGAGAAGAAAAGGAGATAAAATTCATTTGGGTGGTAAGTTGCATGACCGAGCAATAAACCGTGAAAGTAGTGTAGTGCAGAATTGTAAAAAGTGGTCTGGTCATTAAGGGGGTTTAAGCTAGGGGAGCTGAGGTGGTTAAACAGTCCTCCTCATCAAAATTAACATTTTAACATCATGAGACCAAGATGACACTTATCAATTGATCAACAGCGCCTCTCCATTGCAAGGCTTCAAGCAGGATGTTCTCAGACGGAAGTGGACATTGAGCTTAGAGTGTCATCAGCAGGTTACAATTCAGATACGGTCAATAGGACCAATGATCCCTTTAGGGGTCCCTAACTGATATTAAAAAAATCTTATCTTTATTTAATTCATAGTATACACGTCAGAGGATGCGCCTGACTCTGATTGGGTAATGCCGATGTCAATAGGAAAGGACGATGCATGAGTGGCAGCAATGGAGAGATGGGTGGAACTTCCCGACGCATAAGAGGAGGTCTATGTGAGAGCGCGCACGTCTATACCCCACTTCCCCTGACGAAGCCACGCATGTGTCGAAACATGTCGGGAGGGGTGTAATAGTGTAGTGTGCATTTTAGACAGGGCCAGTAAGTGGTTAGGGAAGCACTGTGAGTAGCATAGGCAGTCACAGCAGATACGTAGTGAGGTTCAATCGCCCGTGCCATATGACCTTACACCAAGTACCTTTTAGGGTCTTAATTGTAGCCAGCAATAGGAGGTTGAAGCACACCCAGGGTGGAATATCGATCAGTGGAGCATGCAATAGGAATTTGAATAGACAGTTTCACTGTTGCCACAAATATAACCCCAATCAAGGGACGATATGAGATAGATACAGGACCTGCTCCGACAGATCGCAACAATTGTAGCGCATAGGTAATGTGCTACAGTTGTAACACATAGGGAAGGTGCTACAGCCAATAGCAGCCCCAAATAGATGGCCAATAATATAGCATTTACAGCAATAATTCACAACCTAAATATAAAGGTTGAATAGAGTGACCGGCCAAATTGCCCCACAGAGTAAAATATACAACAGATCCTGCATAGGGCGGATTGCCAAGCATTCCAAGCAGTGCACCCGACAGGCATTAAGGAATGATTAGAAGGCTAATGAGCAAACAGTAAAAATACAAACCGCCTGCTACTACCGTACTGGACCCTGATAATTTTAAATCATTTTCTTTAGTGTTTGTATGTCTATAATTAATTAAATAAAGATAAGATTTTTTAATATCAGTTAGGGACCCCTAAAGGGATCATTGGTCCTATTGACCGTATCTGAATTGTAATAAATATCCCGAGGGTCTCTAAAAGGGACTTAGAATAAACATCAGCAGGTTGCAACAGAGATAAAAAAATACTAGAAGAGTCACAGAAAGGCATAGAAGTGGACGTCCTTTGGCCACATCCCACACTGACGACTGCTTCATTGTGAACAATGCCCTGCGGAACCGGATGATGAATACCGCACAACTCCAGGCACATTTAAGGAAGGTGAGCGGCACTCAAGTGTCACGTCAGACCATTCAAAACCGTTTAAATCAGTGTTGTCTGCGTGCTACATAACCTGCAAGGGTACCTGACCACACCACCAGGCAAAGGTGTCATTGTCTTGCATGGGCCAGGGAGCATCTACGCTAAAGGAGGGACCAGTGGGCCTCAGTGTTGTTCACTGATGAAAGTCGATTTCCGCTGAGCAGAAATGATGGCCACCAACAATGTTGGAGACATCAAGGAGAGTACTATGCATCAGCCACTGTTGTCAACTGAAGAAACTTTGGTGGTGGTGTTATAGTGTGGGCAGGTGTGTCTAGTCAATACCAAACTGCCCTACACTTTGTAAATGGTACAGTGACAAGCCCATACTACTTGAATAACATTAATCCAGTCATTGTGCCTCTGCATGAACAACACAGGCCTAATTTCATCTTCATGGACGACAATGCGCCAGCTCATCGAGGTCGTATCATAAGGTAACGGCTGCTGGAGACCGGGGTACCTCAAATGGAGTGGCCTGCACTTTCTCCAGACCTGAATCCCATTAAAAACCTATGGGATTAGCTGGGTCACTGTGTAGAGGCTTGTAACTCTGTACCCCAGAACCTCAATGACCTGAGGGCCACCCTTCAAGAAGAGTGGGATGCCATACCTCAGCAGACAATAATTTGAATTGTGAACAGCATGGGACATCGTTGTCAAGCTGTAATTAATGCTCAAGGCCACACGACAACTTATTGAGACATTGACATTTCTTGTGGGGGTATACCCACCACTGTTGGCTTTTGTTTCAATAAATTGTTTGAGATGAGGAAATCACCATTGCTGCTTCTACTTAAATGCCCTACTTTAATGTTGTAATATCACTGTAACATGAACTTTTTTTTACGTTTTCCATAAATTTCACCCGAAATCCAAATATCGCAAACTTTTTGTGACTAGTGTATATTTTAAGCTTATAATATACTTGCACACTCCTGTATGGGAGCACATTTTACTCTGTGGGGTAGATATATTAAGACTAGTGATGATCGAGCACCAAAGTATTCGGGTGTTCGGCCCGAACACATTGCTATATTCGTGTGCTCGGCCGAGCACCTGAGTATAATGGAAGTCAATGGGAGACAACCAGACACCCCCTGCTCTGAAGAGGGGAGGGTGCCTGGTCCATTGGAAAAGGTCAGAAAGTGACAGAAACACCACTGAAATGGATCGGGAACAGCATGGGGACAATGTCTGGATGCATCTTGGACTCCCAGGTCGCTGCTGGGAACCATGTTGTCCGAGTTGTACGCCACTTTTACAGACTGAAAAATATGCACAAAACCCCCCAAAAAATCAATTTTACATGAAGAATTGTTAGGAAACATTCTTTCCTGTATATTCAATTGTATATAAAGTGCAAGTGCTGCCAAAAATTACAAGGAACCGGCACTCCAAAACACCCTTTGTTTCACACAAAGGAGGGCATCATATACACCCTTGAAAAATTATGATTGATGGCCTGCTGGTGGCCCTCAAAAACATTTGGAGCAAGCGCTTGCTGATCTGATTATCTAAAACCTTAGGCCTGCTGCCGCATTGGTAACTCTAGATAACCTCTGGGCAATTGCACGTCCCTGTGACGGCGACGATCTATTTGGATGTCTGCCCTATTAACTTTCGATGTTCTTTTCTGCGCCTACCATGGTGATCTCGGGTAATGGGGAATCAGGGTTTGATGCCGGAGAGGGAGCTTGAGAATATACCACATCCAAGGGAGGTCAATGGCTGAAATCTGATTGGCTGTTGTTGCCTTGCCCCTTTTTTTTTCCTAATTGTGAACCACCCAGAGAGGGTGGGTCAAGTTATAAAAGCAGAAGCATGCAAGGAAGGCAGCAGGCGCGCGGCAATTACCCACTCCCGACTCGGGGAGGTAGTGACGATAAATAACAATACAGCACTCCTAAGCGGCCCTGTTATTGGAATGAGTACACTTTCCCTGTGAAACATTATATGCGAGGGCCTGCAGTTGACCCTGTAAAACATTATCTGCGAGGGTCTGCAGTTGAGCTGACCCTGTAAAACATTAAATGCGAGGGCCTGCAGTTGAGCTGACCCTGTAAAACATTATATACGAGTGCCTGCTGGTGAGCTGATGCTCTAAAACATTACATGCTAGTGCCTGCAGGTGAACTGGCACTCTAAAACATTATATGCAAGTGCATGCTGTTCAGCTAACGCTATAAAAATATGTGAGTTGAGGGCCTGCAGTTGAGCTGACCCTATTAAAAAAAATTAGAGTGGAGGGAATATATACAATCTGGATGAGGAGGAGGAGGAGAAAACAAGAATCAACCATATACTCTTTTTTTTTTTTGTGATGGGAATACACTACAGTAGATTGAGTACATTATAAATGATAGATTGAAATTGCCTTTATGTTCATCATCAGCTCAGCTCTCCTCTGGTGGAGTTGAGAAGTCAGGGGCAATCCAGGCCTTGTTTATTTTTATCTGAGTCAACCAGTCAGCATTGCCAGTGGACAAGCGGATACGCTTATCTGTTATAATGCCACCAACAGCACTAAATACCCGCTCAGACAAAACGCTGGGGGCAGGGCTGGCCAGCACCTACAAGGTGTAGAGCGCAAGTTCATGCCACGTGTCCAGCTTGGACACCCAGTAGTTGTAAGGCACTGAGGGATCACTGAGGACGCTGACACGGTCTGCTATGTATTCTTTCACCATCTTCCAAAACGTTTCCCTTCTGTACCACTAGGCCGCGCTTCAGGGTAAGGTTGCTGGCGGGGTATCATGAAAGTGTCCCATGCCTTGGAGAGTGTTGCCCTGCCTTTGTTGGAACTACTGTGTGTTTTCTCCCTTTTTTGGTTGCCTAAGGAAGTACGGACTCTGCCGCCCGCGTTGTCAGATGGAAAATTTTGGAGCAATCTCTCAACAAGTACCTTCTGGTATTGCACTGTTTTACTCGTCCTCTCCACCACAGGAATGAGAGATGAGAAGTTCTCTTTGTTGCGGGGGTCAAGAAGGGTGAACACCCAGTAATCCGTGTTATCTAAAATGGGTATAACGCAAGGGTCGTGGGAAAGGCAGCCTAACATGAAGCAGTGCTCCAAACAAAATTTAGGAGCCAAATTACATTTTTTAGTCGTCAAATTTAAAACGCATATAATTTTTAAAAAAGGACTTTGAGAAGATGAGACGCAGGTCACAGTAGTGAGCCAGCACTACATATAGGAGAAAAAAGCACCACATACCTCTCACATCCAGGGACATCTTCTGGGGGACAAGGTGACTAAAAATGGCGAATTGCGTGGTTTAGAGGGTTTTTTTCTGTTACGGCCTTCACTGAGCGGAAATATTTTAAAATATTTTAATAGCTCACACTTTTTGGGACGTGGCGATATGTAATATGTTTATTCTTTATTGTTTGTAAATTTTATATGTAAAACTGGGAAGGGGGCCATTTAAACTTTTAGTATTTTGGTGTTTTTTTTTGTGTTTTTTAAACTTTTTATTTAATAACCATTTCTTCCCTTAGGGACTAGAACCTGGATCTTTTCATCCCTTGTGCTATTCACCCTGATAGAGATCTATTAGGGTGAATAGGATCTCACACATCTCCCTGTGCTCTGTACACAGCAGCAGGGAGCTGAACATGGCAGCCAGGGCTTCAGTAGCGTCCTGGCTGCCATGGTAATGATCTGAGCCCCAGCAGTGTAATCTGCCACTGCCACCAATGAAGGGGATGGGACCCTGTGGCCACCATATAACAATGGGGGGGGACTTGTGGCCAGTGATAATGGGGGGGGGGGGGGAGAGGCTTTGGGAGAGCGCACTGCACCACCAATGAATGTAATTAAAGAGGACCTTTCGTAGGTCCAAAGAATATGAACTTAGTAGCAGGCTGCATAGAGCGGCGCCCAGGTATCTAAGTGCACTTACTATTATTCCTGGGCGCCGCTCCGTTCGCCCGCTGTGGCCCCCGGTATTTTCAACATTCAGAGCAAGGAGGAGGAGACGCCAGTGTCTCTCCTTCTCCCTGACAGCAGCGCTGTCCAATCACAGCTCAGAGCCAGGGAGTTTGTTTTTTTTCCACCCTGGCTCTGAGCTCTGCGCTGTGATTGGACAGCGCTGCTGTCAGGGAGAAGGAGAGACACTGGCGTCTCCTCCTCCTTGCTCTGAATGTTGAAAATACCGGGGGCCACAGCGGGCGAACGGAGCGGCGCCCAGTAATAATAGTAAGTGCACTTAGATCCCTGGGCGCCGCTCTATGCAGCCTGCTACTAAGTTCATATTCTTTGGACCCACGAAAGGTCCTCTTTAACTCCTTTATACAATTGTCTGCAGAGGTATCACAGACCCGGCAGCCGGCCTCAATAACAGGGCATGCGATCTGTGGCACCTGAGGGGTTAATTGCCGCCGATCGCATGCCCTGTTATTGAGGCCGGGTCTGTGATACCGCTGCCTATACTTATGTTTTACATTCATTGGTGGCGCAGTGGTGACAGCTCCTCCCCTCTTCCTCCCCTGCTATCTCCCCATTGGTGGTAGTGGCGGCCGCGTCACAGTGGAGAGGGAGGGACTCCTTCCTTCTCCACTGTGCTACTGAAGAGAACTTAGGCTGCGCAGGATCGTGGCGGTACAGTCGCAAATGGCGACAAGACTAAAAAGTCTTGTCGCCATCTGCAACTTTTAAGGCGCATTGGCGACCGTTTTGGTCGCCATCTGGAGCCCTGTGAAGTCAGCCATGTGTGCCAGAGTACCAACAGGCAAGACATCGATGTTGACATCAGGATGACTCTCCATCTCCTTATCCTGCTCTTCTGCCATCTACGCTGAACCGATGGAATTTAAGTTCCATCGGTACTACCCTCTGTAGCAGAGGCAGCTGTCTTCAGCTCCTCTTCCTCTTCATGGTCCAATTCGCGCTGAGAAGACGAACTGTGGGTGGTCTGGCTACCCTGTGTAATGTCCTCCCCCATTTCCTCATCTGCCATCCTCAGAGCATCGTCCTTAATTGTAAGCAGCGATCGTTTGAGTAGACACAGCAGTGGGAGGGTTACGCTGATAATAGCGTTATCGCCACTAACCATCTGTGTCGATTCATCAAAGTTTTTTAAAACCCTCACAGAGGTCTGACATCAATGCCCACTCCTCGCTTGTGAATAGTGACAGTTGACTCGAAAGGCGATGACCATGTTGCAGCTGGTATTCTACAACTGCCCTCTGCTGCTCACAAAGCCTGGCCAATGTGGAACGTAGAGTTCCAACGCATGCTCACGTCGCACAACAGTCGGTGAGCTGGAAGCCGCAAGTGCTGCTGCAGCGTTGACAGACCGACTGAAGCTGTGGACAACTTGTGGAAATGGGCACACACGCGGCGCGCCTTCACTAGTAGCTCTGGAAAATTGGGGTAGGTTTTAATAAACCGCTGAACCACTAAGTTTAAGACGTGGGCTAGGCATGGGATGTGTCAGGTTGCCGAGCTCCAAAGCTGCCACCAAGTTACGGCCATTGTCAGACACAACCATGCCTGGTTGTAGGTTGAGTGGCGAGAGCCACAGCTCGGTCTGGTCCCTTATCTACTGCCACAGCTCAGCGGGGGTGTGCTGTTTGTCCCCTAAGCAGATCAACTTCAGCACGGCCTGTTAATGCTTACCCACAGCAGTGCTACACTGCTTCCAGCTAGTGACTGATGGCTGAATGCTTCTGGAGGTGGAAGTGGAGGAGGAGGCGGCGGAGGAGAAGTGGGGGTTGGAACTGGCGGAGACCCTGATGGACGTAGAGCCTGCAATCCTAGGCGTGGGTAGCACCTGTGCCATCCCAGGGTATGACTCGCTCCCGGCCTCCACAACATTCACCCAGTGTGCCGTCAGGGAAATGTACCTGACCACCAGCACTTGTCCATGTGTCCGTGGTTAAGTGGACCTTCCCAGTAACTGCGTTGGTCAGGGCACAGGTGATGTTCTGGGACACATGCTGGTGTAAGGCGGGCATGGCACACTGTGAAAAATAGTGTCGGCTGGGAACTGCGTATCGAGGGATGGCTGCCGACATCAGGCTGCGGAAGGCCTCAGTGTCCACAAGCCTAAATGGCAACATTTCAAGAGCCAGTAATTTCAAAAGTTGCACATTTAGTGCTATGGCCTGTGGGTGGGTATTTGCACTTGCGTTCAAATGACTGTGTGTGTTATGGACATTTGGACGCTGCGCTGGGACAGGGAAGTGGATGTTGTTGCTGATGGTTCATGCGAAGGTCCAGGTGCAGGGCGAGGGGCATCCGGGCCTGCGCCTTCGACAGGGGATTGGCCAGCAGTGCATAACACAGGGGAAGAGGAGGCAGTGGTGTGATCCGCAGACCCATATTGTGGACCCAGGCGTTCGGCCCACTTATTAGGGTGCTTGGATGCCATGTGGCGGATCATGGTGGTGGTGGTGAGGTTGCTAGTGTTCACGCCCCGGCTCATTTTGGTACGGCACAGGTTGCAAACTACCACTCTTTTGTTGTCTGCACTTTACTCAAAAAAGGGCCATACTGCGGAACACCTACCCCTTGGCAAGGTAGATTTACGCATGGGGTGCTCGGTGTAACGGTTGCGGGCCTGTTTGGTGTGGGCCGACTTCTCCCTTTTGCAACCCCACTGCCTCTTCCAGCCTGTTGCGGTGCTGCGGATCCCTCCCCCTCTGTACTGCTGTCCTCGCTCGGCTTTTTACCTTCTCATGTTGGGTCAGTGACCTCATCGTCAACCACCCCCTCTTCCACTTCCTCACTCGGCTCATCCTCCTGACCTAACCACAACCTCAGTAAATGACAGCTGTGTCATCCACCTTGTGAACGAATGATCGCCGTTCACCACCGTCATCTTCTTGAGACTGTGAAGGCTCAAGAGGTTGGGAATCAGGGCACAATATCTCAGGTCCCTCTTCAAGCATGCTGGGCGTGAGGGCCAAATGTAATAGTGGTGCTCGAAAATGCTCCTCGGACAATCCAAGTGTGGGATCACTCGTTTGGAAAGCCTCTCCATGGTTTGGCAAGCCTCTCCATGGTGAGATGAAGGATGATCAGAGTGAGGATTCGGTTGACCAGACTCTTGGCTACAGAGACTGGACTTGGTGGAAGAGAGGGTGGTGCTTAACCGACTGGAAGCATTATCTTCAGCAATCCAACTGACCAACTGTTCGCACTAGTCCGACTTGGACAGTGTTGTCCTGCGCCGCCCAGCTAAGTTGGACATGAAGCTGGGTACGGTGGATGTTTTTTTTTTTCTGGTGCACTGGCAGCAGGCACAGTTTCATTGCACCCAGGGCCACGGCCTCTGCGTGCGCCATCAGCATCATGCCCACTTCCCCGTCCCTTAGTGCTCGCCTTCTTCATATTAATGGTTTGGCACTAGATGTGGCGCAGATTGTTTTACAGTCCGCTAAAGACACAGTTTTCGGATGCAGGACAGTATATGTCACAGAAACTCACAGAATATGGACACTATATTAGTCCCAGATTACTTAAATTTGTCCTAAAGAAACAGTTTTCAGATGGCGTACTGTATATGTCACAGAAAACAACACACTATGGACAATAGATTAGGCCCAGATTATTTAAATTTACGCTAAAGAAACTGTTTTCGGATGGAGTACTATATATGTCACGGATGTGTGTTACACGCACACACTACACAGACAGTAGATGAGGACTGGCCCCTGATTATTTAAATTTATGCTAAAGAAACAGTTTTCGGATGGTGTACTGTATATGTCACAGAAAGCCACACACTATGGACACTAGATTAGGCCGAGATTATTGGAATTTACGCTAAAGAAACAGTTTTCGGATGGACTACTGTATATGTCACGGATGTGTATTAAGCGCACACTATAGACAATAAATGTGGCGCTGATTATTTGAATTTACGCAAAAAGACACAGTCTGCGGATGATGTACAGTATATTTACACTAATAGGTATTAAAAAAAACATATCTTGCTGCTGTCAAACACACACACACAGTAGTCCTTAAAAGGACTTTGGGGTCTTTGAAAAGCTTTTGGTAGTAAAAAAAAAAAAGCTAATTTATCTCCCTGCACGATCTTTCCCTTCCTTACCACGGATGTCCCTGAGACTGATCAATTTAGCGCAGGTAAAAATATATTGCTGCTCTAAAACACACACACAGTAGTACTTAAAAGGACTTTTGGGTCTTTGAAAAGCTTTCTTCGAATAATAAGGCCTCCTGCGCACAACCGTATGGCTTTTTCAGTGTTTTGCGGTCTGTTTTTCACGGATCCGTTGTTCCGTTTTTTGTTTCCATTGTGTTTCCGTTTCTGTTCCATTTTTCCTTTCCGTTTTTCCGTATGGCATATACAGTATACAGTAATTACATAGAAAAAATTGGGCTGGGCATAACATTTTCAATAGATGGTTCTGCAAAAAAAACTGATGCATTTCCGCATGTGTTCTGTTTTTTTTGCGGACCCATTGACTTGAATGGAGCCACGGAACTTGATTTGCGGGCAATAATAGGACATGTTCTATCTTTCAACGGAACGGAAATACAGAAACGGAATGCATACGGAGAACATTCCGTTATTTTTGCGGAACCATTTAAATGAATGGTTCCGTATACAGAACGCAAAAAACGGCCCGTAAACGGAAAAAAACAAACGGTCGTGTGAAAGAGGCCTAACAGTGAATTTCGCTCCCTACACTGCCTTTCCCTTCCTACGCTCTGCTCTCCCTGACTATGACTGATCCGAGCACGTGTCATCGGGTGCTATATAGCACCCGATGACGCGTTCCGGCCAGCCAATCACTGTAATGATTGGCTACTGGCATTACAGTGATGGCAGTACTTACCTGCTCGTTTATTGGCTGCTTAGCAGCCGCGAAACGTGCGGGAAGGAGACTCGAGCAGGGCGCTCGAGCACATGCGGTACTCGGCCGAGTACCGCCATGTGCCGAGCATAGCGATGCTCGAGCAGAACAGGTATTCGGCCGAGCATGCTCGCTCATCACTAATTAAGACATCAAAAGCCAGTCTTAGGCCAAATTTATGAAGAGGCACAGACCTGGTAATAAATTTGAAGCATCAGTCAGAAGTCTATGCACCAGAGATTCTATAAACTGTCTTAGATTTGAATTATAATTTACACCAGTTTCTGGTGGAAATTATAGTAAGGCCTCATGCACACGGCCGTGTTCCGCGGCCGAGAGCGGTCCGTGGTAACCCGGCCGGGATTCCTGTTGACAGCAGGAGCGCACGGCGTCATTGGTTGCTATGACGCCGTGCGCTTCATGCCGCCGCTGCTGTACAGTGATACACTCGTATAGATCATAAGAGTGTATCACTGTACAGCAGCGGCGGCATGAAGCGCACGGCGTCATAGCCGTGCGCTCCTGCTGTCAGCAGGAATCCCGGCCGGGTTACCACGGACCGCTCTCGGCCGCGGAACACGGTCGTGTGCATTTGGCCTAAATCTGATGGGTCATGGGAGGTCTTGCCTTCCCCCTTTAATCCGTGCCCACTGTTCCCTTTTGAAAAGTAGACAGAAGAGTAAGAAGTTGCAAACTGTTGTGCAGTTATGGCATGTGCCATAATCTGCGTCTTTTTCATAAAAGTGGCATAAAAAACGGAATAGCCGTGCCCCTGTGTCTCTGACACTGGCTGCTGTTAGGCCAACACTAGTGTGCCCTAAACTCTGGATTACTGGACAGACAGAACTGACGTCTTTTGTAGGTGCCCATGGCTGACTGCAGATTGCCCCCAAATCTCTGATTGGGTCGTTAGGAATCCTGGTGAGGTAATGAAACTTTATTTTATTTTTTATTTTACTAGTGCACGCTGAAATGCAATATTACTAATCTATTGTAATTTTTTTGTGCTTTTAATTTTTTTACTGACATACAACCTATTAGGACCCTGCCTTAGGACCCTTGCTGCCATAGCATCCCAGCTGCACCCATGAACATGTTGTGGAGCCAACATCTTCAGTCAGTCTACTCAGGTGTTGCGGTCACTCAGAAGTTGACATGGCAATTTCAACCAAATGGAAACAATATGGAAAGAGAATGTCTCGGAGAAGAAATCACTGGATGTAAGAGTTATGTGGGGCGGCATTCTCCTTTAGGACTAGGCAGCACGCTGACAGAAGGGCTCTGTGCTGCAGCCTGCGTCTTATCAACTGGAGGACCGAACATGGCAGCGGACACAGCACCACACAGGGGCAGCTTCGGGGGAGGTATTGTGAGCTGCTAGGACAGGCATCCTCAAACTGAGGCCCTCCAGCTGTTGTAAAACTACAACTCCCACAATGCCCTGCTGTAGGCTGTAGGCTGTTCGGGCATGCTGGGAGTTGTAGTTTTGCAACAGGTGGAGGGCCGCAGTTTGAGGATGCCTGCGCTAGGACATAACATTTTGTTGCATTGTGGTATTTGGTTCTGCTGGGGCAGTATATTGTGTTGCACTGTGGTATTAGAACTGAAAACCAAATACCAAAGTGCAGTACAATGTACTGCCCCAGCAAGACAAAATCCCACCCCAGCAGAACCAAACACCACAGTACAGCACAATATACTGTCCCAGCATTTAATTCTGCTGGGACACTATATGGTGCTAGACTGTGGTACTTGGTTCTGCTGGGGCAGTATATTATACAGCACAGTGGTACTTTGTTCTGCTGGGGCAGTATATTATACAGCACTGTGGTACTTGGTTCTGCTGGGGCAGTATATTATACAGCACTGTGGTACTTGGTTCTGCTGGGGCAGTATATTATACAGCACTGTGGTACTTTGTTCTGCTGGGGCAGTATATTATACAGCACTGTGGTACTTTGTTCTGCTGGGGCAGTATATTATATAGCACTGTGGTACTTGGTTCTGCTGGGGCAGTATATTATACAGCACTGTGGTACTTTGTTCTGCTGGGGCAGTATATTATACAGCACTGTGGTACTTTGTTCTGCTGGGGCAGTATATTATACAGCACTGTGGTACTTTGTTCTGCTGGGGCAGTATATGGTGCTGCACTGTGGTAATTGGTTTTGCTGGGGCAGTATATGGTGCTGCACTGTAGAACTTGGTTTTGCTGGGAGGTATATTGTGCTGCACTGTGGTACTTGGTTCTGCTGGGGCAGTATATTGTGCTGCACTGAGGTACTTGGTTTTGCTGGGGCAGTATATGTGTCACGGACGTACCGAGACATACGGACGTTCCCGCGACAGGTGGCAGGAGATCTGTTAGACTGGCAAGACATGGTTTGATCTGACATGTTTTCCTTTTGGATCAAATTACGTCTGTGTTTCTGGTGCTTGCCACACCTTCTTTCCCCAGGTGTGGCTTTTGTGGTCATTTAACCTTCTCTATTTATTGTTGTTTCTCCCACTATGTTATGCGGTTTATAGCTTCTGTTGGACTTGTGGTTAGTTTGTGTTTGGTTCTCGGCTGAGTTCCTGGTGCTACCAAAGCTTCATTAAAGATAAGTGTTTCCTTTCCCTTTTGTATTTTGTTTTGATATATGTGTGTGTTGCCTTTCCCTATTGTTTGTCATTAGGCCTGACGGGGACTCCTGTTTGTCCTTCCCTTTGGAGGAACAGGTAGACTCAGTCCTGACATTAGTTTCAGGTTCCTATAGGGTGAGATAGGATTCTAGGTATTCCTGTGTATGAACTTGCCTACCTTTGGGGCCTGTTAATACTGGTAGTCTGTCAGTACTGGAGTTAGGGTTTTCTCTAGGAGGTGTCCATCTTGTTTCCCTAGTTTCCAGGCCTTATTCCGGTATCCCCTGCCCCTCCTATGCTCGGTGTGGTGTTTTCCTCACACACACGAGTGTGACAATATGGTGCTGCACTGTAGTACGTGGTTCTGCTGGGGCGGTATATTGTGCTGCACTGTGGTACTTGGTTCTGCTGGGGTAGTATATTGTGCTGCACTGTGGTACCTGGTTCTGCTGGGGCAGTATATGGTGCTGCACTGTGGTACTACTTGGTTCTGCTGGGGCAGTATACTGTGCTGCACTGTGATATTTAGTTCTGCTGGGGCAGTATATGGTGCTGCAGTGTGGTACTTTGTTCTGCTGGGGCAGTATATGATGCTGCACTGTGGTACTTGGTTCTGTTGGGGCAGTATATTGTCGTACTTGGTTTTGCAGACATCATGTTATAGAGCAGGAGGAGCTGAGCAAATGGGTATATAGTTGTATGGGAATGACTTTAATTGTATTAATTTAAATTTCTCATTGTATACTTAGGAGTCATGTGGGCGGTCTTAATCAGAGATGGACTGCTATAACTGTATGCACACTCATACAAGGATAGCTGTCAATAATCCTGAGTACGGGGGGGGGGGGGGCAATTCAATTGCATCGCCATACTCCGCTCTCGTCTTGTAACTGGCACAGGTTCTAACTGTAGATATGGATGGTGGCAATTGAAGCTTTCCTCCCAACTGTCCTGAATTTGGCAGGACAGTCCTGGATTTCAGCTGTTCTGTGGTCCCAGGATGGCGGAGGGATGTCCCAATTTCAACTGTGTCTTTGTCCTGTGGACAAAATCTTCCAGGAAGAATCGCCAAACAGTGGGCAAACAGACATGATCTGCAAGAGTTCAATCACTTACCCCTTCAGGACCCTGTGATTTAATGTTTTTGCTTTTCACTCCCTGCCTACCAGGAGCCATAACTTTATTTATTTATTTTTCCATTCACATAGCTTTATGAGGGCTTGTTTTTTTTATGGGACAAGTTGTACTTTTTAATGGCACTCTTTAATAATGTACCGTATATGATGTAGGGTGTAGCCGGAAAGAAAATTCCAAATGGGGTGGAATTAGAAAAGTTTTATGGTTTTGTTTTTTACAACAACTGTGCAACTGAACTGTTACCTTCATTCGCTGCGTCAGTACAATTACAACAATACCAAATTTGTATAGTTTTTCTTGTGTTTAATACTGAAAAATAATAAAAACTGGATTTCTGCTGTTTTACACAGCAGAAGCCTAAGGCTAATGTCTGCAATTGCCGGTAATGCCGATCGCAGACATTAAACCCCTTAGATGTTGTGGTCAAATGTCACCATTATTTTTATTGTTTATTTATTTTTCTATGTAAAATTGGGAAAGGGGGTATTTTTAATATTTGTGGTTTTTACATTTTTTTCCCACTTTTTTTTAACTTTTTACTTTCAACTTTTAGGCCCCAGGCTGTCATGATAACTAGTCAGAGCTCTGCGATTTCACTGTGGGGGCTCTGATCGGAAGGTGATCTCTATTGATTGTGGCATTTGAGTAGTTAAATGACCAATTTAGGAGTCATCAGTGATCCCAGTCAATGCGTACATTAAGGGGTTAGAGGAGATCTCTGGGATTTTGATATTGATGTCTATCTTTACGATTATCAGTATCAGATCGGCAGAGGTACAACCATCACATTGTGTATGTTATGCTAAGATTTTCCACGTGGAATCTGCTTCAAAATTGTGTGCAGTCTGTGCGTGTTTTTTGGTGCGGATATGAGTTTACCTGTTTTAATTGGAACTACAAGAATTGACATGTCGCTGTGTCACATCTTTTTTTCAGAGCCCCAGTTTTTAAAACTACCGCACGGTTTTCCTATTGAAATCAACTGGAGGATCTGTGCGGATTTTAGGAACGGAATCCATGCCAGAAGAACTCCATGTGACCTCACTCTTAGGGCTCATTCAGACGGCTGTATGTGTTTTGCGGACCGCACATGGCCACCACTCTCGGTTGTCAGGACAGTCCCGGATTTCGGCGGTTGTCCCACGGTCCTGGGATGGCTGAGTTATGTCCTGATTTCAATAGCCTCTACATCCTGAGCGCGCAGAGACAGTTGAATGTAATGGGGAAGCAGGGGGGCATCAACTCTCCCCCTTACCACCCACTGGCCAGGGCTCCCCAGCAGGTGCAATGCAGTGACACATTGTGAAGGAGGAGTGCTCAGTGCCAGGAATAATTTCCCACTTGGTGATGTGTCACTGCATTGTGCCTGCTGGGGAGCGCATGAAGTACTCCAATCATTGGGGGAACTGGACTAGGTGAGTATTACGTTTTTGTGTTTTTTATTTTATTTTATTAATACTACAGGTAGAGCACTACTGTGTGGGGGCCATAACTAAAGGTGGCCATAGTCAGACGACCGTATATTTGTGTTCGCATCTGTTCCGCAATTTTGCAGAATGGAAGCTGACCCATTCATTTCAATGGGGCCGCAAAAGATGTCCTATTCTTGTCCGCAATTGCTGTTCGTTCTGGTCTGCAAAATGCACACGTCTGGTATTCATGTTTTGCGGATCCACAATTTGCGGACCGCAAAATAGATACGGTCATCTGAATGAGCCCTTAGTCTAAAGCTGATCAAAATGGATGATTTCAACCGACCAGTGACAGAACATTATCATTTAAAAAGAAGTCGGCCGAAAAGACTGTCGGATGAAAGATCTTTTGTCCATCGCCCGGATTCATTGAATGTGTATGGCCAGTTTGAACAACTGTAACGGCCAATATGGACGAAGAAGTGTATAACCGTGACTGTGAAACGAACGTTCATCAGATTATTGTTTGTTCACCTGCTGCTCAACTAGTAACCAACTTTTTTCTAATGTGTGCAGCCACCTTAACTACTGTGTGGGGGCATAGCTACTGTGTTGGAGTACAGAGGGTGTGTATAGATAGAAATTGGACAATTAGAGGCATGGATTAGTATAAATAAATTTGTCACTGCTGTTGTCCCTCTCTGGCCTGTTTAAAATTTGGGACGTTTGGTTGAAGGATGGAGCTGAGCATGTGCGTCCACCTCAACAACGTTACTAAGGTGGACGGAGAAATAATTAAAAGAACAAACAGCAGGTGGCACTATACAGATACATTTTATTAAAAAATTTTACAAAAATTGTACTTACATGCAATTACAGAAGTATTCAGAATTTCAGATCCAGGTGCTGTATAGAAATGTAGAATATTTTCATGGGCTAACCCCCTTTAATTAACAAATAAAAACTATCCCTGCTGATCCAGGGCAGAATTGTTGGCAGTTCCCCAGGTCTTTGTCTACAAGTGGCTGGTACGTAACCACTAGAAGCCTCAGCGACACCAATGACTAATGTTGAGCGAATCTTTTTGGACTTTGATCCGAATTTCAGGGTAAATTTGATTCGCCACAATGCCGAATTTCCTCGTGCTTAATGGTAACGAATCGATTTTCCCAGAATGGCAGTAAACTTTGTTTTCAAAAACATACTTACCTCATCCGTTTGAGCGCGGAGAGCCGGCCGCCATCTTGATTGAAGATCATACGCAAAATCCCATGCGCGGTGATGTATGACATCACCAGACCGGCCGACGTGATTGCGTCATCATGGGCTGCGCAAGTTTTTGCATTAGATCTTCAATCAAGATGGCGGCTGTGGCTGGCTCTTTGCAATCAAATGGATGAGGTAAGTATGTTTTTTCAAAAAAAATTATTTCTTTTTTTACACGGTAATATCAATGTCAGATGCCGCGATCAGCTCTGAGGGGAGCACATTGCACCCACTACTTACAAAAAAAGTGCTTCGTGACAAAGTAATTTGTCATAAAGCAAATTTTTTATTTTTTATTCGAAGCAGCCTAATCAAATTTTTCAATACTTTGCTCATCTCTACCAATGACGTACTACTGGCATCGCTACTCAGTGATGGGAGTCATTATGCTAGATGTGTGACTGCTCAGGCCACTGATTGGGTGCAGCAGTCACCCCATGTGTCATGTCACTAGGTCGCATGATGCATATGGGACATGTCTCCCTGTGGTCAGTCATTGGCTGCAGCTGCCACATCACTCGTGTCAAACCGAATATTGACACAGAGAGCATCATCGGGGGAGCTAGAACCCAGCAGCACTGAGCATGTACCGGTAAGTATGTTTCCTAACTAAAGGTTAATCACTACATGATAAATCTCCAAAACCTTCTCGAAAATGAAAAGGTCTCCAGCTTGTTAATATTATGAGTGAGAATTATTTATACACCAGTCTTAAACTGTACTTTCTTGGAGTAATATGTACCAAATGTATTAAGAGACGTGCATATCTTTGCTTGGGACCCCCGTCTAGGAGCCTGAATGATGTGCTGTTCTGGTGGACTTCCAGATGGTGGGCTATGGCCTTTCCAAACAAAGGCCTCATGCGCATGGCCATGTATATTTAAGCAAGCCCGCAAACCACTGATCTGCAAAATACGGATACCCTCTGTGTACTATACTATTGACTTCAGTGGGTCCGTGGACCACATTTTGCGAACCAGAATAGGATATGTTGTATTATTTGCGGGCGGAATGGACGTATGGATGCAGACAGCACATGGGTGTATATGGCAACCCAAAGAAAAGAAAAAAAAAAAGATTTAAAAAAAATAAAACATATCAAAAATATAAATATGGCATCGCCATAATCGCACTAACCTGCAAAGTAAAGTTATACTAAAAGAAAACTGAAATATCACTGGCAGAGACCGATGATGCAGCGATGATGTTCCCGACTACCCCAGATGACCACTGAGGCTTGTGACAGGTTGCGACAATTACATGGGGTGTACAGTGATGTCATTTCTGCAGCAACGGAGACAAAGACTGCTGGTACCACTGGAGCAATGGTGTGGCGAGGGCACTAAGAAGGTGATTAAGGTTTATATTTTATAGCATTTCCAACCTTTTGTAAAATTTTTAGGTCCAGATAAAATATTATCACATATTTCTTATTATATAAAAGTGCAGCTGTAGTAAATTACACCCCCTATAGCTATAGGCTACTGTCTATGTGCAGTGATTATAGGCCCAGATTAATGTTGGCGGAGGCCAGTAACCCACCTCTAGAAACCTTGACATTACATTACATAGGAGCTATGAAGAAGGACAAGCCAGCAGGTGTGGTATTTTTTTGGCCCTTTCGATGCATACATCAAAATTTTAAGGGGGTTGTCAGGTCTAGGCACGACTAACCCAATCCTCAGAACCCATGCCCAATTTATAGAAGACTCACTTGCCCACAATGCTGCCGTTCCTGGGCTGCTGCTCTGTTTCCAGCTGCTTCGGTCTCTGCTGGACCTGAAAAGGCTTGCTCCTGTGACCACTGTGGCCTATCACTGGCTTCAGTGGTCACATGTGCTAGAACCACACATAATGCCAGTGACCGGCCACAGTGGTTACAGGACCAAGCCACTTCTAGTCAGCTGGTGACTAGTGTTGGGCGCAAATATTCATATTGCGAATTTTATTCGCGAATGTCGCCACTTCGAGAATTTGCGAATATTTAGAATATAGTGCTATATATTAGTATTCGCGAATATTGTAGATTTTGTTTTTACTTGAACACATGATCCCTCCCTGCTTCTTGCTTGTGGGCCAATGAGAAGGCTGCAATGTCTTTGTCTGAGCTTAGCAACATCCCTAGCAACCAATAGGAAAGCTGCCTACCCCTTACTATATAAGAACCTCCCCAGCAGCCATTTTCTGTAGTTTTCTGGAGTTCTGAGAGAGAGCAGTGTCATTGCTGTGCTCAGTGCTTTACTGTGTCATTACATTAGATAGTTAGTTACAGGGCCGGCTCCAGGTTCATGTGGGCCCTTGGGCGATAAATCCCAGTGGGCCCCCCATGAGGCATTTTTTTACATTGACATGTCCCCCTGTGGCTCCTACATGGTATAATGACCCATAGTGGCCCCTATACAGTATAATGACTACTAGTGGCCCTTCACACAGTATAATGAACCCCCAATTCCCCCCCCCCACTGTATAATGACCACCTGTGGCCCTGCATTCAGAATAATAACCCCCAGTCGCCCCCATTTAGAATAATGACCCCCAGTAGCCCCCACACTGGGGGAATACTGTATGGAGGGGGCTCTGGGGGTCATTATACTGAATGGAGGTCATTGGTGATCATTATACTAATGGGGGACACTGGGGGTCATTATACTATGTAAAGGGCCCTCACAGTATAATGACCCCACAGTGGCCCCTCCATTCAGAATAATGACCCCCAGTCGCCCCCACACTGGGGGTTATACTGTATGGAGGGGGCAACGAGGGGTTATTATATTTAATGGGGAGCTGGTGGTCATTATGCTAAATGGAGGGTCAATGGGGATCATTATACTAAATGGGGGGCACTGGGAGTCATTATACTGTGTAAGGGACCCTCACAGTGTGATGAATGACCCCCCAGTGGCCCCCTCACATACCTATCATTGCAGGGGAGCCGGCGGTCCTGTCATCCACTAACCGCAGCTCCCTGCGCTCCTTCTCTACGGCGGCCCGCTGCAGCAGTGAGCCAGGCCTGGAGGAGAGAAGGAGCTGTGCAGTGATGGAGCTAGAACTGACTGGGCCCCACAGCGAAATTTAGTACGCCCCCCTCCCCCCCAATGTGTGTTCACATTACGTTTTTCCTATCGGTTTGATGTATACACATGTGCAGCGCTCCACGTTTTTGTATCCTGCAGAGTCAAGTAAAAAATGCATACGTTAACGTATATGTTTTTTTACCATGGAACTGTATGGTGAACGGACGCCGCTGTACGGCATCAGTCTGAGGCATCTGTCAATGCATACATTTTCAGTATGCATTAAATGGATGGCAAAAATGTGATGTGAACCCAGCCCTAGTATCAGAATAAGCCCCAGTACACAGCGGAGCAGCGTGGCGGAGAGGGGAGGCCGCCATGTACTGACAGAGCGCTACCTGGTCCTGGTGGTCAGAGATGAGGATTGTGCTTCCCAAGGATCATTTTCTACTGGGAAATACAGGGCACAGTATAATACACTAGAATCTATATAATATAAAGATATTAGCCCCACCCCCCGAATAATCATACAATTAGGGGGTCATTTATTATATAGAAATACGTCTATATTAGGCGTATTTCTGACACAGATGTGGCGCAAAGGTCCTTAACACCGCAATCTGTATCTTTTCCCGCTCATGCCAGGTCTAAAAAAAGTGGTGTGGGCAGAAAGGGATACAGTTATGGCCATCCAGTTATTGGATACCACCGCCATATAGTGATAACACCGCCATATAGTGATAAACACCGCCATATAGTGATAACACCGCCATACAGTGACCGGATAAAAGGGTATAGAGGGCACAGTACAGGGAATGACTATGGGCACTGCACAGAGTGTGGTAAGAGGGCACAATGCAGGGTATAAAGGGGCACAGTACGGGGTGGGGGGCACAGTCACATGACCCTGTGATGTTAGAAGGTCCTTATGGTGAATGCGGTTCAGATGCCACCATAATGAGAGGCAGAGGAGTGAGACAGGGGGCCCGGGGCCCTGGATGGACAGGAGGGGTGGACACAGCAAGTAGGTTGAAGGGGCTCTGAGGGGGATTCATACAAGTAGTGGCAGGAGGTCTGTGCAGGCAGCAACAGGAGATAGGAGGGTGGGACAGAGCCCTGGATACATGAGGGAGGAAAGGAGACAGCAGGGGCCCCATAAGGGTGATATAGGACAGGATATGGGGGGGGGGCAGGTGTCATGGAGGCAATCAGCTTAATAAAACAGTAACACAACTAAATAGAATGAAGCAGCAGTGTCCCCCCCTTTCCTCTGTCCACAGAGAAGAGACAGTCACAGTGCAGACTCACTCACAGACTGTGTTCACACTTCTCTGCTCCAGCTCCAGCCGTGCGGTCTCTCTCCAGTCTCCTCAGGCAGCGTGTGTCCTGTGTAGAGGGGGCGTGTCCTGAGTCTCTGCAGCTCAGGGGGCCCACCAGAGGGGTACTGCGTATGTGAAAGGACAGCAGTGAGAGCTCCCATCTGTATTCATGGAAGTGCTCATAGCAGCTCAGTGGGCCCCCCCAGGAGCATTGGGCCCGGGGATGCCGGGTTATGACGCCGGCCCTGGTTAGTTAGTTAGTTAGTTTATATATATATATATATATATATATATATATATATATATATGATACAGATAGTTAGTGGGAGATAGTCAGTGTAGGTTAGATAGTGATATAGTGTAGCTGATCTGCTGTTCATACAGACATAGTGCTGTGATGTCACAAGTTCACAACAATACTTAGTGCATCAATCAGTAATATGTAGTCAGACCTGCTAAAATGTGAACTTGCAGGTATTGCGCAAAAAATATACGCATCATTAATTGCCGATTTGTGCAATTGTGAATACATTGGAGCACTCCATCTGCATATAAAGCTATTGTAATGTTCTGCTGTGCCAACCATTTTCTACAGTCTCAGGAAACTTCTAGCAGCTTGAAAAATGTAGCAACAGTGACCCACACCTGTATTGTGCGCGCATTACGCGAATATTACATTGCCGATTTTCGCAATCAAGAAAATAATTTCGAATTTATACATTTATGACGATTATTCGCCCAAATATCGCAAATTAGAATATTGCCCTTGCCGCTCATCACTACTGGTGACTTGAAGAAGATGGGAACGGGGCTGCAGCTTAGGAATAGCAGGACTTTGGACAGTGTTTTTTTTAATTGGGTACAGGTTAAGGGTTAATTTGGCTGGCTCCCAGGCTGGACAACCCCCTTAACCAAAACTAAACCATAACCTGCAACTGTACAACCTGTGCTACCATCCACGTATTGGTCACCATAGACCCTATGGTTATCTAGGTTGGGATCAGTTGAACCACAAAAGGGAATCTGTCACCATATACTCTTGAAACAAATCTAGCTGACATTGGAGATGTGCGTTTGACAGCTGAATCCAACCCCGGTTTGTCCCGTGTTGATTGGTGGTCCCAATCCAGAGATTTAAGGGTACGACCACATGGCGTGGTCATGTAGCCTTAGCTGTGCTGTGTTTTAGTACCATGCAGTCTTATGGGCCGCGGCAGGCTCTAATTAAATGGAAACTGCATTGTTTAATTGGTCTGTATTGGTTGTTACTAGCCACCTGGCTCCTTCAATACCGCACGACCATTAAACAATAGAGACTGAGCCCGTATGTCCGATCGGTACTTGAACACAGAGAAGCTGCGTCGCAAAAGCCACACGACCATGCAGTCTAGTCGAACCCTAAGGGATTTTATTTTATGCAAATTAGCCCCTTGGTGCAACAAGGGCATTGCTTTTGCACCTCACTGCACCCAGAGCTCCGCCCTCTTTCTGTGCCAACCCCGCTCTGAGTGACAGGGCCAGGCACTGTAGAGGTAATCACGCCTGGCCCTGAAATCTCGCAGGTGCGCCGATCAAAAAGGTGCATGTGCAGCCTCAAGGTTTCAGGGCCAGCCGCCATTACCTCTACACTGCCTGACCCTGTCACTCAGAGCGGGGGTGGCGCTGAGCTCCCTCGTTACACCAAGGGACTAATGTGAATCATATAAAATCACCTATATGTCTGGATTGGGACCACCAATCAACATGGGACAAAGGGAGTTGGATTCACCTGCCATGAGCACATCTCCAGTGTCAGCTGGATTTATTTCTAAGTACGTTGTTACAGATTCCCTATGTAGGGCCCGTAATATGGATGCCAAGATGAGCTTTATTACAGCCTCCTGAGAGTGGCCTAGTTTTTTTGTTTTACCACAGTTGACGTAAAGGAGCTATCCCACAAAACACATTCATCATCCATTCACTGATGGGATACCCATCAATTACTAGAATGGGGATCCCAAGTGGAGCGGTGGCCTATGGGATTTGCAAGAGCAGCACTCCATTCAAACTCCTCTAGAACAGGGCTCAGGACCCCCTGATAGTGATCAGTGGGGAGGAAAGTTAGGATAGGGCTACATGTGTCGCACGACAGCAAGAAATATGTGCAACTTGCAATGGCGGATTATAAAAGGGGCGTTTGTGCCTGGCATTGCTAGAGGGCCCAACGCCGACCCAAACGCCAACATACTGCGGCGGGGCATGGGAGAGCATAGTTCCCTGCCCCGCCGCCGATCACCGCCATAGGCTTTAGGCGTAGTAGGCCTGAGGCCTATGTGGTAGTAAAACTATTACATGGGGAGCAGTGTTGAGGCAAATTACTTTTGGGGGGATTACTATGTGGGGGCAGTGTGGGGGAAAATTACTACATGGGGGTAGTGTGGGGGATGTTGCTATTGGGGAGGCACTGTAGGGGCATTTCTATTATAGGGTCCTATTAGGAGACATTATTTTTGGGGACACCATACAGGCATTATTACCTGGAGCACAATATAGGGTGTCATTATTATTACTGGGGGCACTCTGGGGGACATTAGAATTGCTATAGACACTATAGGGACCTTTGGGGTAATTTATCAAACTGGTGTAAAGTAGAACTGGCTTAGTTGCCCATAGCAACCAATCAGATTTCACCTTTCATTTTCACAGCTCTTTTGGAAAATGAAAGGTGGATTCTGGGCAGCTAAGCCAGTTCTCCTTTACACTAGTTTGATAAATTACCCCAATTATGTCTACTGGGGTCACTATTTTTTCAGCAGTATAGTACCTGGGGCATTAGGGAGCACAGTGGGCACAGTATTGGGAGTGGCAGCAGGATGACATTGTCAGGACACCAGGATGGGGAGTCTGTGTAAGGCCTAGTTCACACGATCGTTTTTTTTTGCGAGTGTACACGCCGTTTTTTTGTGTTCTGTATACGGTCCGTATACGGAACCATTCATTTCAATGGTTCCGCATTAAAAAAGGAATGTGTTCCGTAAGCATTCCATTTCTGTATTTCCGTTTTTCCGTTCCGTTGAAAGATAGAACATGTCCTATATTTGGCCGCAAATCACGTTCCGTGGCTCCATTAAAGTCAATGGGTCCGCAAAAAACGGAACACATACGGAAATGCATCCGTATGTCTTCCGTATCCGTTCCGTTTTTGCTGAACCATCTATTGAAAATGTTATGCCCAGCCCAATTTTTTCTATGTAATTACTGTATACTGTACATGACATACGGAAAAACGGAAAGGAAACGGAAACACAACGGAACTCAAAAACGAAACAACGGATCAGTGAAAAACGGACCGCAAAAAACTATAAAAGCTATACGTTTGTGTGAACTAGGCCTAACAAACTCTGCAGAGACGATATGCGGCTGAACGAATTACTCATGGCGGTGTGGATCATGAGGAGAAGATGAAAGAGAAGGTCTACATAACCGGAGACGTCACTGGATGTAAGAGGTATGTGGTTCTATATTCTCACTACTGTTACCTGCGTCTCATCTTCCCCTCTAAGTCTTTTTTATTATAATCATATGTATTTTATCTCACAATATTTTTATTGAAAAATAACATGTAAACATACATAACATGTCAATATATAAATCACAGTAGTAAGATGTTAATCATGAATGCATAGTTACCAATACATTGGACGAGTTCTACAGTTATGTACTTGAGGACCGACGGATGGGAAAGTGTGTGTGGGGGGGGGGGAGGGTATAAAATTAGGGAGGAGGTACATAGGATAAAATCAACAACGACAACAAAACTAGTTAGAACTAGTTAAAACTTGAGCCAGGGGATAAGTACATTATTGTGCCCAATCCTTCAACTCGGAGAGACAAAGTAGGTACAGAAGACTGTAACAGAAGACTGTTAATAATTATCAATTATTAAGTAAATATTAAGTAACAGCTAATGATTGACACAATGCTATACAATACGACTAGCTATAAAGTGATGCAATAATACACACGAACAGGTAAGTAATGAGGGAAAGAGTTCCCCCAAAAGTCTAATTAGCTCCCTGATTTCATGTTGTAGCGCCCCAAATTTGTACACACCAAATAGACAACTAGAGCCCTCTAGAGTGGTTATGTACCAGTGAGGAGAGGGAACCTGTCCCTCCATCTCTCCCACAGTTTTAAATACACTGCAAAGGTACCTTTGCATGAAGCCATAGTACCTTCCATTTCACAGTTATAACTGACTCTACGAATAACATCTGAAAGCTGGGAACCGAGGTGGACCTCCAGTGTTTTAGAGGCAGTTAAGACATGGAATATAATGGTGCGGAATAGTTTTGGAAAGGAGTCTGATTCAGTAAGAAGTAAGTACATAGCTGGTGTAAAGGGTATCGTACACAAAAAGAAAGAGGTCAGGAAATCATGTATCCTTTTCCAAAACTCCATAATCTTAGGACATTCCCAAAATACATGTAAGATAGTACTCGCATCTCCAGCATTGTGCTCAGACTTCTGAAAAAATTATAGATAAACGCTCTGGGGTCATATACCATCTATATAAAACTTTTTTAGATGCTTCCAAATGAAGAGAGTACTTAGAATACCTCAGAGAGCCTAAGAATATTTTTTGCCAACATACAGAATCATTTGAGATGTTTAAATCCGATACCCATTTTTCTACCCCGGAAACATTTGCTATATTGTATATTTCCAATAATAATTTGTATAACCTAGACAGGCCCTTACTCCGTCTTGAAGCACCAAAGAAATATAATTCAAAGGGAGATCTGGTCGAGCTGTGGTTTTTGGGGGAAGGAACCCAACAAGGATCTTAATCTGAGATATTTGAAGAATTCCTTATTGGATATGTTGTATTTATCTGCTATAGTGGCGAAAGATACTAAACCCGATCCATCCCAGATAGTGCCTATCGTCAAAATCCCCTTCCTTATCCAGTCTGTAAAGGAGATATCAGGGATCATATTTTCTATAGTTCCCAAGGAGATTTGAGGGATTTCCAAACTAACCACTTTTTTGGAAATAATTTCTTTCCATAAAATCATATGTATTTTAAATTTGGCAACTAAAAATTTAATTTGTAGTTACATATAGTTAAAGAGGACCTTTCATCTGTTTAACCCTAGTCTAATTAGGGTCTTTCCTTATAGAGCGACCCCCACTGATGTCATTGCACTTTTTTTTTTTTTCAAAGACCTCCCGTTCGTCCGCTGTTGTCTTCCGTTGATTTTGGCGCCTTTATATTCTAATTAGCCGACTCGGTTCTCTTCTCCCTGGCTGTGAGCACATTCAATCAGAGCTCACCGCTCATAGCCAGGGAGGAGCTCATTCTCCCATGATTGGATGCGCTCACAGCCAGGGAGAAGAGAAACGCTTCAGTCTCTGCCTAGTATAACCAAGTTGGGTAATTAGAATATAATGCGCTGTAATCAACGGGGGACAACAGCGGACGAACGGGGGGTCTTTGAAAAAAAAAAAGTGCGATGACATCAGTGGGGGTCGCTCTATAAGGTAAGACCCTAGTTAGACTAGGGCTAAACAGATGAAAGGTCCTCTTTAATACGGTTAAAAAAAGACATAAGTCTATCAATTTCAACCAAGGGATAGGCTGTCACCTGCAGTCCTATGTAACAGCCCAGATAATAGTGATGAATTTCTGTGTGCAGATAATGTATTAGATGTTACCTGCAGTCCTATGTAAAAATATAAACTAAAATGGAGGGAGGGGCCCAAGTTGGGTAGACAGCCCCGGGCTTATCATGCACTTAATCCGCCCCTGGTGACTTGTCTGCAATTTGCTGTCGCATGAATATTTTAGAACTGTGATTTGGCTGTAAAAAAATCAGCGTTCAGCCTTTCCGTTCTCCTACTTCGTTTAGGGCAGAAAAAACGGAAAGACGGATTCTGCAAATAACTGAGCCGAATGGAGCCTACGAACCCCATAGACCCCTATAGACTATAATAGGGTCCATTAGGTTTACACTCAGAAGATGATTTTGGAGCGGAGTCAAAAGTAGTGCATGCAGGATTTTTATCTCCGCTTCAAAACTCTTCTTCTGGGCGGAAACCTAACGGACCCCATTATAGTCTATGGGGGTCTATGGGGTCCGTAGACTCCGTTCGGCTCAGTTATGTGCTGAATTCGTCCTCTCCGTTCTTCCTGCCCCTATAACGGAGTAGGAGAACGGAAAGGCTGAACGCTGATGTGAACTTAGCCTTACAATAAAGTCAATGGAATAAAAGTCGCAAATTACTTGTGACACAACACAAAATGCATCGGGGCTGAATTTCTTTTGATACTGTCAAATCACAGCACTGCGGCACCATTAATAATCATTAGATTAAGTGTCACTCGACATGTGTGTCAGCTCGGCTGCCCATTAAGATGACCTTGTCTTCCCTATGGGCAATAACTTTTCATTCTCCAATCCCTAACTCCGTGTGATTTGCACATACAGTTAGGCCCATATATATTTGGACAGGAGACAACATTTTTCTCATTTTTGTTCTGTACATTACCACAATTGATTTTGAACAAAACAATTCAGATGCAGTTGAGGTTCAGACTTTCAGCTTTAATTCTGTGGGTTGAACAAAATGATTGCATAAAAATGTGAGGAACTACATCATTTTTTAAACTCAATCCCTTCATTTCAGGGGCTCAAAAGTAATTGGACAAATTAAATAATTGTAAATAAAATGTTAATTTCTGATACTTGGTTGAAACCCTTTGTTGGCAATGACTGCCTGAAAGTCTTGAACTCATGGACATCACCAGACGCTGTGTTTCCTCCCCTTTAATGCTCTGCCAGGCCTTTACTGCAGCGGTTTTCAGTTGCTGTTTGTTTGTAGGCCTACATACAAATCAAAAAAACAAAAACTGGAGACAGCACATCCAAAGTAATGGAATTTAATCCAGATGCAACGTTTCGGCTTAGATAGCCTTTGTCAAGCATGACAAAGGCTATCTAAAGCCGAAACGTTGCATACGGATAAATTCTATTACTTTGGACGTGCTGGCTTGTTTTTTGTTTATTTGATTTGTATGTACGCTGGTAGGGTTGAGCGAACCCGAACTGTAAAGTTCGGTTTCTTACCGAACTTTAGGGTTTTTTGTACCCGAACACGAACATTTTGTAAAAGTTCGGGTTTGAGTTCGGTGTTCGGCGATTTAATGGCGCTTTTGAAAGGCTGCAGGGCAGCCAATCAACAAGCGTTTAACTAGTGTGCCCTTAGAAGCCATCACAGCCATGCCTACTAATGGCATGGCTGTGATTGGCCAAGTTGCAGCATGTGACCAGCCTCTATATAAGCTGGAGTCACGTAGCGCCGCACGTCACTCTGCTCTTACTAGTTGTAGGGATAGGATGCTGCTGCTGTGAGGGAGAGATTAGGAAGACTCTGATATCTGCACTTGGTGTGAAATCAGCGATCTACAGCGTTTTTTGTTTTGGGGTGCAATGCAACATTTTTGTACCCTGCCCTGAGCCCAGTGAGACTGAAAAAAAAGTTTTAATCCGTCTGTTAGTTAGGTGGGCGGTCGGCGGCCATTTTGTGCAACAGCGACACACCAGCACTGCATATGTGCCAGGGACAATCATTTAATCCTGTTCTTGTAGTTCAGTGGCTGACATATACCCATTTTTAAAGTGCACTGTGAGTTCAGGGGACCCAGGGGGAGACATATCCCATTTTTTTCTGTAAAGTACCCCTGTGCTGCATTTCTGAGAGTGAAATATAATCAGTTAAATCCATCTGTTCCATTGTGGGGATAACATATTAAAAATTTTTTGTTGTAAAGTACCTCTGAGGCCTGCACTGCATATTTGAGAGGCAGGCACATAAATTCAGCAAATCCATCTGTTCCATTGTAGGGGTGACATATCCCAAAAATTTTATGTTAAAAATCCCTGTGCTTCATTTGTGAGAGTGAAATATAATCACAGTTAAATCCATCTGTTTCATTTAGGGTTAAAAAAAACCACTTTTTTTTTTGGGCACTAAAGTACCTTTTTGCCCTGTGTTGCATTTCTGACAGTCCAATAAAACCGCCAAATACTGCAGTTAAATTTTTTGCTGAAAAATTCTATTTTTTGTTGCTATAAAGTACATTTGCGGCCTACGCTGCATTCCTGTCAGTCAAATAAAACCTTTAAATACCGCTGTTACATTTTTGGGCTTCAAATTCCCATTTTTGGGTGTAAAGTACCTCTGAGGCCTGCACATGTGACAGGCAGGCACATACATTCAGCAAATCCATCTGTTCCATTGTAGGGGGGGGACATATCCACCATTTTTTAAGTTAAAAACTCCTGTGCTTCATTTGTGAGAGTGAAATATAATAACAGTTAAATCCATCTGTTTCATTTAGGGTTAAAAAAAAACTTTTTTTTGGGCACTAAAGTACCTTTTTTCCTTTGCTGCATTTCTGACAGTCCAACAAAACCGCCAAATACTGCAGTTACATTTTTTGCTGAAAAATTCACATTTTTGTTGCTATAAAGTACATTTGCGGCCTACGCTGCGTTCCTGTCAGTCAAATAAAACCATTAAATACCGCTGTTCCATTTTTGGGCTTCAAATTCTAATTTTTGGGTGTAAGGTACATCTGAGGCCTGCTGTAAGGGTCACGTCCACACACACACAGGGGGAAGGATAGTGACCACTGCGCTCCCCCCTCACCCTTGCCTACTTGCCTCACGAGTCCTGATGACAGGGGACAACTGGACGACAGTCCCTTACTTAGGATATGTGCAGGGAAGACAGACAAGACAAAATACGGAACCAAGAGAGCTACGCAGTACAAAGGGTTAAGCAAAGAATGGTCAGGAGAAGTCGGGGTCAAATACCAGGAGAGTAGAGAAGTACCAGAGGAGTCCGCAAAGAGTAGTCAGGTGGGAGCCGAGGTCACAATACCAGGAGGGATGCGCAGTACAGGAGGAGCAGGCAAAGGATCGTCAGGGAACAGGATCAGGTGAGTATTCAGTAGTCTAACAAATAGCCAGGAACCTAGAATTAACAGGCAACCTGTGGCCAGCAGGCTGCCTGTATTTATAGTGGGGTCTGAGGGTCATGTGACGTGGCCAGCGTCACATGACCGACAGACAGACAAGTTGAGCACCGAGTGATCAGCTCGGCGCTCAAGGCAGACCTAGGAGCAGGGAGTCTCCCAGCTAGCAAAGCCGCCCTGGGAACGAGACCAAACACAGATCCTCACTCCCGAAGCTAAGCAGCAGGTCTGCGGCTGATGGGAGACCGAGTGCGCCTTTGGCGCCCTGTGACAGTACCCCCCCTTTTACGAGGGGCCACCGGACCCAAGACTTCAGGCGATGGCCTTTCAGGGTGTTCTAAATTACATTTTCAAACAAGTCTAGGAGCATGAACCTCCCTGGCGGGTACCCAAGATCTCTCTTCGGGTCCATACCCCTTCCAGTGAATCGGGTACTGTAAGGAATTACGCACTCTCCTGACATCCACTATCTTAGACACCACATACTCGACAGCATCACTAACAAGAACCGGCGGAGGCGAGGCTTTCAACGGTACACCAGGTTCAAAATACTTTTTAAGTAGAGATTATGAAATACATTATGAATGTGGAACGACTGGGGCAGCTCCACTTAACAATACCGGATTAATCACCTCCGTGATCTTATACGGTCCAATAAAATGAGTAGCACATTTTCTAGAAGCTACCTTGAGAGATAGATTCTTGGAGGACAACCATACTTTATCCCCAACCTGAAATTTCACCCCCCTTGAACGTCTCCCATCGGCCTTGAGTTTTTGAGAACTTTGAGCCTTTTCTAGGTTCGATTGAACCCGAGCCCAAACTGTGCACAGTTCGGAGGAAAGTTTATCCGCTTCAGAGTTAGAGGAGGAGACAGACGACCCAGAATGGAAATGGGGATGAAAACCATGGTTACAAAAGAAAGGGGAGACCCCAGCAGAAGAATTGACACGGTTATTTAAAGCAAATTCAGCCAACGGAAGGAATTTGACCCATAATTGCTGGTCATCAGCAACATACAACCTCAAGAATTGTTCCACAGACTGATTAAGGCGTTCAGTCTGCCCATTACTCTCAGGATGGTAGGCGGAAGAAAAAGACAATGAAATTTTACATATTTGACAGAAGGCCCTCCAGAATTTAGACACAAACTGCACACCCCTGTCAGAAACAATATTTTCTGGGATGCCATGTAAACTAACAATCTCTCTCCCAAAAATAGACGCCAGGGTTTTTGCATTCGGAAGTTTAGACAGGGGAATGAAATGAACCATCTTGCTAAACCTACCACTACCCAAACCACAGTCTTACCCTCCGCCAGCGGTAGGTCAGTTATAAAGTCCATCGAGATATGGGACCAGGGTCTACTGGGAATGGGTAGGGGTCGTAGGTTACCAGCAGGGCGAGTCCTAGGAGTCTTAGACCTGGCACAAACCTCACAGGCTGACACGTAGGACTTGACATCCCTGGTCAGAGTGGGCCACCAATAAGATCTAGAAACCAGATCCTTAGTGCCCTTAAAACCCGGATATCCACAAAAGGCAGAATCGTGACACTCCCCCAACAGCTGGAGACAAAATTGTACGGCAACAAACAACTTATCTGTTGGGGTGGATGCCGGTGCCAGATGTTGTTCAGCCTTAAGGCGAGCCGAGATATCCTGGGTTAGAGCTGCTAAGAAGATGTTTGCTGGTAGGATGGATTCAGGCGGTGCCTCAGTGGGTTGAAAAGCATGGAAGCTCTGAGATAATGCGTCTGCCTTCACATTTTTACTTCCAGGCCTAAACGTAATGGAGAAATCAAAACGGGTAAAAAAACAGAGCCCATCGGGCTTGCCAGGGATTCAACCTCTTAGCAGACTCGAGAAACATTAGGTTTTTATGGTCAGTGACAACAGTTACCCGATGCCTTGCCCCCTCCAAAAAATGCCTCCACTCCTCAAATGCCCATTTAATAGCCAGAAGCTCCCTATTCCCTATGTCGTGGTTTCTCTCCGTGGGAGAGAATTTCCTGGAGAAGAAGGCACACGGTCTCATGTTAGTGAGGCTAGCAGGATCTTGTGAAAGGACTGCTCCTGCGCTGTCCTCGGACGCATCCACCTCCACAATAAAGGGTCTATCCTGATCAGGCTGGATCAGAATGGGAGCGCTACTAAATGCCTTTTTTAATGTTTCAAATGAAGAAATGGCCTTGGTAGACCAATTCTCCAAATCCGCCCCTTTCTTAGTAAGGTCGGTCAATGGTTTAGCAATTACAGAAAAATTCATGATAAATTTACAAAAAACGTTGTAAGGCCTTTAAGGATGAAGGCCTTACCTATTCCTTAATTGCCAAAACCTTACCAGGATCCATCTTAAAGGCATGAGGAGTCAGAACATGCCCTAGAAACAGTGTCTCCTGTACACCAAAGACACATTTCTCTTGCTTATCGGATAGCTGGTTCTCCCTCAACACCTCTAATACTTGTTTGACACATGAGATTCGAAATCAGGAGAGAATATCAAAATGTCGTCAAGATAGACAATAATAAATTTACATTGGGTATGTTGGGATGGCTCACCCTCCAAATTGCAAGGAGTGGGTGCTCCCCCTAAAAGGTAACCCCAATCCTTTAAAGAGAAACAAATATACGTATAAATAAGAGGTGCACACCTACATCTAGAATTCACACAGGACAATAGCCAATGTATTACTAAAATGGTTTATTTACTATATGATATATAACAAATAAGGTACCTATTTTATCACACTAAAAATGACATAAAATACATATATTAAAATATAACCGTACTGGGGTTATTGTGTACAATAATATCGGACATCGGTCATATACTCAGTGCCTGATACAAAGTTTCTGAGTCGCAGCCAATGAATTAATAAATACAGTCTCTGTAATTATCCACGGCATATCTGGAATTTATTCAATGTGAAAAGTTCCACTGTACTTAGTGATTACTAGGTGGATATAATAATAAATTTACCTAAGAACTCCCTAAGAATATCGTTCATTAAGTTTTGGAACACAGCTGGGGCATTGCTGAGTCCAAAAGGCATCACCTGATATTCAAAGTGTCCTATCGGAGTATTGAACACTGTCTTCCATTCGTCTCCCTCCTTGATTCGGATTAGATTGTATGCCCCTTTCAGGTCAATCTTGGAAAACCAGGTTGCCCCCAGAACCTGGTTAAATAAATCTGGAATCAATGGGAGAGAGTATCTATTTTGGACAGTGATTTTATTTAATCTGGGGTAATCAATACAAGGCCTAAGACTGCCATCCTTCTTCTTAACAAAGAAAAACCATGCTCCCATAGGAGAGACTGAAGGTCTAATATGCCCTTTAGCAAGGCTCTCCTTAATATAATCTTTCATAGCCTTGCGTTCAGGCTTAGAAAGATTATAAATTCGCCCTTTTGGAAATTCGGCACCCTCTATTAGCTCTATGGCGCAATCATAAGGTCTATGGGGGAGGGGGGGGGTAGAACCTTGCCCTAACTCAAAAGAACGGAGTTTCTCTCCTAGCTCCTGCACCATCTGTGTCAGGTTAGAGACATGGTCAGTCAGGGTCACAAGAGGATTCCTGATACAGTGGTTATTTTGCCTGTTAATCTGTAACGGTCACGTCCACACACACACACAGGGGGAAGGATAGTGACCACTGCGCTCCCCCCTCACCCCTGGCCCTGCCTACTTGTCTCACGAGTCCTGATGACAGGGGACAACTGGACGACAGTCCCTTACTTAGGATATGTGCAGGGAAGACAGACAAGACAAAGTACGGAACGTGAACGGAACGGGTCAGAACCAAGAGAGCTACGCAGTACAAAGGGTTAAGCAAAGAATGGTCAGGAGAAGCCAGATCCTCGCTCCCGAAGCTAAGCAGCAGGTCTGCGGCTGATGGGAGACCGAGTGCGCCTTTGGCGCCCTGTGACACCTGCACATGTGACAGCTAGGCACATACATTCAGCAAATCCATCTGTTCCATCGTAGGGGTGACATATCCACAATTTTTTTAAAACCCCTGTGCTTCATTTGTGAGTGAAATATAATCACAGTTAAAAAAAAAACTTTTTTGGGCAATAAAGTACCTTTTTGCCCTGTGCTGCATTTCTGGTAGTTAAAGAATCTATCAGTTTCATTGTGTGAGCGAAATAAACATTTTTTTGGCAACAAAGTACCTTTGCTGCCTGCACTGCATAGCAGACCGGGCAATAAGTTAAAAAATAATTGTCTGTTCCATTGTTGGGTGACATTAACCCATTTTTCCCGTCAAAAAAACCCTGCTCTGCCTAGGTGACAGGGACCTAAATTTCTAAAATTCATCTGTTCCATTGTTGGGTGACATTAACCCATTTTGGCCGTCAAAAAAACCCCTGCTCTGCATTGTTCACATGGAACTTAATTTAGTAAAAACGTCTGTTACTTCGGTGGGTGACCACACAAAATGAGGAGAGCGTCAAACAAGGTACGTGGCCCTGGTCGTGGTGCTGCTGGTGTTAGTGGAGCTCTTATTGCAGGGAGAAGACGTGGTCGATCTGTGCCAGCTACATACCCAAGTGAAACACCTTCCTCAAGTGTGAGTAGGCGACAGAACCTTCAGCGTTATTTGGTAGAGCCGAATGCGGCTCTACAAATGGTGAGGCCAGAACAAATACAGGCGATAGTAGATTGGGTGGCTGACAGTGCCTCCAGTTCTTTCACATTGTCTCCCACCCAGTCCCCTTCTGAAAGATCACAGTTTGCACCTCATCCAGTCTGAGCCCCAAGTCATGCAGCAGTCTCTTCTGCTTTTTGATGACTCTGCTAGCAGGGTTTCCCAGGGCCATCCACATAGCCCTGCCCCAGAAGTGGAAGAGATTGAGTGCACCGATGCCCAACCACTTATGTTTCAGGACGCGTCCATGGGAGGACCACCGCAGCACGTCTCGGGTGATGACGAAACACAGGTGCCAACTGCTGTGGCTTTCTGCAGTGTGCAGACCGACAAGGAGGGCAGGGGTGAAGACTGGGTGGAAGATGATGTGGAGGACGATGAGGTCCTTGATCCCACATGGAATCAAGGTCATGCAAGTGACCTGTGTAGTTTGGATGAAGAGGCGGTGGTCACACAGAGCCACCAGCACAGCAAAAGAGGGAGCAGGGTGCAAAAGCGGAGCGGCCATCCCCTAGACAGTACGTCTGCTACTGCCCACCGCACCAAGGGACCGAGCACACAAAAGCCAGCTCCAAGGAGTTCCCTGGCGTGGCAGTTCTTCAGACAATGTGCTGACGACAAGACACGAGTGGTTTGCACGCTGTGCAATCAGAGCCTGAAGCGAGGCATAAACATTCTCAACCTGAGCACAACCTGCATGACCAGGCATCTAAGTGCAAAGCACGAGCTGCAGTGGAGTAGACACCTCAAAAACCAAGAAAGGTCTCTGGCTCCTCCTGCTTCCTCTTCTGCTGCAGTCTCAGCCTCTTCATCCCCCTCTGGAGTGACAGTGCCACCTGCCACCCCGCAAACAGAGGATGTGCCAGCACTCATATCCGACAGTATATTCTAACACAGAGGCGTTCCCATTGTGATGGGGACGCCTTTAGTTAGAATATACTACAAACTGTGTACATGACTGCCCCCTGCTGCCTGGCAGCACCCGATCTATTACAGGGGGCTGTGATCCGCACAATTAACCCCTCAGGTGCTGCACCTGAGGGGTTAATTGTGCATATCATAGCCACCCTATAAGAGATCAGGGGCTGCCAGGCAGCAGATCCTCCTCCCTCCCCAGTTTGAATATCATTGGTGGCCAGTGTGCGGCCTCCCCCTCCCTCTATTGTAATATCATTGGTGGCCAGTGTGCGGCCCCTCCCTCCCTCTATTGTATTATCATTGGTGGCCAGTGTGCGGCCCCCCTCTCCCTCCCTTTTATTGTATTATCATTGGTGGCCAGTGTGCGGGCCCCCCCCCCGGCCCTCCTCTATTGTATTAATATCATTGGTGGCCAGTGTGCGGCCTCCCCTCTCTCCCCCCCGATCATTGGTGGCAGCGGAGAGTTCCGATCGGAGTCCCAGTTTAATCGCTGGGGCTCCGATCGGTAACCATGGCAACCAGGACGCTAATGCATGCCTGGTTGCCATGGTTACTTAGCAATATTACAATATTAGAAGCATCATATTTACCTGCTGCGCTGTCTGTGACCGGCCAGGAGCTCCTCCTACTGGTAAGTGACAGATCATTAAGCAATGCGCCGCACAGACCTGTCACTTACCAGTAGGAGGAGCTCCCGGCCGGTCACAGACAGCGCAGCAGGTAAGTATGATGCTTCTAATATTGTAATATTGCTAAGTAACCATGGCAACCAGGCATGCAGTAGCGTCCTGGTTGCCATGGTTACCGATCGGAGCCCCAGCGATTAAACTGGGACTCCGATCGGAACTGGAGAAAACCATCGGATATACCATCGGATTGGAGAAAACTCCGATCCTATGTTATATTAACTCCTGACTTTACATTGAAAGTCAATGGGGGACGGATCCGTTTGCAATTGCACCATATTGTGTCAACGTCAAACGGATCCGTCCACATTGACTTGCATTGTAAGTCAGGACGGATCTGTTTGGCTCCGCACGGCCAGGCAGACACCAAAACGACTTTTTTTTCATGTCCGTGGATCCTCCAAAAATCAAGGAAGACCCGCGGACGAAAAAACGGTCACGGATCACGGACCCCGTTTTTGCGGACCTTAAATAAAAACGGTTGTGTGCAGGAGGCCTAACAGTGAGTTTCACAGCACATCACCCCCTTGACAATGACCTTCACAGGGGCCCGCCCCCTTAACAGTGGCCTTTCCATTAATCTGCCCCTTAACACTGACCTCCATAGCGGACCATCCCCTTAACTGTGACCTCCACAGCAGCCTGCCTCAGGGTGGCCAGAGGTCAAGTTTTAGGCAGGACATTCCGGCTTTCAGACTTCCTGTCCTCTGTCTGGCGCAGGGCCTGGACTGACACAGGGATGTCCTTTGAAACAGCTTACTCTCAGACAGCAGCACTGTGCTGTCTGAGTGTGAGCTGCAGGGAGAAAGTCACCGTCTCTCCCACCTCTGCAACTGACAAGTTGATATTTAACTTCATTTTTTCAATCCCTGTCGGCTGAGGAGTGGGAGGTGGCGTAGCCTAATTGGATTAGGGGCGTGACTTAGCGGGACCTCGGGTTTTAAGTTTGTCTTTCGAGGGTGGACACATTGTGACATGGGGCGTGTCTGGGCTCCATCTTGCAAGACTGATACCCCTCTGGGCACCTTACTGGCTCATTTGCATACCAAATAAACTGGATTTTCAGAGGATAAAAACATCTATTGCTGGAACAAAGGCACATCTTGAAATAAGGTACTAAGTGCTATTAGGCATGGCTTTACTTCAATAGCAATTATCCTTGTGACAGATTTCCTTTAAAGCTGTCCTACAGCAGTGAAGATAAATGGCTGGGTTGTTATGGAAACCGAGAGTAAAACTGTGTATGTGGAGGCTAACGGCCTGCGAGCTTCTATTGGCTGATAAGGGTCATGTGACCAAGCTTCTATTGGCTAATGCATTTTTTGGAAATATCTCAGGAACGGTACGTCCTAGAGAGCCGAGACCTGGTCTAAAACCTTCCAGGACACCTGATGTACCTGTGTGCCAAATTTCGTGATTGTAAATGCGACGGTGCGGATTCCTTTAGCAGACATACACACACATACACTCAGCTTTATACATTAGATTTGGATATTGATACCCCTATATCTTGGAGTGTTGTTCACTTGGTTGGCTGTTGTGAAGGGGTTTCTCTTCACCATGGTAATTATTCTGCGATTATCCACCACTGTTATCTTTGGTGGGCATCCAGATTTTTTTGCATTGTTGAGGTCACTAGTGCTTTATTTCGCAGGATGTACCAAACTGTAGAGTTTGCCACTCCTAATAGTGTAGCAATTTCTCAGATGTTTTTTTTTCTGTTTTCGCAGATGAAGGATGGCTTGTTTCACCTGTATGGAGAGCTCCGCATGTTTACTTCTCGGCAAAATCTTCAAAATGCAAGCACCACACCTCAGATCAACTCCAGGCCTTTTATGTGCTTAATTGAGAATGAAATTATGAAGGAATTGCCCACACCCAGGAGCAGACTGACAACTCATGTGGCCCCCGGGCAATAGGATATTATGGGGCCCCTATGTCTCCGCCCACCCTCCAGCCACACCCACACACAGCCCCACCCACATCACCTACACTTGGTACAGAATTTCTCTTCACTATGTTCAAAATAAAAGTTAATTATAGTTAATGGGGCCAGCGGGCATTCTGTCTGCATCCAACAGTGCCGGATGCAGTAAATTCCGGCAAGCTGTTCTCAGCTGGAACAGCCTGCCAGAATCACTAACGCATATGTGAAGGCAGCCTAATACAGCGCCACATACCTCTTTCATCCAGTGTCGTCTACTTTGATGTAGATATTCTCTTTCTTCATCTTCTCCATTCAGACCAGACCGCCATGATGATTTCTTTCAGCCATCTCTCATCTCTGCAGAGTTTGACAGACAGACATCTTAGTTTCCTACTTTTCCTCTCACCTTCTCAACATCCCATCATGCACCCCGAATACTGAGACACTGTACCCCCCAAAACTATACTGTAGAAACAGATAAACCCCCAGAAAATACTAGTTACACACAGATAGCGCCCCCTTCAATATTTATTGGAACACAATGCTCTAAAAAATAACTGCACCCAGCAAATAGTGCCCCTGACACTAATAGTGTAACCATAATGTCCCCCAAAAATAACTGTGCTAAGCTGATACTGTGCCAGGGTGCCCCCACAGTAATAGTGCTCCCCAAAATCCCAGCAATAGTAATAATTCTGTGCCAGAGTGCACTTAGTAGTAATAGTGCTCCTACAGTGCCCCCAACAGTAATTGTGTCCCAGAAGTAATAATGTTCCCATAGTCCATTTGTAATAAAGTCCCCTTATAATGTGCGCCAGTACAAAAAATGCCCAGTTGTGTGGCAGTAAATAAAAATCCTCCTCTTAGTGCCCCCAGTAGAGCCAATGTCCCCAGAGTGCCCTCATGTGATCAAATGACCCGTACTGTGTGCCATTACAAAAAACACTTAGTGCCCCCAGTTGAGCTAAGGTGCCCATAGTGCCCCTATAATTTGTGCCAGTATAAAATACTCCTATATAGTGCTCCAGAAGATGCCCCCATAGTGCTCCTCCCCCGTCCCCATAGTGCCCTTCATAATGTACCAGTATAAAATGCCCCTACAAACTGCCCCACATAGATGCCCCCATGCTTCTCTCCCCCCTTCCCCATAGTGGCACTAAAATGGGTGCCATTATTAAATGCCCCTATATAATTCCCCCATAGTGCTCTTCTCCCCCACTTATCCATAGTGCCCCCCCATAATGCATGCCAGTATATAGGGCCCCCAGTAGATGCCCCGATAGTGCTCCTTTCCCCCACACTTCTCCATAGTGCCCCCCATAATGTGTGTCAGTATGTAGGGCCCGCAGTGGAAGCCCCCATATTTGCCAATATATAGGGCCCCCAGTAGATGCCCCCATTGTGATCCCCCCCTTCTCCATAGTGCCCTCCCATAATGTGCCAGTATATAGAACCACCAGTAGATGCCCTGATAGTGCTCCTCCCCCCTTCTCCATAGTGCCCCCCATAATGTGCCAGTATATAGGGCCCTTATTAGATGCCCCCCATATGCCAGTATATAGGGGCCCCCAATAGATGCCCCCCTCTCCATAGTGCACCCCCATAATGTGCCAGTATATAGGGCCCTCATTAGATGCCCCCATAGTGCTCCTCCCCCTTCTCCATAGTGCCCTCCCATAATGTGCCAGTATATAAGGCCCCCCAATAGATGCCCCCACATAATGTGCCAGTATATAGGGGCCCCCATAAGTGCTCTATTTCCCCCTTCTTGCTATACTATACTAAAAATAATTAAAACAATAAACACTTATACTTACCTCCATGACACTCTCAGTGTCTCAATGCAGGCCTCTTCTGGCTTGTGTCCCGCTCTGTACGGCTCAGGTGGCGCAATGACGTCATCGCGCCGCCTGCAACGGCCTCTGAGAGGAACGGGCAAGGGAGATGCCTCTCCCCTGCCACGCACCGTTCATCTGTACGGCGATACAGATGACTATAGAGATGAGCGCTTCCACAATGGAAGTGCTCATCTCTCCCTGCCACTGCCGCCCGGCCCCCTAGTGGCCGTGGGCCCTCGGTCCATGACCGAGTGCCCGAATGGTCCGTCCGCCCCTGCCCATGAAACAGCCTTTCAGTGAATTGTCCGATTACTTTTGGTCCCTTTAAAAACAGGGTGCCCCATGTAAAGGAGCTGAAACTCCTAAACCCTTTATTCAATTTTAATGTGGATACCCTCAAATGAAAGCTAAAAGTCTGGACTTTATGTCCATTATATAACTATAACTTGAATATGTTTTAGCAAACAGGTAAAAAAAAATAAAAAATTCTGTCAGTGTCCAACTATATATGGACCTAACTGTAGCTGCCAGGTCTTAGCAGACCCAGATCAGCTCAATAGTGAGGTTGTACAAATCTCTGGGGTTGTATCCCCCTTGTATAGGAGGAATCAGAAATAATAATAAAAAAATTTTTTAATGTCCCCCAAAGGTCTCGTATGACCTTATGAGGACACAAAGTGTAAAAAAAGAATAAATAAATAAAAATACGAGCTCACCAGAGCTCCTAGCCCTTCCCTTGGCAACCATAACCCATACTGTATATCAAAATGACCGTTGCGGAAAGGGGACATCATTAAAAATAAATATTTCAGTTGCACATTCTGCTATTATTAAAGGGGTTCTGCAGTTTTTTTAAACTTGCATGGAGCTTAGCCGCGCCCAGGCCATCGATACTAGTCGTGGCGTCACTGGGCCTGCGGTAAACAGCGAGAAGGCCGCGGCGCTGCTGGAGCGTCGCCGCCTTCTCAAACAGCTGATCGGCGGATAGATCATCAGTTTAAAAAAACTGCAGAACCGTATTTTCCTGGGGATAAAAAAATACAAGAATGAAAATAAAACCACAAAAAAGGCGCAAATGTAATTCACATGAAACAAGTCATGGCTTTCAGAAGCATGTACTAGGAAGCAAAAAAAAAACATTAAAAAAAAAACGGAAAATGCTCTGGTCAGGAAGGAGGGTAAAGGCCTAGCCTTGAAGTGGTTAAGGTTTTTTTTTTAGAAGATGTTCTCCAACAGCTGAGGCCGCCAGTAACCACACAGGGTGACCCGTTTTTTGCATTTTCTTCTCTCAGTAAACAGACGAGATGACCCGTTTGGAGGACGAGCAGCGCTCTCCCGCCTGTCACTCCCTCCTGTGTTACTTTTTATGTCACGGAACCGTTCGTGTCACCAGCCATTTTGTGCAGGTTACTGGAACCCTTCTGAGTACGCGCCGCTAGAACTACAATTCATCTTGTCCGTCTCATTCTTCATAAAAGCGATTATCGCGACTGGCGACAAGTCATTAACCCTTCCGCCTGTGACAGCAAAGGAGTGAAAAAAAAAAAAAAAAAAGCAGGAACGCTACGTATTGCATTTGCCCACAACCAAAATGGCGTCTCGCGCGCTCCTTCCCGGCTCCCGTAGTGCGGCTTGTGTATTGTGGGCATGGAATCCCCAGGGCTGCCCTCCGATCCTCTCGGCGCATGCGCAACAGGAAACTCCATGATCTGGCTCTGGAGCCCAGGGAAGGAAAAACAGCCACTGAGAAGAGAGAGGCAGGGGTAGCTGGGAAATCTAGTAGCAAGCAGTGAGCACAGGCCTGAGCCAGCCAGCTGCATTACCTGCCCCCCTATCCTCTAAGCGGACGGACCCCCGGGGGTGGTGAACAGGTTCTCTGGGCACTGCACGGAGCAGAGTGACACAACGACCCCCCACTGCCAGCCAAGAGGAGCCTGATAAGGAGGGGCTGCTGCTGCCAGGACATCAACAACATCCCCAAACCAACAACAACAAGAATGAGAGGGAAGCAGTAAACCGGGGCAGGCTTTATTGCTCTTTGTTGTGGCATTTATTAACCCCCCCTGCTCCGGAGGCCTGGGAGGAAGGGGCAGCTGCTGCCTGTCATCCGCACGGTGCTGCCCACAAACTTCAGCTGCCGGAGGTAAGTGACAAGAGCATGTCACCTCTCCAGGTGTGGGGGCAGGGATAGGACGAGCCCTGTCTGGGTCTCAGATGGAGACGAACTCGACCAGTTCTGGACACAGCTCTTCTCTCCCCTCTGGGGCTGCACAACCATTCTCAGGACTTACCTGGCTGTGGGGCTAGCGTTTACACCGCAGTAATGTATGCTGTGCCCTGGGATGTGGCAAAAGGTACGTGGAACCGCGTCTGCAGAAGTTGTCCACCGCCTGACACGGCCACACAAGCTGCCGCCAACTGTCAGTGAGCGCCATACGTATCATCGCCTAACCGTATAGATCGTCCCCGTGCTACATGCGTTTTATGCGGACAGCACGCCGACCCATTCGTTTCTGTGGGGCCATGCGCACGTCTGTATTTTTTATTTTTTTTCCGCGTCCGTATGGCCGTTCCGCAAGTTATAGAACATGTCCTATTCTGGTCCACATTGTGGATGAGAATAGTCCTTTCTATTGATGGGAGTGAGAGAAACGCGGAAGGTATCCGTATTTTGTGGATTTGTTGGTTGCGGACTGAAATCCGGACACGTGTGCATGAAGCCCAAGGGTGTTTTGCGGTGGTTTTCAGCACTCTCACCTGCTGCAGATGTTAGCTCAAATTAGGAGATGCGGGCCACACAAGTGACTTTTCTGTTTCTGCCTAGTGGCTTTATTTTTTATACATTTGGTGACTTTTTTTTTTCCAGGCGCTTTCCATATCCTCCTGGATAGAGAAAAAAAAAGTTTCAGTATGTTAATAAATAAAAAAAAGTTTTTTCTAGCAGTTTTTTTCTCTATGCATAAGGATATGGAAAACAGCTGAAAAAAAGCCATCCATACATTTTATTAAAAAAAAAAAAAAGCCGCTAAAATGCCATAAAAATTGTTTGCAGTATGTAAAAAGTTTTTAGGGCTTATTTTCAGTGGTAAAAAAATGCAATAGTAAATTCATGTGTACGGGCCTTTAGGGTACATGTGTAGATTATGCAGCTTTTGGGGCAGTTTTTGTTATGTTTTTGCCTCCAAATCTGGATATGCTACTTGCAGATTTTGTCCCAGATCTCACCCCTTGCATTAGGGCTCATGTACACCGCCATGTGTGCCCCGTGCCCGCCTGCATACAGCGGGTCTGCAATATAGGGCATCGGCCCTGTGCACTCCGTCTCAAGCATGGGAACCCTTTGACTTGAATGGGTCCACAGTCCTCAAGATACAGAGAGGAAGCACGGCGGAGCGCTTCTGCGGGATTCCGGTCCATGCCTCCGCACCTCAAAAAAAATAAAACCTGTCCTATTTTGTGAATGGGTCCACATTCGCAAACTGTGTGCACACGGACAGTGCCCATGCATTGCGGACTGCAATTTGCAGTCCACAGCACTGGCATGGGGCATGAGCCCTTACAGGCTGCTAGATCTGCACTAGTGTTGAGCGAAGCGAACTTCGGATGCTTCACCCGAAGTCACTTCGTTCAAGACTTCCGAATAATACTGTACGGAGATCAGTCTCTGTACAGTATTAGAATGTATGGGCTCTGATGAGCCGAAGTTTGTTATTCGCGAAGTCGCGCGTGACTTCATTGAGTTGATTCTTAAAGTGGAAAACCACTTTAAAAGCTGAAACCGAACTCGGCTTCTGTTCCATCTGGTACCTTGGAGCCGAAGCCGAACCCTACTTTAAAAATCAGCTACCGAAGTTACTCAATGAAGTCACGCGCAACTTCGCAAATAACTAACTTCGGCTCATCGGAGCCCATACATTCTAATGCACAGGCACAGACCAAGGGGCAGCCGCATGCGGATCGCGGACCCATTCACTTGAGTGGGGTCCGCGATCCGCATCCGACGGTCTGCACCGCAAAATAGTAGTGCGTGCGCTACTTTTTTGCAGTGTGGAGGCACGGCCAGAAACACCACGGAAGCACTCCGTGGGGTTCCGATCCGTGCCTCCGTTCCGCATCTCCGTGATTGCGGACCCATTTAAGTGAATGGGACCGCGATCCGTGATGCGGAATGCACATGGCCGGTGCCCGCAATACGGCCACGGGGGGGCACGGTCGTGTGCATGTAGCCTAACACTGTGAATTCTTCATATGAAAATTCAGGCGCAAAATGCAGTGTGTGCCTATGCCCTAAGGCAGGGGTAGGCAGCCTCCGGCACTCCGGCTGTTGTGAAACTACAACTCCCAGCATGCATACTTGCTCTCCTCTTCTAAGAACTCTCGTAGAAATGAATGGAGCATGCTGGGAACTGTAGTTTCACAACAGCTGGAGTGCCGAAGGTTGCTGATCCCTGCTCTAAGGGACGGCTACACACGCCGACAATGGTCGTGGCCAGGATCACAGGGGCATCGCAGTGTAGAGGTAATCTCATAGAAATAAATGGTGTTCCGCTACTGCGACCCCTGATTTACCAATTTTTTTTTTGCTATTCAGGAATTGCAGTTGTACACAAGCGACCCCCTTCAATTTTATGGGATCACCACTATACTGCGATGTCCCTGCGATCCTGGCTGCGACCAGGGTCACCGTGTAGCATACCCTAAGGCCTCTTTCACAGGGGCGTCGTGTGTGAGTGCCAGACAAGATGCGGGTGCGGTTTTTCCGCGTGAGTGCAAAGTATTTTAATGCGTTTTGCATGCACGTGAGAAAAATCTGCATGTTTGGTACCCAGACCCGAACCCGGACTTATTCACAGAAGTTCGGGTTTGGGATCGGTGTTCTGTAGATTTTATTATTTTCCCTTATAACATGGTTATAAGGGAAAATATTAGCATTCTTAATACAGAATGCTAAGTAAATTAGGGATGGAGGGGTTAAAAAATAAAAAAACAATAATTAAACTTGCCTCGTCCACTTGTTCGCGCAGCCCATCTCTTCTTCTTTCTTCTTTTGAGGACCTGGGAGAAAAAGGAGCTTTGGTGATGTCAATGCGCTCATCACATGGTCCATCACCATGGTGATGGACTATGTGATGGACCATGTGATGAGCGCAGTGACGTCACCATAGGTCCTTTTCCTTCCAGGTCATCAAAGAAGAAGAAAGGAGAGCTGGGCAGTGCGAACAAGTGGATGAGGTGAGTTTAATTATTGTTTTTTATTTTTTAACATGCTGCGATTTTTACGCAACGCACCAGCGATGTGTGAAAATGACTGCTCATGTGCACAGCCCCATTGGATTGAATGGGTCCGGATTCAGTGCGGGTGCAATGCGTTCACCTCACGCATTGCACCCGCACGGAATTCTCGCCGTGTGAAAGGGGCCTAAGGGTGCTTACTTTTTTTTTTTTTACATGAAATTCATGCATTTTTTTGGGGGTTTAGGGTACTTTCACACTAGAGTTTTTCTTTTCCGGCATAGAGTTCCGTCCTAGGGGCTCAATACCGGAAAATAACTGTTTTATCGTGCACATGAGATTTGTCTAATCATTCAAGGTGCTGATACTGTACAACAATACTGTTTGTGCACGAAAATCAATGTGGGAAAAAACGCACATAATCCGCACTGTGTGTAGGTGGCTTTAGGGCACTTTCACACTAGCTTTATTCTTTTCCGGCGCTGAGTTCCGTCCTAGGGGCTCTATACCGGAAAATAACTGATCAGTTTTATCCCCATGCATTCTGAATGGAGAGCAATCCGTTCAGGATGCATCAGGATGTCTTCAGTTCAGTCTTTTTGACTTTTCAGGACGGAGATAATACCGCAGCATGCTGCAGTTTTATCTCCGGCCAAAAAAACTGAACACTTGCCTGAATGCCGGCATTTTTTTCCATAGGAATGTATTAGTGCCGGATCCGGCATTCAAATTGCCGCATTGACGGAGCCGGTATTCTGGTCTGCGCATGCGCAGACCTTGAAAAAAAAAAATGATGACACCGGAAAAACAGATCCGGTATTGCAATGCATTTTTCTGACTGATCAGGCATTTTTCAGACTGATCAGGATCCTGATCAGTCTGAAAAATGCCTGATCAGTAAAGAAAAATGACATGCCTTTGCATACAGTTTGCCTGATCAGGCAGGCAGTTCAGGCAATGGAACTGCCTGCCGGAATCAAACAACACAAGTGTGAAAGTACCCTTAGAAAAAAAACGCAAGTAAGATGTGACTAGGGCTACTTTCACACTTGCGTTGTTTAATCCGGCGTTCAATTCTGACACTGGAACTGCCCGCCGGATCCGGAAAAACGTGTGAAAATGGGTTACATTTGAATGCTGATCAGGATTTTGATCACAATGAAAAAAACGGATCCGCCATTTATGGACTTTAACTTTTTTTTCACATTTATCGGGTTTAACATGGAAAAGCCGGATCCGGTTTGACGGAACACACGGCGTTAATTCAAGTCAATGGGAAAAAGGCCGGAATCGGCGTTCAGTCAAAGTGTTCCGGATTTTTGGCTGGAGGTAAAAATACAACATGCTACGGTTTTCTGAAAAGTCTGATCAGTCAAAAAGACTGAACTGAAGACATCCTGATGCATCCTGAACGGATTAGGGCTCTTTCACACCTGCGTTCTTGTCTTCCGGCATAGAGTTCCGTCGTCGGGGCTCTATGCCGGAAGAATCCTGATCAGGATTATCCTAATGCATTCTGAATGGAGTGAAATCCGTTCAGGATGCATCAGGATGTCTTCAGTTCCGGAACGGAACGTTTTTTGGCCGGAGAAAATACTGCAGCATGCTGCGCTTTTTGCTCCGGCCAAAAATCCGGAACACTTGCCGCAATGCCGGATCCGGAATTAATGCCCATTGAAAGGCATTGATCCGGATCCGGCCTTAAGCTAAACGTCGTTTCGGCGCATTTCCGGAGCCGACATTAAGCTTTTTCTGAATGGTTACCATGGCTGCCGGGACGCTAAAGTCCTGGCAGCCATGGTAAGTGTAGCGGGGGAGCAGTATACTTACCGTCCATGCGGCTCCCCGGGCGCTCCAGAGTGACGTCAGGGCGCCCCAAGCGCATGGATCATGTGATCGCATTGGACACGTCATCCATGCGCATGGGGCGCTCTGACGTCATTCTGGAGCGCCCCGGGAGCCGCACGGACTGTAAGTATACCGCTCCCCGCTCCTACTATGGCATCCAGGACTTTAATAGCGTCCTGGGTGCCATAGTAACACTGAAAGCATTTTGAAGACGGTTCCGTCTTCAAATGCTTTCAGTACACTTGCGTTTTTCCGGATCCGGAGTGTAATTCCGGCAAGTGGAGTACATGCCGGATCCGGACAACGCAAGTGTGAAAGAGCCCTTACTCTCCATTCAGAATGCATTAGGATAAAACTGATCAGTTCTTTTCCGGATTTGAGCCCCTAGGACGGAACTCGGCGCCGGAAAAGAAAAACGCTAGTGTGAAAGTACCCTTAGGGGTAGTTCCGTTGCCTGAGCTGCCTGCCTGATTAGGCAAACTGTATGCAAACGCATGTAATTTTTCTGACTGATCAGGCATTTTTCAGATTGATCAGGATCCTGATCAGTCTGAAAAATGCCTGATCAGTCAGAAAAATGCATTGCAATACCGGATCCGTTTTTCCGGTGTCATCAGGCAAAACGGATCCAGTATTATTCGTTTTTCTCATTTTTAAAGGTCTGCGCTTGCGCAGTCCGGAAGGACGGATCCGGCATTCCGGTATTTTGAATGCCAGATCCGGCACTAATACATTCCTATGGAAAAAAAATGCCGGCATTCAGGCAAGTCTTGGCATTCAGGCATTCAGGCAAGCATGCTACGGTTTTCTCTTTTGCCTGATCAGTCAAAAAGACTCAGAATGCATGGGGATATGCCTGATCATTTCTTTTCCGGTATAGAGCCCCTAGGACGGAACTCTATGCCGGAAAAGAAAAACTCTAGTGTGAAAGTAGCCTAAAAAGTCATGTTTTACTTGCCTATTTTTCAGAGGTTTTTCTTTTTTGATAGAAAAGTCCCCAGGAAAATGTCTGAAAACTGTTTACAGGCAAAAACCCCAGAAAACTGTCTTACAAGTCAACTACAAAAAAATGCAGCATTTGTAGGGTGTTGGTAATTTCCTCACATTTGGCGTCTGCCTGCTTCTTGCTGGCACAAAAAAAACAGTGGGGAAGATTTATCAAAACTGGTGTAAAGTAGAACTGGCTTAGTTGCCCATAGCAACCAATCAGATTCCACCTTTCAATTTTGACAGCTCCTTTGGAAAGTGAAAGGAGGATTCTGATTGGTTGCTATGGGCAGCTAAGCCAGTTCTAATTTACACCAGTTTTGATAAATCTCCCGCAGTGTTTTTAGAAAAAGACTGCGTTCACATCTCCATTTCGGAGATCCGGCTGCCTGATTGGCCCAGAAAAAATAAATAAAGTTGCATGTAATTTATTTATTTTTTTCCAGCCGGATTTTAGGCCTCATGCACACGACCGTTGTGTGCACCCGTGGCCGTTGTGCCGTTTTCCGTTTTTTTTCGCGGACCCATTGACTTTCAATGGGTCCGTGGAAAAATCGGAAAATGCACCGTTTTGCAGCCGCATCCGTGATCCGTGTTTCCTGGCCGTGAAAAAAATATGACCTGTCCTATTTTTTTCACGGCCAACGGTTCACGGACCCATTCAAGTCAATGGGTCCGTGAAAGAACACGGATGCACACAAGATTGGCATCCGTGTCCGTGATCCGTGGCCGTAGGTTAGTTTTTATACAGACGGATCCGAAGATCCGTCTGCATAAAGCTTTTTCAAAGCTGAGTTTTCACTTCGTGAAAACTCAGAACCGACAGTATATTCTAACACAGAAGCGTTCCCATGGTGATGGGGACGCTTCTAGTTAGAATACACTACAAACTGTGTACAAGACTGCCCCCTGCTGCCTGGCAGCACCCGATCTCTTACAGGGGGCCGTGATCAGCACAATTAACCCCTTCAGGTGCGGCACCTGAAAGGGTTAATTGTACTATCATATCCCCCTGTAAGAGATCAGGGCTGCCAGGCAGCAGGGGGCAGACCCTCCCCCCCCTCCCCAGTTTGAATATCATTGGGGGCCAGTGCGGCCCCCCCCCCCCCCCTCTATTGTAATAATTCGTTGGTGGCACAGTGTGCGCCCCCCCCCCCCCTCCCTCCCTCCATTGTAATAATTCGTTGGTGGCACAGTGTGCGCCCCCCCCCCCCCTCCCTCCATTGTAATAATTCGTTGGTGGCACAGTGTGCGCCCCCCCCCCCTTCCTCCCTCTATTGTAATAAATCGTTGGTGGCACAGTGTGCACCCCCCATTGCCCCCCCCCTCCCTCTATAGCATTAACAACGTTGGTGGCCAGTGCGTGGCCTCCCATCTCTCCCCCCCCCCCCCATCATTGGTGGCAGCGGAGTTCCGATCGGAGTCCCAGTTTAATCGCTGGGGCTCCGATCGGTAACCATGGCAACCAGGACGCTACTACAGTCCTCGTTGCCATGGTTACTTAGCAATAGTACAATAGTAGAAGATTCATACTTACCTGCTGCTGGCTGCTGCTGCGATGTTCGTGTCCGGCCGGGAGCTCCACCAACTGGTAAGTGACAGTGACAGGTCTGTGCGGCGCATTGCTAAATGAACCGTCACTTACCAGTAGGAGGAGCTCCCGGCCGGACACGAACATCACAGCTCCCAGGTAAGTATGAATCTTGTACTATTGCTAGTAACCCGCTGCCACCAATGATCGGGGGGGGGGGGGGGGGGGGCGCAAGATGGGAGGCCGCACACTGGCCACCAATGTTGTTAATGCTATAGAGGGAGGGGGGCCAATGATTGCCACCAACGATTTATTACAATAGAGGGAGGAAGGGGGGGGGGCACACTGTGCCACCAACGAATTATTACAATGGAGGAAGGGGGGGGGGCGCACTGGCCACCAATGATATTCAAACTGGGGAGGGGGGGGGGGGGGTCTGCCCCCTGCCCCCTGCTGCCTGGCAGCCCTGATCTCTTACAGGGGGATATGATAGTACAATTAACCCCTTCAGGTGCGGCACCTGAGGGGTTAATTGTGCTGATCACGGCCCCCTGTAAGAGATCGGATGCTGCTAGGCAGCAGGGGGCAGTCATGTACACAGTTTGTAGTATATTCTAACTAGAAGCGTCCCCATCACCATGGGAACGCCTCTGTGTTAGAATATACTGTCGGAAATGAGGTTTCACGATCTAACTCATATCCGACAGTATATTCTAACATAGAGGCGTTCCCATGGTGATGGGAACGCTTCAAGTTAAAATATACCATCGGATTGGAGAAAACTCCGATCTGATGGTATAAAAGGGACTCCGGACTTTACATTGAAAGTCAATGGGGACGGATCCGTTTGAAATGGCACCATATTGTGTCAACGTCAAACGGATCCGTCCCCATTGACTTGCATTGTAATTCAGGACGGATCCGTTTGGCTCCGCACGGCCAGGCGGACACCAAAATGACTTTTTTTTTCATGTCCGTGGATCCGCCAAAAATCAAGGAAGACCCACGGACGAAAAAACGGTCACGGATCACGGACCTACGGACCCTGTTTTTGCGGACCGTGAAAAAAAACGTTTGTGTGCATGAGGCCTTAGAATGGAGATGTGAACAAAAAACAGAATCCCGTGCCATTCGCTGACCCCTACCGGTGTGTCGTGTAGCTAAGAGACAAAAGCCTTATTGCTGGACCATTCTGCTCTAAGCGCTGCCCAGGCCTCATGCACACAACTGTATCCGTTATGCGATCCGCAAAACACTGAAACTGTCCGTGTGCATCCTGCATGTCCCGCCATATTAACAATGCCTTCTCTTGTCCACAAAACGTTCTAACTTTTTTGCAGGACGGCGGACCGTTTGAGTCAAAATATTGGAATATTTTCCTAACTTTTAGCTCCAGATGTGTTTTTACAGCGTGCGGATCTTACATTATGACAGATTGTATCAATGGAATATTCCTCTTGTGCCGTAAAGGACCCATTTACAAGAGTTTACCTCACACGTCTCCCATTTGTGATGATTACATGCTGTGCTCTGTAGTCCGCCTTTTTCGCGGCTCGCAGGCGGACCCATTCACTTCAGTGGGGCCGCAAAAGATGCGGACAGCACTCCATGTGCTGTCTGCATCCGTAAGTCCATTCTGCAGCTCTAAACAAAAAATAGAGCATTTCCTATTCTTGTCCGTTTTGCGTACAAGGATAGGACATTTGTGAAGTAGTGAAAAAAAAAAATGTCTGCAGGCTCTTGGCCGGTATCCGTGTTTTGCGGATCCGCAATTTGTGGACCGCGAAACAGGCTACAGTCGTGTGCACTACGGAGAGAGGCCTCATGCTCACGACCGTATTTTGTTTCCGTGTCCGAAGTTTTTTTGTTTTTTTTTTGCGGATAGGATGCGGACCCATTCATTTCAATGGGTCCGCAAAAAACGCGGACAGCACACCGTGTGCTGTCCGCATCAGTATGTCCGTTCCGTTGCTCCGCAAAAAAAATAGTGCATGTCCTATTTTTTCTAGTTTGCGGACCAGGATAGGCATTATTACAATGGAGCCGCAAAAAAAAAACCGGATGCCATACGGAACGTCATCAGTTTTTTTTGCGGACCGCAAAAACACATACGGTCGTGTGCATGTAGCCAGATTCTGTGGGTTTTCTGTCCGTGCCTCTACACAGCAAAAAATTTCATGCACTACTTTTTTTGCGTTGCGGACCGTTGTCTGCAGACGGCGGTCACACCGTCGATAGCCGTGCATTGCGGACCGCAGTGTTTTGTCCTTAAAATATGAAAAACCTAATTTACATAAGTCAGTGGGATTGGTTGGGTCATTACATTGATTTGACAGGTGTTTTTTTGGGGGAAACCCTTATTTTATGACAAATGCCAACACAGTATAAATAAATGCAAACTTTATTTGTACATATTAAATAATGATAAAATGGATCATACAGTGGCGGCTACATATACAGAAACAGTGACGACAACTCCGTATCCTATTAGGTTTATAGAACCAGAAATTGGTGTCAGAATTATTCTACACATAAAGGAATAAAGTGTCGTGTGCCAAATTCAACATATGACAATTAAAGGGTTTCGCTTGAGGTGAAACGCACGTCGGGGTTTGAGCTATACTGTCTGTATTTTACTCTATACTTCCCTATTGGTCTTATTAGCCACACCTGCAAACTAGGTGTAGACTTCTGTCTGATTACTTTTGGCACTTGCCCTTTAATTGTCATTTTCTGTTCTACCATATGTTGAATTTGGCACACGACACTTTATTCCTTTATGTGTAGAATAATTTCTGGTTCTATAAACCTAATAGGATACGGAGTTGTCGTCACTGTTTCTGTATATGTAGCCGCCACTGTATGATCTATTTTATCATTATCTAATATGAACTAATAAAGTTTGCATTTATTCATACTGACTGTGTTGGCATTTGTCATATAATAAGGGTTTTGCTATTTTTGTCTCTAACCATACACAGATTTACAAATTTATGGGGCCATCATTATCTTTTTGGGGAGGTTAAAAAAAAAAAAAAAAAAAGAAAACCCACAATAATCACCAGCAGTTTTTGTATTTGTGTTGTTTTTTTTTTAATCTACATATTGGGGGCGATTTATCAAAACTGATACAAAGGAAGACTTAGTTGCCTTAGTTGCCCATAGCAACCAGTTGATGCCCAATCGTTTTTCAGAGATGCTTTAGAAAAATAAAGGATCTATCTGATTGGTTGCTATAGGCAACTATAAGCCAGTTTTCCTTCGCACCACTTTTGATAAATCTCCCTCTGGCTTAGTTGCCCATAGCAACCAGATTCCACCTTTTATTTTTCAGTGCTGTTTTCATTTGAACCAGTTAGGATAAATCTCTCCCACTGTGTCTTACCACTAGCATTTTCTTCATGGTGTTTTTCCTTTAGGCTACATGCACACGACAGATGTTTTTTGAGGTCCGCAAATTGCGGATCCGTGTTCCGTTTTCTTTTTGCATCCGTTCCATTTGTCCGCAAATTTTGGAGGTTGTGTTTCAGTGTGTCTTCAGTTTTTTTTTTTGCGGTCTGCAAAAAAATCCTGAAGGCTGTAATTCTTGTCATTTAATATATACAGGTTTCCCAGCAACCATCCGCTAAAAAAAACGGATGCGGATGACATATGGATGGCTCCGTTGGTCATCCGCATTCTTTTATGGACCCATTGACTTCAATGGGTCCGCAAAACATTTATTGCGGACAAGAATAGGACATGCAATACTTTTTTTGCGGATGGGAAACAGGGACAGCGGACGCGGAAAAGAAATGTTTGACTACACTGCAATTTTAATGGCTCCATAGAAATGCATGGGTAACCATCCGATCAGCCAAAAAAAACGGAATGGACGCAGAGAAAAATATTGTGTGCATGTAGCCTTATAGAAATGATGATGTGAAAACACCAGGAAAAAAATGACAAGAGCTACAGCATAATTAACAACAATGCTAGCACCGAAAAACACTTGTGTGTCCTGTGTTTTATATTTCCCATAGAACCTCAACGACCATCTGCAGCTGGTGTTTTTACAGCCAAAAAAACACCACTGAGGGTACTTTCACACTTGCGGCAGAGGATTCCGGCAGGCAGTTCCGTCGCCGGAACTGCCTGCCGGATTCGGCAAAATGCATGCAAACTGATGGCATTTGTCAGACGGCTCCGGATGCGGATCCGTCTGACAAATGCATTGAAATGCCGGATCCGTCTCTCCGGTGTCTTCCGGAAAAACGGATCCAGTATAAATTTCTTTTGCATTTTTTTCTGGATCCGTTTTTCCTGAACACTTAATGACGGATCCGGCATTAATACATTTCAATGTAAATTAATGCCGGCATTCCGTCAAGTGTTCAGTATTGTTGGCCGGAGAAAAAACTGCAGTATGCTGCGGTATTTTCTCCGTCCAAAACGCCGTTCAGTGACTGAACTGAAGACATCCTGATGCATCCTGAACGTATTGCTCTCTATTCAGAATGCATGGGGATAAAACCGATCAGTTTCTTTCCAGTATTGAGCCCCTAGGACGGAACTCTATGCCGGAAAAGAAAAACGCTAGTGTGAAAGTACCCTAAAATGCAAAATTGCATAAAAACAGCAGTAAGAAAACGGTGAAAGCCCGCTGAGGCTATGTTCGCACAACTAGGGCTCATGCACACGTCCGTTGCCCGGCCGTGTGCACCGCACATTACGGATGCAGACCCATTAAAGTAATCCGGAAGGTCCGGTGCGGAACGGAGGCACGGAACCCTACAGAAGAACTACGGAGTGTTTCTGTGGGGTCTCTCTCCGTGCCTCTGCACCGCAAGAAAAATAGAACATGTTTTATTTTTTTGTGGTGTGGTCGGATCACTGACCGATTTAAGTTGAATGGGTCTGGATCGATCTGGGGAATCTGCACAGGTGCTGTCCGTGCATTGGGGACCACAAATTGCACCCCAAATTACACCCCCAACCTTCATCAGGCCTCAGATAAGACCCTAATATCGGATCAAAAATAACTAAATGGACTTATTCTTCAACGACGCTCACCGCTCCCTGGTCCTCTCCGGGCCCCTGGTACACTGTGATGTAATGTTGCCCAGCATCGGTGTGTGCACAGTGAGGACTGCACAGCTCCCACAGGTTACCAGGGAGCGGTGAGTACAGCCGCAGGGCGTCGCTCACCGCTCCACGAGCCTCCTGCATGCTAATGACCGGTTCCATAATAGAAGCGCATACTAGTATTCGTTTCATAAGGCCTCATGCACACGAACGTATTTTCTTTCCGTGTCCATTCTGGGTTTTTTTTGTTCGTTTTTTTGCGGACCGTTTACGGAACCATTTATTTCAATAAAGTGAAAAATACGGTAGGTCCCATACACACGTCCATATCCGTTTTGCTGTCTGCAAATCGTGGATCTGCAAAATACAAATGCAGTCCATGTTGCATCCACATTTTTTGCAGACCCATTGACTTCAATAGGCCCACAGTGCACATTTTGTGGACAAGGATATCACATGTTCTACTTTTTTGGGCAATGGACATACGCATATGGAAAGTACACTGATCATCGTTGTGCTCTCCACTTCCGTATGTCTGTTTTGCAAAATGCGGACCACTGATCCATTTAAAGAAATGCACCTGCAAATAAAATGTGGCCGGCACACAGACCGCATCCGCAATCCGCGATTTGCATACCGCAAAACAGATACAGTTGTATGCTTGAGGCCTTGAAATCCACTGTGGATTCAGTCTTGGAAAACCAAGGTGGATCCTCTGTCAAATGCCACCAACAGACTCCCATTGACTTCAGAAGTGGCAGCTTACTTCCTAGGGTGCCCTCACGCACTGCAGATTTTGTTGCAGAAATTTCCGCAAATGAAAATCGGTTCCATTTATTTGAGTGGGGCAGCAAGCACATTCTGGGAATTGGATCTAATTTTCAGTTGTGGAAATTTCTGCAACAAATCCTAAGGGTACTTTCACACTTCCGGCAGAGGATTCCGGTAGGCAGTTCCGTCAAAACGCATGCAAACTGATGGCATTTGTCAGACGAATCAGGATCCCGATCCGTATGACCAATGCATTGAAATGCCGGATCCGTCTCTCTGGTGTCATCCGGGCCGGATTCGGCATTAATGCATTTCATAGGGAAAAAATTCCGGTTCCGGCAAGTGTTCCGGAATTTTGGACGGAGATAAAACCGCTGCATGCTGCGTTATTATCTCCGTCCTGAAAAGGCAAAAAGACTGAACTGAAGACATCCTGATGCATCCTGAACGGATTGCTCTCCATTCAGAATGCATTAGGATAAAACTCATCAGTTCTTTTCCGGTATAGAGCCCCTAGGACGGAACTCAGCGCCGGAAAAGAAAAACGCTAGTGTGAAAGTACCACATTGATTTTCATGCAGAAAAACGGTATTGTTGTACAGTATCGGCACCTTGAATGATTAGACAAATCTCATGTGCACGTCGCTTTTTTCTTCCATGCGGAATTAGATCTCTTGTGCAGATTGGTATTATATAGATTTCAATGGAGTTTTTTAAAATAAACACGAAGGGGGTCATTTATTAAGACCAGCGTTTTAGACGCCGGTCTTAATAGCCCCTATAACTGGGGGTAGATTCGTCTAAGTTATGAAGAGGCGCCGGTCTCTACGTAACTTTGGCACGCCAGTCTAAATCTAAGCCAGCTTCCTTCCTGTCTTACATTTAGACCATTTTCTGCACCTAAAACAGGCGTAGAAAATGAGGCATGAGATGGGCCTGTCCCCGCCCACACCACACCCACTCTTTCTGACCTGGCGTGAGCGGGGAAAACGTCTTAGATTGCAGCGCAAATAACCTTTGCGTCGCAATCTGCTCTTGGATAGTAAATGACCCCCAAAAAATGCACAGAAAAAGACACACTGCGATAAATATTCAGTACTTTTAAATGCTTGGTTTGGATTTTCTGCATACAGATGTGCGCCATGTGCAGGAACGCTTAGTAGCAGATTGAGAGTGTGGTTTTTGCATTGAAGACCGCAGAGAAGCAGGATAAAAGCTAGCGGTTTTAGGCTACATGCACGCGACCGTTGTGTGTTTTGCGGTCCGCAAATCACGGATGGTGTCCGTGTGCGTTCCGCAATTTGTGGAACGGCACGGACAGCCTTTAATATAACTGCCTATTCTTGTCCGCAAAGCGTGGACAAGAATAGGACCGGTTATATTTTTTTTGGGCGGACCACGGAACGGAGCAACTGATGCGGACAGCACACGGAGGGCTGTCCGCATCTTTTGCGGCCCCATTGAAGTGAATGGGTCTGCATCCAAGCCGTCAAAACTGTGTCTCAGATACGGACCAAAACAACGGCCGGGTCCCTAGTACTGGTTTTACAAGAGTTTTTAGCAGCGTTATTGCTGCCAGAAAATCTTCGGAATTATCCCACCCAAGGGCTGGATTAGAAAAACTGGCAAAAACGCTTCTAAAAACCTTTCCAAATCCTTCACTTAAAAACTCATCTAAAACTGCCACCAAATTACAAATCTGCCAGCAAAAACTGCCTGTCTTCTGCTACTGATACTGAGTTTTCTGCTGTGGATTTAAGCCATGTGAACCTCAGAGTCCTGAAAGAAAACTCCAAGAGCTACAACAGGCATTCTCAAACTGCGGCCCTCCAGCTGTTGCAAAACTACAACTCCCAGCATGCCGGAACAGCCTTCAGGTATCCGCTTACAGCAGGGCATTGTGGGAGTTGTAGTTTTACAACAGCTGGAGGGCCGCAGTTTGAGAATGCCTGAGCTACAACATGCTGCGTTTTTTAAAAGAAAACAAAAAGACAAAAACGCCACCTAATAAAACCCCCGGAGCAAAAAAACACTTGTGTGTCCTGCATTTTATCATTCCCATAGACCTTCAGCAAACATCATCATATGATGATGTGAGCACAATACAATAGACCCGCACCCGATCAGTCCAGTCGTGTGAATCAGCCCTGAGGGTTCGGCCCATCTTATAAAGTGCTGGCCTATCACAAGCATACGCCATCACTTTATGAATGTGAATGTTTGGTCCGCAGCAGTGGTTCATCACTGAATTCCTTTGTGTCGGGAGAACTTCGACGGGAACACTAAATCAGCTTTGAGGTACCTTTCTTCCAGAGGTTGGACCCTCATAAACATAAAGTGATGGCACATCCTATTTACAGTTGCAAGAAAAAGTATGTGAACCCTTTGGAATGATATGGATTTCTGCACAAATTGGTCATAAAATGTGATCTGATCTTCATCTAAGTCACAACAATAGACAATCACAGTCTGCTTAAACTAATAACACGCAAAGAATTAAATGTTACCATGTTTTTATTGAACACACCATGTAAACATTCACAGTGCAGGTGGAAAAAGTATGTGAACCCCTAGACTAATGACATCTCCAAGAGCTAATGGGAGTGAGGTGTCAGCCAACTGGAGTCCAATCAATGAGATGAGATTGGAGGTGTTGGTTACAGCTGCCCTGCCCTATAAAAAACACACACCAGTTCTGGGTTTGCTTTTCATAAGAAGCATTGCCTGATGTGAATGATGCCTTTCACAAAGGAGCTCTCAGAAGACCTACGATTATGAATTGTTGACTTGCATAAAGGTGGAAAGGGTCTTTAAAAGTATCTCCAAAAGCCTTGCTGTTCATCAGTCCACGGTAAGACAAATTGTCTATAAATGGAGAAAGTTCAGCACTGCTGCTACTCTCCCTAGGAGTGGCCGTCCTGTAAAGATGACTGCAAGAGCACAGCGCAGACTGCTCAATGAGGTGAAGAAGAATCCTAGAGTGTCAGCTAAAGACTTACAAAGGTCTCTGGCATATGCTAACATCCCTGTTAGCGAATCTACGATACATAAAACACTAAACAAGAATGGATTTCATGGGAGGATACCACAGAAGAAGCCACTGCTCTCAAAAAAACATTGCTGCACATTTACAGTTTGCACCAGAGCACCTGGATGTTCCACAGCAGTACTGGCAAAATATTCTGTAGACAGATGAAACCAAAGTTGAGTTGTTTGGAAGAAACACACAACACTATGTGTGGAGAAAAAGAGGCACAGCACACCAACTTTAAAACTTCATCCCAACTGTGAAGTATGGTGGTGGGGGCATCATGGTTTGGGGCTGCTTTGCTGTGTCAGGGCCTGGACGGATTGCCATCATCGAAGGAAAAATGAATTCCCAAGTTTATCAAGACATTTTGCAGGAGAACTTAAGGCCATCTGTCCACCAGCTGAAGCTCAACAGAAGATGGGTGTTGAAACAGGACAACGACCCAAAGCATAGAAGTAAATCAACAACAGAATGGCTTAAACAGAAGAAAATACGCCTTCTGGAGTGGCCCAGTCAGAGTCCTGACCTCAACCCGATTGAGATGCTGTGGCATGACCTCAAGAAAGCGATTCACACCAGACATCCCAAGAATATTGCTGAACTGAAACGGTTCTGTAAAGAGGAATGGTCAAGAATTACTCCTGACCGTTGTGCACGTCTGATCTGCAAATACAACCAAACGTTTCCTGAAGTTATTGCTGCCAAAGGAGGTTCAACCAGTTATTAAATCCAAGGGTTCACATACTTTTTCCACCTGCACTGTGAATGTTTACATGGTGTGCAATAAAAACATGGTAACATTTAATTCTATGTGTGTTATTAGTTTAAGCAGACTGTGATTGTCTATTGTTGTGACATAGATGATCAGATCACATTTTATGACCAATTTTGTGCAGAAATCTGCATCATTCCAAAGGGTTCACATACTTTTTCTTGCAACTGTACATGTGTTATGGTGGCGGTCTGTGATGGGCACTGGTGCCGCATCTTTCACCTTTCTCTTGCAGCTGATGCTTATGGGTCCTTAGGCACCAATTCCACCGCTCCCTCGTTTCTCCTGTCTGCAGTCCACGGTCTGCTCCTGCTGGCATAGGTTCTCCCAATGTCAGCAAGAATCGCCATCTGTGGGTTTATAAGGCACCTTCCCCTGAGCTTTCCTAGTTGCTAGTAACCAGTGAAGGTGTGCTGTTCTGTTTGTCTACCTGTGAACCATTCTCTGCCTGTTTACTGACTCGGACCCCCTATTGCCTGTTCTGACCTTAGCCTGTTTACCATATTGACCCTTTGCTGCCTGCCCTGACCTCAGACTTGTTTCAAGGATTTTCACGTGTGCTGCCTACCTTTGGCCACTGCCTGTTTCCTGACTGCGAGTATTGCCTGACCCCACTGTGCCTTGCATCGATGTCTCTGACCCTTGTAAGTCAGGTGCCAACTACACCGGGACTGTTCCAGGAGGTAGCGGCCTGGTCGCTTCCTTGCAGCGAAGGCCAGATCTCTGTATAGGGGCTAAATGTTGATGACCGGGGGACATGCCGAGAAGCGGCCAGATAAAAACCGCTGCGCGCAGCAATATTTTTCCATATGTATATTTGCAGGGTTGTGGCTGCATCTCTGCCGGTCCCCATTAGGCCTCTTGCACACGAACGTGTGCGCCTCGTGGCCGTGCTGCGGGCCGCAATACAGGAAAACCCACCGTGGGGCAGCTGCAGCGGATCGCGGACCCATTCACTTTAATGGGTACTCAATCCGGCCGTTCCGCAAAAAGATGTTGTATCTTTTTGCGGAACGGAAGTACGGGACAAAACCCCACAGAAGCACTCTGTAGTGCTTCTGTAGGGTTCCGTTCCACACCATTCCGCCTCTCCGGATTTGCGGACCCATTGAAGTGAATGGGTCCGAATCCGTGATGCGGAATGCCCACGGAACGGTGCCCGTGTATTGCAATACGGCCACAGGGCGCACACGTTCGTGTGCAATAAGCCTTATTGTGAATGTAGCCAGCAATGCCGGAATGCAGAGAGACCTGGCAGGCTGTTCCCTACCGGAACAGCTTGCCACATCTCTTAAATGAAAATGTGAAACAGGCCTTAACCGTTTATGCCTCTTTAAAAGTAAATAAATAAAATGTTTCCCATAAAACCCCTTTAATAACCCTTTAAGGTAAATTCACGTTTTTCCCTAGATATGCAGAAAAATCTGTGTGTATCACATGCAGATTTTTCCACGGATTTCACCCTTGCCATTGCAAAGAGTATAATCTGCTCCTGAAAACTCTATTTGTAGCTATTGTAATGTGTGGATTTTCAGTACAGAATCCTCAATGAAAATTCACAAAAATCTGCCAAATCTTTCAGAATCTGCAGCATAGGCCCTGGATGGAGCCTCTGATGCAGATGTGAATGTGGTCTTGCTCTGGCCTATCCGTGGCATTATTCAAACTAAAGTGGATATGCCCACGTGGTCTTCCTGAATAATCATAGGATGTTTTCTATGAGAGAATGTGATGGTTAAGGACCCATGTGCCACCCCACAAGGGCCGTGCATGCTGCCTTGGCATATGGTGAGGACTGGCCATAGACCTTACAGGGAAATTTCCCGGTGGGACAATGCCCGGGGGGCCAGCCACCCAAGCTCTCCTCACCCCCCCTTCCCCCCCTTCCTTCCCCCAGCTTAGTAAATTAGGACATGATGCTCTCAGCATTAATTAATGTAGGAGCATCATGCACTTATGTGCTTGGCCGACGGTCTCAGGTGTCTTCCTGAAGTCAATATATATCACTGTCCTCGGGATGGTAATACAGTTAAAGGCCTCATGGACACGACCGTTTTTCGGGTATGCATCCGAGCCGCAGTTTTTGCGGCTCGGATGCGGATCCATTCACTTCAATGGGGCCACAAAAGATGCGGACAGCACTCCGTCTGCTGTCCGCATCCGTTGCACTGTTCCGTAGCCCCGCCTAAAAAAATATAGCATGTCCTATTCTTGTCCGTTTTGCGGACAAGAATAGGCATTTCTACAATGGGCAGCCCGTTCCGTTGCGGAAGGCACAAGGGCCGCTTCCGTTTTTTGTGAATCCGCGGTTTGTGGACCGCAAAAAATGGCACGGTCGTGTGCATGAGGCCAAATACTGCAGCAAGGGCAGTAGCATTTTGTGCTGCACTATGGTATTGCTGACCCATTCTCTACTTCTGTTAGCCCTGCCTACTTATGTTGTCCCAACTTCTTTTAATTTGCACCTGTCTACAACATGGGGCCACTCTTGGGGTTTTTTCTAGGGCCACTTTAAGTTCCCAGTCCGCCCCTGCTTGAACCCAACATGTGCAAGGGATGCTGGAAAATTTTGATCTCTACAATTTTGTATACAGCTCTGGAGATATACTAGAGGCTGTAGCCCAGGATTCTTAAGAGATAAGAAATGCAAAGTATTTGGTCAACCTTTTTTTGAAGATTAAATTTGGATGGAAATAGTTGTGAACAGGAGTTAAAGGGCAGCCCCCCGGGCTGAACAGGAGTTAAAGGGCAGAGCTGAACCCGGACATACCTCCATTTTCACCCTGGCAGCCCCCCTGACTTGAGCATCGGAGCAGTTCATGCTAAATCGCGCAGGGGAAAGGCATTTTCAGGAGTTCCGGTGATGAACCAGGCTCTCCATGGGGCTGCCAGGAAGCCCGGTGACGTCACGGGCACTGATGGGCGGGCTTTAGCACTGCCCTAGCCAGTAAAACGTCTAGGGCAGCGCTAAAGCACGCCCATCAGAGCCGGTGACGTCAACGAACACACTGCCGGGATGAAGCCTCCGCCCGGCAGTGTGTTATTGTAAACAAAAGAGCCCTTGCCCTGCGCGATCCAGTGCAGGGCAAGGGAGCGCATCGGAGAATGAGATGCTCCAATGCTGACGACAGGGGGGCTGCCTGGGTGAAATTATGGGTATTTCCAGTAGGGTTGTTGCGGGTATCGAAATTTCGATACCCAATCGATACTTTTGTCCCGGTATCGATACGATACCGGGATTTCCGTTTTTTCGATACTGGGCTGCGCTTCTGCGCAGTCTAGTATCTCTGAACATGAGCGCGCTGCTATCGGCGCGCTCATGTTCTCTCTCAGCAGCACGGGGAGAAGGAAGCTGTCCTCCCTCCCCCTGTGCTGCTGCCGCTGCCGGCAATGAGAAGAGAGGGGCGGAGGAGGGGCGGCAATGAGAAGAGAGGGGCGGAGGAGGGGCGGCAATGAGAAGAGAGGGGCGGAGGAGGGGCGGCAATGAGAAGAGAGGGGCGGCAATGAGAAGAGAGGGGGTGGAGGAGGGGCGGCAATGAGAAGAGAGGGGCGGAGGAGGGGCGGGCGCACTGCGCCACCAATGATAGGATTACTATCGGAGCGATGGGAGGAGACATCAGCTTCACTAGTGGGCGTTCCTTTTCCCTGCGCTGCGATTGGACAGCGCTACAGCCAGGGAGAAGGAACGCCCACTAGTGAAGCTGATGTCTCCTCCCATCGCTCCGATAGTAATCAGCAGCATGTGGAGCAGGAGAGGAGACAGTAATGGGGCACTGCGGGCGAACGGAGCGGCGCCCAGGACTAAATGGTGAGTGCTGAGACATCGCTGGGCGCCGCTCTGTGTGGCCTAATAGTGAAAGTCTGGACTCATATACAGTAGTCAGTCTTTAACACATACAGGAGGCGGGTGCCGGCAGCAGAATCGCATTGCCGGCACCCTGCCCCTGACAGGGAGCTGCGATCAGCGGCAGTTAACTGCCGCTGATCTGCTAGTACCCGCCTCCTGTATAAAGGGGTAAAATCATTGGTGGTGCAGTGTGCCCCCCCCCCCCCTCAATCCCCCCATCCCATTAAAATCATTGGTGGCACAGTGCGCCGGCCCCTCTCAACCCTCCAGTATTAAAATCATTGGTGGCAGTGGCCACAGGGACCTCTCCACTCCCCCTCATTGGTGGTGCAGTGGCAGCTTCTGATCGGAGCCCCAGCTGTGTAAGCCTGGGGCTCCGATCGGTTACCATGGCAGCCAGGGCTACAGAAGCCCTGGTTGCCATGGTAACATCCCTGATGCTGTGTGCACAAAGCACAGAGCAGCAGGGACAGTGTGGAGTCCTATTCACCCTGATAGAGATCTATCAGGGTGAATAGGAAAAGGGATGAAAGATCCCAGGTTCTAGCCCCTAAGGGGGGAAATAGTTATTAAATAAAAAGTGAAAAAAAAAACAAACACTAAAATATGAAGTATAAATCACCCCCCTTTTTCCAATTTCACATATAAAATATATAAATAAACATATTACATCGCCACGTCAGAAAAGTCCAAACTATTAAAATATAAAAAAAAAATCTAGGTGGTGAATGCCGGAACAGAAAAAATAAAATAAAAACTGCGCGATTCGCCATTTTTAAAAATGAGGAATGCACGTGGCTTTTTTTGTTTATTTTTTTCGCGTGGTATCGAGTATCGCAATACTTTTTCATGGTATCGAAACCGAATCAAAAATTTGGTATCGCAACAACTCTAATTTCCAGGTTCAGCTCTGAACCCGGATAACCCCTTTAAAGGGAATCTGTCAGCAGTTTTGACTCTGACAGATCTTCTGACAGCTTTAGGTAGGGGCTGGGAAGAACAGGACAAACAAACACATTTTGTAGGAAAAATAGTGAATATGAGGTTTTAGGCTATGTTCACATGACTGTTTTAAGAACAATGGTGGTCTATGGGGTTATTCTTTTTTTCCCCCTTTTTTTTAACCCTGTTCTTTTCTTCATGTGAATGTAGCCTCATTTTACCAGATTCTGCTGCTGCAAGTGCCCTGGAGGCGGGGCTTCACTGTGATGTGCTCCTGGGATTGAGCTGCTCCACGGCTCCTCCCCTCTGCTCTGAGTGACAGCCATGGTCTCCTGCAGCTGTCACTCAGAGGGGAGGGGCTGTGGAGCTCCGCCCTCGGGACATGCAGGAGCAGAACCAGGCAGAATAAAAACGACTCCTGATAATGAAAGCTCCATAAAATGTAATGTTTTTCCAGTTCTTCCCAGCACCTCGCCAGTACTGTCAGCAGTTTTGCAAAAAATAAAAAATAAATCCTATTCATGGATGTTTTTCTGTGTGATAACTTTTTTTTACCTGCAAAATGCCCTTTCATTTAGTTTTTGGGGTGGATTTACTTAGTTTTGTCTTTTTTTTGTTTTTTAAGCACCACAATTGCAGTTTTCCGGGAATAATTATTTTTTTAAATTTGTCAAAACCACCAATTATCTCAAAATCGCGGTGCATTAAATGTTTTGTGCTTAAAAATTAGCTGTTTTGGCCTGCTTCTATGGGAGATTTCTTTTTGCTTGGCTACTTTGCCTGGACTCTGGTTCTGCTTCAAAATTGTCCACTGCCGGTGGGTGAGGTTTAGGTCGTACGCGGCAGCCACAGCATGTGATGCAACTTTAAAGGGGCTGTCCAGTATTTAGAACTTTCCTTTTTTAAATTTGAACTCCAGGCTGGACTAAATCATACTCTTCCGCTCCCCACCACTCTGTTTTGGCTCCATGAGTCTCTTCAGTGGTCTTCTGATACCCATTCTCTAAATGTCTAGACGTACGGACAATTTGCGCCACTGCAGCCTATGACCTTAAAAGAGACGTGCAGCTTGGGGACATATCATCACTGAGGCCAGTCATTGGCTGCAGCGGCGCACATGACCCTATGGCCTCTTTCACACGGTCAGTATTTGTAAGCCCAAACCAGAAGTGGAACCGACAGAGAAAAGGTATAATAGAAATATTTGGACCCACTCCTAGTTTTAGCTTACAAATACTGATGTAAAAATAATAACCGTGTGAAAGAGGGCTATCTGGGGATTGGAAGACTGCTGAAGGGAGCTGGAACGGAGCAGCAGGGTGCAGGATTTTTTATTTTTTAACTGCTGGTACAACAGCCTGTGGTTCAAAGTAAAAAATAAATAAAAATACACAAAGCTCGTCAACCCTATCAAGTATACAATAAATTGCATGTCCCAGTGTAAACTGAACTTAATATTTTGACAGTTAAAGGGGTCATCAGTAGCAGATCAGTGGGGGTCCAGCTCCTTGCACCCCTGACGATCATCTGTTTGAAGGGACTGCGCCCCATCCTATTCAGTGTTTACCTGTTTGCAGTCTTAGGCCTCATGCACACGGCCGTTGCCCGGCAGTGGCCATATTGCGGCCCGCATACAGCGGGTCCACAATACATGGGCACCGGCCGTGTGCACCCCGCATCACGGATGCGGACCCAGTCAAGTCAATCCGGAGCTGCAGTGCGGAACGGACGCACGGAACTCCACGGAAGATACAGAGTGCTTCTATGGTGTTTCTGTCCGTGCCTCCGCACCGCAATAAAATAGAACATGTTTTTTTTCTTTTTTCTTTACAATGCGGACGAATCACGGACCCATTCAAGTTGAATGGGTCTCGATCCGTCCCAACCGCCACACGGATGTTGCCCGTGCATTGGGGACCGTGTGCATGAGGCCTTACTTTGTTGTGGTGGTGCAGTGTAATTGGAGCTGTTCCGTCCCATTCAATTGAATGGGGGAGTAAGGCTGCGTTCACACTTGTGTCCACATTCCAGCAGGCTATTCCGTTAGCCTGCTCCAGCATAAATGCCGGCTGTCGGCTTGACAAAAAACGCTGCATGCAGCCGTATTTGTCCTGCCGAACCCTGACATTTATGCCGGAAAAGCAAAAAAAAAATTGGATGACATCCGTGTAACATCACATTGCGTCATTTTTTTTATTTTTATTTTTTATTTTTGCGGATCCATTGTAAAAATGCCTGTCCTTGTCCGCAAAATGGACAAAAATACGATATATTCTATTTTTTGAAGGGACCGGACATATGGAAACAGAATGCACACGGAGTCCTTTCCTTTTTTGCGGACCCATTGAAGGGAATGGTTCCGCATACGAACCTGGAAAAAATGGAATGGAAAAATAAATCTGTTCTAGTGCACGAGCCCTTATACAGTGAGCTCCGGTAGGCTGATGCTTAGACCGATCCGGCTACTTGAATCCAAACGTAACTGTGAACGGGGGCTAAGCTATCATTTCAATGCTTCGCCCCTTCCTAGTAAATGGTATGCAGGTAAACAGTGGAGAGGATGCAGTGCCAGGAGTCAGACTCCCATCATCTGATATATGATGATCTATCCTGAGGATGAGTCATCAATATCATGTAAGCAGACAACCGGTATAACCTATGCAGGTAGGGTTACCCAGTCCAGCTGTCGGGGAATTACGTGTCCTCATCCACCCTAATCACAGTGTCCTAATAGAAATTGAATCTCTCCCGAGCTCTGGGATATATATATATCAGTCAGACACCTGGTGTTCTTGCAATATTGGACTTGTAGGCTCGACCCTTACCAGGCAGTGAGATTGGGATCTGACCTCTGTGGTCAGTCGTGATGTTAGCAGTTTTGGGCATTTCTGCAGCACTGTACAACAGTCCCTGTCCCCGTTAGGGTTCATAATGCTCCTCCATATTAACAGTTCCAAGTTAACCTATTGCTATGTCTTTAGTGTGTGGGGGGAAATGCAGTACCTGGGGGAAGCCTGTACTGTAGAGAATACTTACCTTACAAGGTAAGTAATTCTCCTGTTCCCCGTACAACACTCTCTGCTGCCACCAGTTATGGCAGGCATGCATATATAAGACACAGAGCATTAGCAAAATCACTGCATTTCTAGGGGAACACACTGACCCCAATGACGGCTTATGACATATTAATGCCAGACCCCCTGTGCGAAAAAACCACAGCATAGTGCATGTACACTTTTCCAATTTGTTCTGCGTGGAAATTCACCTGCTGTGAGCATTTTCAAATTCGCAGCATGTGAATTATATTTGTGGTTTTTAAATTAAGGGTAAGATCTGCAGCAAACCGGCATCAAATTCGCACAACAAATTTTTGCTCTGGTTTGGATGCAAAACCACACGGACATTTGTGCACCCGTGTGCAAATACCCTTAAGGGTCCTTTCACACGTCCGCAAAATGGGTCCGCATCCGTTCCGCAATTTTGCGGAACAGGTGCAGACCCATAAATTTTTAATGGGGCTGGAATGTGCTGTCCACATCAGCGTTTGCGGATCCGCACTTCCGCATCCGTGCTTCCGTTTCCGCAAAAAAATAGAACATGTCCTATTCTTGTCCACAATTGCGGACAAGATTAGGCATTTTCTATTATAGTGCTGGCGATGTGCGGTCCGCAAATTGCGGAATGCACATTGCCGGTGTCCATGTTTTGCAGATCTGCAAAACACTTCTGCGGACGTGTGAATGGACCCTAAAGAGTATTTTTTAGCAGAATCGAGCCTATTAAACCAGGCATACCGCCTGATAGTGTTTCTCCTGTGGATTCAAATGATACCTTATTTATGTCTCTACGTGCGGCATTTGCAAAAAATGAACGTTTTTCTTTAATTTGCAGATGCGGTCATTGGAGCACCAAGAGGCTGGCTGGAGCTCTCGGAGCACCATATTGTCAGCAATGGCCACTCCACCCATTCCCCTCAATAGACAGGGCCAGACATCTTACCTGGCCCTGTATTTTTTAACCTGCATTGTAGTTCCGGGTACTTGCGCAAGCGCAGAGAATCTGCTACTGCAGCACCTACTGCGCATGTGCTAACGATGTCGGTGTAAAGGCTGAAGAGGAGATGCTGGCTTTGGACAGAGGAGTCGAATAGATCCTCTGAGCACCTCTTCTCAATTCTTCCAAAATGATTTTTTTGTAATTACATTTTTATTAAAGACTTTGCAGTATAATAACAATATAATGCAATATAGAAGTAACTTGCACAACTAAGTATTAAAAATGATTTTTTTAATAGATTTAACAGTGATCATTGCAAGATCTGAGCGTTGATTGTGCAGCAGAACGTTTTCAGGTTCATGTAAATGACCTTTTGAAGAACCATGCGAGGACGGCTGGCACCTCTCCAAAGTTCAGCCCGATGAGAGGGGCAGGAACAAACAGCATTAACTTCCATTTGATGAAAACTCTTCGCCGGGTTAAAATGAGCGTAAATGTCAACTTTAATCCAACTCAGAGACTCGCATCATATGAGACATTACAGGCGAGGCGAGGAATCGGTGGTCGGGGTAGAGCCGTATTTTTTTTTACTGTGTGTCCCGGGTCATAGTCCTAATGCAGAACCTACCACATCCATCAGGTTTGCCACCAGCCTTTTTAATAAGAGGCTTTTTGTCCATGTGACTTCATTGTGATCTGTGACCTTATGTGCATACAATTTAAAGGGACTGTATCACTTTAACAAGTGGCATTTAGCATAATACAAGGCACTTACTAATGTATTGTTATTATCTATATTGCCCCCTGTGCTCACCTGAATCATTTTTCTATCACATTATACACTGAGTGTATCCATGGTTACGACCACCCTGTAATCCATCAGTGGTGGCCGTGTTAGCACACTAGGAAAAGGCCGACGCCTTTTCCTATAGTGTACAAGCAGGACCACCGCTGACGGATTGCAGGGTGGTCGTAACCATGGAAATAAGAAAAATAAAAAGCAGCAGCAAACACACTAAAATAATACTCCCCACCAAAGATGAGCGAATTTCATATTTTGAAATTCATTCACGCTTCGTTTACTGCTAAAAGGTGAATTGCGTTATGGATTCTGTTGCCACGGACCATAAAGCAATTCTGTGATGGAATGTATAACCTTTAGAGGCATTCCGTTATTCATTCCGTCATAATAGAAGTCTATAGGCTGCATAACGGATCCGTCCGGTTTAGGTTATGTAGGAGAGGACTCCCCTGCATAACGGAAACCGGACGGATCCGTTATGCAGCCCATAGACTTCTATTATGACGGAATGAATAACGGAATGCCTCTAAAGGTTATACATTCCATCACAGAATTGCTTTATGGTCCGTGGCAACAGAATCCATAACGCAATTCACCTTTTAGCAGTAAACGAAGCGTGAATGAATTTCAAAATATGAAATTCGCCCATCTCTACTCTCCCCCTCTATCCCACACCAATCCAGTGCAGACGCGCCTGCAGGACCAGCGGTCCGTATATCCAGGTGGTCAGTACGTTCTCCATGCAGTGTGTGGCTCATTGATGTCAGTAGTACTGCATGTAATATGTCATTTCTCTATATTAAAAAATATACTTCTGGGGGTCTGTTGCATAGTAACAGCCCAGGTAGCACCAAGGTGACCACCATATCTGTGCTCAGTGCTAAGGTACCTCCACGTGGCATGTCAATCCAGAGTTAAAAGAAAATCCACATTGAATCAGAATCTGAGGATTTTGTTGGGGATTTCACCCTTGTGAATTGAAAAGGCAGAATGAAATGACGTGCAGCAGATTTAAAGGGGTTGTTTCATTTCAGCAAATAGCATTTATCATGTAGAGAACCTTAATACCAGGCACCTACTAATGTATTGTGATTGTCCATTTTGCTTCCTTCGGTGGCTGGATTAATTTTTTCCATCACATTATACACTGCTCATTTCCATGGTTACGACTACCCTGCAATCCAGCAGCGGTGGCCGTGCTTGCACAATATAGGAAAAAGCACCCCCATGGTCCTGGCCACCAGAGAGGCCGGCGCATTTTCAAGCACGACCAGTGCTGCTGGATTGCAGGGTGGTCGTAACCATGGAAACGAGCAGTGTATAATGTGATGGACAAAATGAATCCAGCCAGCAAAGGAAGCAATATGGACAATCACAGTACACTAATAACTTTCTCTACATGATAAATGCCACTTGCTGAAGTGACACAACCCCTTTAATACCTCAGCAGTGTGTGGTTGAGATGTCCTAAAACCTCACCCACTCTGATGCTGATGTTAGGCCCTGTTCACATATTCCGCTGCCTGAACCCGTCTGATTTCTGCTGTGGCGTCTCAGCTTGCATGTCGCACATACCGCATTGAATAGAGCTGACGCACAAGCGGACACCTGCTGCGGTTTCCAGCAGCATCCTCCCGGACAGAAAAAAGGATACGTGCCTTCTTGTCACAGCCGCATGGACTGCATTGAGAGCAGTGGGAGGCGGAGGTTTGTGGTGCGGAGTCCATGGCGGAGAACGCTGGCAAAAACTTCCATGTGCAGATTTTTCATGTGCATTTCTGCAAACATACCCTTAAGAGTTTTTTTTGATGTAGCTAAGGAACAAGCAGTACATCCATTACTAATGAAGTAGCCACATGTAATACTTCTCTCCAGTCTTATGAGTCACACTGCAGCGCCAAGCAATGAGATTCCGGTAAGTCCCTGATACATTGGTGAGGAATATATAGCTGCTGGAAACTGCAAGATGATTAGAACAGAAGTGGATTTTTACTAGAAATAAGAACAGACATATCAATCCTTAAAGGGGTTTTTCCGAGACTTAAATACTGACGACCTATCCTCTGGATAGATCATCCGTATCTGATCCATGGGGGTTCAACACTCGGGAGCCCCGCTGATCAGCTGTTTGTGAAGGTACCAGTGCTCCAGTGAGCGCCGCGCCCTTCTCTCGGATTTCCTTAGGCAGAGTGACGACACGCTAATCAGTCACATGGCCTAGGTGAATGGCACAGCCGCTATACGATGTACGGTGCTGGGCTTGGTGAGCTGAGAGAAGGCTGTGGGGCTCACAGGAGCACCTCTGACGTCTCAAACAGCTGATGGGTGTCGGACCCTCACTGATCAGATACTGATGATAGGTCATCGGGATAAAATTCCCAGAAAACCCTTTTAACTATTAAATGAGAGATTTATGGGGTGTTTATAAGTGAAATATCCCTTTCAGATTGCCTGCAGGGTTTAAAAGAGTTATCAAGTGTGTAAGCAAATGCTCTCAAATACTTCGTAGACCATCAATTAAAAAAAATCTAGATAGTCCTTCAAAGGGTTTCCCAGGATGTTTATACTGATGGCCTATCCTCGGGGTAGGCCGGCAGGGGTCTGGCCCCCTCACCTTTAGGTAGCTGGGGTGATGAAACTCCCCAGCTCTGTGGATTGTGCAGTGACTTTCATGAGCGTCCCCACCTGCCATTACAGCAGCGGTGCGGGGTCAGTATATCACCTGTGAGGGATGTTTCAGAAATCAGATAACTCCTTTAAGACCAGCTTCACATCGTGGCAATTTTATTTATTTACCAGTATTTTTGGATCCAAGATGAAGCAGAAACTTTAAAATAAAGCATTATCCATTTTTCCTGGCTGTAGACATTCCTAGTTTTGTCATTCACTAGAATATGGCAGTAAAGGCCCATTTACAGGGGGCAATTGAGGCAATTCTTCGGAACGTAACACTTATTCGCGATAATTACCACTGTAAATGCGCAGCTGTTCGCCTGACAAGCTAGCCTGTCTGTTGGGTGTTCGCATCTTTTGTGCTGCCCCAGTTTATTGGCAGCCTATCGCCTGTGTAAACAGCAAAGTGCAGCTGACAAGTGATGACACCGTATGGGGAAAAACGGAGTAGCGATCATTCATCCCTGTAATGAAGTGATGGTGGCTTGATATAAATGAATGTTTTCTCTATAGGCCCATGCACATGCTCCCTAAGGCCTCCTTCACACGAACGATACGGATTGGCTCCGGATGCGTTCAGTGAAACTCGCACCATTTTGCAAGCAACTTCAGTCAGTTTTGTCTGCGATTGCGTTTAGTTTTTTACGTGAGGGTGCAATGCGTTTTGATGCGTTTTTCACGTGTGTGATAAAAAACGGTAGGTTTACAAACCGCATCTCTTAGCAGTCATCAGTGAAAAACACATTGCTTCCAGGTGGAATGCGTTTTTCACTGACAAACCATTCACTTCTATGGGGCCAGGGCTGCGTGAAAAACGCAGAACTGATGGCGTGAAAAATAACGCTCATGTACACAACCCACTGAAATGAATGGGTCAGGATTCAGTGCGGGTGCTATGGTTCACGTCACGCATCGCACCCGCGCAGAAAACTTGCTCGTGTGAAAGGAGCCTTAGGTCATGGATTACCACGGTAGTCGATACAATAAAAACTGGATACCAACCAGGGCTGTGGAGTCGGTAGATAAATACTCCGACTCCTCCTCCGTTTTTGGTACTTCCGACTCCTCTGTATTTAATATGCGAATGTATTTTATACATTCCTTGAAGGAAAGAAAGGCAGCATACATGTCATTACCACAGAACTACTGGCTAGGAAGCTGCTGCCTTCTCCTTTGTGTGCTGATCTTCTGCTGAAGATAGGGCCGTGGGGGGATCCAGGAAGGGGCATTTATTGTAAAACATGATTTTCCTAGTAGAATCCCATAGTCATGTTTAAAGTTTAAGCTAACAATCTGAGTCTACAAGTTTTTATAGCCTTTAGCTGAATGACAGCAGTTTTTCAAATGGTTTACAGCTTCAGTCTTGAACTATTGACCATCCATTCCCGTCACTTATACAAGTGTTTAGTCCTGCAAAAAAACATATTTCCTTAATCAGTTATCAGTGAGAGGCTAGGTTAACCATGGGCGTTACGTTCCCTGTAACAGCGGAACACAACACAATGGAAAGTATAAGTATTGCCGCTCCTTAACTGTGCGTTGCGTGCCATATAGTGAAGCATATGAAAAGCATGCTTTTTCACGGTCACTTAACGTGTTCGTTTTGCGGTAACGTGACGCACTGCATGCATTGGCCTTTATTCTTACAGTAGAGAAGTACCGTATTTTTTGCAAAAGTGGGGGAAAAATAGCAGTGCGTCTTATGGGGGCGAATGCTGCGACCGTCCGGTGAATAGGCTGAGAGGGAGGAGGGGCTAGGGCCGGCATCTGTTTCTGTAATGGCAGCGGGGCCCGGTGCAGTCACTGTATTCTACTACACCGGGCCCCGCTCACTGTAGTATACGGTAATCATATCTAACTTGTGGGTATTGTTAAAGTATTCCAATCATCTTAAATCTAGCGCTGTACTACTTACAACTAACTTCTTGGCAGTCAGGAGGCCGGGCGGGTGCTCGTAGCGTAGCTCACTACTTCACGCGCCTGCTCCGCCCACTTTATGAATGAAGCAGGCACCGGGCCCCGCTGCCATTACAGAAACAGATGCCAGCCCCCATTCACTACACAGGGACACTGTTATGGGGGGATCTGTGGATGACACATGAGATAAGATGCTATATATGGGCCACCCACAGATGCCCCCATAACTGTGCCACCCACAGATGCCCCCATAACTGTGCCACCCACAGATGCCCCCATAACTGTGCCACCCACAGATGCCCCCATAACTGTGCCACCCACAGATGCCCCCATAACTGTGCCACCCACAGATGCCCCCATAACTGTGCCACCCACAGATGCCCCCATAACTGTGCCACCCACAGATGCCCCCATAACTGTGCCACCCACAGATGCCCCCATAACTGTGCCACCCACAGATGCCCCCATAACTGTGCCACCCACAGATGCCCCCATAACTGTGCCACCCACAGATGCCCCCATAACTGTGCCACCCACAGATGCCCCCATAACTGTGCCACCCACAGATGCCCCCATAACTGTGCCACCCACAGATGCCCCCATAACTGTGCCACCCACAGATGCCCCCATAACTGTGCCACCCACAGATGCCCCCATAACTGTGCCACCCACAGATGCCCCCATAACTGTGCCACCCACAGATGCCCCCATAACTGTGCCACCCACAGATGCCCCCATAACTGTGCCACCCACAGATGCCCCCATAACTGTGCCACCCACAGATGCCCCCATAAAATACGGTAATTAATTAGAACTTTTTGTGAATTGGGACATTTTAAACTTGCTTTTTTTTATTTTTATTCCAATTTAAATCTAGTAGGAGTCTGAGTCGACTCCGACTCCAGGTACCCAAAATTGCCTCCGACTCCAAAAGGACACTTTTTTGCAATCATTACGTGAATGGGTCTGAATAAACCCTCTTTCTATATCGCTTCCTATAAAAGTTTTCTAGAAAGGGTCCCACAGAAGTAGATCAGTAGACAGCTAATGGCCACAAAGCCACCGGTCCACCGGCTGGCACTACCACCGCTGCGGAGCCTTGGCACCCTACACTCACTTGCTGTTATTGATACTTTGCAAATGTCACTTCTCACGTTGCCAGCGCTCTTGAAGGAAGAGAAATTCCTGCACATCCTTCTCTGTGCACTTCTCCATCATTTCCCAGTACTACACTTCCATTAACCTCCAGTTCAGGACGCTCCGCATGCCAAGATGTGGTGTGAAAGTGAAACCCCCGAAGACTGTCTGAAGTCAAGGTAAGCAATTCCTCTGGCTGATGAAGGGTTAATTCCAGCTGACCCCCTCCTTCCCGGCTCCTCCTTCAAATGCCTTTTCTGTCTTGTGGGAATGACTGCTATTCTTCCTGAGGGTAATAAATATCAATTTACTGGCTGGCAGGCTCTTTGTCCTGGGTATTTCATCTGGTTGGAGGCGAGAGAGTGTGGAGGATGATCTTCCCCCTCGTCCACTCCCTGCCGTGTCTCTGCAGTCGCACTCCACACCGACATAAGCACCTTACTATCACCGCCAACACAAATATGGCAGCGGAAACGGCCCCGGGCTCTCAGCTCGAGTCCACAATACCGGTTCCTGCCCGGATGTTTCTGCAGGGGGGTGTAATGGAGACCTGCCGGTAATCCGATGGCTGAGGGCAGAGGGAGGGTATCGCATGCAGTTCTGCGTATGACTGCTTCCAGAGCCATGTGATAATGAGGATACTGAGGCTGCCGCCTGCATAGCCTTGTATAAAGGAGTCCTAGGTAGCAACCCTGCCACCAAATGCAGCCTTAGAGGGTGAGTATTGAGTCAGTGAAAATGGTGTGTCCTGCAGAGCTGCTGGCATCACGCAGGACTACAGTTCTTTTCATGATGGCGAGCGGCCCCTGTGGGCTGTCGTGAACTTTAGGATAGATCCCAGCTATTTTATAGCATGAGTGGCTTCCTAATGCTGAATAAGGGTCCATTCACGCGTCCGTGGAATGGGTCCACATCCATTCCGCAATATCCGGAACGGGTGCGGACCCGTTTATTCTCAATGGGGCAGGAATGGATGTGGAAAGCACACTATGTGCTATCCGCATTTCCGGAGCGTGGCTCCAATCTTTCAGTCCGCAGCTCCGAGGAAAAAATAGAGCATGTCCTATTCTTGTCCGCAATTGCGGACAAGAATAGGCAGTTCTATGGGGGGTTCCGCAATACACCACGGATGTGAATGGACCCTAAATGGTATACAGTACATGCATTCTTCAGATCTTTGTAGCTTTTTTTTTTTTTTTCATTTTCCACTTCATTTTTTTACAGAAAAAATGGAACTCTAGCAATTCTTGTGCCGTCATCTCGCAGCTCTGAAGGAACACTAAGGGAGCAGGTGAAGAGTACCTGACTCTGCCTCTTCCCACCGCACAGTGACTGCGCCATGCCGGGCTGTGAGGATCGCATGCAGACCTAACGCCCATACTGTGCCGCGATGAGCAGGTAGGGTTCTTCACAAGTGCACGATTTCATGCCACAATGACACTCAAATCCTTCAGCAGCTATGGATTTGAGAACAATACTTCCATGTGCTGACGGTGGACAAAGCCTTATGCATGACTGAGTGGAGCAGTCAGGACACATTCCTGCCTGGATAAAGGTTCACAACTATGGCAGATGACATTACGGTGGGACATTTCCTTAATAAAGTCAATTGTTTCCGCCTGGTCACAAAACATAAATGGTGTGTCCGCTGACAAGTGGCAATCTTAAAAGGCTTGTCTGGTGGGGTAAAACTTTTTAGAAAATGGGCAGAATGGTTTCTCCTACCGTTCTAGCACTTACTGGGTCCCCGCCGATCCCGTCTCGACACAACGGAAATGGCAGCTCGGCCAGTAATTAGCTGAGCGGGCTTTTCTTGTGTCAAGATGGGACCGGAAGTGAAGAGTGGCACGGGATAGGTGTGATGACCAATGTCTTTTTATTTATTTTTATTTTTTTTATACATTTTTTTTAACCCATTCTGCCCGGTGGATAACCACTTTATATATATTTGACTGCTTGTCACAGTAAGTAACTGTCTGGAGTTGGTTTGTGATGTTAATATTTGGTACGGTAGGTACAAGAGAGAAGAGAGAACAAAATGAATGGCGGCAGCGAAAGTGGAGGAGGAGATAACTATGGAGGGGTCCCGATGGTCCAGGTGCCCATTGGTTGGCAAAGGAGGGTGGAGCCAAGCACCGTGGTCTATATCAGGTAAGTTCCTCTCAAAACGTTAATAACTTATTGCAGCGTTTGGGGCATGTTCTGTATGTAAATTGCTCAGGGGTGTATAACATTCTTTACATATACTACAAAAGGAATGTAGATATAAGAAGGATACAGTGTGACATGTTCTTTATCTACTTATCTACTACTTTATTACTGTTTTATTACCAGCGTCTACATTTTTAAACTTTTTTTTTTTTCATTTCTTTACCCCATAAGAGATTTTTGCCAGCAGAATTTGGCACAGATTCCATGTAGTAAAGCCTCCGACAGTTGCACTGAATCGGCCCCCTGTCGTTCTCAATGGGTGGTCATGGCGCACTTCATGCAGTCATGGTTTATATCCGGATGGGCGCCACCAGAAACCATGGCTAGTGTCCGCTTACAGTTTAGCGCCCTTCAATGCGGCTGTTCAGTGACTTTTTTTGTTGTTGTTGTTACAACAGTAATAGTCGAAGTGCAATTCTGGGTCCACAAAGTGATTTATAAGTCAAATCTTTTTTTATTTTTTTATGTTTCTTTCCGTTCTGCTCCATCATAGGAATGGAGCAACCAAAATATCAGTGTGCCAGATCTGTTGCATGACAGACGTTAATGGTGCTCTGCAACCCCACTGTCTGTACTGGGGACCATCGTTAACCAGTCAGAAGACCACAGCCTACTGCACGTTTGTGTCTGGCAATTTTAACACAACTTGTAATGGAGCTCCATTGCGGATGTGAACATGGCCTTAATCATGTTGGTCGTTTTGGTGATTTGTCTGTATTGTGTTGCAGTCCCAGTGGTACAATTCTTACCTCTATGGATCAGTTGCGGACTTACCTAGTAACTGATGGAACTTGTAAGTGTGGGCTGGAGTGTCCCCTGAACATCTATAAGGTGAGTATTTTGCATGCCAAGATATGTTCACATCTGCATCAGAAAATAACTTTCCTGGCAAAAGTGTGAACCTAGCCTAGTGTTATGTAGGTGTAGCTGCACCTTCCTGTTCTCTATGTCTCACCTGCATGTCTATTTTTCCTCTTTCTGATCATTGCTATTATTTTTTTATATCTTTATGTATGTCGATTAATTGATTGAAACAAAATAAGGAAGACCAAAGCTCCTTTTTGCTACCAGTGAACCGTTTTCTTGTTCCCATACTTGTAAATATCCCTTTTTACTAAATCGTCTGCCCAGTCCGACATCTGGGGTATGGACTCTGTTATAATCTTCATCTTTTGAGTCCAGTGGGTGGGTGATGCATCTTGTTTTTATCTCCTCCAGGTTTTTAACTTTGACCCAAGAGCAATGGTTAAACGGCGCAGTGCGGAGGACGTGAAAGCTGAAGAGGACATGACCAAACTCTGCAACCATCGTAGGAAAATTGTAGCCCTTGCAGCTCTGTATAAAAGCATTGAGAGTACACCCCTTGCACTACAAAGTCAAGCTGCTGGTAAATGAGAATATGTCTCAGTGTAGTGTCTTCTGTTTTGATACAAAAAAAATGTATACACTTTTTATTCTTTAGTCTTGCGGGTTAAACGGTTTTTTGAGACTTAAAGGGGTTGTCCAGGTTCGGAGCTGAACCCAGACATATCCCCTTCTTCACCCTGGCAGCCCCTCTGAGATGAGGGGCTGCCTGAATCGAGCAAGGGCTTTTTCTGCAGATCTGGTGACGTACCAGGTCTCTGCTAGGCAGAGTCTTCCGCCTAGCACTGTTCCTGATGACGCCACTGGCACTAGTGGATGGGCTTTACCTCTGCCCTAGCCTGTAAAACAGGCTAGGGCAGCACTACAGCCCACCCATTAGTGCCAGTGACGTCACCAGGAACAGTGCTAGGCGGAAGACTCTGCCTAGCAGTGTAATAATGCAAACAAAAAAGCCCTTTCCTTGCGCAATACAGCGCAGGGCAAGCGAGAACATCAGAGCATGAAATGCTCCAATGCTCATCTCAGAGGGGCTCCCTGGGTGAAAAAGGGGATATGTCCGGGTTCAGCTCTGAGCCCAGACAACCCCTTTAAAAGTGGTTGTTAAGAATTTTTTTTTTCTATTTGCACCTCAGGCTGGAATACCTGTGGAGAAATCCATACTCAACTGCTCCCCGCAGCTTCGTTCTCACTCCCTGCCACTCTACTCTTGTCTTCTGGTTCATGTCTGTCAACTTCTGCAGGGGCTGGGCCACATTTGCTGCTGCAGCCAATAACTGACCTCAGCGGTGACATGTCCCCAAGCAGCACATGGCCAAGTGATGTGCCACTTGGGATGCAAATAAAAAAAAAAAAAATCCAGTACACCCCCTTTAATTATTGATGACCTTTTCTCAGGTCACCAGTAACGGTCTGGCACCCTCACCGATCAGCTGTTGGAAGGGGCCGCGGTGCTTAGGCAAGCACTGTAACCTCTTCCTCGGCCTGTTATAACACTTTTATTGGCTACCTGGCGGTTTTGCAGCTCAGTCCCATTCAAGCGAATGGGATTGAGCTGCAATACCAAGCATGGTGTAGTGCTGTGGCCTGTCAAGCAGCTGAACAGTGGGAGTTCTGGCAGTAGGGCCCTCCTACGATTGGATATTAATGACCTCTCCTGAGCATAGGTCATCAGTATATTATCCAGAAAATCCCTTTTAAATAAATATTTTTTTCGATGACTAAAATAGAATATTATAAAACAGTATACGTCATTTCGGTGAGTGAATACAACAACTTAGAAATGACATTAGAAAATTTTACTTATTACTAGACATTTACTTATTACTAAACCCAGTAATGTGCCAGAACTAGTAGCCAGTACGGTTTTCAGTCATAGTAATCATTAGTAATGATAAAATCCAGTGACATAGGAGTGTGGGTGAGGTGTCTATGTAAAATGTTTACATTTCACACTTTTTTACTCTTATTTATTTGACAGGATGTGGCTCAAGTCAGAGCTTTAATGCAACATCCACCAGCCCAAAGATGGGGCAACATCCTTGTTCCCTGGATCCTGACATCTTCACCAAACTGATGATGGAAAAGGCCCACAACATGTCTGCTCACCACTTGGAAAAAACCCTGGATCACAAGTCAGATACTTTCACTCCCCACCCTGGAGAAAGGTACTCAGACTTGCGATCTAACCAGCGGCCTGCCTTACCTAGACAGCATAGGACTTCTCTTGGCGAGTCCTATGCCTTAAGGAACTGTCCACCAGTGCCATCAAATGGTAATTACGAGGTGTTTTCAAGGACTCCACAAGCCATATCTCACGAACTGAGTACCAGTTCTTTTACACAAGTTACGTCTTCCCAGAATCGGCCTTCCTACCCCTCATGTAGTCAAGAACTTTCAGGCCTGTCCCCCAAACCATTAGCTCTTAATTCCTGTAGTTTTGTGCCAGGTGGCACCTTCAATCGGACGCTTGATGAATCTATTCAGGGCCCACAGCGATCATTTGGGCCCACAGCGATCATTGAAAAAGATCCACTGGGTATTTTGGACTCTCACAGCTGTAGGCAACCTAGCCCAAAGCACCGTGTATTGAACTCTCCTCCCTTAATTCAGTCTCAGGTTCCCTTAATAAACACTTACCCTACTTCTGAACACAACCCAGGCAACCATTCATCCACAGCCCTACCCCCTCCATTCTCTCCATTCACACGTAGTGGAGTTCTCACATCTCCTTCTACTACTAGATCCTCCATATCCTCCATTTCTTCTCCAGCTGGTAGTGTGGAGCCATCCCCTCAGCGGTCCCGCCATTCATCAGCCTCCTCTGAGCACTTTCCTGCCCCTATAAGGTCAAGCTCAAGATCTCCACGCCCCGTCAGCTCCCCTAAGCGCTCTGTGCCCCACAGTCCAAAAGCAATACTTGAAGGCCTCCCTCCCTTTGGGCAGGCCCAACTGGGATCCTCTTCAAATGCCAGCCATGCCTTAACCCACCAAAGCAATAAAACAGCACCACCGGTGTCTTTGGGAGCAGCGCAAGGCTTACTGGGCTTTCCCCTCGGATGCATATTGGGTCAGCAAGCCAGTGCTTCATTTCCTGCTAGCAGCCTTCTTACAGCAGCTGCAAAGGCCCAAATGGCTAATCAAACCAAACCTGATGCCACAGCCCCTAGCACTTTACCCAGCCGAGTGCTGAATCCCAATGCTTTGCTTTCTGCAGCTGTCATGCAAGAAGGTCAGGCCCTTACCAGCAGGACTCACTCCCAGAAAAGGGATTTATTGGTGAAGCGCAAAAGACAAAGGAATTCTCCAGGCCCTGATGCCAGTCCTCAGGATGTTAGTGGGCACAATCCTACTAGCCCTAGTGGACTTTCCAGATTGAATTCTTGTTTAAAGTTAGCAGGAACTGCGGGGCAACTCGAGGAAGACATGGGAAGATCCAAAGTCATTCATTCGCACTCTGTTTCTGGTCATGCTCCCCCTTCACTTCAAATGCCTCGTTCATTAGTAGAGGAGTCCCCATGCCAAAGCAAAACTCCAAGCCTGTCTCCTGCTTCCCAAGATATCAGCAACCATCTTCTTGGCCTTGTAGGGCAACTAGTCCAGACTTCTACAGAGCAGAACTCAGGGACTTATTTCCCACTGAAGTTACCATCTACACCCACTAGCGCAAGTAAGTTGTCTTTACCTTTCATCTTTTTGGTGGTTACTTTGTGAAAATATCACACTTTTTGAGACTTATTTCATCTATTTAAAATTGCAAACATATACTGTGAGGACCTTTCCCACCCAGCACACGTCTGTCTTAGCAAATACTTGTGTTCCACATAAAGTAACAATTCTGAAGCAAATTTTCTTAAAACTCTGTATCTGATATTCTTTCTAAACAAATTGAGTTACCATTACTGTCACTGACTGGACTATGTGAGAGTTTGCAAGGCAGTGCTATCATTTTTTATGTACATTACCAGGCGGAATAACAGAGGAACAGCACAGAGTTCTCTGACAAGATACTCCTGAATTTTTTTTTTTATGAGTGCAAATAGTTACTAAAACAGAGATGTCAGGGGAGTCGCCAGGTTCTCTTTAAATCCTGCACATACGCTTGGAGAGTTTGAGAGCACAACCCTCTCTGGAAGCTCTTCTCCACTAACTTTCAATAATTCATCTGCATGGAAGGAGCTGTAGATGGCTTGATGGAGACTGGTAGCAGAAAAGGCTGTGTTGCGGTCAGTGGACAGCCATGGCTTGTATGTACAGAACAGTAGATCTAGTGTCTGTACCTAACCAGACATGACGGGGGTGTCGGCTATGTAATATAGCCGTTATATTGGAGCGGGCTCAGCTACTGAGCCCACTCCATACATTACTTGGCAACCAATGATGTACATATGCATTCAGTGGCTGCTAAGAGGTTAAACTACACTATGTAGTTCTGCGGGAACTGCAGGTTGTTCCACGGGGCCTCTATGTAAGTCCATGGGATATATATACCCGATCTCACCAATTATTTCAAATAATGAATGCATGGAGTCGACCCCTTTTATGTGATATAATGTGCAAAGTATCCTGTAGTTTTACTATCCGCATTCTTATTTTTGTTTTAAGGTGGAATTTTCCTTTCTTAGATAACTTGTACTTGTAACTTTTATTCTTAACTTTCTGACATGATTTTAAAAAAGATTCCTATATAAGTCATCAGTTGCATAACCAATGTTTTCATTTCTGTTCTAGCATCCTCTTCTGTCCGACCCAGTCAGTCTCCAGTACCAAAATCTCCTGTCCCTAGCCTGCCCCAGAGCCATGTTGCAGACGGCAGCAATGAGATGCCATGTTCTCTGACTAATGCTGGGGATAGCTTCCCCCTTTTGGGACACGAGCACGTCATGCCATTTTCTGCTACCCCTGCCCTATTAAACTTAGCAATGCTGGGGTCATTGCCTCTTTCCCTCAGCTTAAATCAGCACCAACAGCTTCTTAACCAAGGTTTGCTCAATTTACTTTCCTCCTCTTTAATGGGTAGTACAGAACTTGGCCTGTTGGGACTCCAAAACCCGCCTATGGCGTTGCCCTCTGCCATGGGTGATCCTGACTCCAGTGCTGTACAGGCTTTATTAATGGCATCTCTACTACATAATCCTCTTTTACCACTCGGAGGGCTTGGGTTACCACAGCTCGATCTTCCACCACAAAACCAACAGCAAAGCGCCCTCTTGTCATCCCTTGCACCTTTGTTGGACGCTTTGCCTGCACCGCAGAATGACACAACTGAGAAGCATGAGGCATCAATGACATTGCCTGAAACGTTCCCTGAAAACGCCCTTCAGCCATTGCTATTCCCACCGGTCTCTGCCTCTCCAGCCCTTATTGCTTTGAATTCTGCACTGCTGGCTGCCAGTCTTGGGGCCGTTGACTCCTCTGCCTGCCCTGGACAGGTAAGATTGTTTTTATTTCTATTATGGCATCCTGATTGGTGGTTTGGATTATAATTGGTATTCAGTTTTTATATGCAGATCACATAGGAGTTACAGGGTGTTCAAAGATGCTGTCTGCTTTGGGCAGTCCCTTTTTCTTTAGAAGGGTTCTGCCTGCAGTCACCACTAGGAGGAGCTAACTGAAGACACATTTATACATCTTTCTTTGCACTTGATATGAAATGTTTATACAGTAATCTCCTGCTATTTTAACACCATTAAAGCTTTCGTCTGGCTCATTACATTAAAAAAAAGGCTCATAATAGTGTCAAATAATAAGTCATTCTCACCTTACTGATCCCCTGCTGCTCTTCTCCTGGCATTTTGGTAGGTGAGGTTTTTGAAGGGGTGTTCCTACTAGGGTTGTTTCGGGTACTGAAATTTTGATACCGAATCAATACTTTTGTACCGGTTTCGATACGATACCGGGATTTCCATTTTGTCGATACTGGGCTAGTATTACAGGACTCCAAGTTCCCTCAGCAGCAAAGGGGAGAAGAAAGCAGTCTCTCCCTCCCCCCCCCCTGTGCCACCGCTGCCAATGAGGAGAGACAGGAGGAGAAAGGGCGGGCGCACTGCGCCACCAATGAAAGTTAACTTCTAATACAAATAAAGGAGGCGGCAGAATCACATAGCTGGCACCCTGCCTCTATGACAGGGCGGTGCGATCAGCCGCAGTTAACCCCCCAGGTGCCGCATTGCCACAGTGCGTCCTTCTCCCCCCCCTCCCCAGTATTAAAATAATTGGATCATTGGTGGCAGTGGCCACAGGGTCCCCTCCCCTCCTCCTCATTGGTGGCAGTGGCAGCTTCTGATCGGAGCCCCAGCAGTGTAATCCTGGGGCTCCGATCGGTTACCATGGCAGCCAGGAAGCCACTGAAGCCCTGGCTGCCATGGTAATCTCCCTGCTGCTGTGTGCACAGGGCAGCAGGGAGAGTGTGAGGTCCTATTACCCTAATAGAGCTCTATTAGGTTAAATAGACAAGAGATTAAAAGATCCCAGGTTCTAGCCCCTAAGGGGGGAAATAGTTAATAAACAGTAAAAAACAAACAAAAAAAACACACCAAAATATTGAGGGATAACTGTCACATTTTCATAAAAAAATAATAATAATTTTAGCATATGTTACTGCTGCAGCAGCATTATGCATAAAGCAATCTTTAGTTACTTCACTTACCACTGTTTTCATTGAGTTTTCCCCTTAGTTACGGCTGTTTTGAATCCTACGTTTTGAGGATCTTCTCAAGATGGCTTCTCTGCCAGTTCTCTGAGGCCAAAACTGCATTCCCTCAGGTCACATACAAACTTGCTGTAGATAGCAGCTTCCTGCCAGCCAATCAAATTGGATTACTGAGACACGCCTCCTCACTCTGAAGCCTAATGCAGGCATGCAGTGTGAAGGACCGCCCCTCTGTCTTCCTAGCCGGTGACAGACGAGCCATAGCAACGGTCTTTTAAGGAAGCAGTGGAAAGGGACAGAGGACATTAATGAAAGCTGTTACTATAAGGTAATTACAGATCTTCTGACAGTCATTGACATACTAACTCAGGTATATATGCCTAGCTCCAAAAAACTAGCAAATAAAAAAAAATTTCTCGTGCATGGCATTGGGGGACACAGCACCATGGGTATATGTCCAACTACCACTAGGAGGCGACACTAGACCTAAAAAGTGTTGGCTCCTCCCCGTTGGGCTATACCCTCTCCACAGACACTAGGCAGCTCAGTTTTGTTCTAGTGTCCATAGGAGGCAGACCTGACCTGCTTTTTTGTGCAGGTCATCCTGCTACTTTTTTATTTTATTTTTTCTTTAATCATTTTTTCTTTCTCTGCAGGTTTCGGCCTGCGGCAGGGGTGGCTCCATCGTGTTCCACTTTAGTTGCCCCCCTGCAGGCGCGTACTCAGGTACCTGGCAGCCACCCAGTCCCCAAATCTGCTTCCGCAGTGGAATTCCGGCAGTCCCACGGTTCCCGTGTTGAGTCCGCCGAGGGGGTGGTTACTGCTGCGCCTGAAGACGTCTGAGGGTGAGTATGTTAGATTAGGGATCCCATCCTCCTTCCCGGGCCTGGACGGGTTCCCCCCTCATGTTCCCTACCCGGATACATGATACAGCTTTTATTGCTGTGGGACAATGCCTTGCCTCTGATAAGCTGCCTTGCCTCTGCTGCTGATAATTCAGGCAATATCCTGGCCCCTGAAGCCCCTGGCCTTCCGTTTTTTCTCTCCCTGGGGGTCTCTTCCTCAGCTCTCTCCCCCACCTGGCCCCCGTTCGTCGCGGCAATTCTGGGGCACTATCGCGGTCGCGGCCGTTCGCTCCCGGCCGCGCTCCATTACTTTAGTCCCCGGCTTTTCGGGCCTACTAGGCCGCAACTCCCCGCCCACTTTCTCTCTTCCCGGGCTTTTCTCCGTCTCCTCCCCTCCGTGGGGGGAGCCTGGGAGGGGCCTCTTCTGCCTGCCAAGCCGGCCCCAGGTTCTCTGCTCTCTCTGAGGGGCGGTTCTTTCTCCGGCTGTCGGCTCCTTCTTTCTCCGGTCGCTGGCTTCTGCTATCTCCGGTCGCCATCTTCTGCGCTCGATGCGCTGCACAACTCCTGGGGTCCGGTAGGCAGCCTCTGGCTGAATTGCTCCACAGGCCCCTTCCCTCTCTCCCCTCTCTATTGCTGCATTTTCCTGCAGCCCTGCCACCTGAATGTGGTTTCCTGCCTACTATATAGCTGCTGCAGCACCTCTTGGGAAATGTTGTTTCCGGGGTTAGATAGGTCAGCCCTGCTGCTCTATGGGGCCTCCTCTCCCAGCCTCCGTATCGGATCGCCACGATTTTCGTGCGTCCGTTGTCTACGGAGGTTTCCACGTGGTAGGGCCCCCCCCTCCCACGCGAATGGGCTCTCTCCATGGCGATCCTTCAGTCCCTGGCGGATTCGCTGGAGCGCTACCTACAAATTGCGGTCTCCTTCCCCCCTGAGCCACGCGCACGCTAAGATACAGGGTCCCGCAAGGAGTAGCCCATGGACCACCCTTGGGTGGTCTCAACTAGCTTCCACCCCTCCCCGGCATCCTCGGGTCCCCTAGGACAGGCCGGAGCCTGGTGACGAAGCCTTCTCTGTCAGTTGCCTCTGGGGACACCTCTGCACCGATTTCCTCGGAACAGAGCATCAGGCGGTCTTCCACCGTGCAGAATCCCTCTGCGTGGTCAAGTCAAACGTGCATGGTGTTACCTACCCTACCAGGTTTGGTGCCCCTCTGGTGGACTTTCTGATGGCGCCCTCCTGCCTGCACAGGTAATTACCGCACAGGTAAGGCAGCCGTCACCGTGCTTAGCAACTGGGACACCTACGCGGTGTCTCTGGTATGTACGCCCTCGTAGGCTGTGCACGACAGACCTTCCTGGCCCCTATCCAGGGGCTATGTTCTAGGCAAGCTGATAATTCAGGCAAACGCCACTTGTACGGTTGGCTCCCCTTCTCGGCCTCTAAAAGTTCTTTTGTAATGCCTGTACCAGAGAATACAGGCCGGCTTCTATGCCATGGCGATTACATCTGTCTGTTTCCAGCTGCCTTATTACTTTCATAGGTAGAGCTCCTGCTGACTGGTTAGGTGTTCCATGCGGCACTATTTCCCCCTACCGGGCGAGATATACAGGCCGCCTTCAATTGCCGTAGCAATTGCACCTGTCTGTTTCCAGCCACCTTGCTCCCTTCCTGGGCAGAGTCCCTACACCATCTCCTGATGCTGTATCCAGTATCCCTGGCGGGCTCTATTGTTCCGTGCGGCACTATTTCTCCCTTCCTGGCGAGATATAGAGGCCACTCTCAATTGCTTTGCAATTGCCTCTGTTTGGTTCTAGTGGGCACCAGGCTGCCACCTTGTGCCCTTTATTTTTATTTAACCTCTCTATCTCCAGGAGCTGTTGCCGTTGCTTCTGTCTGGCCTTATGGTGTACCTTGCGGCACTATTTCTGCCTTACTGGACGAGATATTGAGGCCACTTTGTAGTGCCGTTGCCACTGCAACCTCATCTAGAGTGCACCAAACAGCCATCTTCCTCCCTTCTTAGGTGAGTTCCTGCACCGTCTCTGATGCTGCAGTCGTTACGCCTGTCGGGCTCTATGGTGTGCCATGCGACCCTATTTCCCTCTTTTTAGGTGAAATAGAGGGCATTCTTCAGTTGCCATTGCACTTACCTTGTTGTGGTGTGCACCTGTCGTTCCTTGTGGTACCATGTGGCCCTATTTTTCCCTTCCCGAGCGAAATATAGGTGCCATAGCTAACGTGGCAGCCGTTGCACTTCTTCTCTGGTCCTAGGGTGCTCCATGTGGCATCGCTCTAATCTTAGACCTAGTACCTCGGCCATCTCCAGATGCTGTACCCATTGCACCGGTCTGGTCGTATCTCTACACTACACAGCCTCAATTCTACCTTACAGGTTGAGGACCTGTACCCTCCAAATGCGGTCGCATTCCTGGATGCTGTGGCTTTGTTTCCACCCTCCTTAGTGTGCAACATGCAGCCACCTTACCTCGGTTTTCGGCGTGTATTTTTAGTACCCACGTGCTGGGTCCTATGGTGCAATCTGTGGCCCATACGGTTTCTGTATTACTGGGTGCTTCCTTCCCCGGGCTCTAAGCGGATGTTGGTTACTTCCCTTTTCGGCATCCTGGTTCAGCACGCATATGGTAGCCATATCTGGCAGGGGTGGGCCAGCCCAACCTCCTCCTTGTCTGCCTATTTCTACTTCTGGTGTACGTAGCTTGCTGAGCACCGGCCGCTGCAGCAGTTTTCGGCCATCACTTGATGTCCTCCGCCACACGGAATCCTCCTGGGGTCAGCGACATATCGACGCTGGACGTCCTCCCTGATGAGTTAGGGACAGAACCACTGAGCGTCACACACCTGCCTGGTAGGTGAATTTTCTGCTGATTGCTCTGACATAGGACAGGGTTCCGTAGTTCCTTCTGGGTCCGGGTGTTCCCTTATTTCTATGCTTAGTTGTACTATCTATCAGAGGGCAGTCCTTTGGGACCTTGCTATTGTCTTCGCCCATCTGGTACTCTCTCACCCTGGGAGCCTTCTGTATGTCGGTCGCAGCTGGTTTCTACATTTCGTGTAGTCACTCCCGCTTCTTTTATAGCGACTTCACCATTCCTTATGCATATGGGCGTCTATTGTTTTAGTGGTACAACCCAAGCCGCTGTATTTGCCCTCCCCGGGACAATGTATGCTGATTGCTAGCCACTATTCTTTGAATGGCTAGTTGTCCATGGCCAATTCCTTCCCATGGGGGGGTTCTTTTCATTTTTTCTTGGATATTCTGGTTTTTGTTGTCCTCTGGTGGTTCAGTTCCTGGTTCCTTGTGAGCCCATTGCGGGTTCTCCTTTCTGGAGTTCCTGTCACCGTTCATCTGTTCACACAGATTCTGTAGGATTATCGTTGTTTGGGAGGGGCCTGGGTTGATTGTTTCCCTTGCGGGTTCCAATAGCCTCTTGGACCTCATGGGATTCATGTCTGTCTTCCCATCCTCCCACTTCAAGTACCTGGTGTTGAGTGGTTTAGTGCTACGGTTTGCATTTCCACCTCATGGTCTCCTTCGGGAGGGACTTCCTCCTGTTTGTAGAGCCTTCCTCCTTTAGACTTTTGGGAGTACTCTCCTTCTCCTCCCATGTCTCTCAGTCCAGTGTATCCCTGCTGAGATTTCCTTTCCCTGCATCTCCCTGATACTTCATTTGGCCGGAGTTCCTCCGGTCTTGCGCTTCTCAGCGATTATTTTATTTTCAGGGGCTCGTTCCTCGTCTCCTGGTTTTGGGATGCAGGTCTTCTCTTATTTTTTTCTTTTTACCTGGCCTTTACTTCCTACCCCCTCCCTTTCCAAGGGTTGGCGGTTTCCCTTAGCGCCTTTGGGAGTTTTCTCTTTCCAATAGGACGTTTATCTTCATCACCTGCTTCGCGGTGGGGGGGGAGTCCTGCTCCCTTCATATGTGAGCCTTGCTATGGCTTCCCTCTCTCCAGTGTGCCCCTGCTGAGATTTCCTGGGCTTGCATCTGGTTCCCTTCTTCCCTGATAATGAGTTTCGCCAGAGTTTCTCCGGTCTTGCGCTTCTCAGCGATATTTTGTTTTCAGAGGCTCGTTCCTCGTCTCCTGGTTGGGGATGCAGGTCTTGTCTTTTCTCTCTTCCTGGTTTTTACCTACAACCCCCTCCCCTTCCAGGGGTTGGCGGTTTCCCTTAGCGCCTTTAGGATCTTTTCCTTTCAATAGGGCGCTTAGCTTTTTCACCTGCTTTGCGGTGAGAGGAGACCTGTCCACTCACATGTGAGCCTTGCTATAGCTTCACTCTCTCGTTTGGCCTTCAGTGATTCCAATTTCCCTTGCTCCCCTGGCCCTTCAGGGGTTGACCTCAGGGTGTTTGTGCTTTCGCCTGAGACAATTGGGATGTTGGGTGGATCCGATACGCGATGCTGTCCTACTTTCACTCCAGCCTTCGGCTGAGCTGGGTGTTCCTTTGCCTTCTTCTTGCATTTGGGACCTTCTCCCAGGCATTTGTCCTGGGGTGCTGGCAGTCGTCACTGTGGCCTCCTTGGAGTTTCTCCCTTGTTATGAGGCTTCCTGCCTATTCCATGCTTTTCTCCTGTTGGGTCACATGGTTCTCCCGCACCTGTATGCCCACAGGTGGCATGGTTGTTCTTCCCACCCTCGGGGACTGCTTTGGGACGTCCCATGGTGCTGTGTCCCCCAATGCCATGCACGAGAAAATTGGATTTTTTGTACTCACCGTAAAATCCTTTTCTCGTAGTAGGCATTGGGGGACACAGATCCCTCCCTATGTTGTTTTACTTCCGCTTCTCCGGGCTGGTCTCTTGATCTTTCCCGGTACGGGAGTTGTTGGTTCCTTGCTTTTCTTCTCTCTCCTACTGCTTTTGGTACAAACTGAGCTGCCTAGTGTCTGTGGAGAGGGTATAGCCCAACGGGGAGGAGCCAACACTTTTTATGTCTAGTGTCGCCTCCTAGTGGTAGTTGGACATATACCCATGGTGCTGTGTCCCCCAATGCCTACTACGAGAAAAGGATTTTACGGTGAGTACAAAAAATCCAATTATGACAGTTAACCTTTAAGTATAAACCACCCCCTTTCCCAATTTTACATATAAAATATATAAACAATAAATGAGCATATCACATATTGCCATGTCCGAAAAGTCCAAACCATTAAAATATAAAAAAATCTCACATTCGGTGAATGCCAGAACAGAAAAAAATATAAATAAAATGCGCGATTCGCCATTTTTTTGTCACCTTGTCCCCCCAAAAAATAGGATCGGACTGTTCGATTATGAGCCGAACGTTCCATAAAATATTTTTTTACGGTTGTCACCTGAGGGGTTAGGTTATGTGATATTTTTATAGAGCCGGTCGATACGGACACGGCGATACCTAATTATGTATACTTTTTTTTTATTTATTTAAGTTTTACACAATGATTTCATTTTTGAAACAAAAAAAATCATGTTTTAGTGTTTCCATAGTCTGAAAGCTATAGTTTTTTCAGTTTTTGGGCGATTATCTTGGGTAGGGTATGATTTTTGCGGGATGAGATGACGGATTGATTGGTACTATTTTGGCGTAAATGCGACTTTTTTGATCAATTTTATTACCTTTTTTGGGAAGTAAGGTGGGCAAAATTTCAATTTCCTAATAGTTTTTATTTTTTTATTTTTATGGCGGTCACCGTGCGGGGAAAGTAACATGACCGTTTCATAGATCAGGTCGTTACGGACGTGGCGATACCAAACATGTGTAGGGAATTTTATTTTTTTCATTTTTAATCAGTGATAAATGTGTTTTTTGATTTTTAAATTTTTTTCACTTTTTTTTGACCCAGACCCACTTGGTTCTTGAAGATCCAGTGGGTCTGATGTCTGTATAATACAGTACAGTACAATATATAGTGTACTGTACTGTATTTTACTTACACTTTGTCTGAACAGATCTCTGCCTTTAGCACAGATCTGTTCAGCACCATGGACAGCAGGATGCCTGAGACGGCGTCCTGTTGCCATGGGAACCTTCCCCGTCTGCTCAGTACTGGTCAGAACTTCGCAGACGGGGAAGGGTAAGGACGGGGCTGTCGGGGAGCTCTCTCCCTCTCTATCGGGGGGGCTGCAAAGGCACTGCAGCCCCCCGATGGGAGAGGGAGGGAGCTCCCTCTTACTGTTAACTTTTTCCATACAGCGGTCCGTACGGACCGCGGTATGGAAAGGGTTAAACGGCTGACATCTGCACAGATGTCAGCCGTTTATACCAGGGTGTCAGCAATGTGAATCTTTATACCAGGGTGTCAGCACCGTTTATACCAGGGTGTCAGCAATGTGAATCAGCAATCTGACACCCTGGTATACCCACTGGCCACCAACGAATTTTCAAGAGGAGGCGGGCGGGGGATAGCGATCCCGCCTGCCGCACCGCCCCCAACTTCCCCCCCCCCTGCACCACCCGCCGGCAAAAAATCATGCAGGGGTGCAGGGGGGGTGGAAAATCTATATTTGAGGGACACTAAAGTTTCTGATCCCCACGGTCAGGGACCTGCGGTTTGCGGCGATCGCCGATAGTGGGGGGGTCACATGACCTCCCCTGGCGTTGTGACAGGATGCCGGCTGAATGATTTCAGCCGGCATCCCGTTCCCATTAACCCCCGCAGCGCCGGAATCTTCATTTAAAGTTGGGACGTACCGGTACGCCCTGAGTCCTTAAGGGGTTAAAGTATCTCTCATGGTGTGCCCAAAGATGTATTCATATCTTCTTTCTGCGTTGTGCTGTCTCATAAAATCAACTTATAAAACTGTGTTTGGCACCTTTTTGAAGTCGTGCTGAAGTCACGGGGGCAGAGTCCTCCTTGACTCAACTGTCAGATAAGCCCGCCCCTATGCCGCTCCTCCACATATTCATGGACATTTTTCCCTGTAGCCGTGATCGCGCTCTTCTCGCGCATGCGCTGTGCGCGTCCTGCCGCAGTGCGATCCCGGCTACGGCTCCCTCCCTGGCATCTGCATGTTCACTGCGCTGCAGTGCAAGCAGACAGTGATCGCGCTCACGCCGCAGGGGAGAAGCGATGGGCGCGAGCGCGCTGTATAGGAACGGCGCAGGCGCAGTGAACAAGAAGATGCCAGGGAGGGAGGGAGCCATAGCCGGGATCATGCTGTGGCAGGACACGCACGACGCATGCGCGAGAAGAGCGCGGTCACGGCTACAGGGAAAAATGTCCATCAATATGCGGAGGAGCGGCATAGGGGCGGGCTTATCCGATGGTTGAGTCAAGGAGGCCGCTTTATAAGTCAAACACCGTTTTATAAGTCAATTTTATGAGACAGCACAACGCAGAAAGAAGATATGAATACATCTTTGGGCACACTATGAGAGATACTTTAAGGTACTGTGATTAGTGTAAATTGTCTTTTCCAGGTGACAGGTTCCCTTTAAGAATAGATGCTCCAGAATTGGTATTACATGGGGAATGCAGGTAGTTAATAAAACAGACATAACAGGAGAGGAGACAGGGCCTTATTAGGGTCCATTCACACGTCCGTGTGTGTTTTGCGGATCCGCAAAACACGGACATCGGCGATGTGCGTTCCTCATTTTGCAGACCGCACATCGCCGGCACTTAAAGGGTTTCTATCACTTCGTATGACATATTTAGGTGTCAGACACTAGCGATCCGCTAGTGTCTGCTCTAACAAACCATCCTAATATGATAGGTTTTGGGGCAGCCGTTTTGCTAAAATAACAACTTATATCGATATGCTAATGAGCCTCTAGGTGCTATGGGGGCGTCATTAGCACCTAGAGGCTCCGTCTACCTTCATAAACTGTCGCCGCCCAGCGCGTCCCTCCAGCCCGCCCATCTCCTGCTGAATGCGATCCTCTCCGTGCGCGTCTCTGTTCTGCGCATGCGCAGTGAATGTCTGACCGCTTCCCTGCTCAGACATCTCCACTGCGCCTGTTCCTCGGAGCACTATGATGTCATCGGCGCAGGCGCAGTGGAGATGTCTGAGCAGGGAAGCGGTCAGACATTCACTGCGCATGCGCCGAACAGAGACGCGCACGGGGAGGATCGCATTCAGCAGGAGATGGGCGGGCTGGAGGGACGCGCTGGGCGGCGACAGTTTATGAAGGTAGTCGGAGCCTCTAGGTGCTAATGACTCCCCCATAGCACCTAGAGGCTCATTAGCATATAGATATAAGTTGTTATTTTAGCAAAACGGCTGCCCCAAAACCTATCATATTAGGATGGTTTGTTAGAGCAGACACTAGCGGATCGCTAGTGTCTGACACCTAAATATGTGATACGAAGTGATAGAAACCCTTTAATAGAAAATGCCTAATCTTGTCCGCATCGTGCTGCCCCATAGAAATTAATGGGTCCGCAATTCCGTTCCGCAAAATGCGGAACGAAATTGCGGACGTGTGAATGGACCCTTAAAGGGTCCTGTCACCAGTTTTCTGCTGCCCTCACGTTTAAATCCTAACAGCTCCAGCGCCTGCCAATGAGTCCCCATATTCATGAGCTCACGACTCTCCCCGCCCACCTGCCTCTGACAGGTTTTTTCCATATGAATCAGCAGCAGGTGGGTGGGGAAAGCCATGAGCTCATGAATATTCAGACTCCTCATTATGCACTGGAGCAGTTCAATACAAGATTTTGGCACAACGGCTGGATCAATTAAAGAAAGTGACCCAGCATCTTGCTAAGGGGACCTGTCACTAGTTTATCTTGCCCTTAGTTAGGACACCAGAAAACTGGTGACAGATTCTCTTTAAAGAAACCCCTTTAGGACTGATCCACATATTACTGCTTTATTCACAAGCACAATATATGATTACAGTATACAGACACCAGTAATATGTGATTTAGCTATAGCTTAGCTATAGGTTTTGTACGTAGAGATCCCAGGTTTGAATCCTGGGAGAGACTTAAATAAACTCTTGTTTTCTGTTATTTTTCTCTCTCTCTCATTTAACCCATAATAAAAGGCTATACTGTAATATTTAATCATATAATAATAATAATAATAGGCTTTACTATATTGAGAATAGTGGGGGGGTTTGCTTAGAAACCTGAAGACTATTACTGGTTTATTCACAATAAAGGCACAATATATGACTATAAAGAAACCAGCTTTTTAAGCCTAAAACTTTACTCTCAATATGATGAGGATATATGGGGTCATTTACTATCCAGAAATATACCTATATTAGGCTACTTTCACACTGGTGTTTCTGGTTCCGCTTGTGAGATCCGTTTTGGGCCGCCTGTGAGAGCGCTGAAACTGATCAGTTCAGCCCCAATGCATTCTGAATGGATAAGGATCCGTTCAGAATGCATCAGTTTGATGCATTTGGTCTCAGTTGCGCTTTTCAGGCGGACACTTAAAACGCAGCTTGCAGCGTTTGGTGTCCGTCTGACGATGCGGAGCCAAACGTGTTCGTCCTGACTTACAATGTAAGTCAATTGGGACGGATCCGTTTTCACAATATGGTGCAATTGAAAACAGATCCGTGCCCCATTGACTTTCAATGTAAGTCAGGACGGCTCCGTTTTGACTTAGACTTTTTTTTGAATAATGCAAACGGATCCGTTATGAACGGATACAAGCGTTTGCATTATCAGTGCGGATCCGTCTGTGCAGATACAAGATGGATCCGCACCAAACGCAGGTGTGAAAGTAGCCTTGGGTGTATCTCTGCCGCAGATTGCGACGCAAAGGTTATTTGTGCTGCGACTTTTCCCCGCTCACGGCAGGTCTAAAAAAGTGGCATGGACAGGGCCGGGCCGGCAGGAAGCTGGCTTACATTTAGACTGGCACTGGATACTCCGACGTTATGTAGAGGCCCATGCCTCTCCACAACTCCGGCTGATCCACCTCCGGCTATAGGGGTTATTAAGACCGGCTTCTAAAACACCCGTCTTAATAAATGACCCCCATAGACTTTTATTATGGGTTAAACATGGAAGAAAAAAAATCTGAAGAGAAAAACCTGGAAGAGTCCCAGGATTTAATCCTGGGATCTCTACATGCAGAACCGTGCACTTATCACAAAGCTATAGGCTTACCACATAGAGAGGTGTGTTTTTTCTATGTGTAGAAGCTAACGCACATTACTGGTGTTGTTATAATCATATTCTCTGCCGGTGAATAAAGCAGTAATGTGTGTATTAGCTATAGTGCAGGCATCCTCAAACTGCGGCCCTCCAGCTGTTGTAAAACTACAACTCTGAGGCTGATACCTGTAGGCTTTTCGGGCATGCTGGGAGTTGTAGTTTTGCAACAGCTGGAGGGCTGCAGTTTGAGGATGCCTGCTATAGTACATAGAGTATATGATATGCAGATGCTAGGACACAGCTCTGCCCTCAGAATGTCTAGCCCTGTCAATCAAGGGGAAGGGGGAGTGTACAGAGCACAGGGGGCTCCAAGGATTCAGTCCCGCCTCCTGGCGCTCGAACATCTAATTTGCATATGCATAAAAACGACGATATCTCTCCAGCTGTTTAGCATACAGACAAAATAAAGGTATAGTTTTAATCAGAATGATGAGGCCTTCCAGTCAGTGTGTCTGGTTTAATAGGGTTGATCTTGGTGGCACTTTAAATTAGCACTCCCACCAAAAATTTTATTTTCTGACTTATTAGAAAAGTCCATTGTGTAAATTGTAGTGAATCTTCTTACTGGTGACTGTATTTGGGAGTTGTAGTCTCCCTGCTGATCCTCAGCTGTGTCATGTGACTAGCACTCTGATCTCCAACTCGCACAGGACAGGAAGTCAGTTACTTCTCTATTCATTCCTATGAGACTCACATCGAGGCTCTCATGGGGATACATAGAGAAACTGGCTTCCTGTCCACACATAAGATGCTGTGTTATTTGGTGACTGTTGGTCACATGACACCGCTGAGGATCAGAAGGGAGGTTATAACTGGTAAGAAGATTACCTTCACTACAGGTTACATTATGTACCTTTTCTAACTGGTCAGAAAATAAAAATTTCTATGGGAGTTTTTCTTTAAAGGAGTTCTGGTTTTATGTCTATAAAGCTTACTCTTAGGCCCTTTTCACACGGGCGGAAGAGGTCCAGATGCGTTGCGGGAAACCCGTGCGAGTGCGCACACCATTTCAGTCAGTTTTGTCTGTGATTGCGTTTTTTCCACGCGAGTGCAAAGTGATTTTTTTTTAATGTGTTTTGCACGCACGTGATAAAAAACTAAATGTTGGTACCCAGACCCAAACCCAGACCTCTTCCCTGAAGCTCGGGTTTGGGTTCGGTGTTCTGTAGATTTTATTATTTTCCATTATAACAATAATGGAAAATAACAGCATTCTTTAATACAGAATGCTAAGTAAAGTGTCCATTAAGGGTTAAAAAATAATAAAAAAATTACTTACCTCATCCACCTGATCGCGCAGCTGTTGTCGTCTTCTTTCTTCTTCTTGCAGGACCCCCCCCCCCCCCCCCTTCAACAAATAAAATAAAATAAACAAGTTAGGGCCCATTCCTATGGCACATTTTGGTCGGCAGACTCATGGTGTCCACTCCTTATTGTTTTCAATGGGAGGCCGCGCTGCCGTCTGCTGCTTAAAGCCACAACCGCACCAAGTAAGAACATGTCCCTTCTTGTGGTGGTGTCTGAACTTATTCCACTGGAAACCACTACAGATGTCCTTTCACGGCTTAGCTCCAGTCAGTGGAGCTACAATGTGAGTGGGTTTATTGAAAGTGAGAAACCGTGGCAGATTTAGGCCCTACAAAATCTACTGTGTGAACATAGCATTAGTGTGGAAGCGCCTTTATAAACCACAGTGAAATGTTTCAATTGTGATTATCTTCCTGTTTCAGAGCTGTATCAATGCCTCCTGTACCGGATCCGGTTCCATCACTACAACCACTAACTCGCCTGCCTTATCAGAGGGGAAGCTCCCTCCGTCCGAACCACACAGCCCATTCCACCTCCACCAGCCACAACCCCCTGGCAGGCTTCATACTCTAATGCCGCCTCTGCTCAACCCTTTGCTTACTGCTGGATTGCTAGGTAGGCAAGAATGCCAGCAGATGTTGGAATTTGTGATGTTTTTCCTATATAATCCCTCCTACTGCGTTAGGATTTTGTATGATTCATATGATGTTATGACATAAGATACATTACATTATTGTTGGGATTGTGTTCTTACCCGAATAATTTAAATGTAATCCATGGGGAAAAATATTATAAATCTTGTATAAACTGATAAAAAAAATAACCTGCTACGCTTTTACAGGGGATCTTGCAGCTCTGAACACTAGCGCCGGTGCCCAGATGGGAAGTCTCCAGTCTCTTTTGGGGGCACATGCCCTGCTACAAAACCAGCAGGCTTTTTTACCGTCTCTCCCGGGGGCGCTGGGAATGCATTTCTTCCACGGACAGTCCCTTTTGCAAGGACCGCGCACCAACAACCAGGTAATTCTTCCTTCTTGACTTTTGATCCTTCATATAAATCTACTTTCACACTGGTGTTTTGGCTTTCCGTTTGTGAGATCCGTTCAGGGCTCTCACACGCGGTCCAAAACGGATCAGTTTAATTCTAATGCATTCTGAATGGAAAAGGATCCGCTCAGAATGCATCAGTTCAGTCTCCATTCCGCTCTGGAGACTGACACCAAAACGCTGCTTGCAGCGTTTTGGTGTCCGTCTGAGGAAACTGAGCCAAACGGATCCGTCCTGACACATAATGTAAGTCAATGGGGACGGATCCATTTTCTCTGGCACAATAGAAAACAGATCCGTCCTCCATTGACTTTCAATGGTGTTCAGGACGGATCCGTCTTGGCTATGTTAAAAATATTACAAACTGATCCGTTCTGAACGGATGCAGACGGTTGTATTATCTGAACGGATCCATCCATGACGGATCTGCACAAAACGCGAGTGTGAAGGTAGCCTAAATGATCAACTCAGTCAAGTTGGTTTCTTCCCTCTATCTATTTCTATCACTGTCAACTTTTCCATGTATTCAATATCTGAAGCTGCAATTGTCTCTTACCGCAGAACCATTCATCATCCTCATCAGAGAAAGAAATCAACCCATCACCCCACCCAGAAATCTGCGTTACTACTACATCGCAAATCCCGTCAAGTTCCCAGCAGACCTTGGACTCCAGTTTTCTCTCACAACGAACTGATCTGACTAACAAGTCTCAAACTTTGCCGCTTACCCCCTTGCGGCCTGGTTCCTTTGTTTCCAACACCTCAAGTGCCTTTGAATCCAGCCCCATCCCCAAAGGCCCCCCTTTTCAGGGACCAGTCCATATTGACCTTCCTCCAGACACACCTTCTGATCCCCCAAGAACAGACACATTATCCCAGTCAATGGACCCTTCTGCCTCAGAAACAGAACCAGAGGCGTCTCCACTGAAAAAGTGCAGACTCCTAACTGATTCTGTCTTTCCCTCTGAGGTCCCTAATGGAGCTTCTCCAAACATTCTCCCTTGGATGGGCTCCCCTCACCCATCCAACACAGTAAATCATCCTGAATCATTGGATCTTTCGAAGGGCAAAGAACGGGGCTACAGGTTCAATGGTCGATCTCGGGCTGAGAGATCATATGGTCGTAGGCCTCGTGGTGATAGGTTTTCCAGCTCCAGACACTCTTACTGGAGATATAATGGGGAAGATACCTCGCAGAATGATGGAGAGGAAGCAGGACAGAGCCAAGAAATCGCACAACCAGTGCTGGGAATCCCTCCATTTACACACCATTGGCATGAGGAAGGAGAACAGCCAAGGGAGCAGGAGGTGGATGTACGTATTGAATACAATAAGCATGTAGAGTATTAATGCACCGTCGTTTAATGGCTTCCGTAATCTCATACAGTTCAAGGAGCCTGAAACAGGAGTATGTATTCTGCATATGTTCTTGTCCATATTCTGCTGATTGCACATTCATACTCAGAACCATCATTACTGCATACATAAATCAGGTTAATTAGTAATTAAAGGGATTTTCAAGGACAATTAGAAAGAAATTAAGTGCAGGAAATATTAAAAAAATAAACTCACTCACCGGTTAATTCCCGGCCACTCCAGCGCTGATGCCGTTGTCCCCACTGAGTACAAAATGTTTAAAGGGGTTGTCCAGTGCATTGCAAAATTTTAGTAAAGTGTTCGGAGTGGTTTTAAACTAAAGAATCAAAACTCACCATCCCTCAATCCCTGATGTACCCGTTCCATCTGGGTTTCCACTGGTCCAGTCTCCACAAGCAGGAAATGCCAGGAGAAGCCTGCTCAGCCAATCGCTAGCCATGGCGCTATACTTTTCTCAGCCAGTGATGGACTAAGCTGGCATTTCCTGTGTGCCGAGACCAGCGGGGACCCATTAAGCATTGAAATGGGAGTGGAACGGGATCAGTGGTGGTGAGTATTGATTCTTTTTAAACCACCCTGAGCACTGTACTAAAAATGTTACCTCGCTTGTCAACTCCTTTAACATTTTTTTCAAATCAGCACTAAATGACATATGTACAGTTGCTGTCTGATTTCTAGTGTGTTCCTGGTTTAAGCTGTCCATGCACTAATGATTGAAAAGGCCAATTAAGGCTACTTTCACATTTGCGGCAGAGTGATCCGGCAAGCAGTTCTGTCACCGGAACTGCCTGCCGGATCCGTCAAAACGTATGCCAACTGATGGCATTTGTAAGACTGATCAGGATGCCAGGTGTCCTCCGGAAAAACGGATCCAGCATTTATTTTTGAACATGCGCAGACCGGAAGGACGGATCCGGCAGTAATACATTCCTATGGGAAAAAAAGCCGCATGCTGCGGTATTATCTCTGTCCTGAACAGTCAAAAAGACTGAACTGAAGACATCCTGATGCATCCTGAACGTAATTCTATCCATTCAGAATGCATGGGGATAAAACTGATCAGTTCTTTTCCGGTATAGAGCCCCTAGGACGGAACTCAATGCCAGAAAAGAAAAACGCTAGTGTGAAAGTACCCTTAGACCATTTGCTGCAAACTCTTGACACCTTTTTTTCTGGTACCTATAACAGGAGTTAGATTGCTGTGTTAGATTATTTTCAGTCATTGCAGGTGCTGTTGGCCTAATTAAAAAGTAAAATAAAATCTCATGGTACTGTCCGTAAACCACTGTTCAGCATATTTTTTTCATCTGTGCTTTTATTTTTTATTTTTTTTGAAGGAATAGTTAGAATATATATATATAGTATATGTATGTATGTCAGGAAACCGGACAGCACTCCAGATACAAAATAGTGATTTATTCACCCATGAGGTACAGTGAGGCAACGTTTCAGCTCATACAAAGAGCCTTTCTCAAGGCTCTTTGTATGAGCTGAAACGTTGCCTCACTGTACCTCATGGGTGAATAAATCACTATTTTTTATCTGGAGTGCTGTCCGGTTTCCTGACTATGATATTGGGTAAGCAGCTACACCCTTGGACCTAGCACCCGTCATCTTTATTTGTCCAGTACTGCCATCGTGTTTCATTGTATGTATATGTGTGTGTGTGTATGTGTATATGTATGTGTGTGTATATATATATATATATATATATATATATATATATTTTTTTTTTAGATGCAGTGTCTGCATGGACGCACCAAATGTCCGCTTCCGTGCGTTCAGCAGCCCTGAGCACCAATAGGTACCATTTTTTTACTGGTCGCTTTTGTGCTCAGTTTTCTAATTTTATTTATTTTATAAAAATATTTTTTTTTTTCCTATAAAAAATTGATTTAGTTTTAAATAGAAATCAAATTTAGGTAGTGTTAGTGTAGATTTTTTCACGTACATATCTGTGTGCGTGCGCGCGTCCTGCACCTGCTGAGCGCTGATCAGAAACATCAATTTTTCTGATCGGTCTGCTCAGTTTACTCGGCGGATTTTTTTTTCTTCGTGTAGTTAAAAAAAAAAACTCTGTGTGTGTATATATATATATATATATAGATGTAGGCCTCCTGGCACACTGGAGGGTTGCTGCTTGGAGTCGGGTTCCCACCCCGTGTAGTAAATAAAATAGAAAACTCCAGCAATGTGCGTTTGTATCAAAGAATATTTCGTTTATTATGAAAATGCGGCGTCGTGATGTGACGTTTCGGCCACTTAGGCCTTTATCAAACTATGTGAAAAATACAAAGGGAGGGTGATAATTACAATCATGTCAGATATCCAACATATGGTGTACAAATAAATCTATAATACATACAGGAGTATAAGGAGCACAAAATGTCCCACAAGTCAATTCAACATATTACAATCCATAACATGTTATTTTGAAAAATACCACAAGAGAGGAAAAAAAAGCACATTAGAGGGAAAGGGAAAAAAAGAAAAAGAAAATTTCAAGTCAGCATTTCCAGTGATGAGAGTCTACATAAGCCATGAGTCAAGGAAACCTGGGAGGACGACCCTGATGTAGAACAGTTAAGGACAACTATTGTATACAGAGATCCAAATACTATCTGCATATTGTGTCGCTTTATGTGTTATTACATTGCGATTTATTTAAGTAGTGTGAATACATTCTTCTACCATGGCCCATAGCTCCACTAACACCGACATAACAGATCACCTTGCTCCTCATGTATCCTGCCAACAATCTCTTCCAACCATCCTTGATGCGACACAATATGCAGATAGTATTTGGATCTCTGTATACAATAGTTGTCCTTAAGGCTCAGTTCACACCTGAGCGTTCTGAAAGGAGCGCTCTGTATGCGCGATTGTACGGGCGTTTACAAGCGCGCATACAGAGACAAGCGTACACACAGTGTCGCGCGTTCCCGAAAGTCTATGTACGGGAACGCGCGACAAGCGCCCCAAAAAACGCTCCTGTACTTGTTTGAGCGTCGGGCGTTTTACAGCGCGATCGTACGCGCTGTAAAACGCCCAGGTGGGAACCATTCCCATAGGGAAGCATTGGTTTCTCCTTGTTGAGCGTTTTACAGCGCGTAGGAACGCGCTGTAAAACGCTCAGGTGTGAACTGAGCCTAACTGTTCTACATCAGGGTCGTCCTCCCAGGTTTCCTTGACTCATGGCTTATGTAGACTCTCATCACTGGAAATGCTGACTTGAAATTTTCTTTTTCTTTTTTTCCCTTTCCCTCTAATGTGCTTTTTTTTCCTCTCTTGTGGTATTTTTCAAAATAATATGTTATGGATTGTAATATGTTGAATTGACTTGTGGGACATTTTGTGCTCCTTATACTCCTGTATGTATTATAGATTTATTTGTACACCATATGTTGGATATCTGACATGATTGTAATTATCACCCTCCCTTTGTATTTTTCACATAGTTTGATAAAGGCCTAAGTGGCCGAAACGTCACATCACGACGGCGCATTTTCATAATAAACGAAATATTCTTTGAGACAAACGCACATTGCTGGAGTTTTCTAATATATATATATATATATATATATATATATATATATATATATATATATATATATATATATATATATATATATATATATATATATATATTGAAAGTTCAGGGCAGCACACCTAGTAGTAGATGAATGGGTGCCAGCGATGAAAACACCTTACCAAGGTGTGTAATACAGAAGGAATAAAGACACCGCAGCACATCCGTTGGTGAAAAAGTGTGAACCTTTATTCACCCTTGCGACGTTTCAGTCCACTTGCTGGGACTATTCTCAAGCCCCAGCAAGTGGACTGAAACGTCGCAAGGGTGAGTGAGGGAGAAGAGGTTGCAACTTTCTTCTAGTCCTCTGCCCTCTAGAAGGCGCCGCAGAATAACAGCCCCCCAGATTGAGCCCACATGGACTCCACCCCCTGACGATTATCAGCCCCAAATTCCGGATTTTGAGGGCAGCTCCGGAATATAGATAGATTTTGCGGGCTTTACTGAACTAGATGGCCCAAACCAATTTATATGCCCATCAATTCATTGATCAGAACCCTACATCGGCATACGCTAGACCCCTTGGTTGGACCCCAGTAAGTGCAGCAGAGATGATGAAATTTTGGAGACTCGTGCTGCATATGGGCGTTGTAAAGAAGCCAAACGTTAGACAATATTGGAGTTCGGACATTTTCTACCAGACTCCAATTTACAGTAACACCATGACCCGGAAACGATTTGAGTCAATTAGGAAATTCCTACACTACAACGACAATGCACAGTGCCCACCCCAAAATTACCTGACATTTGACCGTTTGTTCAAGGTTAGGCCCGTCCTTGACCACTTTAACACCAAGTTTGCTGAGGTGTACAACCCAGAGAAAAATGTCTGTGTAATTGAGTCTCTGTTAATTTTCAAAGGGTGGGTTAGATTCCGCCAGTACCTGCCTAGCAAACAGGCAAGGTATGGCATAAAGATATACAAACTTTGTGAGAGTAGCTCCTGGTACACCCACAAGTTCCACATTTACGAACGAAAAGATTCCCGGATAGAACCCCTAGAATGCCCCCCATTCTAGGAGTTCATGGGAAGATCATGTGGGACTTACTGCACCCACTGCTAGATAAAGGTTACTACCTCTATGTGGATAACTAGTATACCAGCATACCCCTGTTCATGTCCCTACTTCCAGAGGTACTGTGGCTTGCGGCACAGTGCACAAAAATCAGAGAGGCCTCCCTAGATCCCTGGTAGGGCAACCACTGAGAATGGGCGAAGCAGGGCTCTCCTCCATGAGAACACGCTGTTTGTTAAGTACAAGGACAAAAGGGACGTCCTTGTACTGACCACCATTCACACTAACGCCAGCTCCCCTGCTCCTGTACGAGGTACCACAACCACTGTCCTCAAACCAGTTTGTATCCTGAACTACAACATGCACATGGGAGGGGTGGATCTTTCAGATCAACTTCTGAAGCCCTACAGTGCCACATGAAAAACGAGAGTGTGGTACAAAAAGCTGGCCGTACACATTGTACAGCTGGCAATGTGCAATGCGTACGTGCTATTTCAGGCTGCAGGCCACACATGAACTTTCCTCCAGTTCCAAGAGGTGGTAATAAAGGCCCTAATTTTTAAGCCCAGGCCGGGGAGGGTCCCAGTACTCCAGGAAGTTACGGTGCCCGGTTCGTACCAGGGCAACATTTTCCAGGTCAAGTCCCCAGAGACAGCAAGGAAGGAAAGGAACCAAAAAAGATGCAGGGTATGTTCCAAAAGGGGGATAAGGAAAGACACCATTTACCCCTGAAAAACCTGGCCTGGAGTGTTTTAAAATCTACCACACATCCATGGAATGTTTTTGATTTCATCCTTTTTGCTCCCTGTAAAATTCCCACTCTATATCTCTGATTTAGGCCTTTTGCACACGACCGTATGGCTTTTTTTTAGTATTTTGCGGTCCGCAAAAAACAGATCCGCAAACAATACGGTTGACTTCCGTGTGCATTCTGTTTTTTGCGGAACGGAACAACTGGCCCCTGATAGAACAGCACTTTCCTTGTCCATTATGCGGACAAAAATATGACATGTTCTATCTTTGAACGGAAATGCGGAAACGGAAGGCATACGGAGCACGTTCCGTTTTTTTTTTTGCGGATACATTAAAATGAATGGTTCCGTATACGGAACGCAAAAAACGGAACGTGAATGGAAAAAAAAAACGTTCGTGTGCAAGAGGCCTTAGTCCACCTCGCTTGCCATCCACTTTCCAACAACCACTACATATTCTTTTCTGTGAGACACCTATTAGGTCAAAAGTGCCCTTTCCACTCCTTAAAATGTTCGCACGGCGGTGCTCTTTCCAAAATGGGGTCGCTTCTTGGGGTTTTTAATTTCTAGGGACCTCAGGAATTTTTTAAATGCGACATGGCACCTAAAATCCAAGGCTGCCAATTCAGGCCCACCAGCAAAATCCATATTTTGCTGTTTACCTGCTGTGCGCCCATACAGCAGGCTACGAGGACATATGAGGTATTTCCTGAATGGGGCGAAAATGGGAAACACATACTGGGGTGCATTTTCTCCTTTAACCCCTAGTGAAAGTGAAAAATTGGGGTCTGCTAGTAGGGGTGGGCGATATAGACGATATATGCGATATGCGATATAAATTTGTGCCACGATATGGATTTTGAGCATATCGCCTATATCGCCGGACTGCGATATGATCGCGCTCTCTGCGCGCACCATCTTCTCCTGAGCCGGCACAGTGGAGAAGGAGAGAGTCCCTCCCTCCCCACTGTGCGCAGCTGCCGCTGACCACCAATGACAAAAGAGGAGGAGGGGAGGGACTGACTGTAAATCATTGAGTTTTCACGATCTCAGTGAGCGCGTGAAAACTCAAATCCGATGGTATATTCTAACCCCCAGGCGTTCCCATGGTGACAGGGACACTTGCCTGGGGGTTAGACTATACAGGGCCACGCCGCTGACAGTAGAACATTTAAAAACTAATCAGTAACTTTAACTTTATTCATTGGTGATCTCTTTACTGTATACCTTACTAGGTCTTAGCTCCGATAACAGCAGGCAGTGCGGGCGGGCGGCGCTCATTCACTGACGTCACGCGCCTGCTCCTCCCACTAGGCGCGCAGGCGCGTGACGTCAGTGAGTGAGCGCCGCCCCCCGCACTGCCTGCTGTATTGTTATCGGAGCTAAGACCTAGTAAGGTATACAGTAAAGAGATCACCAATGAATAAAGTTAAAGTTACTGATTAGTTTTTAAATGTATTCCTGTGAGCGTGGGGGGAGGGGGATCTGTGGATGGCACCGTTTAGGGGAGGGGGGGTGTCTGTGGATGGCACCGTTTGGGGGGGGGGGATCTGTGGATGGCACCGTTTAGGGGAGGGGGGGATCTGTGGATGGCACCGTTTAGGGGAGGGGGGGGATCTGTGGATGGCACCGTTTAGGGGAGGGGGGGGGGGATCTGTGGATGGCACCGTTTAGGGGAGGGGGGGGGGATCTGTGGATGGCACTGTTTAGGGGAGTGGGGGGGATCTGTGGATGGCACCGTTTAGGGGAGGGGGGGGGAATCTGTGGATGGCACCGTTTAGGGGAGGGGGGGGGGGAATCTGTGGATGGCACCGTTTAGGGGAGGGGGGGGGGAAATCTGTGGATGGCACCGTTTAGGGGAGGGGGGGGGATCTGTGGATGGCACCGTTTAGGGGAGGGGGGGGGGTCTGTGGATGGCACCGTTTAGGGGAGGGGGGGGGAATCTGTGGATGGCACCGTTTAGGGGAGGGGGGGGGATCTGTGGATGGCACTGTTTAGGGGAGGGGGGATCTGTGGATGGCACCGTTTAGGGGAGGGGGGGATCTGTGGATGGCACCGTTTAGGGGGGGGGATCTGTGGATGGCACTGTTTAGGGGAGGGGGGGATCTGTGGATGGCACCGTTTAGGGGAGGGGGGGATCTGTGGATGGCACCGTTTAGGGGAGGGGGGGGATCTGTGGATGGCACCGTTTAGGGGAGGGGGGGATCTGTGGATGGCACCATTTAGGGGAGGGGGATCAGCTCCCTGCTGCTGTGTGCACAAAGCAGTGTAAAGTCCTATTCACCCTAATAGAGCTCTATTAGGGTGAATATGACAAGGGTTCTACGTTCTAGCCCTTAAGGAGACTAATGGTTATTAAATAAAAAGTAAAAAAAAGTTTAAACACGCCCCCCAAATATATTTGGGGGGGCGTGTTTAAACTTTTTTTACTTTTTATTTATATCGCGATATATATCACATATCGCACATGCTTAAAATTATATCGCAATATAGATTTTAGGCCATATCGCCCACCCCTATCTGCTAGTAATTTTTCATTTTCACAAATGTGTGCTTTGAAATCCTTTAACAAGTGTTTCTGCCTTCTGTGAGACACCGGTTTGCTAAAAAGTACCCTTTCCACCACTTAAAATGTTCGTACGGACACGCTCTTTCCAAAATGGGGTCACTTCGAGGCCTTAGTCCACCTCGCTTGCCATCCACTTTCCAACAACCACTACATATTCTTTTCTGTAAGACAACTGTTAGGTCAAAAGTGCCCTTTCCACTCCTTAAAATGTTTGTACGGGGGTGCTCTTTCCAAAATGCGGTCGCTTCTTGGGGTTTTTAATTTCTAGGGACCTCAGGAAATTTTTAACATGCGACTTGGCACCTAAGTCTGTTTATTCAAGCCTGCAAAAACCATATTTTTCACTTTGCCTCTAGAGCCCTGCTGTGCGCCCATACATCATTTTTTCAGCACATATGGGGTGTTGCCGTATTCGGGGGGAAATGGGGAACAAAATGTGGGGTGCATTTTGTCTTGTTACCCATTAGGAAAGTGAAATATGTGGTTGTAAAGCAGTTTTTTTTTATTATTCAATTTTTCATTTGCATTCACTGCCAAGTGTTTCCTAATTCTAGGAAAGACCTTTGAGGTCAAAGTGCTCACTACACACCTTCAAAGATTCCTTGAGGGGTATAGTTTCCAAAATGGGGTCATTTTTTGGGGGGGTTTCCACTGTAGGGCCACCTCAAGGTGTCTTCATATGCGACATAGCTCTCAATTACCATTCCAGCTAAATCCTCTCTCCAAACGCCATATGGTGCTCCTTCCACTCTAAAGCCTGCCGTGCGGCCATACATCATTTTTTGAGCACATATGGGGTGTTTCTGTAAACACCAGAGTCAGGGTAATAGATTTTGAGTTTTATTTAGCTGTTAACCCTTGATGTGTTGCAGAAAAAATAGATTAAAATTTAAAATCTGCAAAAAAAAAAGGTGAAATTTAGAAATTTCATTCCCATTTTCCTTTAATTCTTGTGGGGCACCTAAAGGGTTAACAAAGTTTGTAAAATCAGTTTTGAATAGCTTGAGGGATGTAGTTTCTAAAATGGGGTGATGTATGGGTGGTTTCTAATATGTAAGCCCCACAAAGTGACTTCATAACTGAACTGGTCCTTAACAAATTGGGTTTTGGAAATTTTCTTAAAAATGTAAAGATTTGCTTCTAAAATTCTAAGCCTTCTAACGTCCAAAAAAAAAAAAAATTAATTTTAAAAATGATCCAAACATGAAGTAGACATATGAGGAATATAAAGTAATAACTATTTTTAGAGGTATTACTATGTATTATAAAGGTAGAGAAATAGAAATTTGGAGATTTGCTAATTTTTCAAAAAAATTTGTACATTTTATATATTTTTTTCAATATTTTGACTCAAATTTTCCGCTGTCATGAAGTACAATATGTGACAAGAAAACAATTCTCAGAATGGTCTGGATAAGGGCACTTTCACACTAGTGTTTTTCTTTTCCGGCACGGAGTTCCATCCTAGGGGCTCTATACCGGAAAAGAACTGATCAGGCATATCCCCATGCATTCTGAATAGAGAGCAATCCATCCGTTCAGGATGCATCAGGATGTCTTCAGTTCAGTCATTTTGACTGATCAGGCAAAAGAGAAAACCGTAGTATGCTACGGTTTTATCTCCGGCGAAAAAAAACGGAAGACTTGCCTGATTGCCCCATAGCAATGTATTAGTGCCGGATCCGTCCTTCCGGTCTGCGCATGCGCAGACCGGTAAAAATGTGAAAAAAAGATACAAGACGGATCCGTCTGTCCGCATGACAAGCGGAGAGACGGATCCGTTCTTGCAATGCATTTGTGAGACGGATCCGCATCTGGATGCGTCTCACAAATGCTTTCAGTCACATGCAGATCGGCGGATCCGGCAGGCAGTTCCGACGACTGAACTGCTTGCCGGATCACACTGCCGCAAGTGTGAAAGTAGCCTACGTTAAAGCGTTTTAGTTATCACCACATAAAGTGACACATGTCAGATTTGCTAAAAACGGACTGGTCCTTAAGGTGAAAAATGACAGGGTCCTAAAGGGGTTATGGTCTCCTCTTAGACTTAGATTGCTTATTCAGTGCTCCAAATGGCGACCGACTTTGTAGTCTTGTCGCCATTTGCGCCTAGACCCTCCGCAGCTCTGCCTCTTTAAGAAAAAAAAGGCTTTCATCCAGCAGACACACGCTGCAGAAATCTGCTGGGTGAAGATCCGCCCCTCACACTACCCGGCATAGAGGGTGGGCGTGGCTTGGGTTCCCGCATCTTGTGCTCCCGCTTCCAGTAGTCTGGCAAGTTTGGAGTTGGGTCTGTGCTGTGGAGCTGAGCTGCTGGACACATTTCAACTAGGGCCGCACAGTCCACGGCTAGTGTTGAGCGAACTTGTGTTTTAAGTTCGGCGTCTAAAGTTCGGATTATCAAAGAATCGCGTTATGGATTCCGCTACCACGGACCATAACGCGATTCTTCGATAACCCGAACACGAACTTTAGACGCCGAACTTAAAACACAAGTTCGCTCAACACTATGCACGGCTGATAACACGAAGCGAGTCACCCGTATGCAGATTTATTAGTGTGTTTTTGTCCGTGCACGGCTCCTTACTGACATGTGGGTGATGGGCAGAGAGCGCTTAGCTGCTCCTTTCTGCTCCAAAGACGTGGTAAAGTTAAAAAGAGGGAAAATGGCACTGAAGCCGCCTATAAGGGGTTAAGCACAGGCTAGTTCAGCTGCCAGAGGAGGTCCCCTACCTTTCCCACGTCTGCTTGCTGGCAGTGAATGGAAACCTTAAAGGGTTTGTATACACTAATTTCTGAGACTGGCAGGACCTTTGTTGGTGATCATATTTACCTGATCCCCAGTGCTGGGTCCCGGCTTGTTTGCTCCCTAGCCCCCGTTGTTTGTCTTGAGTCCCTTCATGAAAACTTCCTATTTGACGCCGTTACAGCAAATAACTGATCACTGCTTCCCTTGCATTATGGTAAATGGTCTTGTGATGCAAAGGGGGCAGATCTCCACTGTGGCCAGCGATTGGCTGCTGCGGCATCAAGATAAAAGTTTTCATGGCGAAACCCAAGACAAGCAGCAGAGGCCTGGAAGTGAATGAGCCAAGGCCCGGCACCTAGGGATTACCAACGCAAATCTGGCTAGTCTGACAGGTCATGGAAATGAGTGCACAACCCCTTTAACTGCGTGGGCTGTAGCTTAGAAAACCCCATGCTCCTAAGCATCCCAGCTATATTATATGTATTTTAAAGTTGGCGACTAAAAATTTTATTTGGCTCCTAAATTTTTCAGGTTAGGAGCCAATGGCTCCTTGAGAGATATATATATATATATATATATATATATATATATATATATATATATATTTTTTTTGTCTGGAGCACTGTTATTACTAGGATATGCCATCAAAGTCAGATAGGTGCGGGTCCCACCTCTGAGACGGCACGTAACTCTAGAATGGGACCTCGAGAGTGAAGGAGAGCACCCCGCGCCTGGGCAGCTTCTTCTCGGTTCATTTTTATGGGAATTGTACAAAATAGTGATGCATGCTTGGCATTGTCGGAAGTCCTATCGAAATGAATGGAGAGCCCACTGCAAACACGGCCACAGCACCATTCACTTCTATACCAGAAATGGCTGAGGCAGTGCTTTTGCTGATTACGGCAGTCCCATAGAAATGGATGGAGCTCGACCATGGATGTGCTGTGTGCTCTCCTCTCCCTTTCTGAAGATGGGTGTAGATCCCAGAGGTGGGACACGCACCTATCTGATATTGGTGGCATATTTTAGCAATATGCCACCAGTGTCTCAAATGAGACAGCCCCTTGAAGACAAAGTCGCAGAACGGTTTTTGATGTGCTGTACGGTGTTATCATTCAAAATGTCAATGTTGGAAGATAATTTTTACACAAATTGTAAGGTTGTTCTGGTTAAACTCACTAATACATGACTAGAGCTACTTCTTTGTATAGGGTGTATTATGAGTATAATCTGGTCATTTCAAGAGTTACAGGGCAAAAAATTTTAATGAATAAGTGTATTTAATGCTCTCAGGAACTAAGCTGCTTTCTGCCCATCAGGTGCCACCCCAGCTGCTGAAACGCTCCCGTAGAGGAAGAAGAAGAGGCCAAAAGTAGGTTAAATTGCAACAATTACATATCAGTTAATGCTTCCTTTGCACTTTACTAGGTCTTTAAATGTTGGAACTTCTGGTCATTTTACATGTACAGATAATCTGGCAGATTATCGGGAACGGATCAGACGCTCCCGATATATGTCAGATCATCAGCATAGATTAGGGCTGTGTTTACATGCAGCAATCAATAGATACAGCGTTCCCTAGAAAATCATTGTTCCAAAGCAGCAGATAATTGTTTAGTCGGCACAATCTGCTGCACATTAACGATGATTTTTTCGGTGCCTAGAGAACGAGGCGATCACAAGATGAATGATCTTTCATTGCTCATTCACTGGGTGATTGCTGGCACCTTTTACACAGACAGGTTATCGGGAATGAGCACATCTGTTACCCAGTGTATGGCACTGTGCTTGATAAGCTGTGAGAAGACTGCTGCACTCACCTGAGCACCTTGAATTCTTCAAAAAGCTGATTGTGGGGGTTCAAGTTGGACCAGCACTGTCCAGATATTGATAACCTATCCTGAGGATAGGCCATCTATATTGAACTCTAGGAAAACATTTTCTGTTCTAAATCGAGCAGGCAGTGTGACTGAGGAAGGGAGTATGGTGCTTGTAGACATAGTGATCGGTGACTGGGCTGCAGCTCCACTCTATCTGTAAGGCTACTTTCACACTAGCGGCAGGACGGATCCGACAGGCTGTTCACCCTGTCGGATCCGGACTGCCACACTGTCCCCATTGACTATAATGGGGACGGGGGCGGAGCTCCGGCGCAGTACGGCAGTGCGCGGCGAGAGGCTGCCGGACTAAAAGTACTGCATGTCTGACTTTTTAGTCCGGCGGCCTCTCACCGCGCACTGCCGTGCTGCGCCGGAGCTCCGCACTCGTCCTTATTATAGTCAATGGGGACGAAGCGGCAGTCCGGCGGCACAGGGAAATAGCGCCAGGACGGATACAACAGGGTGAACAGCCTGTCGGATCCGCCCTGAAGCTAATGTGAAAGTACCCTAACATGAAATGGGAACAAGGAGAGGGCTGCAGATCTCCTCTACAGCATGGGGAGGAGTGATCACTAATGCCATCACTTATCACACTGCCATACAGAATTATTGTTTGCTATTTAGATGGCACGATGATCTGCTGCCGACAAATGATCCAATTACCTGATGAACCGTGTTCGGCTCATTCCTCAGGTAATCAGCAGCACCTTTACGCATGCAGATTATCGATAACGAGCACTTTTTAGCGGTGATCTGCCCAATGTTCAGGCAAATTAACTATTAAATGGATAACTATTTGGCGTACTAGGTGTATGACACTATTAACTGCCTGAATAAAGTACGTTTAAAAGCATTTTATTAAATATCGAATAAAAATTGGTTTTCCACCACATTCAAAAATTCAGGCTGGTGGTGCGAGTTGGAGTCTGGAATCTCGGATGAATATGTACCAGCTCTGCAAAACTCGCACCCCCACAAATATCTCAGTGAAGAGTAAGCCCACACATAAAGTGGCGTGATGGGAGTCCAGGCCACTATACTGGGTCTGTACTACTACACTATGTGACTCCAATGAGGGACAAATTGGTCCACAGTGCGTTCAGTTCTCCAATTAGTGAGACCTGGTTGACCTAAAAAAAAACCTGAATGGCACTTTTAGATGTGGCAATGGTATTGCATGTAAGGTCATCAAAAAAGGAGGCCAGTTTATGAGCTCTGTTACTGGACGAAGCTGTGACATCAAGTCCTTCATCAATTGCAGAACAGTGGGGGTTGTATATTTGGCAACGTGTTTGCGGCCTATAATACGTGGGCAAAACTAAGCGTGAATTCGGGAGGCGAATAGGGGAGCACTAATTAAAGATCATTAATATTGGTGATACCCCTATTGCACAAGATGTTGCGATTAACCATCCCACAATAAGAAACTGTATTTTGTTCCGGGGTATAGAGCATGTGAGGATATCACCCAGAGGGGGCGATATAGACATTTTACTCCTGAGAAAGGAGGCCCAATGGACCTTGACCCTTGACATGATTAAACCCAGTGGCCTCATTGATTCAATATCCTATGCATGTTTCATTTGAGGTGAAGAGTCTGCACTTTATCCCACTATAGCCTTGGACATGCATTTTTTTCTGGAGGGGACGGTGGTGTGTCTATACCACTAGTCTCCTCTAGGTGATAGAGTGATGAGTGTAATATAACAGTCCATATTGTATTTTTTACATGCTGCGCTTGTGCGCTTTTTCTAATACGTCTGCAAAACACGGCATGTAATATACTTGATGTTATAAATAGCTGTGGTTGGGATATAGAAGATCGCTAAGTAGGTCTGTATCTGTGGATGATGGTTACCGAAGCTTAAATCACAATAATATATAAACCCTGGACGCCGAGAGCATATAGTGTGAGACGACAAAAGGAGGCGTGAGAATGAGGATGGATGTACCTCATTGGCTCCTGGTTTGGAGGCTTGGCTGGTCCGGGGGCGGAGTTTTCTCCATTTAAAGCGAGTCTGTCACCACATTTCAGCATATTAGACCGATCAAATAGGGTTATATGATCCACCCAGAACTTAAAAACAGTACCTTTGTTGTAGAAAACGGACTTTTCTTTTAGCCGAAAATGAACTTATAAGGTTATGTTAATGAGCCCTCTCAAGTGCCCAGGGCGGTCTCTCAATCCTCGGAGCCCCAGGCAGCACCTCCTCAACGGCTCATAACCCCGCCCTCCGTGTGCCTCTGCCCGCCCGTTTACTCCCCTCCCCTGTCCTTTTCCACTGCGGCTGTGCGGTCCAAATCGTAGCGGGCGCATGCGCAATGCGATGCCCGCTCCTGGCAGGGCATCGCGATACCTACTGCGCATGCGCCCGCTACGATTTGGACCGCACAGCCGCAACAAAGGTACTGTTTTTAAGTTCTGGGTGGATCATATAACCCTATTTGATCGGTCTGAAATGTGGTGACAGACTCCCTTTAAACAGTGCTGGATCCGCCCGCGCTACTTACCTTGCTGCACGCACACCATCAGAGGCGTGCAGCATTTTTTGTTTTGTTCTGTTTCCTGTTTAATGAAACACATGTTTGCTGCACACTCGCCACTGAGTGATGCACTTGAATCTGAACAGTGCCCTCTATGATTAGGTTGCCGTTGCTCCTGAGGAAATACCGCGCAGTAGCGGCAGAGAAACGCGTTGAGCAATACAGAGCACCTTGTTATGTTCAGTAGTAGTTTAATAAACCAGCATTGAGCCGCTGACTGAGTGGGGGTGGGGGTCCATTTAAATCATACCACCAGTGGTTGTACCTTTTACTCCAATCTACATTGGAGTCACATAGTGTAGTAGTACAGACCTAGTATAGTGGCCTGGACTCCCATCACGCCACTTTATGTGTGGGCTTTTTTTTTTTTTTTTTCAGCCCCTATACTCTTCACTGAGATATTTGTGGGGGTGCGAGTTTTGCAGAGCTGGTACATATTCATCCGAGATTCCAGACTCCAACTCGCACCACCAGCCTGATTTTTGAATGTGGTGGAAAACCAATTTTTATTCGATATTTAATAAAAATGCTTTTAAACGTACTTTATACAGTTTACAATGTTCAGGCAATGCAAAGGGGCCTTATGAAGTATCTGTTTTTCACTTAAGGTATACTTTAAAGGGGATCTGTCAGCTCCAAAACACAACCCAAACTAGAGTAAGCGACTGTGGTGCTGACTCAGACTATGTAAGTTTTTTCTTCATACCCACTTGTATTTGGATGCTGTGCCCCCACAAACCAGCAGTAAAATGCATTTATAGGACTCCTCTTTGAGTCCTCTCCATTATGTGCGTGAGCTCAGGAGTCCTGTCAATGCCTTTTACTGCTGGTTGGAGCACAGCATCAGAACGCAAGGGAGTATAAAGATAAAAATGACATAACCGGACATCACTTACACTATACAGCACTTACTCTAGTTTTGGGGTGTTTCGGGGAAGACTTTTGTTAGTATAGGTAAAATAGTAATATGTAATTCACCATGACATCTGGATCCCCACACAATTTAGAGAAAGTAATGCCTATGTAGTTTTGCGCAAAGCTCAATATGTATATAAAATAGTGCACCACTGAAAATATTAGTAAAATATGTGATTATGATTTTTACATGCAGTGCTGCAACATGGCTTCATAGGACAATGTTCCCATAAAACTGTTTTCTAAAACAAGGCTGTAATGGAGCAGTTATTCTGCATGTTGCGCAGTATTATAATGTTACAGTCCTTGTGATGGAATATGACTTGCACATGGAGACACTGCCTTATGATTCTGACCTTTTCACACTTTGTTGTGATTCCAGTTCCCAGAGGATGGGCTCTCGTATAGAAGCTGTTCCTGCAAAATGGCCAACTATAGATCCCGCCAATGGTTTAAATGTAAGAGTTGTACCCAAGTCTCCTTTAGTGTACTCGCAGCTCTCATAGCGGAGAACATATTTTTTGTATGCACCTGCAAGTAATATATTTTAAGACCAGTGTAGGTCAGTAGTCCTTGGCCATACAGGTCTACTCTGCAGTGCTAAATATGAAAGGTAACACACTGCTTTAATACTGTTTTCTTTCTTAGAAATATAGCTTTAATAATCTGTAGTAAAGCATTAAAGGGCTTCTGTCACCTCTTTTTACCCTATAGAGATGCGGACATGCACGGCTAGCATGTCCGCAATATACCTGTCCCATATCTCTGTGTGGTTTTATTGAGTGTAAAAAATGATTTTATATCTATGTCAATCAGCCTGGTAAGGAGCCCAACGGGCTGTACTAACCCATATCTATGTCAATCAGCCTGGTAAGGAGCCCAACGGGCTGTACTAACCTATATCTATGTCAATCAGCCTGGTAAGGAGCCCAACGGGCTGTACTAACCTATATCTATGTCAATCAGCCTGGTAAGAAGCCCAACGGGCTGTACTAACCTATATCTATGTCAATCAGCCTGGTAAGGAGCCCAACGGGCTGTACTAACCTATATCTATGTCAATCAGCCTGGTAAGGAGCCCAACGGGCTGTACTAACCTATATCTATGTCAATCAGCCTGGTAAGGAGCCCAACGGGCTGTACTAACCTATATCTATGTCAATCAGCCTGGTAAGGAGCCCAACGGGCTGTACTAACCTATATCTATGTCAATCAGCCTGGTAAGGAGCCCAACGGGCTGTACTAACCTATATATATGTCAATCAGCCTGGTAAGGAGCCCAACGGGCTGTACTAACCTATATCTATGTCAATCAGCCTGGTAAGGAGCCCAACGGGCTGTACTAACCTATATATATGTCAATCAGCCTGGTAAGGAGCCCAAGGGGCTGTACTAACCGTTCTGGAGCCCAGCCACCCCCCTGTGAAGGAGCCCAGCGCCGCCTGTATCCAGGAATCTCCTCCTTGCTCACAAAGTCAAATCGCCGTAACCTCGCGATGCCTGGTGCCGGTATAGTGTTCCTTCTCTGTGCTGGCCTCACCCTTAGGGAAGGAACTGCACATGTGCGAGCTCACGCACCGCGAGATTACAGCGCTATGACTTTGTGAGCAAGGAGGAGATTCGGAGGACGCGGGCGGTGCTGGGCTCCTTCACATGGGGGTGGCTGGGCTCCAGAACAGTTAGTACAGCCCCTTGGGCTCCTTACCAAGCTGATTTTTTACACTCAATAAAACCACTCAGAGATATGGGACAGGTATATTGCGGACATGCTAGCGGCGATCTAGCCGTGCATGTCCGCAGCTCTATAGGGTAAAAAGAGGTGACAGAATCCCTTGAAGGACATGTTCACATAAGAAGTCAGAAGCAGTGGAAAGATTTGCATTAGTTACTTAGTTATATACAGATTTTACAGTCGATTTGCTGTGGACTTCATCCTATGCATCGCAAAGGATAAAATTGACATGATGGATATGTAAAGGGATTTTCCGAGATTTTTTTTTTAACTGATGTCCACTGCCTTCTGTCAATTCATCAAGCACAGCGCCGTACATTGTATAGCGACTGTGCTTGGTATTGTAGCTCAGCCCCATTCACTTAAATGGGGCTGAGCTGCACCTAGGTCATGTGACTGATGAACGTGACCTCACTGGTCTAGGATAAGCTGCAAGAAGGCCGCGGCGCAGCTGATCGTCGGGTGTCAGATCAGATACTGATGACTAGGGATGAGCGAATCGACTTCGGATGAAACATTCTAGCCAATATATTCTAATACTGTACGGAGCTCCTGCTCAGTACAGTATTAGAATTAAGTTTTATGTGAATCGACTTTGGATGTTTCATCTTAAGTCGATTCGCTCATCCCTACTGATGTTAAGTTAAAAAATCCTGGAAAACGCCTTTAAAATGCATGTCACAATTTCCACACTCATTCCATGCAGATTTTAATGAAGCATGTGGATGAGATTTAAAAATCCTGCAGATTTTTTACCCGCATATCTAAGATGAAAGATCCACAGTGCGTACACCCCATGTGGACGCACCCAAACCATATCTGAGCCCAATGAAATAGTATAGGATAGTAAAAGGACATAGAGGAAACGTAGTCTTATTTTTCTATAATATTCAAGTACTTTTTTTTTCACCTATAGTGTCAACCCTTTAATCTCTTACAGGCTGAACGTCCCATTATCCGCCAGAACCGCCCTGGTCGACCAGCCAAGAACAGACGACGGAGGATCATTTAGAATAATGTAACCATGCTGATTCTTAGCACCGTATCCGACAGACCGGTGTCTGTTCATCTACACCTCAGAGGCACTTCCCCAGTACAGTCGGCTCCTCTCCAGTGTGGGCTTAGGCCGGGCCCACTCCATTCACAGCGCTTTATTTAGTGTTGGGATCTTTGTATGAGATTTATAACACTAGACATATATCCTTTGACATATTATAGCTCCCCCTTTTTTCTGTAAGAGGGCAAGGGGCGGCATATCTGTGCGGTTTTCCAGGGTGTTGAGGTAGGAGCAGACTATTATCCCCACTTCTAAATTCTCGTTTGTATATAGTAATATTTTAGCGGCATCTTGACGTTTTACGACAAGAAATGGGCTCTGAAGAAACACTGTAATCAGGTCTAGATGCCTAGTGGCCCCAAACTGGTGTTGGTCTAAAGGTCCCAGCATACTTTGCCAGCCATATCACTAATGATGTATACTGGGACTTGTGTAACCCAAGTGGAGGACCACTAGATGCTGGTATCTACTCGCTAGAAAATCCATGAACCATCAAGTGATTCTGATAGGCTCCTAAAAGCACAATCTACACGATCACATCCTCTCACGTGCTGTTCCTTTGTCCATTACATTAATTTATTTATTCTGTTTTATGTAAATGTTTTTCTCCTATCCTTTCTACATTCTGGTACTTTTGGTTTGGAAGTGTAAAATGCTAAAACAGTCATTGTCCTGGTCACTAATGCACATGTCACAGGTTTTGTAGGTTTTCTGGTTTCTCACTTGTACTGTTTGCCTCCATTTCACCTTGCAGCACCTTTAAGGTCTCGTACATACAATATACGTACATTTTACTATCTGTATACAACCTCCATAGACTTCATTGCAGAGGTCCGCACACAGCGCCGCCTCTCCAGTGAACTCCATTCGGGAAGTGGCTTTTGTGAATCTCAAAACCCTCATTTTCCAGCTAGGTGAAGGCCCCAGCAGTGGGATCCCCAACTCTCAAGCATTTCCTAAGATAGGAATAACCCTTGGACTACTGGAGGTCACTACTTTCTTTTTCTGGCAAAGTTGCTGTTTTAATGGCTAGGGCCCAACTCTCCCATCGAAACCATTTTTATCAGATGCCGGGCTGTTTGTACAGAGCATGGAAATAACACGCGTTTTAAGACATTAGCTGATAAATCATCTGCATCCACTAAATGAGATTTCCTACATTATATAGAAGGGAGTCCCATATATTACAAGTGACCCCTGCACAATATCTGACCAGTTATCGCTAAATTTCGGATCCAATATACTGTCTTGCATATAAACATTTTAACAGCGCACTTTTTAATCTGTGTCTAATGATGAACTAGGCGGCATGAAATGTAATGCCACAACGGCACATAACCGTATATAGGAGTAATGATCGTAAGTATCACATGCAAACGACATAATCGGTCTCTTATTCTTTATATCCTGGTAACTGGTGTGTTATCAAGTATTCTCTGCGGGCAGTAGAGAGAAGACGATTAGCTGAGAATTACGGTATTTTTATAGGTAATTTTATAAATGTATGCTATAGGAGGGTAACAGAGGACCTGTCATGTCTTCTGATTTAGTAAATACTTGCATTCCCCATTAACTCACAAGAATCGCGGCAAAAAAAGTCTGAATACACACTACCTGTTCGCACTGAGTTTTTGGTGCAGTTTCTGAGTGGAATCAGCACTAAAAATCGCCTCTAAACAGCCCCCCATTCATTGCAATCGGAAGCAGCACTTTTTCCAAATGAAAAAAAAAAAGAAGCAGCAACATCATGCCCTATCTTGGCCGCTCTGAATCTCCCATTGAGCTGAATGGGAAGTGGCAAAAAACGCTCAGTATGCGTCCGTGCATTTTTATCCATCCGCACCAAAAAACACAAGCTGAAATGCCGATATGCATTGGAGTGTAACCCCCCCCACCTTCCCCTAAGAAAAACGGTGCAAAAAAAATAGTGGGCCAAAGAAAACCCGCTTCATTCAGCGTGTATTCCAAATCCATCATTCAGGTTTCCTGATGCAGTTTTGGAAGCTAAAACCACAGAATTTGTTTCCGTCCTTAATACTTTCTCGCCTGTAAGGACAATCGGAATGATAACGCCCAGTTGGCAATTTATTCCTGCATTTCTAGGAAGGTTAAAATAAGTCCAGGATTGTTATTTCACGGGAAATACAAGTAATCCCTTAGGCTACTTTCACACTGGCGTTTCTGGGTCCGCTTGTGAGATCCGTTTCAGCGCTCTCACAAGCGGCCCAAAACGGATCAGTTCAGCCCCAATGCATTCTGAATGGATAAGGATCCGTTCAGAATGCATCAATTTGGCTGCGTTTGGTCTCCGTTGCGTTTTTTAGGCGGTCACTAAAACGCAGCTTGCAGCGTTTTTTTGACCGTCTGACCATGCAGAGCCTAACGGATCCATCCTGATAGTCATTAAGGACGTATCCGTTTTTCACTGACACAAATGGTGCAATTGAAAACAGATCCGTCCCGTATTGACTTTCAATGTAAGTCAAGACTGATCCGTTTTGACGTAGACTTTCTTTTTAATGAATAATGCAAAAGGATCCGTTATTAACGGATACAAGCGTTTGCATTATTTGTGCGGGTCCGTCTGTGCAGATACAAGACGGAACCGTGCAAAACGCGAGTGTGAAAGTAGCCTAAGACAGATCTGGAGAGCCAAGAGGCCTCTTTTATAGTTGCACATCTAGTCATTTACTATTGTGATACCTGTAAAATAGTGACAAGATGGTGATGGGCCTGGAGAGAACATTTAGAAAAACCTAGCACCGTGTTATTTCCTCTTTTCCATTTGACCATTCTACATGTACAACAATGTTATGTAATATATGTAGCTAGGATTGGCATGGCGGCACTGCTCCAAAATCTAGATTTTCTATTGATAACGTCTCTTGTATTATCAATAACCAGATGCTTCATGAGCTTGTTCCTCAGTCTCCACCAAAGTGGCGAATGCCAAACTACCTAGTGAAGACTGGGAAGTGTTTTATTCCTTCGTTGCTTCTTCTCCTGCTGGACAGATCCTAAGATGCATTTTACCTGCACAGGATTTTAAGATTTGCTAGGAGTAGTGATTTGTGCTTCACTCTATGGGTTGATGCTGTCACTTTTTGGGTTTAGAGACAACTAAACGTTTTACCAGCCCTCAAATCACAACTGACACATTGTGCAGCTGCACTCTAAGGCCCCTTTTACACCGCGCGGGTGCAATGCGTGACGTGAACGCATAGCACCGCACACATCAGTTCTGCATTGCGTGAAAAACGCAGCATGTTTGATATTCTGCCCCGGCACCATAGAAGTGAATGGGGCTTCAGTGAAAAACGCATCGCATGCGGATGCAATGCGTTTTTCACTGACGGTTGCTAGGAGATGGTGTTTGTAAACTTTCCGTTTTTTTTATCACGCGCGTGAAAAACGCATCAAAACGCATTGCACCTGTGCGGAAAAAACGGACTGAACTTGCTTGCAAAATGGTGCACTCTGAACGCATCCGGACCTAATCCGTCACGCTTGTGTGCCGGCTCTAAGGGATGAGACAGAAATGTTGGCACTCTGTCGCAATACGTCTCCAGAGAAGGTATCCATTTTTCAGAGACCAGCAATCTGATAAGGCCATGTGCGTGAGGCCTTATAATGTATTTTAGCGAATACAGACCGGCCTTTATGTATTTTAACAAAGAAACGTGTAACAATTTAGCTGTTTATGCATATGGACCATCTCAAGGATGAGAGATTGGATGTTTGATGGTCTCATATCTCCACCAGGACAAGCTCCCCCCAGCATTTGGACCTTCACAGGTCAGACTTTTATCCAGTTTAGGTCTCATGCACATGACAGGATGTATTTTGCAGTCCGCGAGTTTGGATACAGTCTATGTTGCATCCGCATTTTTTTTGCAGACCCTTTGACTTCAGTGGTCCACATTTTGCAGCCAAGTGTAGGACATGTTCTACACATGGATTATCTGTGTGCTTTCTGCAACCGTATGTCCGTTCTGCAAAAAGATAGAATAGGTCCGCAAAATGCGGACCACGGACCCATTGAAGTAAACAAAATTGCAGACGGAACACAGACCACATACGTATTTTGAGGATCCACATTTTGCAGACCATGAGGCCTTATGCAGAGGTGATGGACATTTTCCCTGCTGTGATGCACTGGGTCTTCTATAAAGATTTATGCTTTTGTAATTTTACAGTGAATTTTTTTTCTTTGACCCTCCCTCCCCCAAGCATTAATCCAAAAATATTGTTTAGTCCTAGCAGTACCAGCGCAATGTACAAGATGGTGTTGGACTATATCCCATGCACATATGCATGTACACAGTAGTAACATGTACGTGATGTTCATAGTATTGGGTATTGTGACCACAGTGCCACCTTTTCACTGAAGCTTTGGATGAAGGCAGGCTGCATGGCTGGCGAGAGGGTGTACACGGTCAGTCCACATATAAAGGGGAATTGGGACCCTATTTTGGTTTTTCTCTCTCTCTCTCTCTGCGATTTGCTTGTGTCTTTTGCAGTGATTTGTTTTGGGTTTTTACTGTACTCGTTTGTTAATTTGCTTTATTGGGTTCATTTTGCAGTTGTTTAAATTGAAGGCCGGGTTCACATCACATCACTGTTTCGATCCTTAATTTTGATGCCTCCCTTACTCTCATTTTGCATCCATTTTAGCCAATTCTGTCTGAGATCTGTTATTTTAGATGAAAGAAAAAGTCCTTCGTGGAGGACTTTTTCTCTCATCAAAAATAACAGATCTCAGACGGAAATGGCTAAAACAGATGCTCAAAATACAGAATCCATTATTTTCTGTTCTTCTGATGGATCAGAAGAACGGAAAATGAAACTGTAATGTGACTGTCCTACCAAGAGGCCATTGAAAAGCAGGTGCCAGGCACGTCGGAGTGAGGAATATTATTTGTAGGTCCTAATCGAGTCTGTACTCCAGGATGAGGCTATATTCATGTGGCATGAATAACTTTATTCTTTTTGTGAAATGTACCAGTTTACAGCAATTTAGGAATTGGTAATGAACACCTATACTGTGCACCTATTATAAGACAACATAGCCTTCTATATAGGCATCAACAAGCTGCCCATTGCTTTGATGGGACTATTTTACCCAGACTATTTGAACGAGTTGTACAGGATAAGAAAAAAACGTAACAGCACCACTTTTGTCCATGATCTGTGTCTGGTATTGCAGCTCATACTCCTTCATGTCAGTGAAGCCGAGCAACATTACCAGGCATAGAACATGGAAAACGTGGCGCTGTTTCTAGGGGGGAAAAGGGGGGGGGGGGGGGGCAATCCCCATAATGGTTTCTTTGGGACTTTAGGGTATGTTAGTTTAAGGGCTCATGCACGCGATTGTATCCGTTTTCCGGGCCACAAAACCATGGATCCTGGCGGTGTGCATGCCACCATTTTTTTTAAACTGCTTTAGAAATGTCCTATCTTTGTCCACAAAACAGACAAGAATAGGACATGTTCTGTCTTTTTTGCAGGACTGCGGAACAGACATGCGGATGCGGAGAGCATACGATGTACTGTCCGCATCCTTTGCATCCCCATCGTTTCAATGGGTCCGCATCTGATCTGCAAAAAATGCGGACCGGATGTGGACCAAACATATGGCAGTGTGCATGGTGGGACCTATAAGAAAAAAGACTGGCTTAGTATACAGTACATATATTACATTTTGCACCTGGCACCAGCTGTGTCCACATGGGATGATGTCCGTGGTTACTGGTACAGAGGGCAGTGGCTTTGAATACAAATATATAAGAAAGTGTTTTTCTTTTTGGGTTTCCCCATTATTTTAATTTGGTCCCAGATAACCTCACCTTGTTGATAGTGTTTTTAGCATAGGGCTGTGGAGGACATTTGAACACTAACATTACTTTGCCACCACTACAGGCTTGTTGATATTCCCCTATACATTTTATAAAGATTGCTCCCCTCAGATTACAACTAATGCAGCTGAAATCGTCATGTAGGTTTTTTTTTTTTTTTTTTTGCAGGTTTTGTATGATACCAGGCACATATGTTAAAGGATCAATCTTGATATTAAAGGGGTTTTCTAGGTTCCAACACACTGCACCCCCACCGATCAGCTGTTCCCTGCAGCCTCCGATACTGGAACTAGCACTTTGAATGGAACAGGAAGCACAGCTCCGTTCAAAGTGTAGTGGTCATGCCGGGTTACTGCAGCGCAGCTCCCATTCACTTCAGTGGAAAATGAGCTGCATTTAGCACGGCCACTACACTATGAATGGAGCTCTGCTTCCTGTGCCATTCAAAGCCCTAATTCCAGTACTATAGGCTTCAGTGAAAAGCCTATTTGTGGGGGTGTGGGTTGTGTGGCCCCCACTGATTTGGATATTGATGACCTATCGTGAGGCAGTCTTATTCACACAGGGTGATAGTGGGGGGGCTACTCGTGTATCCGAAAAATTCTACCCTCCCCACCCATGCTGTGAATAATGCAGTCAGTGTGTAAATGGGAATGTGGTAAATACTGTAAACAGAAATGCCCCATTTCTATGCAATTTAATAAGGCTCTTTCACATTGGCGTCCACGATTGATGGAGCCATCCCAGCTCTGACGGATGTGCTGTGAAGCAATTCCAGATGGATCCCATTACCCTGTAATGAGGTGCGTCCAATACTTGTCATGTTTGAATCATTACCAGCCTCCTCTGGTTGGCTGATAATATATCCTCTCTGGCTAGATGGTTTTGGGCATCAGGCCAGCACTACCCTTAAGAAGCCTCAGCCTCCCACAACATAAACATCTCCAGTTAGTCCGAACATGCCTCCAATTCTCTTACCTTCCAATGCCGCCCAGATAATGTGAACCAATTTATGTCTAGTGTTCAAGTTTCGATACTAAGATAAGTTTTCACTACACATCCCATTGTAACCTCTAAAATCTCATCTACTCATCATGACTTTACTCAATTAATTTTTGTATGACTATTATGACTATAAATTAAAACATATTTAATGATCCTCTTTTTAAGAGATGCATAAAGCCATATTCTATTTATTTGCCCCATAATGATGGGGCACAGCGTAGCGTGACACACATTGAATCCTGGCACGCTTCATGTCTGTGCATGAATTCTGTCAATGTTTCCAAGATTCTCTTCTCAATGAATGCATTTCAGACCTCTTCAGTGGGGAGGGAGCTAATGTGTACACTCAATTATGCAAATGTATAACCTATTTGTGTGTAAATATTGTATAGTCCCATTGTCTTGTTACTTATGAGACAAAAAAAGAAACAATATGTCAGCAAAAATTCGGATTTTGTATCACTTTTTGCCTTTTCATGTAAAATATTTTCCTCCTTTAAGTTTTTAATATTTTTTTTGTACAAAATAAAAAAGGAAAAACGACAAACTTTTACAATTGTGAATTTTAGCTTTTTATATGGAAGTTGACTTTAATTTAACAGATGAAAATATTTTGAAACATTTTTAGATTTTATGTTTTCTGATCATTGAGGGGTCTTTTTATTTTGTATCAAGTATTAAAATGAAAAGTGTGGTAATGTTTAAATTTAATTTTGTGTCTGTGGTTTTTTATTAATCCTGATTCTGTATCTACACGAGCAGAATGTACTTGTTGGAGATCTCATTCTAAAATTATAGGCATGGAGTTGGCTCCCTCTATTAGGCTGGTTTCACACGGGCGTTGCGGGAACATGGACGATTTTTCCGCGCGAGTGCAAAACAGCATGTTTGGTACCCAGACCCTAACCCGGACTTCTTTACAGAAGTTCGAGTTTGGGTTAGGTGTTGTGTAGATTGTATTATTTTCCCTTATAACATGGTTATAAGGGAAAATAATAGATTCCTTAATACAGAATGCATAGTAAAACAGCGCTGGAGGGGTAAAAAAAAGTGAATAAATAATATAACTCACCTTAATCCACTTGATCGCGCAGCCCGACTTCTCTTCTGTCTTCATCTTTGCTGTGCACAGAAATAGGACCTTTGATGACGTCTCTGCGCTCATCACATGGTCCGTCACATGATCCATTACCATGGTGATGGATCATGTGATGAGCGCAGTGACGTCACCACAGGTCCTTTTCCTGTGCACAGCAAGGATGAAGACAGAAGAGAAGCCGGGCTGCGCGATCAAGTGGATTAAGGTGAGTTATATTATTTCTTTTTTAACCCCTCCAGCCCTATTTTACTATGCATTCTGTATTAAGAATGCTATTATTTTCCCTTATAATCATGTTATAAGGGAAAATAATAATGATCGGATCCCCATCCCCTCCTAGCAACCGTGCGTGAAAATCTCACCGCATCCGCACTTGCTTGCGATTTTCACGCAGCCCCATTCACTTCTATGGGGCCTGTGTTGCGTGAAAAACGCACAATGTAGAGCATGCTGCAATTTTGACGCAACACACAAGTGATGCATGAAAATCACCGCTCATGTGCCCAGCCCCATAGAAATGAATGGGTCCGGATTCAGTGCGAGTGCAATGCGTTCACCTCACGCATTGCACCCGCGCGGAAATCTCGCCCGTGTGAAAGAGGCCTTACAGCTGTCAGTCTAGTAAACTTTCAACTATTTAATATTTGTGGAGGGATACTAAGGAACGTATATTTTATTAATAGCATATACCACTCAGGGCTCATGTACACGACCGTGCCGTGTCTTGCGGTCTGCAAATTGCGGATGCCGCCAGTGTGCATTCAGCAATTTGCGGAACATAACGGGCCACCTATAATAGAAATGTATATTGTCCACAATACGGCCAAGAATAGGACATGTTCTATTCTTTTTTGCGGCCACATGGAATGGAGCAGCGGATGCGGACAGCACACTGAGTACTGTCCACAACTTTTGCGGCTCCCTTGAAGTGAATGGGTCCGCATCCAATCTGATATGGAACCAAATCACCTTCGTGTGCATGAGCCCTTGCACAGTACCCAGAATATCTACCTAATCTCTTCTTAGGTGCATCATTTTCTCATTCATAGGCTGTGCTATGAAAGGAACACTAAAGGTACCTTTACACGGGATGACAGAGAAGCAGATTGTTGGGAAGGAAGCGTTCCTTACATGCAGCGAGCTCCTCCAGAGTATGGGGAGGAACGATCGCTAATGCCTCGTTGTTTTCCGGCAGCAGATGCTGTTTGCACAGCATGATCTGCTGCCGGCAAATGACAATTTGTGTGTCTGCATATACTATTTGATTACCCGATAAATGAGCGTTTCGCTCGTTCATCGGGTAATCAGCAGTACATTAACACCGCCAAATAATTACTAACAAGTGTTCCTATGAACACTCGTTAGCAATTATCTTATATAAAGGGCCCTTAACCCTAGAAGTGAATGCTAAAAGTAAACTGCCAGAATTTTGTGCATGATTTTGACCTATACAAATTCTGCAGAGTACAGAATAGGTCATCAATATCCAATCACTGAGGGTCCAGCACCTTCCACCATTCAGCTGTTTCCTGAGCTGCGGGAACAGGAATTTTGGAGCTGTGCTTCCAGCTCGTTCAAAGTGCTAGTTCTGGCAGCTGCAAGGAACAGATGATCAGTTGGAGTGTGAGGTGTCGGACCCCCAGCGATCAGATATTGATGGCCTATCCTCAGGATAGATCATCAATAGCAGGAGCTTGGAAAATCCTTCTAACTCCAGAAGGTCTACTAATCTTTTCAATCTTCAGCTGCTAGTGGATGAATGAGAGAGTGGATCTTAATTATGTTTTTTTTTTCCTGCTCTAGTCAGTTATCTTAAAGGGTTTCTGTCGCCCCATTAAACCGTTTTTTTTTTTCTTTAATAATATTCCCTATAGTGCGATCTCATGATACATAAGCAAATTAATCATTTTGGTTCAGTAGAATTTGCTAAAAATCGATTTTTAAAATATGCTAATTACCTTGCTACCAGCAAGTAGGGCTGCTACTTGCTGGTAGCAGCCGCATCCTCCGATGGTAATGAGGCCCCTCCGGCATGCTGATTGACAGGGCCAGGGAAGGGAATCGTTCTCTGCTGGCGCTGTTAGAATTTGAAATCTCGCGCCTGCGCCGTACCTGTCTTCAACCGGCGCAGGCGCACTGAGAGGCGGCCGCTCTCTCGACCGCTCCATCCTCAATGCGCCTGCGTCGATGATGTCATCAAGTACACCCGGAAGAGATTTATTATTAATAATCGTTGGTGGTATAGTGTTAATAACTGTCATTTTTATAAAATTATTTATTCCCATTTCGTTGGTGGTTTTTGTGGCAGCATGCTTATTATGTACATACTTACCTGATTCGAGCATCCAGCGACGTCACCAGACTCTCCGCCTCCTTCCAGCGATGCCGGCGTCTTCTCTTCCGGGTGTACTTGATGACGTCATCGACGCAGGCGCATTGAGGATGGAGCGGTCGAGCGAGCGGCCGCCTCTCAGTGTGCCTGCGCCGATTGAAGACAGGTACGGCGCAGGCGCGAGATTTCAAATTCTAACAGCGCCAGCAGAGAACGATTCCCTTCCCTGGCCCTGTCAATCAGCATGCCGAGGGGGCGTCATTACCATCGGAGGATGCGGCTGCTACCAGCAAGTAGCCGCCCTACTTGCTGGTAGCAAGGTAATTGGCATATTTTAAAAATCGATTTTTAGCAAATTCTACTGAACCAAAATGATTAATTTGCTTATGTATCATGAGATCGCACTATAGGGATTATTAGTAAAGAAAAAAAAAAAAAAAACGGTTTAATGGGGTGACAGAAACCTTTTAAAGCCAGACAATAAGGAGTGGAGGGGGAATGCCTGATCTCCTGGGACACAGAAGATATGTATATAATTTTTAGTTTCCAGTCCACTGCATGACTGGAGGATGTCCCCTTACCTATGTTGGGACAGGAAAATCTAAAAGTCAACCCACCCACCAGAGTTTTTCCTGTCCCTATAGGCCCAATTCAAATGTAATATGTAGAAGACAAAAACTTCAAAGTGCTTTCAGTCTAGCAGAAGTTAGACTTGCTTTCCAGAGCGGACACTTTTCTGGCCAGGTGTTGATCTGGGTCTTCTGGCTTCACTACTTCTCCCGCGGGCTGGGCATATATTCCGCTTGAGAATCGGTTCTGATTGAGTTCTTGGCTTCCTCCCATGGCAAAACCAGCCTGGAATCATATCCTGAAAACTTGCTAGTGTATTCTCGTTATGTCATGGAGAGGGGGTATGCACCTGGTATATGCAGAATAGCGGCTGGGAGTTCTAGGGATGTGTTCCTGAAGGCACAGGCACGTTTCATATCTCTGGGGTGGACCTGCGTCCATTCGAGGGTGCTGTACATAATATAAAACAATTGCAATAAGCCTGAACAATATAAGTTACACTGGTACAAAAGACCCTGTCTGCACGGGCTTACCATGTACAAGGGATGGGGGAAGGATACAGTAGTTCAGGGATCAGGTGACCATGCCGGGAAGGAACACTGAGATGTGGACCTTTTAGAAATTGTGCATTCCCAGAAAACCCCTTTAAAGAGTCTCTATTAGTAGGATCAACCCTATTAAACAAGACATAAAGCTTAGTAGGGTTGATCTAGCTGAGTAAAACGATACCTGTCTTTTCTTTCTAGGTGTCGGTGTTGTGGAGAAATGAAGACTTATATTCCTATGCTAATAAGCCATTGGAGCACCAAGAGGCAGGCTTATGCGGTTTGAGTTCTTGGCTCCAAACACTCCCCCCTCCCCTTACATTTACAGCGCTGGACTTCATGTCTAGCGGTAAGTTCTCGTGCCTGCACACTTGTTTGCAAACACCCGGAAGTGGAGGTGCTGTCCTCTACTAAATTCAAAATGAAGTCAATCAGAACAAGAATGCCATTTATAAATCCAGAAGCTCTGATGTGTACCATCAATGTGAAAGATGCTCCATATCCCAATTCATCCAAAATATCAGAAATACCTGCAACTTGAAATTTAGGAAAAGTCAACTATCCTCCAATTTCAGTGTTTTCTGTTCAGGATCTTACAGGCCCACACATTTTCACCAAAGTGGTGATAGAGATAAAAAGCCTTTCTAAAGAAGCAGGGTGTGAACATTGTCCACTATTTTAGATGACTTTCTGTTGACTGTGGACTCAGAAGGGAACATAAAATCAGAATCGTAATAATATCTCTAATGCATGAATTTGGTTGGATCATCAATCTAAACAAATCAGATCTGATTCAAAGTGACAAATGTTTTTTTTTTAAGAGTTCTGCTGGGCTATCTCTAGACACAGGTGGGAGGCCAGACGAAGCATGGATTGTGCGAAACGGCCGTTGCCTGTGGCTGAGTGAGTGCCCGCACCAGCGACCATGTTTTAACTTTGAATAAACAAGCTGCAAAGAAAATTGGGTGAGTGCCGCAAGTTTTTGTCTTCTACATATTACATTTGAATTGGGCCTACATTGTTGAGCACCGCCTATATATTACACGCAAATGCGCACAGACTCCAGGTGCACCCCAAAAAGTGGCAGCAGTGCCGACACCGGGATTGCTCTCTTTATACACTGCTCAAAAAAATAAAGGGAACACTTAAACAACACAATGTAACTCCAAATCAATCACACTTCTGTGAAATCAAACTGTCCACTTAGGAAGCAACACTGAGTGACAATGAATTTCACATGCTGTTGTGCAAATGGGATAGACAACAGGTGGAAATTATAGGCAATTAGCAAGACACCCCCAATAAAGGAGTGGTTCTGCAGGTGGTGACCTGACCACTTCTCAGTTCCTATGCTTCCTGGCTGATGTTTTGGTCACTTTTGAATGCTGCCGGTGCTTTCACTCTAGTGGTAGCATGAGACGGAGTCTACAACCCACACAAGTGGCTCAGGTAGTGCAGCTTATAAAGGATGGCACATCAATGCGAGCTGTGGCAAGAAGGTTTGCTGTGTCTGTCAGCGTAGTGTCCAGAGCATGGAGGCGAAACCAGGAAACAGGCCAGTACATCAGGAGACGTGGAGGAGGCCGTAGGAGGGCAACAACCCAGCAGCAGGACCGCTACCTCCGCCTTTGTGCAAGGAGGAACAGGAGGAGCACTGTCAGAGCCCTGCAAAATGACCTCCAGCAGGCCACAAATGTGCATGTGTCTGCTCAAACGGTCAGAAACAGACTCCATGAGGGTGATATGAGGGCCCGACGTCCACAGGTGGGGGTTGTGCTTACAGCCCAACACCGTGCAGGACGTTTGGCATTTGCCAGAAAACACCAAGATTGTCAAATTCTCCACTGGCGCCCTGTGCTCTTCACAGATGAAAGCAGGTTTACACTGAGCACACGTGACAGAGTCTGGAGACGCCGTGGAGAACGTTCTGCTGCCTGCAACATCCTCCAGCATGACCGGTTTGGCATTAGGTCAGTAATGGTGTGGGATGGCATTTCTTTGGAGGGCTGCACAGACCTCCATGTGCTCGCCAGAGGTAGCCTGACTGCCATTAGGTACCGAGATGAGATCCTCAGACCCCTTGTGAGACCATATGCTGGTGCGGTTGGCCCTGGGTTCCTCCTAATGCAAGACAATGCTAGACCTCATGTGGCTGGAGTGTGTCAGCAGTTCCTGCAAGACGAAGGCATTGATGCTATGGACTGGCCCACCCGTTCCCCAGACCTGTATCCAATTGAGCACATCTGGGACATCACGTCTCGCTCTATACACCAACGTCACGTTGCACCACAGACTGTCCAGGAGTTGGCAGATGCTTTAGTCCAGGTCTGGGAGGAGATCCCTCAGGAGACCGTCCGCCACCTCATCAGGAGCATGCACAGGCGTTGTAGGGAGGTCATACAGGCACGTGGAGGCCACACACACTACTGAGCCTCATTTTGACTTGTTTTAAGGACATTACATCAAAGTTGGATCAGCCTGTAGTGTGTTTTTCCACTTTCATTTTGAGGGTGACTCCAAATCCAGACCTCCATGGGTTAAAAAATTTGATTTCCATTTTTTTATTTTGTGTGATTTTGTTGTCAGCACATTCAACTATGTAAAGAACAAAGTATTTCAGAAGAATATTTAATTAATTCAGATCTAGGATGTGTTATTTTTGTGTTCCCTTTATTTTTTTGAGCAGTGTATATACGTAGTCAATTTCATACTCATCCTTTCCAAAACCATATTTGATTGTTGTCACAAAAGCCAAGAATCCCTCAGTAGAAAAATTCCTCTACCTCATTGGATCCTCTGCTCTGTAGATTTGTGGCTGCTCTCATCGAATCTCTCCAAAAGTATTCCATGAATTCTGTATTTGTCAATTAGAGTCATGATATTTGCGAGTCCAACAGGGGCTCAAGTCCTTGGTCTCTCTTTCCAAGGGTCTTGGTCTCCACACTTAAAGCAATAATCTTCCAATTATCAGAAGCTGAGAGCAGTGTAGGAAACAATCAGGCCTCATTCACACAACGGCTGTTTTCAGAACCAAAGAAAGCCTATGGTGCTATTCACATGGCCATTTTTTTAATGGCTAGTGAATAATTACTGACAACAAAATAGAACATTTCCTATTTTTTCATGCCCAGGTGGACCCCATTAAAATAAATGCATCAATTTTTAACCCCTTGACAACCAGTGATGTGTATGGACAGCGGAAGTAGGGGTTTTAAATATGGCGCCCATTCACAAGCTCAACATCTGAAGAGGTATGAGAAAGGTATGTCAGACAACATGACTACAGTAGCCTACTTAAAACAAGGGAGGTCCTTCAATGAAAACGTGTTTATAACCCTCACGCAAATGAAAATGCTAAAGTACAGACTTACTTCTCCCTCAATCCTAGGGAGGGCACTCGGTAGGGGGATGCTCTATTGCAAAATAAAGCATGGACTTGGGAGTATGCTTTTCCTCTAATCCTGCTAGTTCTCAGGAAACTTCGGAGCAATAGTTTCAAAAATCATAGTTTCTATATGGTCAAAAAAGAATGAGAGATATGGCCTTGGAGGATCTAGTCCTTATCCCAGCTCATCCAGATGTTCTCCTTTGAGGACGAGTCTGGTACCTGAGGGTAGAAGCCCTAACGCTTGTTTCCTTGACCACGAAAGGCAAAAAGCTCTTGAAATGGGCTTTCTCTACCCAACCTAAAGTGACAAACAGGTTATTCTTTCGATTTACCTTAAAGTTGGAGAGTATTTTGTGCCTGGAGTGGAAAAAGTAGTCTAGACCTTCTAGATCCTAATATTCCCTAAATCCTGGATTTCTTACACGGAGGGTTAGATAAGAGTGTTAGCGCTAGCACCATCATTGTGCACACAGTGATTTGTTTATTTTTCTGAAAATAAATGGGTTTAAAGGTTGCGTCAAGAATAACACCTTCCATTAGGATTTTTTTTTTTTTTCCTTTTTAGGATCTTAGTGTGGTTCTTCAAGAATTAATTTCCTCTCTCTCTGAACCCACTTAAGATATTTGTTTAAAAATGTTAACTTTACAAAACGTTTCCTCATAGCTATTACTACAGCTAGGATAATAGCCGAGCTCCGAGCTGAGCCCTTTCTTGTAGGGAGACCTATTTTAAAATTCTGCATAATCGGATTATCCTTAAACTGGAATCCTCTTTTTTCCATAACTCTAAAATTGAAAAGTCAAAAGGGGAAAAATCGATCTTAGACCAGACTGGTCAGACATCTGTTGGGCACAGTACCACAACAGTGATGATACAAATCCTAAATATGAATGCTGGTAAAACTGACAACTCATTCTGGAGCTCAAGGGCTCCTTTTTCACATCTGAACGAGTTAACCCTTAGGATACCGAATGTTTTTTTCGTTTTCGTATTTTCATTTTTCTTCCATCTTTCTGGAGCCATAACTTTTTTATTTTTCTGTTCGCATATCCATATGAGGGCTTGTTTTTTTGCAGGACATGTTGTACTATCTAATGCCACAATTTGATATGGCATATAATGTAGTGGGAATTGGAAAAAAATGCAATTCCTCCACAGTTTTACGGGTTTTGTCCTTACGGCGTTCCCTATGCAGCAAAACTGACCTGTGCCTTTCATTCTCTGGGTCAGTACAATTACAACAATACCACATACAGTCAGGTCCATAAATATTGGGACATCGACACAATTCTAACATTTTTGGCTCTATACACCACCACAATGGATTTGAAATGAAACAAACAAGATGTGCTTTACCTGCAGACTGTCAGCTTTAATTTGAGGGTATTTACATCCAAATCAGGTGAACGGTGTAGGAATTACAACAGTTTGCATATGTGCCTCCCACTTGTTAAGGAACCAAAAGTAATGGGACAGAATAATAATTATAAATCAAACTTTTACTTTTTAATACTTGGTTGCAAATCCTTTGCAGTCAATTACAGCCTGAAGTCTGGAACGCATAGACATCAACAGACGCTGGGTTTCATCCCTGGTGATGCTCTGCCAGGCCTCTACTGCAACTGTCTTCAGTTCCTGCTTGCTCTTGGGGCATTTTCCCTTCAGTTTTGTCTTCAGCAAGTGAAATGCATGCTCAATCGGATTCAGGTCAGGTGATTGACTTGGCCATTGCATAACATTCTACTTCTTTCCCTTAAAAAACTCTTTGGTTGCCTTTGCAGTATGCTTTGGGTCATTGTCCATCTGCACTGTGAAGCGCCGTCCAATGAGTTCTGAAGCATTTGGCTGAATATGAGCAGATAATATTGCCCGAAACACTTCAGAATTCATCCTGCTGCTTTTGTCAGCAGTCACATCATCAATAAATACAAGAGAACCAGTTCCATTGGCAGCCATACATGCCCACGCCATGACACTACCACCACCATGCTTCACTGATGAGGTGGTATGCTTAGGATCATGAGCAGTTCCTTTCCTTCTCCATACTCTTCTCTTCCCATCACTCTGGTACAAGTTGATCTTGGTCTCAACTGTCCATAGGATGTTGTTCCAGAACTGTGAAGGCTTTTTTTAGATGTTGTTTGGCAAACTCTAATCTGGCCTTCCTGTTTTTGAGGCTCATCAATGGTTTCCATCTTGTGGTGAACCCTCTGTATTCACTCCGGTGAAGTCTTCTCTTGATTGTTGACTTTGACACACATACACCTACCTCCTGGAGAGTGTTCTTGATCTGGCCAACTGTTGTGAAGGGTGTTTTCTTCACCAGGGAAAGAATTCTTTAGTCATCCACCACAGTTGTTTTCAGTGGTCTTTTGGTGTTGCTGAGCTCACCGGTGTGTTCCTTCTTTTTAAGAATGTTCCAAACAGTTGTTTTGTCCACGCCTAATGTTTTTGCTATCTCTCTGATGGGTTTGTTTGGTTTTTCAGCCTAATGATGGCTTTCTTCACTGATAGTGACAGCTCTTTGGATCTCATCTTGAGAGTTGACAGCAACAGATTCCAAATGCAAATAGCACACTTGAAATGAACTCTGAACCTTTTATCTGCTCATTGTAATTGGGATAATGAGGGAATAACACACACCTGGCCATGGAACAGCGGAGAAGCCAATTGTCCCATTACTTTTGGTCCCTTAACAAGTGGGAGGCACATATGCAAACTGTTGTAATTCCTACACCGTTCACCTGATTTGGATGTAAATACCCTCAAATTAAAGCTGACAGTCTGCAGTTAAAGCACATCTTGTTTGTTTCATTTCAAATCCATTGTGGTGGTGTATAGAGCCAAAAATGTTAGAATTGTGTCGATGTACCAATATTTATGGACTTGACTGTATGTATAGGTTTTATGTTTAAATACTGATAAATAAGTTTTAATTTATTTTTTAAGTATTTTATAAAAAGTATTTTACATCACCATATTCTGAGACCCCCATAATTTTTTTTTATATAGTTACGTCTCCCAAGCTGTGTGGGGGTTCATTTTTTGCGGGATGATCTGTAGTTTGTATTGATTGGAGTGTGTCCTTTTGATCACATTTTAGTACATTTTGGGGTAAGAGAAGCGATGAAAAAAAAAAGGCAAATTGGCCATTTTGATACTTTTTTCCAGTTTGCCTTTCACCGTATTGAAAAAATATTTTTATATTTTAATAGTACGGGTGTTTTCGGACACAGTGATGCTTATTATGTTTATATATTTTTATTATTTATGTACCATAATTTTCACCCTATAAGACACATTCCCCCCCCAAAAAAAAAAAATCTTTTGGGGCGAATACTAACGAGCGGTTCCATTATGGAAGCGCTCATTAGTACCAGAGGACCAGAAAGTAAATGCAGCGCTCCCCAGGCTCTGTGCTCACCGCTTCCTGGTCCCTCAGGTGCTCGCTGTGACTGCGCACAGCGAGAGGACGTCGCCGCTTTGTGACCTCACACCGTCAGGTCACAGCACAGTGTGTGGCAGGAAGAAAATAGCTGGATCCTAGGAGCGGCAGCGTCCAGAGCAGAAGTAGATTTTTTATTTATTTCTTTTATTTGCTCTGAGGTATGGGGGTCTGAATGGGGGGGGGGGGGGGGGTCTGAATGGGGGGGTCTTATTTATATTGGGGCTCTTATCTGAGGTCTGATTGGGGGTCATTCACATTGGGGTCTGAGCTGAGGTCAATGAAAAATATTTTTTTATTATTCTCTAAAATTTAGTTGCGTCTTATGGGCAGATGCTTCTTATAGGGTGAAAAATATGGTGGTTGTTTTTTTATCTAAGGAAAGGGGGGTGATTAAAATTTTTATTTTATACTACTATGTCCACAACTTTTTCTTTTTTTTTGCGATTATTATTATACTTCCATAAGGAGTATAGTAATTCTTGAATTGCAGATCTCCTATGTTGGCCTGCCACCTGCTGTCTCTTGAGAGACACCAAGCCTATTAGAAATAATGACTGGCATCCTTAATCGCCACACGGGGAAGCCGGTCTTAACCTGAAAGCGAGCGCTTCCGGGATTTTCACCCTTTAGATGCCATGATCACACTTGAACACGGCATCTAAAGGCTGTAAAGTCCAAGAGCGGCAAGTTGCAAGTGTCTCTTTTTACACCACCTGTGAGGAATGTGGAATTATGATCTAATGCCAGCCATTTGCTGTCAGATAGCAGAGGAAGTGAACTCCACAGGGTCCTGGCTTCAAGCAGGCCACGTGTACAAATTCACACCTCACCTGTAGGGGGTCTCAGCCATTACCCAGATCAATCAAATCCATCAGACGTCATGGAATCGGGGATTCATAAGGAATTATAAATTACCCATTCATCACAGGCATAAACCAGTTATATATCTGCAACCCTGGGGCCAAGACAGACATGCCCCTGGTTGTAGTTGGGGGGGGTCAGGTGCTGGGAAGGGGAGATACAGAGATCTCCCCGCAGGAACCTAATAACAGCGCCATGTTTGGTCTTCACCTGTAGCCAGAACCCAGGCGGACCCGCCAGAACCATCTCCCTGTGACCTTCTGGTCTGGAGGTATGGGCCCTAATGGGTTTTGTAGGTCTTTGGCTGCCAGGACCAAGAAGTAGTGGACTCTTCCCAGAGGCAGGGAGGGGAGTGGCCGACTACAGGTGAAAAGGCCCATGCAGGCCAGAGGCCACCATCTTTCTCTGAAGGGGGTCACATCAAGTAATGTGTTTAGCGGGACTGTGGACAAACTGCTGACATCACTGCCCCCATGTGACTACAGCCGAGCATTACAGCACCCCAGAACTCATCATAACCCAAAGAACTACTCATCCATCTGGTAACTGACCCTTGCTCTGTTTAATTCTGTTGAATCATACCATCTGTATTTACACATCTGACCACTGTATATATTCTCTGTGTATAGGCTAGTGTGCCCTTAAGGCAATTAAATATATAATTTAATCTTGTGCTGTCCTTGTATCTCAATCACGAATCCCCACGTTCGTGTTTTGGCATAGTTATACACTACTGCGGGTTGGTTTCTATATAATCCCGTTAGCAGACCAGGCTTATATCAAATGAGGAACTGGTGGCAGTCTACCGGGTTGAGAAAGCTCTGTTTCACTGGGGCAGTGAAAAGGCTCTCAGCTTGTCAGGGTTGTGAGCGAGTGTAGAGTTACACCAAAGGCCACGTAGACCACCGTCCCTCAACCCCTACCTCTCTGTGCCCGTGTGGACAGGAGGTGTCTGTGTAAACTGTATCAAGCTGACCTTACATGCACCCAGGGAGGGCGTGACATCATGTCTTGGAAACCAGTGACTAAACCGTATCTGACCCCCGAAGTGCGGTATTCATCACACCACCCTTGCCACTTTTTCAGAAGGGGGTGTGGCAAGGGCAAGAAACTTAACATGATTAACACCAGTTTTTTGGCACAAATGAAGCCAGAAATCTACAGCAGCTCAGAGCTGCCATAGATTTCTGGTTAGGCGCATGGACTATCGGAGGATGCGCCAAATTATGACGAGGCCTGCGCCTCGGATCCTATTTTTCCCCTTTTAACTCTACATTCCTTCTGTTGGTTGGCTACTGCTCATGGAGAAGACTAAAGACATCAGCTGCAATGACCATAACCACCTCCTTGTTTGCATCTACTAGTGTTGTGTCTTATTTCGCACAACAATAGCAAGTGAGCATTAATTATCCCACTGGGGAACCGTATTACCTGACATACTTACCCTGTGAGCGCCTCCCTCAGTTTTGTTGCCACTATTCCTAGAACTGAAAAGGAAAAATCAGGAGATCTGTATTGTTTAACTTACAAGTGCGTGAACCCAGGAGAACTGGACTAGAATCTTTAAAAAAAAAAAAAAAAGTAACACTAGCATGCAATTATACTGCATTTTGTAATTAAGATGAAGTTCTGAGTACATTTTGACCCCTGCAGCATAACTGCAATATGTGACCCACACCCTGTGCTTACATCCCAGGCAAGACTCGCAGGGACTGTCTGTAGCATCAGGTCTCCGATTCTGCTTCCCCTCCCAGGACAAATGTCACAAAACCAAGCCTGCTTGAAGTCCTGCTGGGAAAACCCAAGACATTACTGGCATCACGTCTACAGGTCAGGGTCCAGCAGAATGATCAGAACACTGCCCTCAGAGGCAACGTCATAAAGACTACCGTGGACATATAAGCTGCACTAATGAAGCTTGTATCCATCTACAGACTATTGTTGTGTTCCTCACACCGAATCCGTCAGAGACTTTATCTGATGGCTTGATTTGTAGTCCATCTCTGAACTGGCAGTTCATAAACACTCAATTTAAAAAAAAATAATAATAAATTAAAAGATTTTTTTAGCCCCAAACTATTAAAATGCATCTGGAGCAGGAGAGCTGAGTTGGCTTTTTTTTGGTCTGATCTGAATAACGTAGGGGGTCCGAGCCGAGTTCTATTTAACATTGGTGGTCTGATCTGAGGTCTGAGCTGAGCACTATTTAAATCACGTAGTAATAGATGAAGAAAAGAAGGCAGCACTCACCACTGTTGCAGTTACGTTCGTTTATTCTTTATTCTTCCATATACAAACGAGTATAAAAAATAGGGCTGGGGCGGACGTGTTTTTTATACTCGTTTGTATATGGAAGAATAAATAAACATAACTGCAACAGTGGTGAGTGCCGGCTTCTTTTCTTCCTCTATTACTAAGTGATTTAATGCATCTATATACATCGGGCTGAGCACCAACTATACTGTGCATTTGACAAGGTACAAAGGAAACCGTTACCCGAAAGAGGGACATCTAGCTGTGCCGCCCCCATTCATTTATTCTACTGTTGCATAGCTGGGCACTAATTAACATTGGGGGTGTGATCTGAGGTCTGATTGAGGGATTGAGTTAAAGGGAACCTGTCACTGGGATTTTGTGTATAGAGCTGAGGACATGGGTTGCTAGATTGCCACTAGCACATCCGCAATACCCAGTCCCCATAGCTCTGTGTGCTTTTATTAGGTAAAAAAAACGATTTGATACATATGCAAATTAACCTGAGATGAGTCCAGTCCCTGACTCATCTCACATACAGGACTCATCTCAGGTTAATTTGCATATGTATAAAATCGTTTTGTTTTTTTACACAATTAAAGCACACAGAGCTATGGAGACTGGGTATTGCGGATGTGCTAGTGGCCATCTAGCAACCCATGTCCTCAGCTCTATACACAAAATCCCGGTGACAGGTTCCCTTTAAGGTCTGACCAACAATGGGATCTGATATGAGGTCTGAAGAAAAATGAGATTTTGTAAAACTTACCAGTAAAATCTCTTTCTCGCTCTTCATTGGGGGACACAGAAACCATGGGTATAGCCATGTCCTCTAGGAGGCGTTGACACTAGTAAAAGCTGTTAGCTCCTCCCCTGGCAGCTATACCCCCTCCAGCCTGGAGAGAGAGCTTCAGTTTGTGAGAAGCAGTAGGAGGAGCAAGTAAACCAACGAAACAACGTGGAACAGCAACAATGCCAAGAACCGAACCAGGTTCTAACCAGCAACAGCCACAACTGTGGCCGAACAACAATACTGGGTGGGTGCAGTGTCCCCCAATGAAGAGCGAGAAATAGATTTTACTGGTAAGTTTTACAAAAATCTAGTTTTCTCGCCCATATTCATTGGGGGACACAGAGACCATGGGACGTCCGAGAGCAGTCCACAGGGAGGGAAAACCACAGACCCATGAAGCAAGCGCCCGTGCAGTCAACTAAGAACTGTCGCCTGCAAGACCACGCGGCCCACGCAGCGACCATCGATGTATAAGTATGCACCTGGCAACTTCTTGCGAACATGTGCAAGGAGGACCGGAGCCACCTTACATTACTGTGCAGCCAAAGCGCGATTCCTCCTAGCCCAAGAAGCGCCCACCGCTTTGGGGGAGTGAGCCGTGACACCTAAGGGTGGAACCCCGCTCCGAGCGCGGTAAGCTGCAGCATTTCCAGACCGAATCCAACGTGCAATCGCCCTTTGGAGGTCACCAATCCCCAGCGAGGACCCTCCTGAGAGAAAAAGGGGATCCGTAGGCCGAGAGGGACTGGAGGCTGCTAATAATGAGTAGAGCACTGACAACGTCCATAATGTAACTCCCTTCCGTAGGGTGCGAATGAAGGGAAAGTGCTATAGAAGTCAGAGACCACCTTCGGGAGAAGGAATGCTGAGAAAACCATATTCAGATCCCAAGGCTGTAAGGACGGTACAGAGGAACCATATGTGCAGCTCCTTGAAAGAAGATTCCCACGGGCCCCAGGGAACCTGAAAGGCTGCCCAAGACGGAAGCGCCAACACCTGACCCATCAAGGAAACAAGGGCTAAACAAAGGTCCAACCCTTAGGCCTCTTTCACACAGGTGTGTCCGGATTAGGTCCAGATGCGTCCTGGTGCATTGCGGAAAACCCACGCGAGTAGGAACGCAATTGCAGTCAGTTTTGACTGCGATTGCATTCCGATGCTCAGTTTTTATCGCGCAGGTGCAATGTGTTTTGCACGCGCGTGATAAAAAAAAAAACCGACTGTGGTACCCAGACCCGAACTTCTTCACAGAAGTTCAGGTTTGAGTTAGTTGTAGTGTAGATTGTATTATTTCCCCTTATAACATGGTTAGAAGGGAAAATAATAGCATTCTGAATACCGAATGCATAGTAAAATCGGGCTGGAGGGGTTAAAAAATAAATAAATAAATAATTTAACTCACCTTAATCCACTTGTTCGCGCAGCCGGCATCTCTTCTGTCTTCATCTGTGAGCAATAGGACCTTTGATGACGTCACTGCGTTCATCACATGGTCCATCACGATGGTGATGGATCATGTGATGAGCGTAGTGACGTCATCAAAGGTCCTATTGCTCACAGATGAAGACAGAAGAGATGCCGGCTGCGCGAACAAGTGGATTAGGTGAGTTACATTTTTTTTTTTAACCCCTCCAGCCCTATTTTACTATGCATTCTGTATTCAGAATGCTATTATTATCCCTTATAACCATGTTATAAGGGGAAATAATAATGATCGGGTCCCCATCCCGATCGTCACATAGCAACCGTGCGTGAAAATCGCACCGCATCCGTACTTGCTTGCGGATGCTTGCGATTTTCACGCAACCCCATTAATTTCTATGGGGCCTGCGTTACGTGAAAAACGCACCAAGAGGAGCATGCTGCGATTTTCACGCAACGCACAAGTAATGCGTGAAAATCACCGCTCGTGTGCACAGCCCCATAGAAATGAATGGGTCAGGATTCAGTGCGGGTGCAATGCGTTCAACTCACGCACGAGGTCGGCGTAACACGCACGACAAGTCAGTTTCGGAGCGACTAGGATAGGTCTGAATGTCCTCCATCCGGACCTTCCGTAGAACCCTGAGAAGGAGGGGAAGAAACTCCCGCCAAGGAGAATCAGGACCTCCATGGCGGATGCTTCCGGAACTCTGGCTCTGGAGAGAAGGCGGAAGCCTTTGTGCACATACCGTTAGCACACCCGGACCAATGGTAGAGTCCCTGTAGGAGGAAGAATGTGGAGGGCGTCACAGCCCACCAGTTGGGACCAGATAGTGTCTAGAATGGAAAGGCACCAAACGAATACCCCATTCAACGCAGGTGAGGGAAGGTAGCAATGTAGGAACTACCAAGGCATACGGGGTGACAATGAACCATGAGCCAGAGGGAAAAAGACAGGAGAAGCAATAGGCTAGGTCTAAGCCCATACCCTGTAAGAGACCGGCGCTATACAGAAGTAGCCAAAGATCAAGCGGCCGTGCCAAAAAAAACTCCGCCCGAGAAGGAAGCCAGGCAAGGGAAGTCACACTGCAATGCTAGCCCGATATCCCAACAGAGGAGGGAACACCCGTAGAAGCCACCGATCCGGTGCTAAAGAGTCCACCGCCTAGCGAAGGGCTGTGCAGTAAGAACCCAAGCATGTAGGGAAAATAAGAAATCGCTACCACAGTGGTAGCCAGCGCTTGCCCCGGCAACGCAAAAACTGAGGGAGAGGCCCGATACTATCCGTAGAAACCACGTGCCACACTGCCCCAGTTACGTGGAGCTAACCCTAAAAATTCTACCTCGAAGGGCGCTGAACAGGCGCAACTGCCAAGCTAGCTCCAGGGTAGGACCCTTACCAGAGGGGGATGTCCCACTGCAGCGACCATGAACTCAAACATTAGCGACAAGCTGCACCTGTGGAGGAAAACAAGCTGTAGGAGCTAAATCAGAGTCGCCAGCATAACCACTTCCCCAGAGAATGGGGAGCGGTGGATAGAGAATACGGAGTCAGTGAAAAGAGTCGACCCGCTGGAACGTACTCACTAGGTAAGTGCAACGGAGTATGTATTACGTATTGATGCGGACAATATCAGGACCGACCGGAGCAACAGAGGCCTATGGAGATGGGGGGGGGGGGGGGGGTCTGTAAGACCCACAAGTGATGATAGGAACCCCCTGGAAGACAGAGGATGTTATAAATCAGGCGCGAAACCAGCACCAAAAGAAGGATGCAACGATGAATAGCCACCGTATCCACTGGTGGCACCCATATAACACTAGGGTAAGAGTGTCGGGCGCCTGCGAGAACCAACTGTAGCCACACCCTCTTGGAAATAAGCGAAGGCACCTAGAGCCGTAGTGCCGCAGAAGATGTTTAGTTACTCCCCGCTAGTGGATCTCTAGCGGAAGGGGGAAATGCGACAGAAGCACGGTGATGTGCAACACTCCGCCTATGGAAGGATAGCGGACAGTCGGAACCATATTCAATGGTAGAGTAATTAGCTACCTAAGGAAGGTGTGAGCATACGGCAAGTACTGGTCAGTGGTAGGGAGAATACCCCACCTAAGAAGGGGGGCGAATGCCCACAGCGAGAACTAGCGCATATGGCGAGTCCTGTACCCCGTGGAGTGCAATAGTGCACCTAAGGGGGTAATGCATACAGCACATAATGTAACCAGTGACAATGTCATCGCGCCACCAATGGATCTGCATATGGCAGGTCCCGAACCCCAAGTCATTGTACTTAGTCCACCTGAGGCAGGGGACAATGTATAAGGCAGGCACTGTATCCTGAAGTAGTGCAGTTACACCACCAAAGGAAGTGGGTAATGCATACAACAGTACTGCTGGCCACCTAGACGCAATCTCTGGAAGATTGCTTAGGACTTATGTCAGGGTCCGATCAGAGATTCTCCCCTCTTCCTGGACGGACCCGCCCCAGTGAGGGAGGGTGTGTCTGAGCATGATTTAGGGAGGAAGAGTAGGGGAGCGGAAATATTCGAGGAGAAAATTGTCCTGCTGCGGTTCGCTTGCGCGTAGAGCTACCCTTCAGAATCTCGCCCCTGGCAGTTGTGGACTGCGCAGGCGGGGACTTATCAACCAAACCACCCACGGGTGAAACGGAAACTCTCAGAGGTCTCTCCACCGGATTGCGAAGGCAGTGCATTATCAACCAAAGAACCCCGGAGGGTGGATGGGAGATTCCAGCGGACCCCACTGGATTGCGCAGGTAGAGAATTATTAACTAACAACCAGGAGGGTGGATTGGGAATCCCAGAGGTCCTCCACTGTATGGCGCAGGTGGAGAATTTATCAACCAAATGGCCCCGTAGGACAGATTGGGATCCTGCAGAGATCCTTCACTGAGTTGCGCAGGTGGAGAATGATCAACCAAACGGCCCCGTAGGACAGAATGGGATCCTGCAGAGAACCTTCACTGAGTTGCGCAGGTGGAGAATAATCAACCAAACGGCCCCGGAGGACGGATTGGGATCCTGCAGTGGTCCTTCACTGAGTTGCGCAGGTGGAGAATCATCAACCAAACGGCCCCGGAGGACAGATTGGGATCCTGCGGTGGTCCGTCACTGGATTTCGCAGGTGGAGAATCATCAACCAAACGGCCCCGGAGGACGGATTGGGATCCTGCAGGGGTCCGTCACTGGATTGCGCAGATGGAGAATCATCAACCAAACGGCCCGGAGGCGGTATTGGGAACTATGCGAGTGTGGCTGAGGAGGAAAACCCGTATGGACGGACAAGTCCTTTAGTATTATTATTATTTTTTTTTATAAAACTAGGAAGCCGGCCTCAATGACAAGAGGCAGTAAGGGGTTAAATCCTCCACTCATGTACAGTGCATTTAGGGGAAGGGCCCCAGATAATCAGGTGCCAGCCTAAGAATGGTGGGTGGCCATGAAGAATTAAGGCAGTGGCTCAGCAGGCGACTGGGGGAGGGTGGAGAAGGGACGAAGGCTGCGGCCCAGCAAGCCGCAGAGCGTCTTTTCAGAGATTGCCTTCCCCCCCACCTAATGCTGCACCAGCCGTGTCAACGGCCCGGCCGGCGTCACCCCGCCGGCCGGGCCGTTGATAGCGGGGGTCGGGCAGAGAAGGCGCGGGCCAGAGCACCGATGCGGTGCACGGCCCATCGCGCTGCAGTAAACCCCTTCCGGAGCGGGGCCACGGCGTCCGCTCCAAGGGGTGTAAATGTGGGAGGTGTCGGGGAGCGGAGCTCCTCCGCATGTGTGAACGTCTGCCCTGCTGGCCGCCATATTCTTTGAGCAAGGCGGCAAAAATCGCAGCCGGAGCACCGAAGCATCCGCTCCCGAAGGGGTGGAGAAGGGTAAACGCTGCCTTGTCGGTGAGCGGGAGCTGCGCTCCGCTCCCTGCATGTTAATAAGGAATTAGTACTAGGGAAATACATAGTCCACCTAATTGGCGCCAGTAATGCATACTGCACCTATTAACCCCCTATGTCCTCCACTCAATCAATCAAACGGCCTGTGCCGGAGGGGAATGCTTCAGGGGTGCTGGGCTATGCTGAAGCCCTGTCTGGTCGCAGACTATTGCCACCAAGAGGGAGGGGGGACCAACCCAGAGGGTTAAATACTCACCAAGTCCCGTATACTCACCTCTCTTCTCTCTCCTGCCGCCATCTTCACCCCTCCTCTGGTCCAGCAGGGTCACCCCTTCAGCTACTGGCACCGAAGTGGCAGGATGTTGGAAAAGGGGGCTTGGATGGGTGACCCCTTGCCTGGCGGGATGCAGGGGAGCGAGGCTGCCCTGGTCCACCTTGTCTTCTGTGGGGGAGGCAGCAGTGCAGGGAGGTCTTGCCTCCTATTGACACTAGAAAAAACTGAAGCTCTCTCTCCAGGCTGGAGGGGGTATAGCTGCCAGGGGAGGAGCCAACAGCTTTATCTAGTGTCAACGCCTCCTAGAGGACATAGCTATACCCACGGTCTCTGTGTCCCCCAATGAATATGGGCAAGAAAACATATTTTCTTATTTTCCTTCTCTAAAACCTTGGTGCATCTTATAGAGTGAAAAATACAGGAAATAAAAAAATTGCCCCCTAAGGTGTCCATAGCCACGGATCAGACTAATTTTTACTGCACCTTCCACAGAAGCGGAATCGGATTAAGATCTGTTAAATTCTGAGGCAAAGTCAAAACCTTGACCCCTTTTGCCATGTTCCTCAAACAGCCCCTAAACAAATTTTACAGGGAGCGTTATCCTGCTGAAAAAGGCCACTGCCATCAGGATATTTAGCTGCCGTGAAGAGCTGTAAAATGTTTAGATGTCAAAGTAACATCCACATGAATCCCAGGACTCAAGTTTTTACAGCAGAACATTGCCTAGAGCAGTGATGGTGAACCTTTTATAGACTTAGTGCCCAATCTGCAACCCAAAACCCACTTATCGCAAAGTGCCAACACGGCACGTTAACCTGAATACCAATATATTATATCTTCCATGTACTTTATCATTTAGCTATAATAACCTGCCTACATTCAATGCGCTGCCTGTGCGGTTCATAGTGCGCCCTGCGCTGATGAATGGCAGGAAAAGTCTAAGGCATATTGGTACACCATAGACTTTTTCCAGGGTGCGGGTGCCCACAGAGAGGGCTCTGAGTGCCGCCTCTGGCACCCATGCCATGGGTTCGCCACCACTGGCCTAAAGTACACACTGCCTGCTCTGACTTGCCGCCATCCTATAGTGCATTCTAGTGCACCCAGCACTCATGTTGTAAAACAAAATGTGATTTATCAGACCAGACCACCTTCTGCCATTGTTTCATGGTCCATTTCTGATGATCCCATGCCATTGTCTCTTGTGAGCATGGAAAGTGGTTTGCATGGATACTCCGTTCTGCGTCTTAACAGTTCTACATGCAGCAAGCTGTGACACACTGCGCGTTCTGGCTCATTTTAATCATAGCCAGCATTAACTCTTTCAGCAATTTGTGCTAAAGTAGCATATCTGTGGCATCTGACCAGACGAGCTGGACTTTGCTCCTCATGGGCATCAGTGTATCAGAGCACCCATGACCCTGCCACAGGTTGTGCTCTGCAAATGCTGTTCCAGAGGGTCCAGATTAAATGTCACATCAGCAGGAGAGTCACTTTATAAAGATTTTTTTTATGTAAGAAAGAGAAAGATATTTCAAGGTGGTTGGTCATTCTTATAATTTAATTATGTTTATTAGAGGACAATTAGTGTAGAACGGATCCCCTCCAGTCAGCAATGCTGTTATAGTAAACGTGGTGCTTTGTTCAGATATACCTTAATGGACATTCTGCACCAAAGGGCATAAGAACGTACAGATATAAATAAAAAGCCTAAGAAAGTCCTCTCCTCCCCAGAGATTCCCAGTCCGCGCCACAAGTACCAGCATGCAAACGCAACACCTTGGAAAATGCTATACTTCCTGAGGGCTTTGCCCATGGTAAAGCACAGGTGGGTTGTCCCTTGCATGGCCAAGTATAGGAGAAGCACTCTAAGCATAACCAGGAGAAAGAGCAGAGAAATGGCTAAAACTGAAGGCTGACAAGACTAGATATATTTACACAATGGTAAAACTTTCCTTATGAGGCAAATGGAAATTGGAGGAATTTCTTAGTGCGGCGTTTGCAGGAACTCATGTCTTGCACCTTGCGGCATTGAGGCTTGTAAGGATAATCTGTGACTTTATTTGCCCAGCTTTTTTATTCTTGAGTCAATACCAGCAAAGTTATCTTCCACTGTGGCAAGGTTCTCCTTCATGGCCTTTTGGACCTGCAGAGAAAGGAGACACATTTATGTAGTGAAATCTAATACTTTTATGGAATCGGACACAAAGGATCTGCATTTTTCTGTCTTCACCAAGATCTAAAGTGCCACATGACTCATAAAGCAGTGACACCTGTTTATTAACCTGCTTATCTGAAAGCCACGAACTGGACAGCCTGATTAAAAGGTGGCCTGAAGGATACTACAGAAAAAACACTGTACAAAGCAGGTTCCCTGGGGAGAGGCTAGAAGAAACGACTGTAATGTGCACATGTGTGACCACCATAACCAGGAGCCACTGGTGGACGTAACCAGGTTTCTAAATAAATTGTGCACATGGGGCAATGGCAGGAAAATAATTTTCTATACATTTAGACAGTGTTTTAGGAAAATCTCCAGACTGAGTTACTGAGTTCGGCTTGCTACTGCTGGGACCCCCATTGATCACAAGGGGGGGGGGGGGCATACCCTTTGCAGCCCCCTGAAATGAACAGAGCAGCTGGTCAGGCATATGTGTGGCCGTTGCATTAATCTATGGGAATTCTGGAGATAGCCAAGTAGAGCACTTGGCTATCTCCAGAACTCCCATAGAAATGAATGGGGTGGCCCGACTGGCCACTCTGTTCATTTCAAGGGGCAGCAGGGGGTACGATGCCTCTGTTCTTGTGATCGGTGGGGGTTCCAATGGTAGGATCTTCACCGATCTGATAGTTATCCTTAATCCTGTGGATAGGAGATAACTTAATGGAACTAGAATAACCCCTTTAGAAAGGCTTTTAAGGGAAGGGGCACTTACAGTAGCGTTCTGGACATTAAACAGACAGAATGGAAAAGAAGAATGATTACATACCATGGCCAAAGCAGTGGTGTTGTCCTTCAGAGAGTTGGAAATCATCTGCTGAGTCGTGTCCAGGTGGGTCAGTAGCTGCCCAAACTGCATGGCTGAAACAGACAGGAATTTCCACATGATAGTTTATACTATGTAAATATCGATTGTTACAATGCTATACAGGGCGATTCAAAAAGGATGGCGCCCGTGGTAAAGTAGAAAAATTGCGCACTTGAAAAATGAAAGCTGCGCTGTGATAAGTTTCCATGTGCAACAAAGTCAGTTTTCATGAATCTGCCCCTTTGTGATTATGTTAAACCTGTACACAAAGGGGCAGGTTTAATCCCTTTAGGACCAAGGCATTTTTCACCTTAAAGAAGCACTCCCACAAAATGTTTTATTTTATGACTTGTTAGAAAGGTACATGATGTAAACTGAAGGTAATTTTCTTACCAGTGACTGTATTTGTGAGTTATAACCTTGTGAGTTATAACCTTCCTCCTAATCCTCAGCTGTGTCACGTGACCAGCACTCTGCCCTCCAACTGACACAGGACAGGAAGTCAGTTACTTCTCTATTCATTTCTATGAGACTGACATTGAGGCTCCCATAGAAATAGATAGAAAAAATGGCTACCTTTGTTATTTGGAAAGTCAAGAGTGCTGGTCACATGACACAGCTGAGGATCAGAACGGAGGGGATAACTCAAACACAGTCACTGCATAGTGTGTCTACTTTATGTTGGCATTTTGTACATTTCATTTTATTTTTTAGGATGTTAGAAGGCTTTGAAAAGCAATTTTTGAAATGTTCACAAAAATTTCCTAAACTGACTGACTTTTTTAGGCACCAGTTTAGCTCTGAAGTCACTTTGAGGGGCTTGTATAAGAAACCACCGATAAATGACACCATTTTAGAAACTACACCCCTCAACCTATTCAAAACTGATTTCAGATATGTTAACCCTTTATAGGTGCTCCACAGGAATTAGAGCAAAGCCAAGAATCAGGCCAAGCCAAGAATGTGAGCGGACACATGGAAAAGAGCTCCCACACAGCATCCTCATAATATCCTCGGCATCCTGCCCTTTTTCAGCATTCTGACATTACAATCTACCAGAGAGCCTCGATAACATATCCGGTACCAGTATGACCCGCAAAAACAAAGAGGGAGTTTGGGAAAAATAGCCCAGGGAGGAGAGCCTTGCTAGGCCTGTGCAGCCACCCGGGAAACATGGAGCGGAAAAAGCAGCGGAGATGGCATCCAAACTGATGTGTTTTGCCAGGACAACCAGCCAAGAACCCGGTGGTGAGGCTGCTACTGAGGATTGGGGGGGGTGGCAGGTGATCCTGCAGAGGACTGGCAGCTACAACATGCAGGCCCCAAGCCTAAAATGGCTGCTGACACGGCAACGTCAAACTTTCAACAGCATGCGAAACAACCAGCGGAAAGAGATGAGCGGTCTCGGGATCATGCGACACAAGAGGTCAGTACTGTTGATCCTTGCCCCGCGGACCCCACTTTGAAAGATGTCCTTGCAGCGGTGAACCAATGTAATACCGCCATTATTTCTTTGAGTAACCTTATGCGGAGCCTTAAGCAAGATGTCAATATAATTAGACATGACCTACAAAAAGTCTCTGAGCGCATGACCGAAGTGGAAGGGAGGGTTGTGTACCCCTTATGAAAAGAGACATGAAAAGAGTTATAACTTAACATAGCTATGATTGCTGCAAAGTCTGGTGACATTGAGAATAGAATGAGGCGCAATCATATTAGACTGATTGGGGTACCTAAGAAGGTGGAAGGAAGAGACCAGAGGATGGTTTTTGAAAAATGGCTGCTGGAGACTTTTGGAAAGGAGTCGCTCACCCCTCTTTGCAGTGGAACGTGCTCACCAAGTACCCACAGGGCAGCTACTCCCGCGGTCGGTACGGATTCGGATACTACACTACACTACAGGAACCGGGACATTATTCTGCGTAAAGCACGCGAGAAGGGTCAGATTGTTTTCAACGGCAATAACATTTCCAGATTTTTCAGCGGAGGTCCAGCACAGAAAGGCCCAATATGTGGATGTTAAAAAACGCTTACGAGCTTTACAAGTGCCCTATTCCAAGTTTTATTCAGCAAGGCTCCGAGTGACAGTTAAAGGGACTACACAGTTCTTTGATTCACAAGTAGAGGCAGTGTCTTGGCTAGACACTAACGAGGCTCACCTAAGGCAGGAGGCACTGTGAAGAATGACCCCCGACTGGGAAGCCTGGAAAAGGATATTACCTGGTGAGTCAAGTAGAGAGGACTCAAGTTCAATTATGTTTCTGGCCTCGTTTTATATGTTCCATGTTTAGTGACAGGATGCCTACTGTATGTTCGCTACAGTGCGCTAAAGTGATGACACAAGAGATATTTTTCTAACAAGAAAGCTAGGCCGTATCTCAGGTCCTATATAAGCTCACGTTACCCACGGTTGTTGGGTAAACTTTAAAGAGGACCTTTCACCGATCCCGACATTGTGAACTAAGTATCATGACATATACAGCGGCGCCCAGGGATCTCACTGCACTTACTATTATCCCTGGGCGCCGCTCCGTTCTCCCGTTATGTCCTCCGGTATGTTCGGGGACTTGGTTAACGCTACAGCCTAGGACAGTGATGGCTAACCTTGGCACTCCAGCTGTGGTAAAACTACAACTCCCAAGATGCCCCGCTTGCTTGGCTGCTCTCAGAACTCTATAGAAATAAATGTAGCATGCTGGGAGTCGTAGTTTCACCACAGCTGGAGTGCCAAGGTTAGCCATCACTGGCCTAGGAGAAGGAGACGCCCGCAGAACAAGGGCAGTCTCCGCCTACTATAACCAAGTCCCCAAAAATACCGGAGGACATAACGGGAGAACGGAGCGGCGCCCAGGGATAATAGTAAGTGCAGTGAGATCCCTGGGCGCCGCTGTATATGTCATGATACTTAGTTCACAATGTCAGGATCGGTGAAAGGTCCTCTTTAATTCGGAAGCCCTAATCCCTGTGTTACAGTGGGGAATGTGTCTATTTGGTTTGCAAGTTTTGGAGAACCGCAGAATGACACACCACTCTTTCTTTCTGCTATATTGGGATATTTATCTGCTACAAGTCAGAGCCGGGAAAGGATATATGGAGTAGGAAGTGTGGTATAGGGGACCAGCAGATTTTATCTCTGGGTTTTGATGATGGGGGTTAATGTATTAGCCTGGAATGTGAGGGGCCTTGGGGACGCATCCAAGAGATAACTGGATTTTTGTACTCACCTTAAAATCCTTTTCTCATAGGATGCATTGGGGAACACAGCACCTATGGGCTATACCCACTGCAGATGCAGGAGCAAACCAGAAGGTATAAAAGCAGTAGGAGCACAAGAAAAAACTGTAAGCCAACAAGTCCTAAACCAGAAAGGACCAAGAGTAAGACTTAGCCAAAAGGGTGGGATCTATGTCCCCCAATGCATCCTACGAGAAAAGGATTTTACGGTGAGTACAAAAATCCAGTTTTCTCTTGAATGCATTGGGGGACACAGCACCATGGGACGTCCTAAAGGAGTCCACAAGGGAGGGAAGCAATAAAACAGCCATGTAACGCAACTAACTCACGGCTGCTTGCAGAACCCTGCGACCCAAAATGGCATCAGCAGAAGCCAAGGAGTGGATGTGATAAAATTTGGAAAACGTATGAACAGAGGCCCAGGTGGCGGCCTTGCAGACCTAGGCAGCTGAGACCTGATGTCTAACCGTTCAAGAAGCCCCGACCGCCCTAATGGAATGAGCGGTCAATCGAAAGGGAGGAACACGACCCTTGGCAACATAGGCCTCCTTAACTGCCGACCTAATCCAACTGGATATGGTGGCCTTGGAAGCTTGCAGGCCCTTGCGAGAACCCTCAGGGATCACAAAGAGTGAGTCCGACCGGCGAAAGGGCTCAGTCAACCTAAGATAGAGGCAAAGCGTCCTAACAACATCCAAACGGTGAAGCGAACGCTCCTTAGGATGAGAGGGGTTAGGACAGAAGGACATTCTCCTCATTAATGTGGAATGAGGACACCACCTTAGGGAGGAAAGAAAGCACCGGATGCAGAACGACCTTATCCTGATGAAACACCAAGAAAGGGGATCTGCAAGAGAGAGCAGCAAGTTCAGAAACTCTGCGAATAGAAGTAATCGCCACAAGAAAGGCGACCTTAAATGAAACAAAGGAAAGAGAAATATCCTGTAACGGCTCAAAGGGAGAGGCCTGAAGAGCGTCCAAGACCATGTTCAAGTCCCACGGTTCCACAGGAGGACGAAAAGGCAGAATGCGGTGAGCGACCTCCTGCAGAAAAGTCCTCACTTGACGGCGAGAAGCCAGGGGTTTCTGGAAAGGAACAGATAGGGCCGAAATCTGACCCTTGAGAGAGGCCAAACGAAGACCCTTGTCAAAGCCAGACTGGAGGAAGGATAAGACCCTGGGAATGGACAGGTAGAGAGGGTGAAACGTGAGCAGCCTCACACCAGGAAAAATAAGTCTTCCAAGTACGATGATAAATTCTGGAAGACTGGGTCCGTGGGAATGCTGGCAATCCACTGCGGCGGCAGTAATGGGGACCGGGTGACCAGCGGTACCGAAGTACGCACCCGCATAGGGTGCAACTAAAGTGGGAGCCCACGATGGAGCACCCCCTGCAGCAGAAGAAAAACCTGCAAAAAGAAAAAGAAAGAAAAAAATAAAACAAAATAGCAGAAAGACCTGCAGAAAAGCAGGCCGTGTCTGCCTCCTAAAGACACTAGAAAAAAACTGGTTTGCTCCTGCATCTGCAGTGGGTATAGCCCAGATAGGAGGAGCCAACACGTTTTACTTCTAGTGTCAGCCTCCTAGTGGCAGCTGGGCATATACCCATGGTGCTGTGTCCCCCAATGTATTCAAGAGAAATGCTGTATTCAATTCTATACGGCAATTTTAACCAGCCATTATCTGCCTGTCAGAAACACATCCATGAATCGTTCATGGATGGGGCATGCATACCACTCCACATATTCTACTCACGCCAGGGGGTCAATGTGCTCGTACATAAGCAGATCCCCTTTCAGTGTTCTAAGAGCAGTATAGACCCCAATGGTCGGTATGTATGCCTACACTGCACTGTATTTCAATCAGTGCTTATCATTGTGGGGATATATATTCCCCCTCTGTACAGAGGAGAGGTACTGAAACACTTATTGTTGGAGACTTTCATATGGTGCTGGACCATAGCATGGATAGGCTCCGTCAGGTTGCTAATTCGGAGGAGGTGCTGTTGTCAAGTATGGCGAAGGTTCTCATGGAAACAGCGCTCAGTGACATCTGGAGGATTCGTAACCCGCATGTTAAACAATGCTCCTGCTATTCTAGTTCCCATAACACATTGTCCCGAATTGACCTAGCAGTGGGTAACCAACAGATGCTGCAGCTTGTACATGCAGTTGAGTATATGCCCAGAAGTATTTCTGATCATTCATTTATCAGGGTAGAGCTAAGTTTGGACCCTAAATCAGCGAGAGACAGAGGCCTGTGGAAATTAAACCCTTTCTGGCTGACACTACTACAGGACTCTGTGGGGGTTATGGCAGAGATGCAGGAATTTATGTCCTTTAATATTGGATCGGCATCTCGGACGTTAGTTTGGAATACCTTCCAAGCTTTCGTTAGGGGGATATTCATTAAACATATTCAAGGTCACAAAATCTAAAAGTAGGGAAATATCGCAGGCGTTGTTGCAGTCCAGTCACTGACACTAAATGCAAATATGTAGAAAACCCCACAGAAGTGAACCAGTCTAACTGGACCGAGGCACAAAAGACCTACAGGGATCATCTGTTTGAGGTAGTGGACGGTAAAAGGCTTTTTTGGAAACAGAAATACTTTGAGGAGGGAGAAAGCGCAGAACACATGCTAGACACCATTATTAGGACCCAACAGGGTCCTTCCTACATAGGGTGTATCCAAGACTTGGAGGGTGGTTTGGTAACGGAAATCCCAGACTTCCTTAAGATATTTAGTGACTACTATAAACAACTATATTCCACTAGGCTGCAGCATAGTGATGGAGAGATTCAGATTTTTCTTGCCTCTGTTTTGCCGTCAATACTGACAGCCGTACAGAGAGCAGGTCTTGAAGAACCTCTAAGCTTAGAAGAACTTGAAGAGGCTCCCGATTGAGAAGTCTCCTGGGGCAGACGGCCTACCAAGGGAATTCCGAAAGAAATATAAGACCTTCTTGTTACCACAACTTTTGGCAGTCTTTGAACAGGTAGAATGGGTAGGCAGACTACCCAACTCCATGGAAGAGGCCATAATAGTGTTGCCTAAACCTGGTAAGGACCTTACATGTCCAGACTCCTACCGGCCCATATCTCTGTTATGTACAGATGTTAAACTTTTGCCCAAAGTTTTGGCTAACAGATTAATAAAGGTCGTCCTTAGCTTGGTTCATAGTGATCAGACTGGCTTTATGCCGGGTAAGTCTACCGCAATTAATATTAGGAGACTGTAACTTAAAGGGAACCTGTCACCAGTTTTATGGTGTCCTAACTAAGGGCAACATAGGGAGATTTTTTGTGAAACTCACCTGTAAAATCTTTTTCTCGTCTTTTCCATTGGGGGACACAGACCATGGGTATAGCTTAGAGGTATTAGTAGGAGGGACACTATGCAAATATAAAAGAGCTCCTCCTCCTCAGGCTATACCCCCAGACTCCACCAGGAGAAACTCAGTCTTTGCTTAGTGTCTGGTGAAGGAGGTTGACACTTACTGATTCTACTCCTTTTTGTTATTTTCATTCTAGATGGGGACACAGGTCGGCATGGCGCCTTCCTGGTCCCCCGTGGAGTGCCCGCCGCCGTCTTTTGGACGCTGCCTGGCTGCCTCCATTTTTCCCCCCAAGAAGATAAGTGGATCCGGGCTCGACCTGTTAGCTCTGGCATCCCACCAGCCTCTGGGTCACCTGCTGCTGCCCTCCATCCACAGCACTGTACTCAGGGAGTCAGATGTCTGATTCTCTTAGCAAAATGCTGGGTCATTTTCTTTAATTGACCCAGTCAATCTGCCAACATCTTGTATTGAAAAGTTCCAGCTGATAATGATGTCATGAATATTCATGAGCTTCTGACTCTCCCTGCCCACCTGCTGCTGAATGACAGTTATTTTTCATATGTGGGCAGGGGAGTGGCTATAGCTCTGAATTAAATATACGCTGGACTCCAATCAGCTCATTAGCATGCGGCATCTTTGTGTGTATATTATGAGGTAACCATCTGTCACACCAGTAAGTGAATACATCTAAGGCACTTTTTAGTAGTTAATGATTGTATATAATTAGTTAGATTATAATCAAATATCCACATGACAGGTTCCCTTTAATCTGCAGATGTCTAGGACTGAAGTGGGGGGGGGGGGGGGTCGCGCCATTCTTTCACTCGACGCTGCGAAAGCTTTTGAAAGTGTTGAGTGGAAGTTCTTGTGGGGGGTGATGGCAGCCATGGGCTTCGGTTCCAGATTTATATCCTGGGTACAATTGCTGTATTGCCGACCGAGGGCCCGTATACGGATGAATGGGTTGTTGTCTGATGCATTCGCTTTGGGGAGGGGCACACGTCAGGGCTGTCCCTTGTCACCCCTGCTCTTTGCGTTGGCTATAGAGCCCCTGGCTCAGATGATACACATGGATCCTAGGGTAATAGGTTTAAAATACGAAAGCATAGAGGAGAAAATCGCGCTATATGCAGATAATATGCTGCTATTTTTGGGTAAGGTAGAACATTCTCTATGCCCTATGTCATGAAACTAATTAAGGATTTTGGCACATATTCTGGTTTAACCATAAATTGGCACAAACAGGATCCTGTGACAGCATCATTTATGAATAAGATGGCTCCCCTACAAATGTCTACAACATTCAAATATCTAGGGGTTCAGGTGTCATTTAGACCGCAGGATTACATTAATCTAAACTTTCTCCCTCTACTTGATAAGAGCACTAAGAAGGTGACCAGTTGGTGTAAGCTACCACTCTCGGTTATTGGACGAGCCAACTTAGTGAAGATGGTGCTGAAGTCACAATTTCTTTACATATTAGACAATAGCCCTGTTTGGATACAAATGCGCCACTGTTATAAAATCCAGGGTTTGTTTCAATCCCTAATATGGAACAAGCAGTCTCCAAGAATCCGCTTAGAAACCCTACAAAGAGATAAGGGGGGGTTGGTGATCCCCAACCCATGGCTGTACTTTCTGGCAGGACAACCCCAACAATGCAAAACATGAGGTCTAATGGGCAGTTTGGGGCCAGTGGGTGCCTTGGTATCTTACTTAATGGGAGGGAGGCCACAAAGGATATATACTGGAGCTTGGCTCAGTTATACATCCCCAGACAATGTCCCGAGTGTGCATCTATTCTGTAAAATTTGGCAGAAGCTGAGAGATATTACTAAACTTTCGGGTTGCAGTGCCCTTACCCCACTCTGAAACAATCATAATTTGCCAAATTTAAAAGGATTAGCTGGTTTTGGTACATGGGAGAGCGAGGGAATGTACTGGGTATATGGAATTAGACTAACTGCTGAACCATTGCCATGTATATTGAGCCTACCGCAGGATGACTCCACAGAGGGACCCAATATTGGTATAAATAGATTACTGTATCAAGCCAGGAAACTAATAGCCAAATACTGGATCAATACCCCTGTACCAACCAAAGAGGAGTTCATTGCACGTATGAATGTAATAATTGGGCTAGAGAGGGGAGTGTATTATAAGAGAGGCTCTATTAAAAAGTTTAAGGACCGTGGATGGCAACACCGGGATTGCCCTCCAGGCGCCTTTTATCTCTTCAATTGGGGAGGGATACTGCTCAATAAAGATAAGGTGGGGACAGTTTAGCTTTGTTGGACCGTTATACTTGCCATAAGAAATGTATCACTAGAACGGGAGGGAAGAGAGCTGTGGTTTAAGTGCGTTATGGTAGTGTTTAGGGAAGGGAGGGAGGGGGTTGGGCTAGGTAATGGAGTATGTTTTGTTTATGATTGTGGAGGTACCCAAATTGGGTCTGTATTTGTTTTAGCACATTAATCTGTTATCTTTATAAGAAAATGAGAGGTATCGCAGCTGGCACTGCTACACGTCTCTGTATGATCACTTGCTTGACAAAGCGCGGATTAGCGCGAAACAGCTGTTTCCTATTCACACACTAGTGCATTGTTCCATGTCCACCACCTTTTTGTTACAATGAAATAAAACTGCAATTCAAGATTGATGGTGAGTGCCATGGTACTTTTTTCTATTTTTATACTGTTATCTTTATGTATAAAAGCCAAAAGAAGATCAATTAAAAATGATTTGATTAAAAAAAAAAATATATATATTTTTTTGCAGATTTTCCATTTTAATCCATTTTTTCCTGTAACAAAAGCAAGGGTTAAAAGAAAAACAAACCTAAATATTTATTAGCCTGATTCTGCAGTTTACAAAAACACTCCATATACAGTCGTAAAATGCTGTTGTGCGGGCACACTCCAAGGCTCAGAAGGAAAAAAGCACCATATAGCAAGGATATTAATCACATTAATGGGAGTCTGATAACCAGCACCCAACCGATCAGCTGTTCAAGGAAGGCACCTAAAACTATTCACTGAATAGAGCTGGAAGCAGAAGTCTCAGTCCACTTTGTAGTGGTCATACCAGGGTACTGCAGCTCAATTTCCCTTCAAGTAAATGGGAGCAGAGCTGCAGTATGCCTTCTGCTTCTAGGTCCATTCAATGTATCGTCTTCAGCCCGAAACAGCAGATCAGTGGGGTGCTGGGTGTTAGACCCCCACTGATCGGATATTGATGATCTATCCTGAGGGTAGGCCATCAATACCCAAGTTCTGGAAAATGCCCTTAAGTAAATGGAGCAGGCAAATAAACCTCTATTCCGACAGATACCGCAAGGTATTACCACCCACAAATGTTTAATTTATTTTACGGGGTGCCCAGAAAGACAATAATCCAGTGGTTTTAATTCTGGATGGAAATGGAAGCTTCAATCTAATCCCTACTGTGCCAGGCATCTGTGTTTCGGGACACATACTATGCCATCAGAATTTCCAAACCATCAGACCAATATGGAGCAGCCTGGAAAACATGGATTACCTTGCTCATGAAGCTGCTTTAATGTCACTAGTCTCTGAACAACCTGGGGGAGAGTCCCGGACATGGAATCCCACTTCTGAACAATGTCATAGAGTTGGTGAACCTGGACAGAAGAAACGAGAGAGATTAATGAGCTTCGAAGAAGTTTGGAGTGGAGTTTTACATACAGAACATACATTCTTTATCTCCAATACACTAGATTGTAGACTATGCAAACACTGACACACGGAATCAATACACACATAGTAAAAGCCTGAGCCAACGTGACACAAACATGTCCTGTATGTCGGAGGGTGAGGTGCCAGCAGATCATACCCTTCTGAAAAGGTGTATATCACCTAGATTTTTTACCAATTCAAAACAGATTGTGATATTCCTTTTTTTCTAATCTGATGTTATTCTCAGATTGAAGATTTGTTAAATTTTACTTTCTGTACATGACTGAGGGAGCAGCCAGCTTTTCTGTGCAGAGGTCTTTGTGCAGGGAAAGGGATCACCTTTTGTGAATTGTGGAAACTGTGATATCTACATGGGGGTGTTATTTTGCATTGTAATCATGCCTATCAGGATAATGTGGTGACTGCTGAAAGGGAATCTCTACAGAATAGGACATGGAGCCTAGTATAAGACTTTGTGGCCAGTGTGAAAATTGCAGAATTTTAGGATTTTTTTTTAAATTTATAGTTAAACATAACAACTAACATGTCTTTAAAAAAATATGTTTAACATTAAAACTTGATTTAAACAATAGGTCATGTTCTGACACATTCCCCTTGTAACGGATCTGGTCTCTCCTTTCTAGCACTACCTTGCTTTCTGTATCTGCATCCTCAACAGCCGACTTCTGCTTTGCAATTTCATTCATCTTTCCGAGGACACTCTACGGAACAAAATTCAGATTCATTCCTTAATAGTGACATTATGAAAACATAGTGAACTGAAGATAAAATGGTCAAAAATGACATTAAAAGGTATTATTATAGGCAGAGTAACGATACAGCACAGAAGTTTATTGTAAACTGTTATTTTATTATTGTATTTATTTTAGTTAACATTATAATGCACAAGTCATATGTACATCTATACAAGATAACAATAATATTGTACAATTAATGCTGGATTTTGTACAAAGAATGTCATTACTATTTGCTTTGTGTTTTCAATAAAACGAATAAAAAAATAAAAAAAAAGGTATTATTATAAATTTAATTTTCTCAAAGGAACTCGCAAATCTCAGCAGGGATCTGACTGACTTTTCTAGGATACAGTTGCTTTATTACTTTTTTTTATAACTAAGTTTGTGTTAATGGAGTTACCTGTAGCCTGGCTTCCACCTGATCAAGCGATGAAACATCCAGCATGTTTACCTTCACCTGCAAGATTTCTACAGTGTCCTGAAAAGACAAAAACTAATGTCGGCACATGTGTACACTGCAAGTATAGAAATTACCCAAAGTTACCACAGAAGAGATGCAAAATATAATGACTGCGTGCAACATAGAAGAAGTATCAATATAATAGGAGCAGCAGCAGTAACTATCTGAAAAGCAGTGACACTTTAGGTCATAGCATGCTGTAAAAATATTAAAAGGGTTGTCTGAGATATTTCATAGTCTTGGACAAGACTTGCAATAGCAAAAAAAAAAACAAAAAAAAACGCAGCAGTGTAAGGCTACTTTCACACGAGCGTTCGGAGCGGATCCGTCTGATGTTTCATCAGACGGATCCGCTCCGATAATGCAGACGTTTGCATCCGTTCAGAACGGATCCGTCTGCATTATTACTTAGAAAATTTTCTAAGTCAGAAAGTAGCCTGAGCGGATCCGTTCAGACTTTACATTGAAAGTCAATGGGGAACGGATCCGCTTGAAGATTGAGCCATATGGTGTCATCTTCAAGCGGATCCGTCCCCATTGACTTCCATTATAAGTCTGGACGGATCCGCTCGCCTCCGCACGGCCAGGCGGACACCCGAACGCTGCAAGCAGCGTTCAGGTGTCCGCTCACTGAGCGGAGCGGAGGCTGAGCGCTGGCAGGCGGATGCATTCTCAGTGGATCCGCCTCCACTGAGAATGCATTAGGGCCAGACGGATGCGTTCAGGGCCGCTTGTGAGCCCCTTCAAACGGTGCGCACGAGCGGACACCCGAACGCTCGTGTGAAAGTAGCCTAAAGCTGTCTAACGTTGAGGACAGTGACTGGCTGCAGCGGTCCTGTATCATACAGAACCTCACTGCTGCCGTTTGGAAATAGGCAGGAGGAGGACAGGATCAGCAGCACAGAGAACTGCCCTGGTGAAAGGGGCAAGTAGAAGGTAATTTTTTCCCCCAAAAAATTGAAAAAAAGCATTGATCGCACAACCCCATGCTATGCATTGATCGATTATTGCTTCTCAGGGTAAATATTAATAGTATACCAAGCCCTAATCTACATAGCGTACACAAGTATACATTTTGATCAAAATGCATAGGCCCACTCCCTTTTTTTCTCTTTTTTTGGAATAAGATAATTTTTTATTTTAGGTTGTTGCAGGGCTTGTTGTAGATTTTAATTATCTTAAGGAGAAAAAAAAAACTTAGGTAGCTAAGACGGCTGTCATCCAAAGACACCGATTGCGGCAAACCTAGCCGACCACCTAATGTACATTGGAGACTCACTTAAAGGGATTCTGTCACCAGATTTAACCCTATACAGCTAGCTGACATTAGCGATGTGCTGTCAGCTAAACCTAACTAGCCTATTCCTACTTTTATCTATGCCCCCGTTACGCCAGAAATCTAACTTTTATAATATGCTAATTTGCCTCTAGGAGCAGGGGGTGGGGGGTGGGGCGTTGTTCCTGCTCCTAGAGGCTCCGTTCTCCCACCTTTGTCACCTCCCTCCAAAATTCCAAATCCTGATTGACAGGGCCAGGCAGGACTCGCATCTGTCTGCCAGGCCTGTGCTCTGGTGAAATCTCGCGCCGTTCATTATTCAGCACAGGCGCGGTGAAGAAGCTGGCAGCCTGCAAGCGTCTTTCCCTCACCGTGCCAAATGCTTAACGGCGCGAGATTTCACCAGAGCACAGGGCTGGCAGACAGATGCGAGCCCTGCCTGGCCCTGTCAATCAGGACTTGGAGGGAGGCGACAAAGGTGGGAGAACGGAGCCTCTAGGAGCAGGAACAACCCCCCCCCCCCCCCCCCCTCCCCTGCTCCTAGAGGCTAATTAGCATATTATAAAAGCTAGCTTAATAGGGTTAATTCTGGTGACAGAAACCCTTTAACAGCAGATGTCAGGAGTATTGGTCTCCCTACTAAGAAAACATGCATGCTCGGCCAAGCTGTCTGCCAAACAACAGCTAAGGTATATGGCTACCCTTATGTCTTCCAACAGATTTCATCAATGATAGTAATGTAAAGATATGTAATGTTCCGTTTTTTCAAAATCATTTTCCCATGATGACAGCTGATGTCTTCTGTGGTTCTTAAGCGGTCCTCATACTTAATATAGCCAAATACTCCGCTATTTCTTCGCCATAAACATGCACACTTGGCTGAGCGTGCATGTTTATTTCAGTGGGAGAAGGGAATAAGCTGCTATCAGTCAACTCTGGGCCTGTTTATCACCCACAGGAGCAAAGGATCAGGTAAGATTCAATTCCTCATGTCCACTCCTCCTCTCCCTCAACACCTAACTCCTAAACAAACTGGACAGACAACGGGTTTGGATGACTAATCTAATGTAAATGGGAACCTTTAAAGGGGTTGTCCAGGGTAAGGAAAACACGGCTGCTTTATTCCAAAAACAGCACCACCCTTGTCCGTTGGTTGTGTGTGGTACTCCAGCTGAGCTCCACTGAAGTGAATTTAGGCGAGTTGCAATACTGAACACAACCAATAGATAGGCCTGGTGCGGTTTTTGGAATAAAGCAGCCATGTTTTTCTTATCCTTTAAGGGGTTTTCCAGGCTCCTAATAAGGATGACCTATCCACAAGATAGGCCCTCATTATCAGAATGGTGGGAGTCTGACACCCCCACCAATCAGCTTGCAACCTTCGATGCCAGAACTACCTCTCGAACGGAGCTGGAAGCAGTTTCGTTCAAAGCGTAGTGGTTGTGCTGGGTTACTACAGCTCAGCTTGACTTGCAACCTGGCATGCCCATTACAGTTTGAACAGAGCTGTCCTTCCGGCTGTGCTAGTTCTAGAGGCTGCAGGGAACAGTTCATTGGATATTTGTGACCTATCCCGAGGATAGATCATCAATATTAGACGCTCAGAAACCCCCTTTAATGGTTATACCTATAGGAGGCACAGTATAGCCTTTTCTAGTAACACATGTCCACACCTTCAGATTTTGGATCAGCTATACTTACCATCAGATTTGATCCTTGTAATCCAATAGTGAGGGGATTCTACAAAAATAAAGAGAAGAAGGAGGGGGGTTATCCATCGACTGATCTCCAAAGGTTTGACAGACACTCCGGAGGTCCACAACGCACCTGTGCATCCTGATCAAAGCGCACGGCAGCTTCCAGTTCACCCAGTCTCTTCTCAAGTTCAGCTATCTGTAATGCAACAAGACTATGGATATTTCTCAAATGCCTTAAAGGGATTGCCCAGGATCAGAAAAAAACATGGCTGTTTCCTTCCAGAAACAGAACCACACCTGTCCACACGCTGTGTCTGGTACTGCAGCTCAGCTTCATCGAAGTCAATGGCACTGAGATGTAATCGCACACACAGCCTGTGGACAGGTGTGCCACATGCAGGCTCTTAGAATACTATACATCCCGCTTTAAAGAGTGGTTTCGCTATGAGCAATCTCCCAATGGTTTATTATCACCTAAAAAAATAAAAAATCTTTAGTTGAAGAAAAACACTTGGCTTCCTCTACGCACCTTTGCAGCCTGCGAAAACTTATTTTGTTCAGGTCGGCAGTGTAATTCATAGGTCACCAAGCTTCCAGCGTCTGGGGCCGTACCCTTTGGTGGGCTTTTAGCTTCTGGGCTCTTTTTGGTTTTAGCAGCATCCAACTGCGTCATTAAACGCCTAGAGCAGAAATCAATAAACTTATTACAAACGTCTTCCTCAAGGAATTTAGGGAAAAGCCAAGCTGGCATTATAGAAACGAGAATGTCTGCATGTGTATGGCAGCTTTAAAGAGGACCTGTCACTATGACAAACCTGTTAAAATTAGGAAAAAAGACTATGAAACACAAAAAAAAACTGTAGTCTAACCACATAACCGCCCTCAAAATCCCAAACTGGGAAGCTGAAGAGAATGCACTCTCCTGCGGAATGACAGGTTCGGCCTGACACTCCTGCGGTGCAGGTCACATGATCATTCACAGAGCCGATACTGGTCACCCGCCGCGCTGCAAGTCTATTGCGGCTACACTACTGATCTATTTTAAAAGTTCTGCTCCACAGGGGAGCAGATAAGGGTGACAGTCCCTCTGTCAATCCCAGCGAGATACCGCAGCTGCTACGGACCGCAACCTCTAGGCGGTTACACGGCTAGGATCGGAGTTATCTCTGAATCTTGGCCGCTGTAGCAAGGAGTCAGCTGTGTATTTCAGATGGCACCCATTCAGCTCCTGAGCCTATGCCATTATTGCTTTGTAAATGTACGAGAAGTACCAGCCAAACTTTTACCCCTTCTTGTCCTGTATGGCGGAGGGCGAGAAGGGGTTAAAAGTTGAATTTACACAAAGTGTGATAGAATTATAAAACAGAAAAATGAACAAAATATGGGGAACAAAATCTTTAGGTTAACCCCTTGGCACCAGAAACCATTTTAATTTTTTCGATTAGTTTATTTTCCCCTCCCTGTTTTCCGTGAGCCATAACTTTTTTACCATTACATTCATATTCAAAAGGTGAAAAAAATCTTTCTGGGACGAAATAGAAAAAATAATGCAATTCTGCGACAGTATTTTATTTTTTTACTATTTATTGTGCGGTTAAATTCATATACTTTCTCATTCTTTGAAAAGAAACACAAAAAAAAAAAAAAAACACTGCTGCAGTTTTTATTGGTGCCATTTGGGAGTACATACAAATCTTCACTTTTCATTTAAAAAAATTCTAGCGGCAGAGTGACCAAAAAACAGCGATTTGGGCATTCTGACCTTTTACTGCAATGCTGGTTACCGTACACAGTAGATAAGATATATCTTAATAGGTTAGTCACCAAATATGTTTAGTTTTTATTTGTTCACATATTTTTATATGTAAAATTGGTAAAGGAGGTGACCGAATTTTGTAATATTGTTTAATATTTTTTTATTTTTTATTTCTTCCACTTTTATTTTTAGTACCCCTAGGGGGACTAAACAGACTGTAATACTTTACTACTGCAGTCTATTGAGATAGTGTCGCCTTCCTACTAATAGGAAACTTTACGTGGCAAGCCTGGGAGCATTTCACAACTGAATGGCACCCCCACAATTTTGCTGATGGGGCCACTGGGGGTCTGTCTGACTGAACACTCAGATGCCATGGTCGCGATTGGCTGCATGACCAGAGTTATCTCCAAACATGAACACTGCTTGTGGATGTCAGCTGTGTAACATAGCAGTTATCTGTCAACTATGGTTCTGATGTACAGCATATGCTGCAAAGGGGTTAAACAAGGTCCAATCAGAAATGTGTAAAGAAAAAGGAGAAAATTGTTATTAGCAAAACGTTTCCAGCTTAAAACAAGGCAGGAGTATTTTTTTTAGTGGTCATCTTATCATGCATTTTGGACTGCTTGGTTCAGACCTTGCTCTAGAGGTAAGGTGGGTATGTGGGCTCTGATGTATGCCATGGCATAGGCAATTGCTGAGTCAAGTTTTATTATATGGCAAAAGGTTATACTGAGATAAACCAGCCCAACAAAGTAGAACGAATGGGACCAATAGCTACATCTGGCATATCGCTGCTCTCCTGCCACATATGACAAATTTGTTGCCGCACGAATGTGAAAAGAAAGTTCCTATCGCCAAACAATCAAAAACTGATGAACTGCTAGGTTCTGAAATGTAAAAAAGTCACGTTACAATAAGAACGCAGCCCAATCCATCTCACAATCCTGAGTAAGTGAAGACAAAGAGGACAACTTACTTTGCAAGTGCTCCATCGGGATCCGTCAAGTTGATGGTCGCATCAGGACCTAACAACTTCTCTAAGTGGTTGGACACCAACTGCTGTTTCAAAGCAGCTACCTGTTTAGCCAATGCGACTGGCGTCAGCTTCTCTTCCGCCGCAGATTCCTTGACTGTGCTCTATTTGGTTACAGGAAGCAAAAAAAAATAATTATATATATATATATATATATATATATATATATATAGTATAAATTTATAAAAAATGTGCATTGCTCAACAGCCATATACATACACATTCCCTTTCAGGTGTTTTATGTAAATATTAACTTTTTATGGTTTTGGTTACAGCGCCTTTACACATTGCTGGTGGCGTGAAAGTCACGAACTGCGTCTTCAACATTTTTAATGCCATTTTCACAAAATATTTTCAGCAAGTGGCATTTATCTACCGCCCTTGGCACTTTCCTGAAAAGGGGGCGTAGCGAAGGTGGGGCCAGTGGTCCAGCCTTGTTTATCTTCTGCACCCGTTTTTAGCTGGCAAGGACTGTCGGATGCCGTGCCTTGTTTTCATACAATACGTCGCCAGGCTATGATAAACCCCCCCCCCCCACACACACACTATTTTCAGCACAGTTATTAGTATAGGAATTTCTGACAAACTTTGATAACTGAAAACCACTTCTTCAGAAAAATAAAAAAAAAGTGTGCATGTCAAGCATCCCGCTTACCTGTATTTTTTCCACTTCTTGAGTCAGTTCCTGGACTTCATTCAGGAGCCTTTGATACTTCTGCTGCGGAGTCTCTTTAATTCCAATTCCTTCCCCCAGCTACATAAGGAGATACAACCACATGAGAGAACAATGGAAGAACTGCAGGCCAGTCAGAATATTGGGAACCGACTGACTTTTGATGGACAAGCCGTAGGCCTCTTGCACACGACCATGAGCTGGCCGGGCCCGTGCTGCGGACCGCAAATTGCGGTCCGCAATGCACAGGCACCGACCGTGGAGCAGCTGCGTGCGGACCCATTCAGTTTAATGGGGCCCGCGATCTGTCCATTCCGCAAAAAGATAGAACAAGTTCTAACCCCATGGAAGCACTCCGTTATGCTTCCATTCTGTTCCGCATCTCTGGATTTGCGGACCCATTCAAGTTAAATGCACACGGCTGGTGCCCCGTGTATTGCGGAGGCAACGGAAAAATCCTTTTAATATATTGTTGTGCAATACAATAATTATTTAACAGACAACCCATATGAACCAGTGTGCAGTTCTAACATTAATGCCGATGACATCACTGCAGACAACTGAGAATTTAACGTATACTACCACTACCCGTGTATATAAGCAAAAAATATATGAAGCTTTACTTTAAAGGGCGTCGGTCAGCAGTTTTGATTATCAGTAGTAGTATCAATATGAACTTTTATTATGCCGGATTCCCCGGCATGCGGATTTCTTCCTTCCGTAATTATTTATGCACTGCACGGAATGTGTATTTGGAAACAAATCAGCACAAAACTCGGACATGCTACGTATTTTAAATACGGACGGAAATTATACGCCCATGTGAATAGCTCCATTCATTAACATCAGCAGCGGATTCTGGTACATTAAATCCGGACTATATACGCATTGCAAATACACTCGTCTGAAAGCGGCCTAAAGCAAAGAGCACTTCAGAGTGAAGCTTTGCCTCCTTAGTAATTGCAGGGGAACAACCTGGCAGAATAAAAGTTCATATGTACACTGCTCTGCACTGATCTGTTTGACATCCACTCCCCTATAGCATATACACCAGGATCTAATGTTACTTATATCAGTGATCTCCAACCTGTGGCTGGAGTTTTCCTGGAGAACCACAGGTTGGGGAACATTGTCTTATATCAACAATAAGAATACTCTTTGAGAACAAAGTACATCTTAAAAAAACACAACTGTTATCTAGTAAACTCACAAGTCACACCATAATCATTTTTGGAAACATTAGCAAATGACAATATCAAAAAATGCAATTTATCCTAAAACTCACAATTTCGTATTCCCCCGATTCATATCCTGTCCTCTTTGCCTTGCTAATACGGTCAGAGAAATCTGTAACGAGGAAAATGATGTCACTTGACATAACAGTGAAATTATTGAAATACTATACATTTCTTTAAAATGGTGCGATACATGTAATTCCAGAATCTAGCAGAACTACGATCGCACTCTGGGTGGAATGTTCATAGCCACCATTGTACATTACCACCGTGCGTGAACTAATGGCAGGCTGGGACGGAGACGAACCTCCCTAGCGTCACCCGTCCGCCATTGGCCCAAATGTAGTAACAAGACAATTGTTAGTAATATATTATGCTGAAGGGGTGTCCCAAACGACAGGGTGGCCCACGAAAAAGTAGCCCGCCTCCAGCTATAGTATGACCAGATGTACGAGAGAGCGAATACATTATTATAATGCTATGCGGACTCTGAATACAACGTTTAGCTGGTGGCTTTAGGCTTTGCACATGACCTTCCACAATCACTATTCGCTGTCTCAGGGAGAACGCCATCTTTTGGACACAATAGGCCACTTATCAAACTGCATAATAAAATCAGTCTTAGTTGCCCATAGCAACCAATCAGGGCTCAGCTTTCACTTCCTACAGGGCTCTGAAAAAATAAAAGCTGGGCTCTGATTGGTTGCTATGGACAGACTTCCTGTCAGGCAGTGTGATTTGGAGATCTTGGGCCACCCTGTACACACTGCAAGGTATGAGGTCAAATACTACTGCAGGTACCTCACACTTACCGAGCCCTTTAGTGCCGATCTTCTTGTCTTTAAATTTGTCGTAAGCAGCATTGGGGTTGACGATAATGTGCTCGACACTGGTGCTGGTTAGCTCCTCCTACATAAGAAATGGGGATACAGTTAGAGGACTCCTTTAAGGACAACCTCCAGCTCCTTACACCGAACACATTTTACAGAGAGGGGGAAATACAGGAGCAGAAAGATCAATTCAACATTTGGAAGAGAAATCAATAGTGATGCTTCACGTTAGACAATGTAGGGGATTCGTCTCTTTAGGATTATGGAATAGCCAGGATAAATCAGGAAGATATGAAATGTTATCAGATGACCAAGAGGCAGGATATAATCCAATAAAACAAAAAATGTACCCAGAAAGAGACTGGAATAGAAAGTGCAATCATCTAGGCAGAGGGGGTACACAGAGAGGAAAGGGGGCACATCAACAGATGACAAAGTACAGCACTCCTTTATAAGAATGGTCAATATCTGGACTGCTTCCATTGCTTGGTAAATACACTGAATTTACTGCGATTACACTGAAAACTAAGGCTCTGTTCACACTAGCATCCTGGTATCTATTTACAACAGAGAGATTATAGCCCTACTGGATCCATGTCCAAATCCAGAGGAACCCCGCTAACTTTAATGAGGACTGACAGGGTTCTGGGATCATTCAACAGGAGAAGCTCTACATACAGGCTATTCTTTGCTGAAAAGGGCGTCAGAAATTACAACTCTGAAAGCAAATAGACTCTTGGGCCATTTATTTCTTTTAGACGGAAAAAAGTCCTCCATGCAACTGGTGTTATCCTAGGCATAACTGTTCCGTTTTTTACAGGACACAATAAGGCCCTGCGCTGGTGGTCTAACGCCGGTCCTAATAAATGTGCCCCATAGTATTCATCATGTTTGGTGAATGCCATAACGGAAAAGGAAATCAAAATGGCCTATTTGATGTTTTTTAGTTGCTTCATTTCATTGAATAAAAAGTGATCAAAAAGACACCCCCCGACATGGTATCAATAAAAACTGCAGATTGCAATAAATGAGCCTTCACACAGCACCGTAGACACATATATAAAAAAGCTATGGGATTTAGAATATGGCAGGCAGTTTTACCGCGGGTGACGCTAGGGAAGCTCGTCCCCGTCACCACCTGCCATTGGCTGCGACACCGGATGTTTTCATCGGCGCACGGGGAGAAGCAGCAGTGGCAGTGCGGGGACCAGGAGCGGCACGGGGAGCCAGGTAAGTATATTCCCTGTGAGGGGCCCGGCACATGGGGGGGGAAGTTATTGATATTGGATAACCCCTTTAAGGGACCGGCTACATATGTACCTTTAGTACATGAAAAACTATTATGTTAAAAAAATATATATAAAATGAAGCAAAAAAATAAATAAATAGGTTGGCATAATTCCTGCAACATGGGCCACTATTAATAAAACATCCAATGACACATGCAAAATGCATATCCTGGATCATTTACAGGGCAATAAATTCTAGGCTTGCACACAATTTTCTCCTAAGGGTGAGGCCAGATGACACGCTGCCAAGCCACCCCCAACTGCAGCCGCCTAATGGCCGTACAACCTTGCAGTAAAATTGTGCAGTGATTGGGTGGGGTACTGAACGCATGAGGTGGCAGCGTCGGGCCTCATGTGGCCTCCCCCTTAAGGGCTCATGTACACGACCGTATGTATTTTGCAGTCGGCAAAAAAACGGATCTGCAAAAAAAAAATATACGGATAACATTACGTATTTTGCGGAACGGAACAGCTGGCCTCTAATAGAACAGTCCAGACAATAATAGGACATGTTCTATTTTTTTGCGGAACGGACATGCGGTCATACGGAGACGGAATGCACAGAGTACCTTCCGCTTGTTTTGCAGACCCGTTGAAATGAATGGTTCCGCATACGGTCCGAAAAAAAAAAAAAACGGACATTGAAAGAAGATCCCTGAGGCTCATGCACACGACTAATTTTCTTCAAGGTGTTATCCACATTTTTTGCAGATAGCACACGGACCCATTCATTTCTAGGGGACATGCACACACCTGGATTTTTGTGGATCTGTGGCCATTTAGCCGAATAAGGCCTCATGCTGTATTTTTGGTCCGTGTCCGATCTGCATTTTTATTTTTTTTTGCGGATCGGACACAGAGCATTTCTATGGGTCTGCAGCACACAGATGTCATCTACATGCTGTCCACATGAACCTGTCCTATTGCGGTCCGATGTTTCTACAGTGGGTCCCCAAAAAATGTGGAATGCACAGGAACCTTCTCTGTATTTTGCGGACCGAAAAAAACAGATCCGGTCGTGTGCAGGAGGCCTAATGAAAAAGGTCCTATTCTTGTCTGTATTTGCGAACAAGAATAGCCCTTTCTATTGACAGGAGTCAGAAAAATACTAAGTGCATACGAAAAGGGATCCATATTTAGCGAATCTGTTTTGTGGACACAGCCGTGCGCATGAGCCATCTTCAGTTCTCGCTACAATGTTATGCTAGAGATACATAGCAGCAGAGGGATGAAAGTCTCTAGGGTTAGTAGAGCACGGACGAATGGAGTGAAGAGACAAGCAGAGGAATTACAGGCTTCTTACCAGTTCCTTGCAGGTTTCCCAAGAGGTGAATGACAAGTAAAATAAATAGTTAAAAGGAAAAAAAAAAGAAAAGAAAAGATTTGGCATTAGACAAGAACACAAGCGACAACTTCTAGGTGTACAGAACCAGAATCACGGAAAAGATTTGGATTTACAAGCTGCTGAATTTCATTCCGATCATTTATTTTACCAATTACCAGTCACAGATGTGTCAGACGACAAACGGTTAAAACGCTGGATTACTACAGGTGACCGGGCCAACAAGTTACAGACAATCCTATTCATCAGTTTCTTAGTCAAAAACTGGTTACGGTGGCCATTACAGCCACCAAACACAATGGTAATCCAGCTTTCCCAGACTCCTGTACGGGTGGTTGCACACCTAGACTGGCGCTGATCCAGAGAACTAGTGCAAATGGTAATAGATGTGCTGGGACAGATGGCCCTGGCCACACCACACCCCTTTTTAGGCTAGTGGTGAGGGTGGCGGTAAAATTCCGATTACACAAAGAATTTTGCGCAAATGGCGTTTAAAAAGTTGCAAACCATGGATTGTGCGTTTTTAACATTAGTTTTCTGGTGTATAATGATGAGAAATCTACCCCATGAGGTTATTTTTTTTAGGAGCAAAAAAGAAAAAAGGGCAGATGTTACATGTTGGACAGTAGGAAACTATAAAAAAAGCTAATTTTTTACAGCGCTTTATTGCAGCATGCTCTGGGTGTGGTGTTTCTTCAGCCAATTTCCCATAGATTACTCTACAGGAAAAATGTCTGGAAAAAAAACAGAAGTAAGACCCTGTGTGACAAAAAAAAAAAAAAAGTCTGGAAGCACCCAACAGTCTGGGAAAGCAGGGGGACAAAGTGTGAGACTGGGGTTAACATTGGTGGTCACCAAGGTTTCCTGGTCACCAGTGCTGATGAATAGAATTTCTTAAAGGGATATTCCAGTTTTTTATGCATTTGTTTATACAATTTCTTTTCAATTCTCTTTTTATTAGTTTTTTTTTATAAAATAAGAGACTGTTTACATTGTTCAGACATCTGTTTCTACACAGACAAGCCATGCGGAGGTGCTACAGGTCATAATACCGTACAGGTTCTGCTCCTCAATACACTACTATTCCCATTAGATACCTGGACAGTCACATGACTAACGCCATGTTTAGTAATATCCAGCTCTCCTACTAATGCATCTGGCAGGATATGGGGCGTACCATTTATTTTTTTCTTTAGAAAGAGGTTACTGGGCAGATATAATAAAGGTCTGCAGGCGATATTTTAAATAGATGTACTGTATATTAGGAAACGGTTCAACATCCTGTTCTCTAAACAAATGACTAATCATTAAAACCGGAATACCTCGTTAACAACTTGACGGAGGTCAATTTTTAGACGTTAGCATGATCTAGCAACCTGGGGGGTTGTATTAAGAGTTCACCTTGTAAGTAATGGTATTTACTAGCGTTAGATTGCGGTAGATGATCAGACAAGCGATCAGGGGAAGCAGATTATTAGTGCAATGTCATGAAATCCACGTACAGACTGGTTACTACAGCTTTATGAAAGAAGCTATGACGCAGATAAATAACCAAAATCAGGCAGCGACTTGTAGCCCGAGATCTCACTACAAGACCTCGTCCTTTCCCGAGTACCCTGACTAGCATTAATAAAACGGCGGTACTGACTGCCCCCCCACTAGGTATCCGCAACCTCACTTTTCTCATGCTCCTGGTATTATTATACTTCTCACAGAGGTTCAGCTCCGCGTTGGGTCAGTACGATATCATTCTCTATCCTAAGGCTTTCTTCACACAATGTATGATCTTGGTAAAAAATAAAAAAATTATTTGGAATAATCTGTTAAAAATAATTTGGGAATTTACCAAATACACAGTCGAGTCACATTATTATGACCACCGGCTAATATCCAGAGGGCTTAGGGTACTTTCACACTTGCGGCAGAGGATTCGGTCGCCGGAACTGCCTGCCGCATCCGTCAAAACGCATGCAAACTGATGGCATTTGTCAGACGGATCAGGATCCTGATCCGTATGACAAATGCATTGAAATGTCGGATCCGTCCCTCGGGTGTCATCCGGAAAAAACGGATCCAGCATTTATTTTTTTCATATTTTTTGCGGTCTGAGCATGCGCAGGTCAATGGGAAAAAATGCATTCGGGCAAGTGTTTCAGATTTTTGGACGGAGATAAAACCGCAGCATGCTGCGGTATTACCGGTATCTCCGTCCTGAAAAGGCAAAAAGACTGGAACTGAAGACATCCTGAACAGAATGCTCTCCAGAACTCAATGCCGGAAAAGAATAACGCTAGTGTGAAAGTGCCCTTAGTGAAGAGGGACGAGGCTTTGTGGAGTAAAGTCTGGATCCAGCGAGTAAAAAAATCACAAATCTTCTTTATTCCATATTAAATATTAAAAACGCCCAGTCAATAAGCAGTAGCTGACGCGTTTCGGTCAACCAAGGACCTTACTCAGACTTGGTTGTGTCTGTGTAAGGTCTTTGGTTGACCGAAACGCACCAGTTTACTGCTCATTGACTAGGCGTTCTTTAACTGCTTCCCGACTGCCATATGGCTATATACGTGCCCCATGCAGCTAGCATGTGAATAAACGTCATGGCAGCTCTTTACTCCAAGCGCTGCAAAACGCTTGGATTAAAGCTTCTGCCCCTGGACTGCTGCTGTCAGGGACAGCATACAGTCCAGTAATGCCGGCAAGGGACCAATCAGAGTGGTCCCTTACCAGCAATTGCTCCGATTTGGTTAGTCTGCACAGGCTAACCAATCGGATTGCGGCAGTGTTAAAATGCCGGTTTCAGGCTCTGATCTGCACTCTGCAGTTCAGAGGCTGAAATCAGGCACTGGCTGCTGTGTGCCCCCAATATGTTTACCCCGATCTGTGCCCCCTAATGTCTTCCTGTGGGCCGTCTGCCCCTTCATGTCTTCCCTGGTGTCCGTAAGTTGTGGCTGTGTTTACTCCATGCCCTGCCCCCATCTGTGCAGGCCCCCGCCCCCATTTCTGTTCCTGAGCCCCCCATCTGTGCAGGCCCTGCTCTGTTCCTGAGCCGACGCCATCAACAGCGAGTGTCAGCTGTATGCTGACACTCTGCTGTAACCCTTTAGATGCCGCTGTCAGCGGCATCCAAGGGGTTAATAGAGGGAGAGGGCTTCCTCTCTCAACCATCGGGCTGCTGCGCTGCGATGGCAGCGCCCAATGGTTGCCATGGCAACCAGACGCCTTGCAAAGGCGTTCAGTGTTGCCATCTATCAGTGCAAAACTGATAGTATTATACTTTGCAATGCAAGAGCATTGCAAAGTATAGTACAGCCATCAGCCCCACTGGATCTTCAAAATCCAAGTAGGACTTGATAAAAAAAAAAAGTGTGAAAATAAAAAAATAAAAAAAGTAAAAAAATAAATAAATAAATAAATAAATAATGTAAAAAACGACCGGCTCTATAAGTATGTCACATGATCCACCCTGTCCGATAAACATAAAAATAAAAACGGTCAACAAAAGCCATTTTTGTCACCCTACATCACAAAAAGTGCAACACCAAACGATCAAAAAGGCGTATGTACTACAAAATGGTACCAATAAAACAGTCACCTCATCCCGCAAAAAATTAGCCCCTATATAAGAAAATCGCTTAAAAAAATATATATATATAGCTCTTAGAACGTGGAGACACTAAAACATAATTTTTTTGTTTCAAATATGCTATTATTGTGTTAAAGTGAAATACATTTTAAAAAGTATACAGATTAGGTATCTCCGTGCCCGTAACAACCAGCTCTATAAAAATATCACATGACCTAAGCCATCAGCTAAACACCGTAAAAAAATAAAAATAAAAACTGTGCCAAAAAAGCCATTTTATGTCACCTTACTTGACAAAAATTGCAACACCAAGCAATCAAAAAGGTGTATGCCCCCGAAAATAGTACCAATCTAACAGTCACCTCATCCCGCAAAAAATTAGACCCTACCTAAGACAATTGGTCAAAAAATAAAAAAAGCTATGGCTCTCAGACTATGGAGACACTAAAACATAATTTTTTTGGTTTAAAAAAATGCTATTATTGTGTAAAACTTAAATAAATAAGAAAAAGTATACATATTAGGTATTGCCACGTTCGTAACGACCTGCTCTATAAAAATATCATATGACCTAAGCCCTCAGGTGAACGCTGTAAAAAATAAATAAATAAAAACTGTTTCAAAACAAACAATTTTTTGGTGACGTTGTCCCATAAAATGTAATAATGAATGATTAAAAAATAATATGTACCCAAAAATGGTACCAATAAAAACATCAGCTCTTTCTGCAAAAAACGAGCCCCTGCACAAGACGATCGGCAGAAAAAAAATAAAAATAAGGCGTTCAGAAAATGGAGACACAAAAACAATTTTTTTTCCAAAAATGCTTTATTATGTAAAACTTAAACAAAGTAGACATATTTGATATCATTGCGTCCGTAACAACCTGCTCTAAAAATAATAGCACATGATCTACCGTGTCTGATGAATGTTGTAAAAAATAAAAACGGTGCCAAAACTGCCCTTTTTTGGTTACCTCGCCTCACAAAAAACTTAATATAGAGCAATTAAAAATCATATGTACCCCAAAATGGTACCAATAAAACTGGCACCTTATTCCCTAGTTTCCAAAATGGGGTCACTTTTTAGGAGTTTCTACTGTAGGGGTGCGGGGCTTCAAATGGGACATGGCATCTAAAAACCAGTCCAGCAAAATCTGGAACGCCACAACGATTCATGCCAGACCCTCACAGCCTGGGACAAGGCAAAGGACACTCTGACGATCTCCAGAGCCTGACAAATGAAGAGGGCACTGCCTCACCAGACGAAAGGTCAATTGGCCATACACAAGACGCCCTAACAGCCCTGCCTGCATCTCACTCCCCTGTGTCTGAACACGCACTTAAACGCATGTTCCTAGCTTTGAAATCTTCCCTCCATGAGGACATTACTACATTACTAGCACCTACCGTATATCGGAGTCTGTACAAGCCTTGGATGCTAGAGTATCACATATTGAACCAAAAATGAGAGAATATGCAGAATCTCAAAATTATGTAATTGACGCTCATAATGACATGGCGGCAGAGCTGGAGCGGGTGAAATCTAAGCTAGCAGACCTAGAGGACCGCTCACGGCGCAATAATATTAAACTGCGGGGCATCCCAGAAACAGTTCCCCATTATAACATCACCTCTTATATACAGAAGCTATTCCGGTCATTAATTCCTAATTTATCAGCTCGAGATGTAATTATAGACCGAGCTCACAGGGTTCCCAAACCCGCACATTTAGCAGACACGGTGCCCAGAGACACGCTAGCTAGAGTGCACTTCTTCCATGTTAAAGAGGCCATATTATCTGCCGCCCGGAAACGTCAATCTTACCGGAGCTCTACACGGATCTCTCAGCAACTACCCTCCGCCCCAATTACAGCCACGTTGAGACAAAGCAATATCCCATATCGCTGGGGATTCCCAGTCAAGATCTTGCTAAATAAAGACGGCACTACGCATACAAATCAAGACCTTGGAAGAAGGCAGAAAGCTGCCGTTCTCATGGAACCTGAGCCTGGCAGACAGGGAACCGCCTCAGCATCCGAAATCTTCCCGGCGCAACGGAATTCACAAACATCTTTTACACCGAGCTGACTCTATGCTACACCGCCAAGAATAATTGGTGCAGAAAGCTGCAAACCTTCCGTCTGGTAATACACCGGGACTATATCCCCAGATTGCTGATAACAGCCTAAGAACTGCGTTCCGAACCCTTTACGTTTTTGGGACTCTTGTTCAATGATTCCCTTTCTTGTTTTGTTCACTCTATTTTTCAGGTTTATTTGCATTCATGTATACTGTCCTGAGTCGGAGTACTCTGTATTCCTATGCCAGTTAAACGGTGCTCCACTTTATGTCACTTAATGTGCAGGGTCTTAATTGTCCACAGAAACTAACTTATTTGTGGAGGGAAGCGTCGCTGCATCATGCTGATGTATTATGCGCGCAAGGAACACGTATATTGGAAAAAGACGCACAGAGAGTGAAGCACCGTTCCTTCCCTATTATTCTCCAGTCACACTCCGAAAAGAAAACAAAGGGCGTTTTAATTGCCATTAAGAACACAGTTGCTTTCACAAATAACGGATACGCAAGGCCGATATGTAATTTTGGTTACACCTAACCGTAGACAACTCTCGTTCCTGCGTAAGGTAATGAAAAAAGTCAAAGTCAAACAGGGCCGCCTACTTATTTGTGGGGATTTTAAAAGCATTTTAGATCCACCTATGGATTCTGGCAACCTGCTAGGCTAGCTGACACGGGCCTATCGTCTCTTGTACACTCAAAGGAACTCTGATGTATGGAGGACACATCATAGTATTTCACCTTTTCAGAAAGCCACGGGACGTGCTCCCATATTGATATGTTTTTAGCTGCTCGCCCATTACTATATAAGAGTCAAGCAACTAGTATTGACCTAATTAAATGGTCGGACCACGCGGCGATAACGCTCACTATTCAGGAGGGCTCTGACAAAAATCCAGAATATGGAGAAATAATCATTTTCTCTCCTTGGCCATTCTACATATGGGATAGAGATAGAGAAAGCTACTGAAGAATTTTTCTAATTTAACACAGGGACATCCTCTAATGTGTATTTTGAATGGCAGGCCTATAAAGCTTTCATAAGATAAGCCATAAGGACAGGAAAGATGGCTACGTGGTCTGAGGTCATCATGGTTAGATATAACATGACTTCATGTATTTATTAAATCACAATGGTTTTCATGATCCGTGAAATGCCACACATCAAAAAAGGATTGGTCTCAATCAGAGGCGCACGCATTTTGACACAATTCATCATTGTAAGATTTACAAGATTATGAGGCTCATAGATGAATCAGTTGAGATTAATTTTTTTTTTTTTAAATAAAAATCACAATCCATTGCATGCATTTACCATCATTAAATACACAAAACGCATGCACGAAAAGAAGCATGGGTGGTCTTACTTGTGCAAACTAGTGTCCAGGCAAGGTGGTCAAAAAGGGAGGGTGAGAGTGTTAGGAACATTTGGTGCAAGTTTCTCTACAATTAAACAGGTGGATGATTTCCCAAAGCATGAAAGTATGAAAGACTTCACTCAAAGGGGTCAATCAGAAAATAAAGGTGACCTGCAAAAATGGCTAGAGGTTTTTTCGCCGTTCATAGGTGGGGTTCACAAGTAAAAAGGAGATAATCCTGTCCCAACCGGCTGCCAGTCGGCAGGATTTTCTGAAACAGTCTTATAGAAAACCTGTAGAGGACACAGGGGTTCATTTCCTGCCAGTCTTGGCCATGGGAGGAGGTTATCCGGGAACTTGATATTGATGACTTATCCTCAGTATAGGTCATCAGTATCAGATAAGCGGGGGTACGGCACCCAGGACCCCTGCTGATCAGCTGTCAGAAGAGGCTGCTGCGCTCAGTGAGTGCTTAGGCTTCTTCATAGGCCAGTGACCTCACCGTACATTAGTCACGTGGTCTAGGTGCAGCTTAGCCCATTCAAGTGAATGGGGCTGAGTTGCAATACCAAGCACAGCCACTATCAAATGGATGGCGCTGTGTTTGTTGAGCTGTGAGGAGGCCACAGCCCTTAGCGGAGCTCTACTGGGCGCCTTGGCTTCCTCAAACTGCCAATCTCATATGGATGACCTATCCTAAGGATAGAACATCAATATGAAAATCCAAGAAAACCTCTTTAAAGGGAACCTGTCAAGCTCATAAATATCTGTGATATATAAGTTTATATCAGGGATGCTCAACTTGCGGCCCTCCAGCTGCTGCAAAACTACAATTCCCAGCATGCCTGCACAGCCTACAGCTATTAGAGCATGCTGGGAGTGGTAGTTTTGCAACAGCTGGAGGGCCGTAGGTTAAGCATCCCTGGTTTATATCATTTGGAGCAAGATTTCTGAGTAAAAAGCACAGTAAATCCTGGCAGGACAGTGAGAGTCCTGCATACCCTGCCCACACAAAGATTGACAGGTCTCCCTGAATCAGTGTGTGTACACAGAGGTCTGTCAATCATCCTGTGCCGATGGGTTAATTGGGAGTCTGTGTCTCCCCTAGGAGTCCTGTCAGAAATCAGATAATCCTATAGATGAGCTTCTCTCCCTCCATCATATCCTGCTCTCAGGTTCCCTCTAACAGTCCTTGTGTCCTTCTGCAGGCAGGGCAGAGGAGGGAGGCTCCTGATGCAGCCAGTTATCTGAACCCTAAGGGTCCATTCACATGTCCGCAATACACCCGGCCGGCACCCCCAATAGAAATGCCTATTCTTGCAATTGCGGACAAGAATAGGACATGTTCAATATTTTTTCCGGAGCTGCGGACCTGAAGATCGGGGCCGGGCTCCGGAAATGCGGACAGCGGACAGCACACGGTGTGCTTTGTGCATCCATTCCTGCCCCATTGAGAATGAATGGGTCCGCACCCGTTCCAGATATTGCGGAAAAGGATGCGGACCCATTCCACGGACGTGTGAATGGACCCTTAGTCTGTGTCCCCACACAGAATAAAGACAGGGTGGAGGCTCCAGATGCAGCCAGTTAGCCGTAGCCTGGAGTCCCACGCAGATTTTTGGTAAAAACATTTTACAATTTAAACTCGAGGCGCGGCGGCAGTCCAAAGCAATACAGTCGCATGCATCATAGCGCCAAGTAGCAGGCGACGAGGAGACAATTTTGGCATTCATAGTTTTTGCTTTGGGATATCATAACCAGTATTAATAACACAATTCAGCAGGTTATATGGACTCTCTTCTCTGTCAGGGAAAAAAAGTCAAGAACATTACTGAACAGTATATCCAATGTAGCTTAGTCTATCTTGTGAGATCACGTGGCAAAACTAAAACAGCAAAGTGGACTTCATTTTCAGAACTTCTACATGCATGCTGTGCTAGGATCCGATGTCCTTCTGTCCTTTGTGCAAGTCCCTATCACCACAATGGAAACATTTGAACTGGTCCCATTGGCAATTTAAGATCTCTAGAGTATGGATGGTCTAGACCAGGGATCAGCAACCTTTGTCACTCCAACTGCTGTGAAACTACAACTCCCAGCATGCAAACTTTCTTGGCTGTTCCTGTAACGCCCTTGGAAGTGAAAGGAGGATTCTGGGAGTTGTAGTTTCATAACAGCTGGAATGCCGGAGGTTGCTGATCCCTGGTCTAGACATTCATCACTCACATGGCCTAGGCGCCACTTCGTTCCTTTCAAGTGAATGGGCCTGGGTTGCAATACCAAGCACAGACACTATACAATGAACGGCGCTGTGCATGGTATTGCAGCCCAGGCCCGTTCACTTTAAAAGCAGTGCAACCAATGAAAGCGACGTCACTGCGCTCACCAAGGCCTCCTCAGACAGCCAACTGGTGGGGGTCCCAGGAAAAGGACACTCACTGGTCAGATATTGATGACCTATCCTGAGGATACAAAATCAATATTCTTGTCCCAGAAAACCCCCTTTAAATATCTAGATCATTGGAATTTACAGTGCATTGAAAAAGTATTCATACCCCTTGAGAAGTTTTCCACATTTGTTCACATTACACCCACAAACAAACGTATTTTATTGAGATTTTATTTGATAGACTAATAAAAAAAATAGCAAGTATGAGTGAAGTGAAAAGAAAATGATACATGGATTTAAAAATTTGTAATAAAAATAGAAATCTGGAAAGTGTGGCATGCATTTGTATTCAGCCCACCTTTCGCTGCAATTACAGCTGCAAGACTTTGTGGGGGTATGTCTCTACCCGCTTTGCACATCTAAAGGCTGAGATTTATGCCCATTTTTCTTTGAAAAAATAGCTCAAGCTGATTGGATGGATGAGCGTCTGAACAGCAATATTCAAGTCTTGCCACAGATTCTCAATGGGATTTAGGTCTGGACTTTGACTCGGACATTCTAACACATGAATATGCTTGGATCTAAACCATTCCATTGTAGCTCTGGCTGTATGTTTAGGGTCACTGTCCTGCAGGAAGGTGAACCTCCGCCCCAATCTCAAATCTTCTGCAGCCTTTAACAGGTTTTCCTCCAGGATTGCCCTGTATTTAGCTCCATCCATCTTCCCATCAACTCTGACCAGCTTCCCTGTCCCTGCTGAAGAAAAGCATCCCCACAGCATGATGCTGCCACCACCAAATTCCAATTTGGTCTCATCTGACTAGAGGACATTCTTCCATATGTTTGCTGTCTCCCCTACATGGCTTGTCGCAAACTGCAAACGGGACTTCTTATGGCTTGCTTTCAAAAATGGCGTTATTCCTGCCACTTTTCCATAAAGACCAGATTTGTGGAGTACACAACTAATAGTTGTCCTGTAGACAGATTCTCCAACCTGAGCTGAGGATCTCTGCAGCTCCTTCAGAGTGATCATGGGCCTCTTGGCTGTTCTCCTTGCCTGGGCTGTCAGTTCAGGTGGACAGCCATGCCTTGGTAGGTTTGAGGTTGTGCCATACTCCTTGCATTTTTGGATGATGGATAGTAGTTTAGTGCTCACATTAAGAGAAACAAAATAAGAGTATTGCAGGTTTGATACCTACAATACTCTTATTTTGTTTCTCTTAAAGGGAGTCTGTCATCAGCATTTCACTTTTTTTAACCCTTCCCATAGCTCCCTAGCATGCTTACATTTAATAAAAACGTTACCTCTGGCATCAATCCTGGACTTATAGAACCATCAAAAACGATCTTTATAACTTATGCAAATGAGGGCTCGCAAGTGCCCAGGGGCGGCATTACACTCGTAGATGCCCTGCTTGAACAGCCTTTTCATTGCGTCCCCCCGCCCCTTCCTACCCTCCGCCCGCCCATCCTTTCCCTCTGACCGCCTTTCTACTAACTTGTTATTCCGCCGAGATCCTGCATTAATTACTGTGATGCCATACAAGGAATGGGCATCGCAGTGCGCATGCGCCGGCTGACAGACTGAGTGCGCAGGCGCGGGATCTCGGCGGAATAACAAGTTAGTAGAAAGGCGGTCAGAGGGAAAGGATGGGCGGGCGGAGGGTAGGAAGGGGCGGGGGAAAGCACTGAAAAGGCTGAGCAAGCAGGGCACCTACCAGTGTAACACCGCCCCTGGGCACTTGCGAGCCCTCATTTGCATAAGTTATAAAGATCGTTTTTGATGGTTCTATAAGTCCAGGATTGATGCCAGAGGTAACGTTTTTATTAAATGTAAGCATGCTAGGGAGCTATGGGAAGGGTTAAAAAAGTGAAATGCTGATGACAGACTCCCTTTAATGAGAGCACTGAACTAGTTTTCTATTGGCTAACACGGTACCAGACTTTTTCCTTTTTCTTTTGACTGGATGATGGATTGAACAGTGCTCCGTCAGATGTTCAGAGCTTGGGATATTTTTTATAACCTAACCCTGCTTTACAATTCTCCACAACTTTATCTATGACCTGTCTGGTATGTTCCTTGGTTTTGATGATGTTGATGTATCACTCTAACAAACCTCTGAGGCCTTCACAGAACAGTTGTAGTTATACTGAGAATAAATTACACAGACGTGGACTCCATTTACTAATTAGGTGACTTCTGAAGACAATCAATCATTTAAGTTTGTTGGTGTAACATGAAAAAGGTTCAAGGGGTATAAATACTTTTTCAAGGCACTGTATTACTCTCAGGTAGGGCTGCAACGATTCATCGATGCAAAAAAAAATTCATTTAAATCACGTGACCATGGAGCGTGAGTGAAGAGAAGCCTCTCACTCGCTGCTCCGTGGCCTCCCGTCCGCACCGCGCTGCCAGGGCCTTACGTGCACACATCGTCAGCGTGCTGGCTGACGCTGTGTGTGAGGTCAGGTCCCGCCCAGTGCATGCCGGGAAGTGGGAAGAAGATGCAGTCCGTCTCCTGCGGACTCCATGTCAGCACACTGCCAGTTATCAGGGTCCCGAATCTGCTGGGGGGAGGGGGGGGGGCACCTGTCATTTGAAGGGGCTGGGGGAGTGGGGGGACAGGACATGGATGGCACTGGGGGGCATAGTAGGGCCTGATGGCACTGGGGGGCATAGTAGGGCCTGATGGCACTGGGGGGCATAGTAGGGCCTGATGGCACTGGGGGGCATAGTAGGGCCTGATGGCACTGGGGGGCATAGTAGGGCCTGATGGCACTGGGGGGCATAGTAGGGCCTGATGGCACTGGGGGGCATAGTAGGGCCTGATGGCACTGGGGGGCATAGTAGGGCCTGATGGCACTGGGGGGCATAGTAGGGCCTGATGGCACTGGGCCTGATCGCACAGGGGGGGAACGAGGTGTGCTGGGGACTGATGGCAGGGGGTCTGATGAGTTTTTATAAAGGAAAACAGTCTATTAATTCATTTTTTCTTATTAGAGTACTCGATTAATCGTAAAAATAATCGGTAGAATACTCGATTGCTAAAATAATCTTTTGCTGCAGCCCTACTCTCAGGGATTTCCCACATGAGTTACACAGCTAGCATTCTTGTATATAACATCAAAGACACCATTCAGATTGGAGAACAGTGCACTGCTTTATTACTTGTAGGTTCAGAGTACCAAGCAATCCATGCTACATGGGTTTGGTTTATCCGACACCTCCACTATATTAATGAATTACACAAATCTAATTGATGGTAAAGCACTGAATTTCTAAAGCGTACCTTCAACACCCAGAATGTTAAATCCTAGAATTGCCTTTACCATTTTCCAATAATCACCTGTATGGCTCTGGACAAAGCCAAAGCTGAGGTCTTGTATTCTCGGGATCATTGATGCGGTTGTACCGATCATAAAATGATGGCAAAAATTAGCCTAATACTATCATTTTATAAGATGGGAATAACCCTTTAAATTTCCAGATGCAATAATATAGAGCACTCCGCTCCTGTACTGTCTGCATTAAAAATAAAACAGGTCTTACCGCATCAAACTCTGCTTGGTCATCTTCCGGCAAATCACTCGTTTCATACACGTCGGGCTCATTTCTAGCCTGAAAAGAGAAAATATATATATTTTTTTTTTTTACCAGATTCACATAGGAACCTACAAACAGCCTCCTACAAGTCCATGGAGTTATACTGAAGTAGAAAAGGGGTCACCACATGATGCGCTGCCTACTATGAGGGGACAAAACAGAGCCCCCCAATCATTCATTATGCAGGCCTTCAACCTCCAACATGAAAACACCCGGAAAGTGCAGATCCCAAATGTGGCCGGACAACTGCCCAGCACCAGTGAAGGTGCCCTCCAGCATCACCAGCAGAAGATGCCCATCAGGCTATATTTTACTCTATGCCGAGGCATTGGTTTATAGTCGTCTGTAAAAGGGGACCCTGTCGGCATTTCATGTTACCTGTGGTTCGGGCAGCATGAACTTACTGACAGGTTCACTTTCAAAGAGGTTTTTCTGGGACTAATCTCAGAATAAGGCCGAACGAACACGGCCGTGAGCGATCTGTGGTATCCCGGCCTGGCATGCTGCTGAGAGCAGGAGCGCACGGAGTCATTCGTTGCTCTGACGCTGTGCACTTCATGCCGCCGCTGCACTACAGTAATACACTCGTATAGTGATGACTTAGGCCGTGTGCATTCGGCCTAAGTCATCACTATGACATCAGAGGGGGTGTGACAACTGCCACCCCAACTCATCAGCTGTTTCGGGCTGCCACTGGTGCCAGAAACTATACAGTGGAGAGAAGGACCAGCACACTTCAATAGGAACTGAGCTGCAGTACCCGGCACAGCCACTAGACGGTGCATGGAACCTTGAGCTTCTGACTCAGTCCACTCTACAGTGCGGCGTGTCGGACATCCACCGATCTGATACCGATTACCTAGCCCGAGGCTAGGCCATCAAAAACTAAATACTGGAAAACCCATTTAAGCTTATGGCCATCTGATCAGATGGGTAATAATTAATATTCCACTATATAGACTAAAACCTTCAGAACCACAGGTACATATCCATGAAGCAAACATAATTACAAAAAACAAAATGGCTGCACACCGTTATATATACACAAACAATAGAGCTAAGAAATGGGGGTCATTCTAGATAAAAGTGGTACAATACCGACTATAAATGAGTAATGGAAGCTCTTAGCGCACATACGTGTCGGGCCCATCTACCAGGCGTCAAGGTGGCTTCCGCAGATGCACCTTGACGCCTGGTAGATGGGCCCGACACGTATGCACGCTAAGAGCTTCCATTACTCATTTATAGTCGGTATTGTACCACTTTTATCTAGAATGACCCCCATTTCTTAGCTCTATTGTTTGTGTATATATAACGGTGTGCAGCCATTTTGTTTTTTGTATTCCACTATAATTATATTTTTATATATATATATATATATATATATATATATATAAACTATGTTACTATGTAATTACAAATCTTGCCAGAAATGATCCTACATCACAAGTGGGAAACAGAAGACACAGGGAGCACTTAGATCTTACATAAACCAATATGAAGGCCACAGCAAGGCAGATGCTGATTCATGGAGGAGATAGACACGAGACACAAGGTTCAGCGCTCTTGCTGGAAACAAGGGGGACATTTATGAAATCTAGGGCACGAGTTTTCTGGCATTAAAATTTCCTAAGTGCAGATGCATGCGACTTTTTCAGCAACATTTTTTGATGTGTGGCCTTCTCCACCAAGTGGGCTGCGATTAAGGGCAACTTTGCAGATTAGATCACTTTTAAAGGAGTTGTCTTCTTCGTCATCCAGGCAGCCCCTCTGAGATGAGCATTGGATTCAGTGCAGTGCAAAGGCTTTAAATCTGGAGACTTCCACCTAGCAGTGTTCCCGGTGACATCACTTTAGGGGACGGGCTTTAGTGCTGGCCCTAGCCGTTTTACAGGCTAGAGACCACCCATTAGTGCCGGTGACGTCACCGGAAACACTGCTAGGTGGAAGCCTCCGCCTAACAGAGACCCGGTACGTCACCAGATCTAATGAAAAAGCCCTTGCAGGGTAAGGGTGGGCACGAAATGCTCCAATGCTCTACTCTGAGGGGATGTTCGGGTTCAGAGCTGAACCCAGACAACCCCTTTAAGGCCTCTTTCACACGGGCGTTGCGGGAAAATGTGCGGGTGCGTTACGGGAACACCCGCGATTTTTCCGCGTGAGTGCAAAACATTGTAATGCGTTTTGCACTCGCGTGAGAAAAATCGCGCATGTTTGGTACCCGAACTTCTTAGTTCGGGCTTGGGATCGGTGTTCTGTAGATTGTATTATTTCCCCTTATAACATGGTTATAAGGGGAAATAATAGCATTCTGAATACAGAATGCATAGTAAAATAGCGCTGGAGGGGTAAAAAAAAAAAAAAAAATTTAAGGGCTCTTTCACACCTGCGTTATTGTCTTCCGGCATAGAGTTCCGTCGTCGGGGCTCTATGCCGGAAGAATCCTGATCAGGATTATCCTAATGCATTCTGAATGGAGAGTAATCCGTTCAGGATGCATCAGGATGTCTTCAGTTCCGGTACGGAACGTTTGTTGGCCGGAGAAAATACCGCAGCATGCTGCGCTTTTTGCTCCGGCCAAAAATCCGGAACACTTGCCGCAAGGCCGGATCCGGAATTAATGCCCATTGAAAGGCATTGATCCGGATCCGGCCTTAAGCTAAACGTCGTTTCGGCGCATTGCCGGAGCCGACATTTAGCTTTTTCAGAGTGGTTACCATGGCTGCCGGGACGCTAAAGTCCTGACAGCCATGGTAAGTGTAGCGGGGAGCGGGGGAGCAGTATACTTACCGTCTGTGCGGCTCCCGGGGCGCTCCAGAGTGACGTCAGGGCGCCCCAAGCGCATGGATCACGTGATCGCATGGATCACGTCATCCATGCGCATGGGGCGCTCTGACGTCATTCTGGAGCGCCCGGGGAGCCGCACGGACTGTAAGTATACCGCTCCCCCGCTCCCCGCTCCTACTATGGCAACCAGGACTTTAATAGCGTCCTGGGTGCCATAGTAACACTGAAAGCATTTGGAAGACGGTTCCGTCTTCAAATGCTTTCAGTACACTTGCGTTTTTCCGGATCCGGAGTGTAATTCCGGCAAGTGGAGTACACGCCGGATCCGGACAACGCAAGTGTGAAAGAGGCCTAACTCACCTAATCCACTTCCTGGCGCTGCTGGCATCTCCTTCTGTCTCCTTCTGTGCTGAACAGGACCTGTGGTGAGCATTCATTCCAGGACCTTTGATGACGTCACTCCGGTCATCACATGATCCATCACCATGGTAAAAGATCATGTGACGTACCATGTGATGACCGGAGTGAAGTCATCAAAGGTCCTGTAACTGTATTTAATGCTCACCACAGGTCCTATTCAACAAAGCAGACAAAAGGAGATGCCGGGTACGCGATCAAGTGGATTAAGGCGAGTTAAATTATTTTTAATTTTTTTTTTAACCCCTCCAGCGCTATTTTACTATGCATTCTGTAATAAGAATGCTATTATTTTCCCTTATAACCATGTTATAAGGGAAAATAATAATGATCGGGTCTCCATCCCGATCGTCTCCTAGCAACCGTGCGTGAAAATCGCACCGCATCCGCACTTGCTTGCGGATGCTTGCGATTTTCACGCAACCCCATTCACTTCTATGGGGCCTGCGTTGCGTGAAAAACGCAGAATATAGAGCATGCTGCGATTTTCACGCAACGCACAAGTGATGCGTGAAAATCACCGCTCATGTGAACAGCCCCATAGAATTGAATGGGTCGGTATTCAGTGCGGGTGCAATGCGTTCACCTCCCGCAACGCATCCGCGCGGAATACTCGCTCGTGTGAAAGGGGCCTAAGTCTTATTTATCTTCAGCAACATTCACAAAAGTTGCCAAAATGTCGCAACTCCAGGCAAGCCAAGCCACAGGCGTACTTTAAAAGATATAGGCGTATACCCATCATACTTCCGCCAAACTAATTACCTATTACTGTGTGCCCTTTCATAAATCAGGTGCACCCGCAGAAACCAAACACCAGCTTAAAACTGACACAAACAACACCGCAACTGTCAACACCCAGAGGTCTTCAATCTATACTACCCTGGAGGACCCGTCATCAGATGGATGCCCTAATAGCATTATATTAAAGGGGTTGTCCTTTAATATGGTCATCAATATCAGATCTGTGGGGGTCCGACTCCTGACACCTTCACCAATCAGCGAAGCGATGCAGCCTGCTCACAGCACACCACGCACAGTGCCGCACATTGTATAGCGGCTGCGCTGGGTACTGTGAGCGGTCCAATCGCAGCGGACCGTGTCAGAGCCCAGGAGGAGGAGACGCTCCCTGAGAAAAGCTGCCGCCTCCTCCTCCCTGTACCAATGCTATTGATTAGCATACAGGGCACCACAACTGAGTGGGGGGCACAGCGCCGCAACGGAGGAGCAGATCATCAAATAAAACACAGAGGTGACGTCATAAACTAGAGTATAAAGTGGTGAAAGGTGACGGAGTTTAAAATGACAAAGTATAAACTGCTAGTGGTGCTTGGTCAATGATCACACAACCAAGGTGGTGCCCGCTTTTGAGTTCTGCAGCAGGGTATATATGCTGAGGCAGGCTCACATTAAGGGCTCATTCAGACGGCTGTATGAATGAGTCTGCATCCGTTCTGCAATTCTGCGGAAGGGGTGCGGACCCATTCATTTCAATGGGGCCACAAAAGAGGCGGACAGAACACCGTGTACTGTCCGAAGGCATGGCTCCGTTCCGCAATCACGGACAAGACTAGGCATTTTCTATTATAGTTGCGGCAATGTGCGGTCCGCAAACGGACAGAATCCATGTTTTGCAGATCTGCAAAACACTGCAGTCGTGTGAATACGTCCTAAAGGGGCATTTCCTTGCGCTGCATCGCACAGGACAAGGTCTGTCTGTTTTTAACTAGTGATACACCGAGCTTCACATCCGTATGCTGGGCGGAGACGTCCGCTTAGCAGGGATCCCGGTGACATCACTGGCTCCAGTGGGCGGTGTCTAGTGCTAGGAGGGTACTAGTGATACTGGCTCACAACAAACAGACGTAGGGCAAGGGGGGCATCGGAGCAAGGACATAAGCTCCCCTTCACTATCCTACAGGTTCAGCCAGGACAACCTCTTTAATACCGGCTGGTCACACACATGCTAGATCCCTCCGGTCTCATAGTACATCCAAGGTGGTTGTTGCCTGCTGGTCATGGGAGATCTATCGTCCCATCCAGTCCCAGACATTCTCGATGGGGGAGAGATCTGGCCAGGGAGCCGCTATGAAAGCATGTTATGTAGCACAGGCAGTGTCTCGGGGGGTGTCATCTTGTAGGAACACCGCGTCCCTGGAGTAAACAATAAAGGGCAGGAGGACTCGGTCCACTAGTATGTCATGAAGATACTGTAGGCTGGTCAATGTTCTCTCCATGAATATCAGATGGGAATGTTATGGTAGCTAATGGTGCCCCACACCTGGAGTAGGTCCTGTATGTCTCCGCACCATGTATAATGGTAGTGGGCACTGTCCAGCAAACTCTGATGTGGCCATCATTAGTACCATCATCCCAGAACATGCTCTTAGGCCTCTTGCCCGTGGCTGTATTGTGGCTTCACTTGAATGGGTCCGCACTCAAGGAGATGGGGAACGGAAGGACGGATCGGAACCACTGTGGAGTGCTTCCGTGGTGTTTCTGTCCGTGCCTCCGCACCGCAAAAAAAATAAAAAATAGAACTTGTTCTATTTTTTTGCGGTGCGGATGGATCACGGACCTATTCAAGTTGAATGGGTCTGGATCCGTCCCGGCCGCCACACGGACGTTGCAGTCCCCAATGCACGGAACAGATGCACAACGTTCGTGTGCAAGAGGCCTTAGCCACTGATGGCCACATCACAATTAGCGGGAGGTCTCCTCTCGCTGCCTGGAGATCGCGGTTCACGGTGACAGGTCCTCAGAGTTTTCCCATGTTTCCATTAGTGTATATTCAGGATGGATAAGCCCAGCACCCCTAGAACAGCCGCCCCGATCTGGGTGCAGGTTCCTCTATGATCTTCTCCTGGAGCGCTGTCTACACCAGCCCCATAGAAGTGAATGGAGCAGTGGACTGACATGAGCTCTACTGTCTCTTGGGCCCCTGTTCGCGCTCGGGATCACTGGGGGGGGCCCATAGGTCAGAGCTCCGACGATCTGACATTAATCACCAATCCTGTGAACAGGCAAGAAATCTATATGTGTGGGATGATGACTACCATGAAGCCAGTATGAACAGCGTCCAACATGGTCCTGTCTGCAGCAGGGCCCTCCATACAGGGGGTGTCTACAAATCATCTGAGGGACCACAAGTCTCAGGATGCCTGCTCCTACACGTCTGCTGTGGGCACTGGCACACAGGGGTACAGTGAGGGCAGCGCCCAGGCAATGTAGCCCTACCCTCCAGCAGGGAAAGGCTCTGGGTACTCACGATGCCGGGCAGGTCGGCGTATTTGGGATCGGCCATGTCTGCTGTGTATGCGCTGACAGGAGGGCGCGGCTCAGGGAGGGATGGCACGGGATCTGGGCACCAAGGACAGGCACAGCGGGCTCGTTACCCACAACCAGCTATCGGGTGTCGGGGCAGAGAACACCGTGCAACCAGAAACCCCTGGGAGAGCGGGCCGAGCAGTCACCGAGGTCCAATTACCGGCGGGGGGAAATCTCGCGAGAGGATCGTTGGAGAATCCCATCAGAAGGTGCGATGCCTGCCGGGAAATGTAGTTTTTTTGTTTTTTTTTTGCAAAGACCTGCGGGTGTATAGGCGCGACGGACTCTGAGGATTTTTTTCCCCTGCATATTTGAAAAAGACAGCCTTTTTTACCTGTTCATTGTGGTTTTGTGTCATTTTTGTCTTCTTTAACATAATTTTTTTGTGCGCCTTATTTAATGGTGAAACGTGAAAACACCAGGGGAGATTTATTAAACTGGTGTAAAGGAAAACTGGCTTAGTTGCCCATAGCAACCAATCAGATTTCACCTTTCATTTCCCTAAGGGGCTCTGAAAAATAAAAGGTGGTATCTGATTGGTTGCCAGACATCCCAACCTGCAAAAACTCATTTCAGGGAGGTGCACTTCTCATTTCAGGGAGGTTTTCTTTTTTTTTTTCTTTCACAAACGTTTTATTACATTTTCCAAACATATGCAGTATCTGCACACTTTGCTCTATGGTGTGGAGGACTGGGCTCATCACCCTGCCCCAAATTATCATATTTCTGTATATGATTAAAGGGATTCTGTCACCACCTATCAGCCCTGTGAGCTAAACATCTGCTCATGTCCAGGATAGCATTCTGATTTCTAAGGTGGCCTTATAAAAGCTATTTGCAGCTTTATTCTGCGGAAAAACAGGTTTTACTAACCTGTCAATCATTGAATTAAGGTGCCCAAGCAGGGGAGGTCTGTGGATGCATGGTGCCCGGCCGCACGCATCGCCGTTCGTGCCCAGCACCGCCTTCTACTCGTCAGTACCGCCTCCCCCTCCTCCCGCTTTGAGATCCCGCGCGTGCGCACAGGCTCAGCCTGATGCGCCGTTGCGGACTGCTGGCATCGGCTTCTTCTTGCACTGTGCGCACGCGCCGAGAAGGGGACACTTCTACAGGTTGCCGGAAAGGTTTACTGCGAGTAAACTAGAGATGGGAAGTTCGGATCTTTCACATGAATCGGTTCATTTGAATCAGTTCATTCAAATGAACCGATTCATGAATCGAATCTTCAGTTCATTCGCTGAGCTGACAAGAAGCAAGTGAACCGAAGCTTAGGTTGCACAATGCGCATGCGCGGGTGCTTCCATTCACTTGCTGACTCGCTGAGGAAGTTTATTCTTTAAAACCCTGTGTGTAATTATCTACCCCACTGTAGGAAAAAACAAGCATCCAGGGGGGGTGAATTTAACACTGGGGTAAATAATATAATTAAAATAGAGGGTTAAATGTGTAAATGTATTTTAAAAAAATATATCTCTCTCAATAGTTCTATAGCTACTGAATGAGACAGAAGAAGGGATGCCTTTAACATATATATCTCCTTGAGAAGCCAATTTGACCCTAAAGGGTTAATTCAACCTGTAATCTAAACTCTGTCCTGTCACTTCTCTTATCTCTCTGCTCTGCTATCAGTAAACCCAGGATATATTGTCCCACATGTGGGTGTCAGGGAGCCGGTATCTAATAGCGGGAGACTCCCTGAACCTCCGGAGACTTGAGATCCCTGGGTTGCTATGGGCAACTAAGGCTACTTTCACACTAGCGTTCGGGTGTCCGCTCGTGCGCTCCGTTTGAAGGGGCTCACGAGCGGCCCCGAACGCATCCGTCTGGCCCTAATGCATTCTCAGTGGAGGAGGATCCACTGAGAATGCATCCGCCTGCCAGCGCTCAGCCTCCGCTCCGCTCAGTGAGCGGACACCTGAACGCTGCTTGCAGCGTTCGGGTGTCCGCCTGGCCGTGCGGAGGCGAGCGTATCCGTCCAGACTTATAATGGAAGTCAATGGGGACGGATCCGCTTGAAGATGACACCATATGGCTCAATCTTCAAGCGGATCCGTTCCCCATTGACTTACAATGTAAAGTCTGAACGGATCCGCTCAGGCTACTTTCAGACTTAGAAAATTTTCTAAGTAATAATGCAGACGGATCCGTTCTGAACGGATGCAAACGTCTGCATTATCGGAGCGGATCCGTCTGATGAAACATCAGACGGATCCGCTCCGAACGCTAGTGTGAAAGTAGCCTAAGCCGGTTTTCCATTCCACCAATTTTGATAAGTCTGTTTGTTTGAGTGCTGCCACACCGTGTTCGAGAACAAAATGCAAAAGCTTCATTAAAAAAATGCCAGAGACCCTAAAACCGCCACCTCATCAACAAAAACACAAAGGCAAAAAAGAAACAAAATAACCTTTGTGTGTCCTGAGTATCATATTTTTATATTTCCCATAGACCTCACATCTGGAGCTGGTGTTTTTACCTAAAAAAATGCACCAAAAAATGTAGATGAACAAAACAGCATTAAAACCACAAGAGAGCAGAATAAGCCATTAAAAACCTGCGTGAACCTACCCTTAATGTTTTTTTATATATATTTGTTGCTTTTTATACAGAAAAATATGTATGTGCCAGCTAATGGTTTCTCAAGCTAGAATTTATATTAACCCCTTCAGTACCGAGCCATTTTTCACCTCAACGACCTGGCCAAACTTTGGAAATCTGACATGTGTCACTTTATCTGGTAATAACTTTGGAACGCTTTTACTTATCTAAGGGTACTTTCACACTAGCGTTAGAGGAATCCGGCAATCAGTTCTGTTTTCGGAACTGCCTGCCGGATACGGAAATCCGTGTGCAAAAGGATACCATTTGTTTCCAGATGCGGATCCGTTTGACAAATGCATTGAAATACCGGATCCGTCTCTCCGGTGTCATCCGTAAAAACAGATCTGGTATATATTTTTTTTCACATTTTTAAAGGTCTGCGTATGCGCAGAACGAAAAAACAGATACGTTTACCATGCTGCAGTATTTTCTCCGGCCAAATACCGTAAAAGTGACTGAACTGAAGACATCCTGATGCATCCTGAACGGAATGCTTTCCATTCAGAATGCATTAGGATAAAACTGAAACGTTTTTTTCCGGTATTGAGCCCCTAGGACGGAACTCAATACCGGAAAACTTTAACGCTTAGCCATTCTGAGACTGTTCATAATAGTGGTAAATTTTAGTCAATATAAATCATGTTTATTTATAAAAAATCTTAAATTTCCTGAAAATGTTGAAAAATTAGCATTTTTCAAAATGTGAATTTCTCTGCTTTTAAGGCCTCTTGCACACGACGTATGTATTTTGCGGTCTGCAAAAAACGGATCCGCCAAAAATACAAATGACATCCGTGTGCATTCCGTATTTTGGGGAACAGAACAGCTGGCCCTTCATAGAACAGTCCTATCCTTGTCCGTAATGTGGACAAGAATAGGACATGTTCTATTTTTTTGCGGAACGGAAATACGGGAACGGAATGCACACGGAGTACCTTCCGTTTTTTTGCTGACCTATTGAAATGAATGGTTCCGTATACGCTCCGCAAAAAAAAACCTGAATGGACACGGAAAGAAAATACGTTCGTGTGCAAGACGCCTAAGGCAGATAGTGATACCTCACAAAATAGTTATTACTTTATATTTCCCATATGTCTACTTAAGGCTGGCATCATTTTGGTACAAGGTTCTGATCCCCACAGTCACGAACTATGGGGATCAGAACCTTTTTTCCGGCGGGTCAATCCTCTGTACAGACTAGTCAATCAGAGCGATCTCCCCATTGGTCCCGGGCCGGTTAGCTGAGATCCCTGGCTGTGCGTAACAGCTGGGATCTCAACGCTGTCACTATGTCTGCCGACATGGCGACAGATTGCTGCCATGATGATCCTGTACGTCATGAAGGCTTAATGCAGTGCAGTCCATGACATACAGGTACGTCATGGTGGCTTAAGGGGTTAAAGCTTCAAGATTTTTTTTAACTGATGACATCATCACTGGGGGTCCTACTGATGTCATCAGTATCTGATCAATAGGGGTTCCGGCACCTTATTGCAGCTTTGCCTAGGCCATGTGTTGACATGTTCATTGGTCCCATGGCCTAGGTGCAGTGAATGGGGCTTCACTGTAATTACCAAGCTCAGCCACTGTACAATGTATGGTGCGGTGCTTGCTGAGCTAAGAGAAGGCAGCAGTACTGCTGGGAGCACCAGTGACTTCTCAGGCAGCTGATAGGTCATCAGTTAAAAAATCTCAAAACACCCCTTTAATCAGATTTTCTTTAGCAGATGATCGCTAACCAGCGTTTATATGAATGATCATCTTGCAGTGTAATACTGCCGCCAATTGCCCGATGAACGAGCAAACACTCATTCATAAAATAAGTGTCCCCTATAGACAGATGCCCCCATTCACAGTGATGCCCCCTTAAATGACTCTATACACAGTGATGCCCCCATAAGTGCCTCACATACACAGCGATGCCCCCTTAAGTGCCCCCATACACAATGATGCTCCTTAAAAAGGTCCTTTTACTGGTCCTGATTACAATATTAGTACCTGGCAGCAGGACCGGACTGGCCTGCCGGGATACCGGGAAATTTCCCGGTGGGCCGGCAAGCCTGAGTGCCGCAAGGCCGTGGCCCTGGTGACAAGTGGGGGCGGCCGCGGCCGGCGGCAGGGCAGAGCAGGAGATGAGCGCCTCCATTGCAGAAGCGCTCATCTCCATAGTCATCTGTATTGCCGTCCTCAGGACAGCGATACAGATGCCTGTGCTGCGGCAGAGGAGGGAGAGGTGTGTCCCCTCCTGTTCCTCTGATAGGCTGCCGGCTTAGTGCTGGCAGCCTATCAGAGGCCGGTGCAGGCGGCGCGATGACGTCATCGCGTCGCCTGAGCCGTATAGCGAGGGACACAGACGGAAGAGGCGGCCTGCATCGCATCGCATTGCTGGAGGTAAGTATAAGTGTATTCTTTTTTTTTTTTTTTATATATATAGGTACAATACTGGGCAGGCAGCCAGGCACATGATAATGGGGGCTACTGGGCTGGCACATAAGGGGGGGACTACTGGGCTGGGCTGGCACATGATAAGGGGGGCTACTGGGCTGGCACATAAGGGGGGATTACTGCGCTGGGCTGGCACATGATAAGGGGGGCTACTGGGCTGGCACATGATAAGGGGGGACTACTGGGCTGGCACATGATAAGGGGGGACTACTGGGCTGGCACATGATAAGGGGGGCTACTGGCACATGATATGGGGGGGCTACTGGCACATGATATGGGGGCACTCTGGCTACTGGCACATGATAATGGGGGGGCTCTGGCTACTGGCACATGATATGGGGGGGGGCTCTGGCTACTGGCACATGATATGGGGGCACTCTGGCTACTAGCACATGATAATGGGGGGGCTCTGGCTACTGGCACATGATATGGGGGGGCTCTGGCTACTGGCACATGATATGGGGGGGGCTCTGGCTACTGGCACATGATAAGGGGGGGGCTCTGGCACATGATAAGGGGGCTACTGGCACATGATAAGGGGGCTACTGGCACATGATAAGGGGGGCTACTGGCACATGATAAGGGGGGCTACTGGCACATAGGGGGGCTACTTGCACACAAGGGGGCTACTGGCACATGATAAGGGGGGCTACTGGCACATGATAAGGGGGGCTACTGGCCCATAAGGGGGGCTACTGGCACATGATATGGGGGGACTACTGGCACATGATATGGGGGCACTCTGGCTACTGGCACATGATATGGGGGCACTCTGGCTACTGGCACATGATATGGGGGCACTCTGGCTACTGGCACATGATATGGGGGCACTCTGGATACTGGCACATGATAATGGGGGGGCTCTGGCTACTGGCACATGATATGGGGGGGCTCTGGCTACTGGCACATGATATGGGGGGGCTCTGGCTACTGGCACATGATATGGGGGGCTCTGGCTACTGGCACATGATGGTGGGGGGGGCTCTTATTACTGGCACATGATTGGGGGCACATCTTACTGCAGATTATTGGGGGGCACTATAGGGGCATCTACTGAGGCTAAAAAAGAAGACATTTTATATGGGGGCTCTGTATAGGGGCATTTTATACTGGGACACATTATGGTGGGTACTATGGGGAAGGGGGGGAGCACTATGGGGGTCATCTACGGGGGCACTGAGAAGGGGTATTTTATATTGGCACATTATGGGAACATTAGCTCAACTGGGGGCATTACAAGAGGGTATGTTTTGCATATTATAAGGAGAATTATTACTACTGGGGGGGCATTATGGTGGGCTTTATTACTCCCCCATGGTATGACCCCCTAGTAGCAGCACCAGCCTCTCCCTGCTCTACTATCCCTCTGCCCTTTCTCCAAATCCTTATTATGAAATCTTTCTCATTAGGTTAAAGCACAACATCAGCTCCGCCGAGCCCCCGACCAAAGTGTTGAAGTGGCGTCCGAGATCCCCAAGGGCCAAGCCAAGTAACTGTAAGTTTTTATGGGGGTTCTACAAAAGAGCTATCGTGGGGCAAAGTTTATATTCGTGTTTACACACGTGTTTTAAAATGAATGCTTTCTCCTATTATAAACAAGTAAATAATGACGCAATGCTGTGGGGCTGGTGTGTAACTTTTTCCAGGGCTGGTTTTTATCCCCAGTCCGGCCCTGACGGGCAGTGTAGGGCATGATCAGTAGATGTCCGTTCACTTATTTTTTTCAAATGCGCTGCTCCATTCCCCCGCTCTGCTCCTAGTTTTCCCACCCTGTATGCTAATTAACAGCATCGGTACCAGAAGGAGCAGCCAGCAGTGTTTCTCAAGGGGCGCCCCTTCTCCTTCTCCCTAGCTGTTAGGTACTCCACTGCTATTGGTCAGCTCACAAAGGAGAAGCCCCTTGAGAAACACGGCCATATCCTCCTCCCTGTACCGATGCTATTATATAGCATACAGGACGGGAAAAGAGAACTAGGGGCACAGCAGGAGAACGGAGCAGCGCATTTAAAAAAAAAAAGTCCACGTGCAATGAGCCGGACCGTGGTACGGTTACACGGACGCCAAATTATGCAGTGGGTCAGGAGATTGGTACAAAAGTCTATAAGTTTGTTCGTGATGCCAATTGCAGCGTGCGCAGGGTACTGTCGCAGGGCCCTTTAAGGGTGTTATAACTCACGCCCCAGGTTAGGAATGCCAGAGTGGTGTAATGTCTCTGTATGGTAGTGGTAATGGTGTCGACTGTGTCTCCTTCCTGGGTACAGCTGGACTCCTGGATCCTGGCTCACTTACAATAAAATGAGTGTGGTGCTATTAGGGGTAATAGAGGAATTTGCAGCAGTAATTGAGATCCAGACCTTGGGTAATGTTCAAACTTATCTTTACTGGTAGTAGCTTTCATCCAAGCAAGGTACAGCAGTAGTCTTTGGTCCCAGCAGGTATTGGCAATGTGTGGCAGGAAATTATCTTCTGCTCTATCATGTGCCTGGAGCTTGCAGGAAAAGGAAGTCTGCTTGTTAGCTCTGTAATGTGGCAGGAATTTGGCTTCTGCACTGACTATCTTCTGCTGTCTTGGAGACTGACTTGCTGAGGAGGAATATGTCTTCTCCTGGGGTCTCTGGACGGTACTCACAGTTATTATCTCAGGGTATGCTTCTTCCTGTAACTGGAGGTGGCTGCTTGCTTTCTTCCAGCTGAGGCTGCAAGGCTCAGGCTGGGGATGATGATCAATGTCTCAGCCGAGACAAGATCCTGGCTTTGGATCCCTAAATCTGGGAGCTCCTACACGCACAGCCTTCCCCTAGCCGGGGTAGCTGGCACACTAACTTAACTTCCTTCCCTCCCCATGAGGCAGGATGGGGGATAATCCACTCCGCTCACAGAGGGGAGAGCTGAACTGGAATTAACTATTCCAGTTCAGAAACACTAAACTGTAGCTAAGTCCCTGCTAACACATTGCTGTCACCTGCTGGTGAACATGGAAAATTACAGCAATATATATTTACAAGGCTTAGAATGCACATATGTGAGAATATTATGTGAAATTACACAGGATGACAATGTTAATGCTCCTAACGTATTGTAGCTAGGTAAAAGAGTTTCGTAACACAACTCTGGGGTGTTACACACGGACATCTACTGATCACGCCCCACACTGCCAGGTACTAATATAGTAATGTCAGAAGAACTGAAAGATCCTCTTTAAGCCTAAATACTCATCTGCCCCAGCAGAGAAAAATACCTACTCAGAAGCTGCCTCTCTGTAGTGGCCATCACCAGCTGCCATATTATGTTCTCCTCCTCCATATGTCTCTAATTAAGGCATAAAGGAGGGGGCTGAGGAGGTGAGACACAGACCAAAGCACTGAGCCAATCCTACCAACAGCTTGCTGCCTGATCTTCCAGCACAGAGGTGCACCTAGCCTTTCTGCCGCCCGAGGCGAAAAAATTAAAACGAGACCCCCCCCCCCCCAATTCTTATGCTAAATTCTAACCTCTTCTAATGATTTCTTTAAGCCGTGTCTCGTCTCTGCATAATATGACAAACAGACATTTTACTTTACTACATTTCCATCATCCTTCTGAACACCCCATCCTGCCAACCCCAATACTGTGCCAGCTGTGCTCCTGAATACTATACTGCAGAGACAGTCCACCTGAAAGTACTAATATCACACCATAATGCCCCCCCACACCCCCAGTAATAATGATTCCCCTTATTATGTGTGCCAGTGCAAAAAATGTCTCCATTGGGTGCCAGTACAAAAAATACCTCCTCTTAGTGCCCCCAGTAGAGCCATTGGCAACATAGTGCCCCAATTTGTGCCAATGCCACATATGTGTGCCAGTACAAAAAATACCCCCTCTTACTGGCCCCAGTAGAGCCAGTGTCCTCATACTGCCCCCATAATGTGTGCCAGTAGAAAAAAAAATCATCCTCTTAGTGCCCCAGTAGAGCCAATGTCCCTTATAGTGCCGCCATAATGTGTGCCAGTACAAATAATACCCCCTCTCAGTGATCTCAGTTGAGTTATTGTCCCCACGGTGCCCCTATCATGTGTGGAAGTATAAAATACCACTATATAGTGCCCCCAGTAGATGCCCCTATAGTGCTCTTTTCCCTTCCCCATAGTACCCCCATAATGTATGCTAGCATAAAATACCCCTATATAGTGCCCCTAGTGGATGCCCCGTAGTGCTCCTCTCCCCCTTCCCCATATTGACCAAACAGCCTGGTGTCAAATGAAAAGGAATAAACTCTAATACTTACCTCCATGCGGGTGTCAGTGATGCAGTGCAGACCTCTTCTAACCTTTGTCCTGCAGTGTACACTGCCCTGCTCCGGTGGAGTGATGATGACATCATCGCACCGAATGTGCCGGCCTCTAATAGGCTACAGGCACTAGGCCTGAAGACTTCCAGAGGGAAAGGGGAAGGGAGGCATCGCTCCCGTGCCCCACCACAACATTCAACTGTATCGCAGTCCTGAGGATGGGGATACAGTTGAATATAGAGAGATGAGTGCTTCCACAATAAAAGCGCTCATTTCCCTCGGACCTGCCACCGCCCCCATTAATCTCACACTGCCTGAGGCAATTGCCTCACCTTGCCTAATTGGCGGTGCAGACCTGGGTAACAAATAGCAATGAAACATAATTGTGCATAGGTGCAAATAACACAGAATGCGGTACTGGAATTTAGAAGAAATTTATTTAAAAGGACATTGTGCAATCATTGTAAAAACACAGGAAAAGTCCAGATGAGGATTCCGGTGAAGAATATGCCACCACATGGTAAGGTCTTGCCAGTTAGTTTGACCATTGCAAGGTCAAAAAGGGGATTGTCTTTTCAGATAGATTCATTTCATCATTCCAGGTAAATCACCCAGGTTAGTAAAGAAGGTATGCCTAGCACCTCAGCCACATCCATGCTGGGGGCTCCTACTTCAGTTGTTCTTACAGGAAGGAAACAAAGGATCTGCAAACATTGTTCATACTTTGTTTAAGATCCTGTTTATCCAACAAGTATTGGAGGAGGCTGTGGCATTATGCTTCCTCTCAAATGGAGCCGACTGGTGCCTGTCTTCAGATATTGCTTGTAGAGTAGGTGGCATTTCCAATGCATGTTGACAGATGGAGATGTTTGGTTAGGCTGCTGTATGATGATGGTGATGACAAGTAACTGTGACATTATATACGGTAAATGTGCCTAACAAAATATGAAAATTAGAATAGGTAGAATTTGTCACAGTCTTACTTCTGGCACATGGAGAAGACGTATTCCTTACATATCAGGACGCTGGTGGTGATGATGATGGTTTTGCCAGTACAATACGTGTAATACATGAAGCATTCTGTCCACCGTCCTGTCCATGCAGGCCACATCACTGAGAACATCCAATAAATCGTTCTTATTTCTGTGATACTTTTCTCTGTGCCTCTTTCCTTTGTCTCTGTATTCTTGGTTATTTATGAGGCCTTTCAGCTTCATTAAAACATACTCCGAAGAGATATCAATGGCTGTCTTAAGGACGTACCTTTCCAGCCAGAACATTTTTATCCAAAATAAAAGCAGTCAGTCGTGAGAATCAACCAACCAAATCACCTGCTGAGCAAGAAGTGATTGAAGAACCTTGGTGATCAAGAACCCTCAGAAATCACAGCAGTGACATCACAATTTGGGTGACATCACAGGGTTGGTTACCTTAGCAGCCAAATAGCTAAATCTCATATTATTTATGGTAATCTACTTATACCCAACAGTATATTTCCTACTATAGTTTATCACACATCATTCTGATTTTATGTCAAATGAACATTGGTGGCTTCAGTGTCTAGCCGCTATCAGTAATATCAGAAAAGCATGGCGGGCAGCAATTCTTCCTTACCTTCCATAATAATTAATCTTTTATCAAATGAGCATATATTAGGTGAAGATGGCATTCTTTGCTTCAAGTTCAGTCTGAGCATGGGATGTAGGGAACTGCTGTTATTATTTATTGTACATGATGTGCACCAGAGATTTCATCTTCATGTGGACAATACTTCTCTCCATTCCACTCTATTTAAGCAATTTTATTTTTATATAGTTTTTTTTTTTTAAATCCTCAGAAAACCCCTTTTGAGAAGACCTGTTGTCACAGACATACCGAGACATACGGACGTCCCCACGACAGTGAGTGGCAGGAGATCTTTGAGACTGGCAACACGTGGTTTGGTTTGACATGTTTACCTTGTGTTGTTCAAATACTTTTATTGACATGAGTAAAATCACTTAGGACTCTGTCCAATCACAATCAAGTAGAGTTTTCAGACACATATCCATTTCAGAATATTTTGTATATGACCAAATTTTGTGAAAAACATGTACCATAACTGATCATGAAATGATTACAAATAGATGACCAACTACATATCCAAGGGGGAAATGAAAAAACGGGGGAGGGAAGATGGGGAGAGACTATAGTTAGGGTATACTGATTCTTTATAATACTAGACACATTCTAGCCAATTTTGGAATGCCTGAGAACCTTTAAATAGATTTTGATATAATTCTCATCTGTTCCCTCATCCTCTGCTGACAACTCCTCCATTCTACGTATTTGTTCAAAAGTGTGCAACCATTCCCAAATATGTGGTGTAATTTGGGATTTCCAATATCTAGGTATGACCAAGCGTGCGGCCTGCAAAAAAAATCTTAAAAGGCCTCTCTTCAGAGCGGAGATGGATCCTGGGAGCATAAAAAGTATAGCCCCTTCAAGGGTCCATCTTTCCGAGCGATCACATACTTGTTCATACAGATCATTTAAAGTCTCCCAAAAGGAAGTTAAACTGGAACACTGCCACCAAATATGGGACATTGAGCCTATCTCTTTGTTGCAGTGCCAACATACATCCGAACAAGTGGGATAAAAAGAGTGGAGAAGCGCTGGGGTTCTGTACCATCTGGACACGATCTTGAAATTCTTCTCCTATATATCGCAGCTAATGGACGCCTTATGCAATAGGGTAAATGCTTTCAACCACTGCTCTGAAGAGAAGGACCTACCCAACTCTCTCTCCCAGGCCGACACATATGGTAAGGAGGATAGGGAGCCTCCGCTCTCCTGGAGCAGCCCACTGACCAAAGACACAAGATGAGTAGGTGGAGTAGATTGAAGACACAAAGATTTAAAGGGGGTAAGATCTCTGGATATAGTCGATAAGGGACCCAGGGACAGCAAGAAAGTTTTAATACTGGTATATAGATACCAAGCCCCTCTACCCCCGCCATCCGGGAATAAGTCTAAAGGGCGTATCGCCCTCCTCTTCAGGAACTGGTGTGCCCTCGCGCAATCCTCCCTCCGCAGTCCCAATAACGCCTGTTGCCCCACCCCAGGGGGGAAATCTGGATTATCAAACATAGGTGTCATGGGCCCTGGAAGGGTTGTGATACCCAAAGGTGTCGCACTTTTATCCCAGAATTGTAATATTCTTGATGTCAAAAAGGGAAGGCTTTTGGGTCTCTGTGATTTCATAATCCATAGCAAGTCCTGGGCTGGGCATCCAATCTCCATCTTCTCAAAATGATCCACCATTTAGTTAAGCCGCCGTGGAACCAATCGAGAATGTATGAAAGCATAGATGCTTTATGATACAATTGTAGATCGGGGAGCCCAACTCTCCCCCTCAACTTGGAACGAGTCAAGAAACGTATAACCAGCCTAGGAGATGAACCTGCCCATATAAAATCTAGGAACATTGTTCTGAAGGCCTTAAAGTATTTATATGGCAGGGAGATGGGGATAGTTCTAAAAACATACACAATCCTAGGCATCCTGCCTAGGATTGTGTATGTTTTTAGAACTATCCCCATCTCCCTGCCATATAAATACTTCATGGCGATTCATTTTGATCGTATGAATCCTTCCAAACCATGATAATGGTGCTGACTTCCAAGCCTGTAAATCCTTTCTAATTTCCTCCAAGAGGGGGGCAAAATTGGCAGAGTATAGGTCTTTTAAGTTCGAGGGGATAGCAATACCCAGGTATTTAATATGACCCTATGCCCATTGAAAAGGAAATGACGACTGTAACAGAATGTCACGGCGGGGAGTGGGGGAAACCCCCCACCGTGCGGTGTCAGAGGGTAAATGGGTAGCTGCTAGGCCAGGATGCCGGGATCAGGGAGCAGGTCACCTCCTAATGTGTCCCTAATTCTGACCCTGACTCCTAACCGTATGAGCCAAACCAGATGGTAGGAGGGCTCATATTCCAGAACCTCGGGGCCCTACTAACCCTCAGGAAATCCCTGGACTAGGAGCAGGGTAAGACGACCTGTTCCTCCACAACTCGGACGAACAGGAGTCTCCACTGGCCAAGCTGCAAGGAGAGGGGAACACATACAGCATATGGAGATGGCAGGTAAGTGAAACCAGTAACACACCTACCTGCCACAGACACACTGACTGGAACCCGTGCACAAGTGCTGATGTCCACACCGACATAAAAGGACACAGCACAAACCACACAGGAACCCAGGACACCATAGCTGCAACAACGTGAGACACCACAAGAACATAATCTTAACATCTTCTATCTTCTATTACCACAAGGGTGGCCCTCACTGGACAGATGGCATATGAAGACCATGAGGATAACTCCAGCATACACCATGGCTGGAGTACCCCTCAGCTTCAGGCATCCAGCAGAGGCTAAATAGCCCAAGCAGCCACACCCACACCCACACACACATAAACCCAGTGTTAAAACACTAGGAAGGGAGTTAAACCTTCCAACACCAGACAAGGGGAGGAAGCCACTTAAAGGGGAAGTGCACACACAAGCATAAAAAGCTACACGTTGCCGCAGGCAACAACATGCGTGGCAACCATGTCACGGCAATCACCCAGAAGGCAGAGACACTGCCACCGCATGCACACACAGCAACATGCTGCCGCGGGCAACCGCAAGTGTAGCAACAGTGTCACAGCGCACACCATAGGCCGTGACACAGAAGTACAATGGAAGGGGGTAGGTTTATGTTGAGTAACTCAGATTTGTGGAGGTTCACTTTAAAGTTACTCAAGTCCCCGAAGGTCGAGAACTCCTTCAGAATATTGGGAAGGCCAACAACCGGGTCTGAGCAATATATGAGGAGGTCGTCCGCATAAATAGCTATTTTAGAGTCTACTTCACCCAGCCCTACTCCTCTAATGGATGACATGTTTACCTTGTGGATGAATAGGCGTCTGTGTTGTTTCTGGTACTGGCCAAACCCTTAACTTCCAGGTGTTGCTATTGTGGTCATTTAACTTTCCCTATTTATAGTTGTTTCTCCCACAATGCTGTGCGTTTTATAGCTTCAGTTGGACCTGTGGATAGCTGGTGTTTGGATCTCGGCTGAGTTTCTGGTGCTGCCATAGCTTCTTTGAAGTTAAGTGTTACCTTTCCCTTTGTATTTTGACTTTTCTGTGTGTTGCATTTCTTTGTTGTTTTGTATTAGGCCTTAGGGAGACTCCCGTTCATCCTTCCTTTTGGAGATACAGGATGTCTCATTCCTGTCATTAGTACCAGGGTCCTTTAGGGTTAGATACGACTTTAGGTATTCCTGTGTATGAACTCACCTACCTCTGGGGTCTGTTCATACTGGTAGTCAGTCAGGGCTTTTGTTAGGGTTTTCACTAGGAGGTGTCCATATTCCTTCCCTAGTTTTCAGGCCTTATTTCCTTTTCTCTTTCCCTCCTATGTTCGGTGTTGGGGTTTCCTTCCCACACTAGAGCGTGACACCTGTCTGCCCTTTTGACGTGGCTGTGAACAAATTGATGGGGTGGGGATGCCCCCTATATGTGTAACACCCCAGAGTGGCATTACCATCTTTTGTGCCTCTCTACTATCTGTTATGGTTAATATAATGTCATCATGTGTATTTATTGCCAAGGTCTGCAAAATGGGTATTTCAATTTCCCTGTAATGTTATGCTAAAGTGTAATGTGCCTAGTTCACCAGCAGGTGGAAGCAAGCTTGGCAGAGCTAGTTTGTCTAGAATGGAACCCTCTATCAATTCTAGCCCTCTCTAGAGAGGGAGGAGTTTAGTTAGTGAGGAGCAGTCTAGTCTACCCCCTGCTTGGGAAAGGGTGTGCAGCAGGACCTCATCCCTGTTGGATGGGCCCTGCCAAGGCCAGTAGAGCACCATCAGCTCTGCTGGAACAAGAGAGAGAGGCAAAGAGCTTCAGAAGCCAGGGGAAAGAGTTCCCTGGATTAAGATAAAGACAAAGAGAAAGATACAGAAGAAAAAGAAAGATTGAGTCAGAATACAGAAAGTGAAGTACAGCAGAAAGGAAAAGTTTATATTTAATCCTGATAGTACATGAGAGCTAGAAAGTGACAGATGTAGCAGAACCAAATGTGTTTGCCTGCCAGAATTTAAGCCAAAGACCAAGATAAAGCTTGAAGATTGTTCTCTGATGCAAGTTTTTTCAAGTAAAGCTGTTTTCAACTCTAATACAAGTCTGGACTCAATTGTTTTCATCATCCCCTTCATCAACCATTCACCCTATTAGCTCTGCTGCGGACGACCACGCCTGGGGTTCCAACGTATCCAGGTAGGAGCACCGTGACACGTGCACAGCAACACCCAAAGGAACATTGTAGGCAACCCTTACATCACTCTGGCATTCCTACCCCTCAGTACCACCATCATTGTTGAAATGCAACTGGCGTCCCTCATTGCTGAAATGCAACTGGCGTCACGACAAAAAACTTTGTCCACCTTACGTCCACTGCATATGAAGTGCTAGAGGTGTACTTACTACTTTACAGCAAACACAAAACATTTCTCTACATATGGTTACTACACAGGAGGGCGCTCACACTTGAACCAGTCCATATCTGCAGTCTTTACATGTCTACAGTCCATATTTACACTAGTGTTAAGCTGGCCATACTCATCACTGATGATTGGCCATCGCTCAACCATTGCATCGTCAGCCATCACCTACAGTTATCATCAGGAGGACATTGTACCCCGTGTAGCCATCTGATCTGTAGCTGTCTTCATCGGCACACTTTGTTGACCATCACTTACACACATGGCCATCTTCTGGTTTCTGTGACTGCTGTTTTCATCCAAGCAGTGATGGGTTTCAGATCTTTTTAGTTTGGGTCTGTTTCGTCATGAGCTGGTATGTGACCCTTCTTTGTCTGCACGCTCCTGACTCACACAACTGACTGCCCAAGATGGGGTCCTCAGAGTGCTTTATAACAAGGCCCCTTCTTCCCTCTTCATAGCTTTACTGCTTGTAATAGCAACAGGGGCCAGGTCTTTCCTACTCTACCTGAGCTGAGTTCAGTTATGGGAGGCCAAGGCTGGCATTCCTTCTACCCAGCAGCATTGGAGCGACAGTGCTGCCCTGCTTGTATATACGGGCTACACTGTCAAGTGGCGGGGAACAGCAGCACCACACATTTCATCACAGGAACAGCAACTCCTCTAAGGTGGGTGCAATTCAACATCAGATCAGATGGGTACAACTCCCAGCACCCCCACCAATCATCTGTTTGAAGAGGCAGCGACACTAATGCGAGCGCTGCATCCTCTTCATTGCTTAACTGCATCTAGTGTGATTACAACTCGTCCCATTCACTTCAATAGTATGAGCAGGTGTAATCACACTGCACCGCAGCTACAAGGTATAGGTGGTGTGCAGTTAAACAGAGAAGAGGACGCAGCGCTCGCATGAGCACCACAACGACTTCAAACAGAAGATCAGCAGGGGTGCTGGGAGTCTGACCCCCGACAATGAGGACAGATGATACTCCAAAATTCTTATTTCATAGTTATTACTAAAAATATATATATTATAAGCAGTGGTAAGTGCACTTTAAATGGTTTCTCTCACTTCAAATGGCATTTATCACGTAGGAAAAGTTAACACAAGGCACTTACTAATGTATTGCAATCCAGCAGCTGTGGTCGTGCTTGCACACTATGGGAAAAAGCGCACTTCCACTGTCCTGGCCACCAGAGAGGCTGAAGGTTTTTCCTATAAGGGTCCATTCACACGTCCGTGTGTGTTTTGCGGATCGACCCATCAGCAAAACACGGACACCGGCAATGTGCGTTCCGCATTTTGCGGACTGCACATCGCCGGCACTAATAGAATATGCTTATTCTTGTCCGCAAAAAGAATAGGACATGTTCTATTTTTTTCGGGAACGGAAATGCGGACCCGGAAGTGCAGGTCCGCATTTCCGTATCCGTGCGGCCCCATAGAAATGAATGGGTCCGCAATTTCGTTCCACATAATGCGGAACAGAATTGCGGACGTGTGAATGGAGCCTTAGTACGACCACCACTGATGGATTGCCGGTTGTCCATAATCCCTGGATACGAGCAGTGTATAATGTGATTAAAAAAATGAATCCAGCCAGCAAAAGAGGCAATATGGACAATCACAATACATTAGTAAGTGTGTTGTAATAACTTTTCCTATATGATAAGTGTCATTTGCTGAAATGAGACAACCCCTTTAAGCTCTATATGAATGAAAAGGTCCTCATCTTTTTAAATATACTTTTATATAATGTACGATCGATGCTTTAAAACATTTGTAGCATTAAAAAGTCAGAAATTTTGTTGCATGCCATATTTGCACCAGCACTAATCTTTGATCTTCCTCACACTTTTATAAAGTGGTGAGAAAATAGGAAAACCCATGGTGTACCAGATTTCCTATAAGTCTGTCGTAAGTTATAGCTCAAGTCTACTCCAACCCTTAGCTGGCATAGATTTCAGTTTCTAGTGCACAGAATAAATACTGATAGTTAACACAGCACCATCTACTTTTTGGCTACCATAGTTCCTCCAGTAATACGCTACAGATGTTGCTATGTTCCAACAATCTACACCATTACAGGGTGAATGGTAACAGCAGGGGTGCACCTAGCCTTTCTATTGCCTGAGACAAAAATTTTAATGCCCCCACCCCACCCCCATCCCTATACCAAATTCTCAACCTAACCTCTTCCCTCCTAACATTACATACAGCAATACCAAACATACAGGGTAATATAGCACCACATACCTCTAACATCCAGTGCCGTCTCCATTGATGTAGATGTTCTCTATCCTCATCTTCTCCTTTCAGACCAGACCACCATGATGATTTATTTCAGCCACGTCTTGTCTCGGCAGAGTTTGACAAACAGACATCTTAGTTTACTACTTTTCCCCAATACTGTGCCAGCTGTGCTCCCCAAAACTATACTGCAGAAACAGTCCACCTGAAAGTACTAATACCACACAGATAGTGCCCCATTCAATAATTATTGGCACGCACTTCCCTAAAAAATAACTGCACAAAGCAAATAGTGTCCCTAACACTAATAGTGCCATAAACATGATGTTCCCCAACAATAATTGTGCAAAGCTGATACTGTGCCAGGGTGCCCCCACAGTAATAGTGCTCCCAAAAGTCCCACCAATAGTAGTAATTATTTTCCAGAGCGCACTTAGTATTACTAGTGCCCCTACAGTGCCCCCAACAGTATTAATGTCCCCATTGTGCCCCAGAAAATGCTTCCATACTAGTAATCATGCTCCCCATAGTCCCCCAGTAGTAATAAAGCTCACTATAATGCCCCCCCAGTAATAATAATTCTCCTTATAATGTGAGCCAGTACAAAAATGCTCCCTTATAATGTGTGCCAGTACAAAAAAATGCTCCCTTATAATATGCACCAGTACAGAAAATATCCCCTTATTATGTGTGCCAGCACAAAAAATGCCCCCATAATGTGTGCCAGGACAAAAATTGTCCCAGTTGGGTGCCAGTACAAAAATAACCTCCTCGTAGTGCTCCCAGTAGAGCCATTGTCCTCATAGTGCCCCCATTATGTGTACGAATGCCCCTTACTGTTTGCCAGTACAAAATATGCCCCGTTGTATGCTAGTACAAAAAATACTCCCTCTTAGTGCCCCCAGTAGAGCCAATGTCCCCTTAATGCCCCCATAATGTGTGCCAATGCCCCCTACTGTGTGCCAGTACAAATAATACCCACTCTCAGTGATCCCAATTGAGCTGTCACCACAGTGCCCCCATTATGTGCGCTAGTATAAAATACCATTATATAGTGCCACCAGTAGATGCCCCCTTAGTGCTCTTCCCCATATTGACCAAACAGCATGGTGTCAAATGAAAAATATAAACTCTAATACTTACCTCCATGCGGCTGTCAGTGAAACAGTGCAGACCTCTTCTGGCCCTTGTCCCATGCTGTAAAGTACACTGCCCGGCTCAGGCGGCGTGATGATGATGACATCATCGCACCACCTGTGCCAGCCTCTAATAGGCTACAGGCACTAGACCTGAAGCCTATCAGAGGGAATGGGGAAGGGAGACATTGCCTCACCTTGCCTAATTGGCGGTGCAGACATGAAACATAATTGTGCATAAGTGCAAAAGATACATTTCTTGTAAGAGGATTGTTTTTATTTTCAGCCTTGCAACAAAACCAATTTCAACAGAACCAGGTGACCATCTAATGCAGTGGTGCCCAATCATTTTTCGTCTGAGGGCTGCACTAGACATGGTATAAATTTCGCGGGCCAGAACCAGGTAGCTTTGCCAGAAAGAAATGCAAACACTGTGAGGGGGCACGTGTGAGCATTACTAAAATACAAAATACGTAGGCCTTCAAATCTGTGTTGGAGGCTGCGGTTGGAGCCTCTGTTGCAGATTATGTCGAAGGACCAGACAAAAAAGCCTTGTATTGCAGCACTTTTGTGTCCGGTAAAAAGACAGGATCCCGAACGGAAACTGAATGGATCCCATCATAGTCGGTGGAGTCTGTTCAGCTTCTTCCCTGTGGGGTGACAGGAGGAGGGGGAGCAGGGTCACTAGTGAGGTGACAGGAAAAGGGGGGAGCAGGGTCACTAGTGGGGTGACAGGAGGATGGGGGAGCAGGGTCACTAGTGGGGTGACAGGAGAAGGGGGAGCAGGATCACTAGTGGAGTGACAGGAGGAGAGGGAAGCAGGGTCACTAGTGAGGTGACAGGAGGAGGGGGGAGCAGGGTCACTAGTGGGGTGACAGGACGAGGGGGAAGCAGGGTCACTAATGGGGTGACAGGAGGAGGGGGAAGCAGGGTCACTAGTGAGGTGACAGGAGGAGGCGGGGGCAGGGTTATTAGTGGGGTGACAGGAGGAGGGGGAAGCAGGGTCACTAGTGGGGTGACAGGAGGAGGGGGAAGCAGGGTCACTAGTGAGGTGACAGGAGGAGGCGGGAGCAGAGTTATTAGTGGGGTGACAGGAGGAGGGGGGAGCAGGTTCACTAGTGGGGTGACAGGAGGAGGGAGGAGCAGGGTCACTAGTGGGGTGATGACAAGAGGAGGGGGGAGCAGGTTCACTAGTGAGGTAACAGGAGTAGGGGAGCAGGGTCACTAGTGAGGTAACAGGAGGAGGGGGGAGCAGGGTCACTATTGGGGTGACAGGAGGAGGGGGAAACAGAGTCACTAGTGGGGTGACAGGAGGAAGGGGGAGCAGGGTCACTAGTGGGGTGACAGGAGGAGGGGGGAGCAGGTTCACTAGTGGGGTGACAGGAGGAAGGGGGAGCAGGGTCATTAGTGAGGTGACAGGAGGAGGGGGAAGCAGGGTCACTAGTGGGGTGACAGGAGGAGGGGGAAGCAGGGTCACTAGTGGGGTGACAGGAGGAGGGGGAAGCAGGGTCACTAGTGGGGTGACAGGAGGAGGGGGAAGCAGGGTCACTAGTGGGATGACAGGAGAAGGGGGGAGCAGGGTCACTAGTGGGATGACAGGAGAAGGGGGGAGCAGGGTCACTGGTGGGGTGACAGGAAGAGGGGGGAGCAGGGTCACTAGTGGGGTGACAGGAGGAGGGGGGAGCAGGGTCACTAGTGAGGTAACAGGAGGAGGAGGGAGCAGGGTCACTAGTGGGGTGAAAGGAGGAGAGGAGAGCAGGGTCACTAGTGGGATGACAGGAGGATGGGGGAGCAGGGTCACTAGTGAGGTGACAGGAAAAGGGGGGAGCAGGGTCACTAGTGGGGTGAAAGGAGGAGAGGAGAGCAGGGTCACTAGTGGGGTGAAATGAGGAGGGGGGAGCAGGGTCACTAGTGAGGTAACAGGAGGAGGGGAAAGCAGGGTCACTAGTGGGGTCACAGGAGGAGGGGGAAGCAGGGTCACTAGTGGGGTGACAGGAGGAGGGGGGAGCAGGGTCACTAGTGGGGTGAAAGGAGGAGAGGAGAGCAGGGTCACTAGTGGGATGAAAGGAGGGGGGGGGAAGCAGGGTCACCGGGGACCAGTCACATGAGTCCACAGCTCCTTACCTCTCCAGCGGCCCTGTCATGTTTCCCAAGGTCCTCGTGCAGCGTGCCCTGCTCTCCTTACAACAGCCACCCCTAGAGCCAACCCCTCCTCCTTTCAGCTCCCTCCGGCTTCCCCTGCTGCAGAATCTGTATCGCTCCGGCGCGCACCTATACCAACCAATAACAAAGCTCCTTGCTGTAAGGAGCTTTGATATTGGTTATTTCAGGCACAGGCAGCATCGCTGTGCTGCCTGTGCCGTTCACAGCGCTCAATGCGCTGATGAATGTGGGGGAAAGTCTAAGGTGTATTGGTACGCCTTAGACTTTATCAGGGAGTCGCAGGGGCCGCATGACACAGCTGCGGGCCATAGGTTGGGCATCACTGATCTAATGTATATGTACGCCTCCGGATAATTTGGGGATGGCAAATGTCTGTGGAGAAAATGATCCGGCAATAGCAATTTAACTGTCCAAAACTTTATTCTCAAGGAAATGAGACACCACCAGAGATGTCTGACAGAGGCCGTCTCCCCTCTCCCTGTTCAGGACACATGCATGCTTACCAACATTGAAAGAGGGCCAGTCAGCTGTCCTAACATGTATATTTTAGTAAATGTTCTGGCTCATAGAGGAGGGTCCTGAGCCGGGCTTATTAGAACATATGTCCAGGTGGATAATTATGTAAGAAAAGCTCTTTTACATTAAAAATAATATTACAATAGAATACATTTTAGAGTCATACTTTACATTGTTCTCACTGTATCACTGTAATGTAAGATCACAGTAGAAATAACACAGCCATACTGGAATTTAGCAGAAATTGGTTTAAAAGGAATAAGAAAACTGTAATCATTGTAAAACACAGACACAGTCCAGATGAATATCTAAGTGAAGAATATGCCACCACATGGTAAGGTGCCAATAAGTTTGACCATTGCAAGGTGAAAAGGGGATTGTCTTTTCAGAGAGATTAATTTAATCATTCCAGGTTAGTAAAGAAGGTATGCCTAGCACCTCAGCCACATCCATGCTGGGGGCTCCTACTTCAGTTGTTCTTACAGGAAGGAAACAAAGGATCTGCAAACATTGTTCATACTTTGTTTAAGATCCTGTTTATCCAACAAGTATTGGAGGAGGCTGTGGCATTATGCTTCCTCTCAAATGGAGCCGACTGGTGCCTGTCTTCAGATATTGCTTGTAGAGTAGGTGGCATTTCCAATGCATGTTGACAGATGGAGATGTTTGGTTAGGCTGCTGTATGATGATGGTGATGACAAGTAACTGTGACATTATATAAATGTGCCTAACAAAATATTAAAATGAGAATAGGTAGAATTTGTCACAGTCTTATCTCTGGCACATGGAGAAGACGTATTCCTTACGTATATGGACGCTGGTGGTGATGATGATGGTTTTGCCAGTAAAATACGTGTAATACATGAAGCATTCTGTCCCCCTCCTGTCCATGCAGGCCACATCACTGAGAACATCCAAGAAATCGTTCTTCTTTCTGTGATACTTTTCTCTGTGCCTCTTTCCTTTGTCTCTGTATTCTTGGTTATTTATGAGGCCTTTCAGCTTCATTAAAACATACTCCGAAGAGATATCAATGGCTGTCTTAAGGACGTACCTTTCCAGCCAGAACATTTTTATCCAAAATAAAAGCAGTCGTGCGAATCAACCAACCAAATCACCTGCTGAGCAAGAAGTGATTGAAGAACCTTGGTGATCAAGAACCCTCAGAAATCACAGCAGTGACATCACAATTTGGGTGACATCACAGGGTTGGTTACCTTAGCAGCAAAATAGCTAAATCTCATATTATTTATGGTAATCTACTTATACCCAACAGTATATTTCCTACTATAGTTTATCACACATCATTCTGATTTTATGTCAAATGAACATTGGTGGCTTCAATGTCTAGCCGCTACAGTAATATCAGAAAGCATGGCGGGCAGCAATTCTTCCTTACCTTCCATAACAATAAATCTTTTATCAAATGAGTATATATTAGGCGAAGATGGCCTCCTTTGCTTCAAGTTCGGTCTGAGCATGGGATGTAGGGAACTGCTGTTATTATTTATTGTACATGATGTGCACCAGAGATTTCATCTTCATGTGGACAATACTTCTCTCTATTCCATTAATTTTGAGCAATTTTTTATTTATTTGTTTAATCCTCAGAAACCACTTTTGAGATTACCTGTCTGCCCTTTTGGTGTGGCTATGAACAGATTGATGGGGTGGGGATGCCCCCTATATGAAGTGCTGTTGAGGGAAGTGTTAGATTTAAATATATATGCCCTTACATATATGCATATATATTGTCCCTTTTGCATGGGCTGGTCCAGGTGGTGTAGGTGTATACATAAAGATGTATGTATGCCCCCTTGTCAGCATACATCTCTATGTATAAAATATATATATGTGTAGGTGGGCTTATTGCTGCCCATTCAGACCACCAGTTTTATATCTACAGTATGTAGTTATATATGTACAGTACAGACCAAAATTTTGGACACACCTTCTTATTCAAAGCGTTTTGTTTATTTTCATGACTATGAAAAATGTAGATTCAAACTGAAGGCATCAAAACCATGAATTAACACATGTGGAATTATATGCATAACAAACAAGTGTGAAACAACTGAAAATATGTCATATTCTAGGTTCTTCAAAGTAGCCACCTTTTGCTTTGATTACTGCTTTGCACACTCTTGGCATTCTCTTGATGAGCTTCAAGAGGTAGTCCCCTGATATGGTTTTCACTTCACAGGTGTGCCCTGTCAGGTTTAATAAGTGGGATATCTTGCCTTATAAATGGGGTTGGGACCATCAGTGGCGTTGAGGAGAAGTCAGGTGGATACACAGCTGATACTCCTACTGAATAGACTGTTAGAATTTGTATTATGGCAAGAAAAAAGCAGCTAAGTAAAGAAAAACGAGTGGCCATCATTACTTTAAGAAATGAAGGTCAGTCAGTCAGCCGAAAAATTGGGAAAACTTTGAAAGTAAGGGCTATTTGACCATGAAGGAGAGTGATGGGGTGCTGCGCCAGATGACCTGGCCTCCACAGTCACCGGACCTGAACCCAATCGAGATGGTTTGGGGTGAGCTGGACCGCAGAGTGAAGGCAAAAGGGCCAACAAGTGGTAAGCATCTCTTGGAACTCCTTCAAGACTGTTGGAAGACCATTTCAGGTGACTACCTCTTGAAGCTCATCAAGAGAATGCCAAGAGTGTGCAAAGCAATAATCAAAGCAAAAGGTGGCTACTTTGAAGAACCTAGAATATTACATATTTTCAGTTGTTTCACACTTGTTTGTTATGTATATAATTCCACATGTGTTAATTCATAGTTTTGATGCCTTCATAGTCATGAAAATAAAGAAAACTCTTTGAATGAGAAGGTGTGTTCAAACTTTTGGTCTGTACTGTATATATATATATATATATATATATCCCAGTTTTTTATATATATATATATATATATATATATATATATATATATATACATACTGTAGAATCCAGAAAAAGGACGGCACTCCAGTAAGATGAAAAAATAAAATAAAAATGATGATACCTTTATTCAACCATCCGGTGCAACGTTTCGGCTCTAAATGAGCCTTTTTCAAGCAGAGATGCAAGGTGAGCAAAAACAAACTTATAAGTGAATCAATTAGCAAAGACACACCTATCTCTGGGGGTGGCTACACAATTACAAACATGTGAGCGAATCCTGAAGACACATCGGGTGTGTTCACAAAACAAATCAATGTAATGATAACATATAAAGAAGTGCAAAACACTGAGTGCTGAAGTGAAATAAAAAAAACATATATATCACATAATTACATATTACAAGTGCATTTATAAATTGCATATCCCATGTGGATCCAGGGACACATGCATCGATCGGGCACACATGACTAATCGATGCGTGTGTCCAGTGCCCCATGCGTGTAGTGGACTGAGTAGGAGCATAGAGATATGGACATATCTGACATCACCTGGAGACATATTCCATGTGGCTATACGTTATTGTAAACATTCCAACACACAGACACGGCGTAACCTTCATCCCGGACTTAGAACGTCATCAAAGCTTGCCGACATCGCCGCGTCATCAAGACGCCCTTGACTGGTCACGGCGCATGCCCAGTATCGATCTATGTTACAGAGCGCCATCTTTAAAGCTGGAGAAATACCCTTAACCTGTGTAGCAGCATACTGAGGTATATTTAAGCATCAAACCTGTATGGAACCAGAGTGTGGCGGTCAAGACAGGTAGTGACAGCAAGGTAAACCAATGTGTCAACAAACCATACCCAGGTATCAATCCTGTACACACACGGAAACCGCAGTGTGTAAACAGGTACATACTGTGGGTGTCATACCGCAACTTTCACTCAAGAGGGCTCTCCTCTCCAGGTATACAGATGCCACAGGGGGTAAATCCAGCCGGCTAAAAGAGAGAATCTGGGTATATCGCCGCAAACCAGTACCACAGGACATGTGTATATATATAGGTCCCAGGAGGTTCGCCGGTCCTAGTGATATGGAAAAATATATAAAAAACACAATAAAAATGTACTAAATAATAATGTTGTATACACATAGCCCATGGAAATAACGCTCCTGTGTATGATGCTGTGTCCAATTCCTCCACTTGCTCCTGCCCGAAGAGGTGCTGAAGTGTAAAATAGTGATCTTGGGATAAAATAGAAAATATATGAATATATATTTTTAAACAAAAGGAAAGAAAGAGAAATCTTGAAACAGATGTTAATAATCTCTTAGTGTGTACACACGATACAGAACATTAACCTGATGACTATTGGAGGCAAACCCCCCCTCATACCACGTCACCAAAATAAAACTCAATATTCAAGCCTTTGGGTTTTAGGCTGTCCAGTCTATGGATCCAGCTTAGTTCCCGACGTTTGAGCCTTTTGGACCTATCACCCCCACGTCTAGGTTGGGGTATGTGATCGACAATCCAGCATCTAAGATCATTCTCTCTGTGTTTAGTCTCAGAGAAATGCCTTGATACTGGTAAATCCACACGTTTTTTCCTAATACTCAAGCGGTGGTTGTTCAACCGTGTCTTGAGGTCCGTTGTCGTTTCCCCCACATACAACAGGTTACATGGGCAAGATAAAACGTAAATAACATAACTAGAGTTGCATGTGAGGTGAAACGAAATGTCATATGATACACCTGTACTGGGATGTACAAAAACCTTCCCCTTTCTGATATATCTGCAATTGACACAACCCAAGCAGGGAAAGCACCCCAGGCCGGGTTGTGTCAAGGTGGTCTGTTTCAAGGACACCCTAGGACCCATGTCGGCTTTAACCAACTGATCCCTAACATTTCTTGAGCGCCGATAGGAGAAAAGTGGTGGGCACTGGAACTCAGGGATACCCTTGAAACAAGAGCCCAAGAGGTCCCAATGTCTCCTAAGTACTTTATTAATCTGAGGGCTCAACTCGCTGTATATAGACACAAAAGGAATTCTGTCAGTTTTTTGAGTATTCTTACATTGTAACAATGCTTCATCACGCTTCAACAAGCGAACCTTGTTCATGTGCTCATTCAATAATCGTTGTGGGTAACCCCTATTGCGAAACCTATGAGCCATGGATTCAAGGGTCACATCAGACAAGTGGTCGTCAGACACAATACGTTTCACCCTAAGAAACTGGGAGAATGGTAATGACTCAACCATTCTCCTAGGGTGAGAACTATTGTAGCACAAGAAAGTGTTAGTATCAGTGGGCTTGACATATAACTCTGTCTGTAACACGTCCCCACAGAGTATAAGCTTGGTATCCAAAAATTGAATATCAGTTTTCGAATGGACAAGAGTGAATTGCAGACTGGAGTCATGGCTGTTTAAAAAGGTATGAAAATCAATCAACTGCTCTTCACTACCAGTCCATATGAGGAAGATGTCGTCGATGTATCGCCACCACCTCAGCACATGTCTGAAGTGGTGGGATAGAAAGACGACATCTTCCTCAAAACACCGCATGAAAATATTTGCATACGTGGGGGCTACGTGAGACCCCATTGCCACGCCACGCAACTGCAAATAAAATGTATCTTGAAAAAGAAAGTAGTTATGCCGAAGAACAATATCAAGTAGGGTAATGATGAACTCGGAAGCTTGAGGAGTGTATGTTGATGTCAATAACATTTTCCTGACCGCCTGGATCCCACTTTCATGTACAATGGATGTGTACAATGAAGTTACATTAAATGATGCTAATGTCAAGGAGGAGTCAATCGGCACATCAATGTGTTGTAACTTAACAAGGAAATCTGTGGTGTCTTGTATATAGGAAGACCCCCCCAATGGAAAATTCACGCAGTGTTTTGTCCAGAAAGATAGCTATGTTGCTGGAGATGGAATCAGACCCCGGGACTATAGGACGTCCCGGGGGATCGATGAGGGTCTTGTGAATCTTGAGCAGCACATAAATCACTGTAGTGACTGGATGTGCCACCTCAAGAAATTCACACAGACCCCCATCGATAATACCAGCAACCACAGCATCTCCCAGACACCTGCGTATAATACCAACTATTTTGAATCTGGGGTCAGAATTCAAGACTCTATATACCTGTGGATCCCCAAGCTGCCGCATGATCTCATTGACATATTTACAGGTGTCCATAACTACGACCGCCCCACCCTTGTCTGCTGGTTTCAAGACAAGGTAGGGGTCAGATCTAAGTGCGTCTAGGGCCTCAACCTCAGCGCTAGTCAGATTAGGGCGTCTGAACCTCAAATCTCCCTGTGTGGAAGACCGAAGCTCAGACAACCCCCGTCGGACAGCACTGATGTAAGCTTCTATCGCTGGTTCATTAATGTTGGGTAAAAAATTGCTCTTCTGGAATAAATTGAGGGAGCCCAGAGTGAATTCACTAGTCTGGGGTCTCTCAACACCAGTCCTGTTGTGGAACCAAACTTTTAATTTAATGCGGCGAAAAAACAAAAACAAACTGGATTCCAACTCGAACCAGTTCACAGTAGAACTGGGACAAAACGAAAAGCCTTTTGATAAAACACTCACTTGCAGGGGGGTCAAGTCCAGAGAAGACAAATTGACAACCGCTACTTTTTCTTCATTACATTGGTTTTGGTTATTGCAGGCCGAGCCTTGTTGCTGCGTAGCCTGCCTGTGCCGTCTGTGTCTGCGACCACCTCTTCTGATGCGTCGCCGCGTTTCTCTAATATCTGTGGGGCCCTGCCTAAAAAAGAGGCCTGTTCACCGCTGGAAGAAGACTGTGTTACTTTCCTTTTCTTTCTGACATCTCTCGGTTGCGAATTGTACTGTCTATCAGACTGCCAGTTGTAAATATTGCCCTTTTTGTAATCTTCGGTATCTCTGCACCACTTAATTCTTTTATTCTCCTCGGAGTTGGCTTGAAACAAATTTACATGGTTAGACTGCAAGATAGACAACATGTTAGACACCTCCTCTTTGGCCTAAATTTTAGGGTCAAGACCGCTGCAAGGCAATATAGGATTAGGAATCACATTAGATTCTTCTACAACCAGCTCGATATCCTTGCATTGGCCTGGGCTCTGACCCCGCTCTGCCTGCTTTATAGGGCTGAGCTGGGACCTGCAGCTGCCCCTAAAAAAGGCTCAGGTTGTTTTTCGATGGACACCTGGGACATCTTATTAACTATTTCAGTTAATTTAGCCACTTGATCTGCCAACTGATCAAACCAATCATTTGATTTGTGCACAGTTTGGTTTTGTGGTGTACCCTTACTAGAGGTGGGAGACCGACTTAGACCTCTTATCACCATTATTATCCCCCTCTGACCCGTTGGGGCTATGAGGCTTTGTTTGCTTGGGTCCTGCCTGTTGTCGCTGGGTTCGTTGGAAAGGTCCTGCAGACGGAGGGTACCTGGGTGGCAGCGTTTCAAATCCCAGGTTGGGGTTTATTTTAGCTTCTGCTACGTTTTGTTCTGGGGACCTTTTGTATCTTTTCTCACCTGTTGCATGGCACTCACTGATATTATACAGTGAAGTGACAGCCGTCACCAATCTGTCCAAGGGAGCTTTAAGATCGAGATCTCTAGCTAGGCTAAATTAAATTTGCATAGACATTGCATCATAAAACAGTTGTTTGAATTCCCCAGATTCCCAATTTGGGGACCTATACGCTAACCCATAGGCATTTTTAAGGATAGAGAGAAATTCCTGGGGACTTTGATTGGGTCTACATGTGAGTTTATAAATATCACGTTTTGCAGCAGTAATAGTCCAGTAAGGGCCGAATTCTAATTTCACCTCGTGCAAAACATCCTGCCAATCCCGGATCCCACTTTCTCTGAAGGAAATAAAGTAGTGGCGATACTTATTTTCAAATGCACATTGTAGGAATCTGATCCTGTCCGCATCAGAATACAATTTTAAAGAATCAATGGAGGACTGGTACAGTTCTAAGTGATCAGCAATTTCAGGAGAACCTCTCTTAGAGAATTTAGGTACAGTGGCATTTAGAAATGTAATGATACTTGAGGAACTTTGATCCCTTTCTGAACACTGAGCATTTTTCTTTCTAGAGTCCACCTCAGCATATGACGCAGGGCTCCAGATAGCGACCAAAATGGTCGCCAATGCGACTTAGAATTTACAAATGGCGACAAGACTTTTTAGTCTTGTCGCCATTTGCGACTAGACCCGCCGCAGCTCTGCAGTTGAATACAGCGGCGGGGCACCGGAGATCATAGTTCTCTGCCCCGCCACCGATGTTCTTCTCAGCAGCGCAGTGGAAAAGGAGTCTCTCCCTCCCCCCTGTGCTGCCGCCGCCGCCAATAAGAAGAGAAACCGGAGGAGGAGGGGAGGGGCTGTGACCACTGCACCACCGATAAAGATATCTGACCTGTTATTACAAATACAGGATGATGACATATCTATATTTTGGGGTGTGAGAGCTGGAGGATCCAAAAATCTCTCATTATCAGACAGATCACTTTCAACATTTACTATAGTATGGCTTGGTCCGTCTGTTTGCTAAAGTCTGCAATAATGGAGGTTCAGCTCATCTGCCTCCCTTTTAAGTTAAGGATAGGCATCATGGCTGAGATCGAGCTCACACTTTAAGTCCTCAATCAATGCTTTTGCAGATTCTAACTCTGTTTCTATACAGGATATCTAGGCCTGCATGTCTGTTATATGCATATTTCTACTCATTAAGAGGTTACTGACTTCTAATATTGCATACAGGACTGGTGGCAACATCTTTAAGAGATGTTGGTCTTTACCAGTGTTACTTTTAAGCACACTAAAATAGGTTAGATGTCTCCTGACTGTACCAAGTAATGTCCATACATTCTCTCTTAGCTTCTGCCTGCAGCTCACTTAATCATGCAGTTACATCCTGATCCAAACTCAACCGTGAATTTACATATCCAACAATGTCATGGATTAACTGTTCGGGGCTAGATGGACTACCTCCTGTAGCTTCACCAGAACCCACTTCACTACTGGCTGCACTCGTTTTCCCTTCCAATAATTAGTACACAGATAGATTAACAATCTGGTTAACCAAGAAAATTATGGAACATTTTACTATTTGCACAAATATTTAATGAATTAACTTTATCTTAGCAGTGCCTCCAATTTTATGTCGGGGATATAAAGAATATAAAAAAATTTCAAAGGGAAGTGATCATAGAGGTGAATTATAAAACACCTCAAAAAGAGATTGTTGCTAATTTGTTGTTAATTTAATTATGTTGTGCAATCAGTACAACATGGTACAAGCGTCTATGCAAAAATAAAAATAATTTATTATACAATGATTCAGAATACAATCAAAACTTAATCAGTAGAAAAACTCAATAATATGCAATAACACACAGTGAAATGCAGTACCCCAAATTCACCACTAGATGGCTCTAACAGAATACCAGTGTTCCATATCACTTCTCAAACATAAAAATGTAATACAAGCGTCTCGACCACAATTATGAGATATCAGATGATAATATGCAGTAAACTCAACAATGATTAGGACAAATACGAACCCTTGCTCTGCTCAAACTATAACCAATATCAGGTAGTATTGCTACACAAATTATAAATGATCAAGCCTGATGCAGACTATGGAATATGTAAAGATTCCAATCAGAGATTCTCCTAATATCAATATTAGATCTTTTATTCAGTAATATGCATCTTTACTGAATAGTGATAATATTGATGTAATACTTTTAAATATTATACATCCACAATAAAGCGGGGATTAACTATATATCAGGCTAATAATTCAATCAATACTAGACATAATCAAGTTATATGTTACCCGAGAATGCGAATGATTTGCAGAGTCTAAGGGAAGTCATATCTAAGGTCTGTTCTCATCATTGGGATTTTCTCCTGGGGTGTGCTTCCTTTCTTTGTTTCTCTGTGTTTCTGTGTCTTCTGTTGCTCCTTGTTGTTGTTCTCCCTTCATGTGTGTGTGGTTTATGATCACAAACTTATCAGTTAGACACACCTTCCTAACTTGGAATTTTCCAATCATTGTCAGTTAGGCGTGTACATATGATAATGACTGTGATGTCACTGTATCACCCAGAATCCATTTCAGCTGTTGGTGCTATGTTACCTATTCATACCTAGGTGGCACTATTGCATAAGCTACTAGCATCATCACTATTAAGGGTTAACTGTCCAGGTCTGATTTCTCTTACATTCTATACACATTATATATGGAATCCTAAATCAGAGTTAAGGGATTATTTTTCACACAAAAAACAACTAAAACACAGATATTTGGGTACCATTTGAGACACTTTCCCGAGCTACTAAATTCATGTACCGATAAGAATATATTGGACCTTGTACTCTCACAGATATGTGTGTCTCCTCGGTTACTTCAACGGATGATTGATTGTTAGTTAAAATAACACCATCTCACTACAAAGTTTACACTGAAAATTCTTCTCATCACGCTTTAATAAATGCATTGACGTCCTTCATAATATTCAACAATATAAAACGATACATATGTCCTATTGATTATCTTATACTAAAATGCAATGTACATCACAGATTTCCTGCTTCATCGATAGGCATTAAACCATAGGGGTAATTAGTACCAGATGCGTCTATCCTTATCTCAGTCATAACTCTGTAAGGAGACAAGTATGACTCTTCTCAGACTGGTGCATCTACAGAGAAAAAAAAAACTACATGAACTGTGTCCTTTCCGTGAACCTCTTTCGGCATACTTTAAAATACATACACAATGGTGAATATAACACACATGGCCTATTATATATCAAACCCACTATAATTAGGATATTTTGATATATATGTTATATACCTATGAAAAGGCACAACACAGTACAAAAAATACATCCTCTTAGTACCCCCAGTAGAGGCAATGTCCCTTAAGGTGCAGCCATAATGGGTACCAGTACAAATAATACCCCCTCTTAGTGATCCCAATGGAGCTAATGTCCCCACGGTGCCTCAATAATGTGATCCACATACAAAAGAAAAAAAAAGGAGGAAGGAAGGAAGAACAAAAAAAGAAAGAAGAGGAGAACAAAGAAAGAGAGTTGGGAGAAGGATCTTGATTATTAGAAAAACTCTTGAGAGCTGACTTCCCCTAGACTCTGCCTATTACCTACCTTCTCGGGTAATGCATGATTTTATGTTGTGTAGTATTGATAAATTGATTCACTTGATATCTAGCCAAAATCCCCATTTTGTGTGGATATAGTGTTAAGGTGCTACATCAATATTGTCGCTGTTCAGTTTCGATGCATATAACTGAATAAAAGATCTAATATTGATACTACAAGAAAACTTCTCTGTTGGGAATCTTTATATTCCCTAGTTTGATATCAAGTCGATGAATTTATAATCTTTATTGCAATACTACTAATACAATCCGAGATTGGTCATAGTTTTTGCATAGCAAGGGCTCGTATCTGTCATTTTCTTGATTGAATTTCTGTGCATAATCAATTGATTGGTATATCTCTCATAATTTAAAGTAGCATTGCATATTATTCTTGTGTTGGTTAATTAGTGTTTTGTTGGCACCATCTAGTGGCGACTTCGGGGTACTGCATATCACTGTGTAACATTGAACTTTACATTGATTAATTTTTGATTGTATTTAAAATTATTGTATAATAAATCATTTATATTTTTGCATAGACTCTTGTGCCCTGTTCTTACTGATTGTACAAAATAATTAGGTTCTCGGTCGAACTCTTTTTGAGGTGTTTATATGTCCACCTCACAGATCAATATCATTTGAATAATTTTCTTTTGATCCATTTGTTTTTTTTTAATATATAAAGCATTTGCTATATATCCCCAACAGTATTAACCCTTTGTGCCTGTGTTACCTACTGGCTCTTGACCGCGGCTTCCAGTTGTTCCTGTTGTGGTACTTTTCCAGCCTGGGAAACTTTGTGCTTCTGTTTGTTCTGTCTTTGGCTACTTTCACACTGGCATTTCTGGGTCCACCTGTGAGATCCATTTCAAGGCTCTCACAAGCGTCCCAAAACGGATCAGTTCAGCCCTAATGTATTCTTAATGGATACGGATCCGTTCAGAATGCATCAGTTTGCCTACGTTCAGCCTCCATTCCGCTCTGGAGGCGGACACCAAAACACTGATGTCCCTCTGAGGAAACTGAGCCAAACGGATCCGTCCTGACTTAAATGTAAGTCAAGGGGGACTGATCAGTTTTTACTGACACAATATGGTGCAATTGAAAACGGATCCGCCTCCCATTGACTTTCAATGTAAGTCAAAACGGATCCGTTTGCATTATCATGAACAAAAAAAACAAAAAACATTTTTTTAATTTTTTTATGGTAATGCAAACAGATCCGTTCTGAACGGATGCAAGTGTTTGCATTATAGGTGCGGATCCGTCTGTGCAGATACCAGACGGATCCGCACCTAAACGCAGGTGTGAAAGTAGCTTTTGTCTTTTGCTTTCTTCCCTCGTTATTTCCTTCCTTTAGGCCCCTCCACTTACGTAAGCTAGGGACTGCTGCCCAGTTGTACCCCGTCGGTTAGGACGGACCGTGCAAGTAGGTAGGGATAGAGGAGTGGGTGGAGTTTAGGGCTGCACTTATCCCTACCTTTTCGTGACAGTAGCTTTAAAAAAAACATAGTAATGGCCTCATTTTGTAGGAGGCACTAAACTGGTAAAAGGTATTGCCAAGCCAAATAGGCGAGTTTTTTTGTGGGGCAATCTGTAGTTTTTATTGATGCCATTTTCGAATGTATATAAATTTTTTATCACTTTTCATTCAGATTTTTAGGCAAAAAACAGTGAATTTTTAGTTTTGCAATTTCAATCACAGGCTGTGAGCTGTGCGCTGCGATTGGCCAGCGATGCAGCCTAGGAGAAAGAGACGCCCACAGGACAAGGGAAGACCCGCCTACTATAACTTTTTTTAAAAAAAATAAATATATATTTTTATTTTCCAAATCATAATATTAATACATAAAACAATATCAATCACAACGGTGTGCCCAGCATAGCAATCATAGACATCCTTACAAGAAAAATTCTACACAACATCCTAGGGACACCCTCAAGATAATATATAATAATAACTATATAAACCCCCCCCCCATTGGCTGCCGTCCACTCCATTCATTGTTATATAGAATAGTATCAGTATGAATTATAGCTATGCAGCTCTGCGTGCAACTCTCCGTTTCCTTTCAATGTCCTCGTATACCCTAATTTTTTGGAGGTATGAACTCCACTCCCTTATTGAGGGCGGGGAGACAGAGCCCCAATACTTTATTAATATAGCCTTAGCAACCATCAATCCCCGCATCCAAATCCGTCTAACCTGGGGCGGGACTTCCACTTCTGACCCATAATCTCCAAAGATCACTATCAAAATTCCCGGGTTGTAGTTCATTGAGCTCTCCTTTTGTAGGATAGTGAAGACCTCATCCCAATAACTTCTTATTTTGCTGCAGCTCCAAAGCAAATGGACATAGTTAGCATTAACATATCCACATTTAGAGCAGCAGCAATCCCGATCTTTATTTTGGGGAAATTTTCCTTGGGTTTTCGGCGTATAATACAGTCTATGGAGTATCTTAAATTGAATTAGCCTATGCGCACTGGAAACTGTCGCCCCTTCTCACATTCCTATAAATAGTAGACCACTGTAGTGGGGGGCAATTCAGCTCTTGCTCCCATTTATCTGTGCTTTTGAAAGGCGTTACAGCTGCCAGTGCCATTCGGAGTTTCGCATAAAGTCTAGATAACTTCACCTTTTCATACTTCTGGGCGTCACAAAAATCAAAAAATATATTCTCTCGTAGAAAAATAAGACCCCTATTCCTAGAGGTTTCAAATATATGTTTCAAACGTGCATACATAAATAAATCTAATGGTGAACTATCAGTAAAACCATATTCCAAAAGTGATTTAAAGAGACCCATATAAAAAAGGTCAGACACCCTGTTGATACCATTACGTGACCAATAACAAAATCTGTAATTTTGAAGAACTCCTCCAGCTCCCTGTTCTCCCACAGAGGGGTAAAAACAAACGGACCGGAAGATTTAAGGATCTTCTTCAGTCTGTTCCAAACCCTCTGCAGTGAGCACGGGATCGACAAGGACCTCCTCATTCCCATAAACTCATTCTCCAAACATGCAAAAATATTATCAACTGGTTTATCAAAAACTTTTGTCAAATATCGTGAAAGTAAGCTCTCCTTAGAACAGCAACAACGCTGAATCTGTGCACACAAATAATAACCTTGAAAAAAGGGTAATGACAGCCCACCATCTGCCTCCGACAACCATAGATATCTCTGCTTTATACGCACCCTCTTCCTTCCCCAAATTAGATCGTTGATCATAGTCTCCAACCTATGAAAAAAAATATCATCGATCCAGATGGGGGAGGCACACAACGGAAATAAAACTATCGGTAAGATAATCATTTTAATCAAAGCTATTCGGTCCGTTTGTGCCAATATCAATTTCCGCCAAGCGCTGATTTTGTCCCTAACTTTATTCAAAACCGGGGCCAGATTAAGATCATAAAACCTATTTATAGGAACCCCAATCTTAACCCCCAGATAATCTAAAGTATCATTAGGGGCCAAAACACGAACTCGCCTCCCTCATCTACGGCTTTCCGGTTCAGCGGGAGGAGCGATGACTTTGACCAATTAATTCTATAACCTGATAGTTTGCCATATTCTTCTATTACCTCTATGACATACGGGAGAATTTTCCATCCCTGATCCAGGAACAGAATCACGTCATCGGCATATAAGCTTATTTTATCGCTCACTCCCGCCACCCCAAAACCATCTATACAATTATCTAAGCGAATCCGGGAAGCCAATGGTTCAATAAAAAGAGCGAAGAGGAGAGGAGACAGGGGACAGCCCTGTCTCATCCCTCTCCGCATCATAACGGGGGAAGAGCTAATACCATTAACACTAATAGATGCAACTGGCTGTGCATATAGCATTTGAGTCATTTCCAGGAACGAATTCCCAAGGCCAAAATGGGACATTGTAGCCCACAAAAAGGTCCACTCCATCCTGTCAAACGCTTTTGCGGCGTCTAAAGACAGAATGGAGTGGTCTATACTGCCCCCAACAGACAAATTCAAATAAACCCTATATAGACTCATCTGTATTTGCCGTCCCGGGATAAAGCCCATCTGATTGGGGTGTACCAAACTCGCTATAACCCTCTTTAGACGATTGGCCCAAATTTTTGCGAAAATCTTGTAGTCCGTATTTAAAAGTGATATGGGTCTATATGACCCCATATCACACGGATCTTTCTCCTTTTTTAAGACCAAGATAATCACTGCCTCTCTAAATGATGGAGGTAAAGAGCAGCATGCGCGGGATTCATTCAGGACTAAAAGCAGGATCGGCAAAAGTACTTTAGCATGATACCTATATAGATCAAACGGCAATCCATCTGAGCCGGGGGCTGATTCATATTTTAGAGAGGAAAGGGTCGCCTGGAGTTCCTCTAAAAGAATGGGGGAGTCCAAGAGCTCTCTATCTTGAGAACATAACTGGGGGAGCTCTAATCTTTGAAGATATTGATCCATATCGGTACGACTAAGCGTAGACTCAGCTTTATAAAGGGCGGAATAATATCTCGCAAACTCCTCCCTTATCTCCACTGCAGAACTCACCCCAACACCCTGTAAGTTCCTAATTTCTCTTATACTGGAAGACTCTCTCTGGTTGGCCACCAGACGAGCCAAAAACCTGCCCATTTTACCAGATTCGCAGAAACGATTCTGGCCTTGAAATAGGAGCTTATGTTGTGCTTTTTTATATAGGAGCGTCTTAAGCTGTAAGTTGGCCTCTTTTAACTGATTAATGGATTGCTCCGTATAGGAGTCAATTAATGCGGCTCGCAAACTCCTTATTAAGTGTGTCAATTGTTGTTCCCTGCGCCGTACTTCCGCTCTAAACCTGTTAATTTTACTAAAGTATAAGCCCCTTATATGGGCTTTCAAAGCGTCCCACATGTAGTGAATATGTGCCGATCCTACATTAAAGTCCCAAAATTCCTGAATATCCTGGTCTATTCTGGATTGCTCCCCTATCACATCAAACCAGTGCGGGTTCAGTTTAAAAATTCTACCTGTATTAGGGGCCTCCGCAAATATAACAAGAACTGGGGAGTGATCCGAGATTCCATGAGGTTCATACCTCATTCTTAGGACGCGACCGCACAGATCCCGACTTGCAAATGCCAGATCTATACGGGACATAGAACCGAATGACTGGCTAAAACATGAGAAGATTTTTTTATTGACATAGAGGTGGCGCCAGATATCAACCAGCGCCAGCTCCTGGCATACAGCAGACAAGGGGGATCCCGCGCGGCCGCGCCCGGAGAACGACGAGAACCGATCCAGCTCAGGATCCGGTACTGCATTAAAGTCACCTGCCACTAATAGCGCACATTGATTTTTTGTGGATATATATTGGACTAACTGTGAAAACACTGTTGCATTAAATGGTGGGGGAATATAGATAAAAGCCAGTATGACCTCCTGCCCTTTCCAATACCCGTGGAGGAATACAAATCTCCCTTCTTTATCAATCAGGCTATCTAGCGGCTGATACTCCATCCCATGATGAATATATACGCTAACCCCTCTTGCATAAGAAGAGTAGCAAGCGTGGTACTCAAGAGAGGCCCATTTCCTTTTCAGTATGTAAATCCTGTCTAATGTAGCATGGGTCTCTAATAGTACCACAATCGCCGGCAGATGGCGGACCACGAGATCAAATACCACCGTCCTCTTCACCCTGTCTCCCAGCCCTCTCACATTCCAAAATAGAATGTTACACGGCATATCCTATGGATAAACAGAGTTTCTAACCCCCTCCCTTTCTTAACGGAGAGGCACGCATATCTGCACAGCGTCCGACGGCAGCCAATCCCTCCCTTAAACCCACCCCCAAAACAAACCCCTGCATGGTTGACAGGGCATTTCACAATACCCATCAACCTCTCTCCTACCACCAAACCTCCCTCCTGCCACCTCCCCTCATTAACCTCCCTCCTCACCCACCTTCCGTACTTTTCATAGGCCCTTTAGGTCCAACCATTGCACCGCTTCCGACTGTGTGGAAAAAAACCGCACAAAATCATTGTATACCACTCTCAATTTAGCGGGATATAACATTGAATAGGTAATCTTAGCTGCAATCAATCTTTTTTTCACATCAAAAAAAGATCTTCTTTTATTTTGGGTCTCTCGCGAGAAATCGGGAAAAATTGATATCAGATTACCGTTAAATTTTATATTTTCTACTTCTCTTTTGCGTCTAAGGACCCAATCCCGATCCTTTGTGCAAACAAATTTTGCAAGGATTGCCCTGGGAGGGGCCCCTGGAGGAGGTTTTTTGAAGGGGATTCTATGGGCTCTTTCCACACAGAAGGTAGATACATCATAGTCTGGTCCCAGACTTTCTACCAACCACTTCTGAATGAAATTTGACGGTTTATCCTGTTCTGCCCCTTCTGGAAACCCTACTAACCGCAGGTTATATCTACGAGACCTATCCTCCAGCTCTACCACTTTTCTTCTTAACCAAGAGCGGTCTTCATCTACCTCTTCTAGTCTGTTCTTTATTACACCGTTCTCTACGGTGACAGAGTTGACTGCAGACTCCAATTCCTTCACCTTTAGTCTCAACTTCGACATTTCGTCTCTTATTATGGTAACATCACCTTGAACTACTGCAAGGGAAGAAGTCAACTCTGCCACCGAAGTATTAGTAGCGTTTACTACTCCCAGTATATCCTGGAGTTTTTTTATTAATACTATCAAAACCTTCGATATGGGAGGAACTGCCCTTTGGTAAACCCCGTTCTAACTGATCCGTATTCTCTAATCCTGGCTCAATCTGAGAGGCAGATCTATGTACACCTCCTCTGGTTTTAGGTGGTGGTGACTTCAGAAATTTATCTAACCGGGCCTGTGGACTCCCCCCTGATCCTCCTTTTGGGGAGGTCACTCCTCCCGATTTGCGAAATTTTGGCGGCATTTTTATCTAAGTAAATAAGCTGCAGTTATACAGACACTTCAACGCCCCAACTATGGACCCAACTCAGCCCCACAAAAAGACGGTTATTGATAGTATCAAATACTCATAGGCAGGAGAAAGTAAATTACAGGAAAATATAGCCCCGAAAAAGAGCGGGTACTAGGTAGATGCACACCCCTACCCTCAAAATAGTTACAGACTAAAAAGATAGTTACATCCCTAAATATAAAATTATAAACGGTTACAGGTAATTATATAACAGTCATCACCTAGGGCAGGGAAAAGTACATAGCCACTAACAAACAAAATATAGTTGATAATCATTCTATAAGAATCATATATATGAAAGTGTGGCGGGACCACTAAATAACTATAACTTTTCATTCACCCCGCTATAATAACAGAAGCGCCCAAGTAAGTTTCCCCCTGACGACTGCAATTTTCACAGGGGCAATCCATCTAGACGGACCATCCAAATAAATAGATAAAGGGAGACCTAACATCTATCCATGGAAAAGGGTCCTCCTGGGCCTTGTCGCTTCATCTGTAGAGAAGAGGGGGGGGGGGGGATACCGTTCCTTAAGTTCCTTAAGTTCTTAAGTTCCCAGGACCCAGCTCCAACGACCACAGCGAGGCATACAGCTGGCAGGAATCCAACAAGGGCCACAGAAGGGCCACAGAAATTCCGAGAAGTATAATGCACCCCGACCTCACACCGCCCCCCGCAAACAACACCAAACCACTGCCGTCTCCAAAAGAATGTTAGTGTGTTAATAGATGGGAGATATCGCCGAATTCACCCGCCAGACACCAAACCCAGGCTCTCCACTCCACCCACGGACACCGCAGCTCAGAAACCCAGCAAGCTCACCAGCTCCAGCGCCCCCAATACCTCACAGGCAGCAGACCACATGCAGGCAAAACACAGGGACACCACCGATCAGAGGCAACGAACAACGTTAGGTGGGTCACAGCCGGCAGCGAACAAGGGGCAGAGCAAATACCATAGAGCGGGCCGCAGGCAGGCAGCGGATCAAGGCAGGCACCATAGGTCAGCAGCAGGCGGGAGGACGAAGCGGCAGGCAACAGATCGCATCCAGCAGCAGAAGACCGTCCAGGACAGGCAACAGACGGCAAGCCACGCCAAAGCAGATCGCAGCAGGCGGCAGGTCGAAGCGGCCGGCGGCAAGTCCCATCAGGCAAGTCAAGTCAGCAGGTTACTCTAGGCAGATCACGGTCCCATCGGTCCCATCTGGGCTCGATTAGCCAGGGCCAGTCAGGTCTAGGATCGGCGTTCCTGCGGTGGCACACATCCAGGAGCGAGGTGGGGAGAGAGAGGAGAGGGCAGCCAGAGGAGGAGCGCGGCACACCTACGTCATGCCGCTACCACGCACAGTCCCCCTGGAACTTCTGTTCTTGACATTGCAGCGGGAGAAAGGAGAAAGATACGCCCACAGGACAAGGGAAGACCCGCCTACTATAACTTAAAAAGCAAAGGTACTGGAGCCTATAACGGGAGAACGGCGCGGCGCCCGGGGATAATAGTAAGTGCAGTGAGATCCCCGGGCGCCGCTCTATATGGCAGAATACTCAGTTAACATAGTTTATACAGGTGAAAGGTCCTCTTTAAGCAACAGGTGGTTAACTAGTGAGGCTGGAAGCCAAGCCATTCAGGTTCCTGGCTCAGCGTCCAATCCCAGAGCAAGGGATTAGGGGATCTAAGTCTGCAACTCACCCATTTCTGGCTGTTGGTGATTGAGTATATATTCTAGCTCAGTTTACACCTAAGTTTTTTTTTACTTAACTCTAGACCTGTCCATTTACCGTCTGTGTACCTCTCATCTGCTGAACTGTCTTCTTCTGATCCTCATGGTATACTGACCGTGGCTAGTTCCTTGATTAACCTTTCATCTGGTGTTTGGTATCTGTCTCCCCTGGTTGTCATCTGGCTTTTCTACTACCCTTTGCACCTTGGTCATTTTGGTAGGTCTACTTCTGCAGAAATCGCCACCGTTTTTTACTACATTACTCCGCAGATATAACCTGGGTCACTAGCAGCTAAGTCTATCAGGTTTTGTGGCAGGCTCTAGTAAACAACTTAGGGGGTAGCCTTAGCTTCTTACCACCTGACTTGGTTAAAGTATAACTGTCATTGAAATATTTTTTGTAATATGTAGGGGAAATGACAAGGAAGTTTTTGCTATATACAGTGCATGCAAAATTGTGGGCACCCCTGGAAAAAAAAAAAAGACTGTTTCTGGCAACAGTTAAGCAAGTTGAAAATGAAATCCACAAAAGGCATAAAGTTAAAGGGGTTGTCCAAGTTATTTTAATTAATGACCTATCCTTAAGATAGGTTATCAATATCAGATTGGCGGGGGTCTGACAACCTTGCTGATCAGCCGGTTGAAGAGAAGGCATTTACTGTGCCAGCACTGCCTTCCCTTCATTGTCGAGTGGAGCGGTGGACCGTAGGCGCAAAGACACAACCAGAGTTTTTTTTATATAAACCAATAGTTTTTTTAATTATTGTTATAGTGATAACGCGTTTCGGGGTTTTGCGGACCCCTTTTTCAAGTCTAAAAAAAAAACACATATACACAAAATCACACAAATTAGAAACACACTGGTGTGCCTCAGGTTGCAAAAATGTCTGGTAAAAGAGATAATAATGGATAAAAAATGATACTAATAGTAGTGGTAACATGACCGTCACGAGTAATGATAGAAATAAAAGTAATAACATGACCGTCATGACTCCGAGGTCATAAATGGATAAAAAGGTACATAAATACGTAAATGCAAAGCTGTCAATGCAATAAGGGGTCAATAAATAGATATTGAGAACTAGGTATGAATTGTAAAAACAAGACATAAATAAAAAATAATGAATAAAAAATGTATATATGTGTAAATATAAACATACATATATAAGTATATAAGGATATATATCTCTCTAAAAATATACATACATATACAGGTCCTTCTCAAAAAATTAGCATATTGTGATAAAGTTCATTATTTTCTGTAATGTACTGATAAACATTAGACTTTCATATATTTTAGATTCATTACACACAACTGAAGTAGTTCAAGCCTTTTCTTGTTTTAATATTGATGATTTTGGCATACAGCTCATGAAAACCCCAAATTCCTATCTCAAAAAATTAGCATATTTCATCCGACCAATAAAAGAAAAGTGTTTTTAATACAAAAAAAGTCAACCTTCAAATAATTAAGTTCAGTTATGCACTCAATACTTGGTCGGGAATCCTTTTGCAGAAATTACTGCTTCAATGCGGCGTGGCATGGAGGCAATCAGCCTGTGGCACTGCTGAGGTGTTATGGAGGCCCAGGATGCTTCGATAGCGGCCTTAAGCTCATCCAGAGTGTTGGGTCTTGCGTCTCTCAACTTTCTCTTCCCAATATCCCACAGATTCTCTATGGGGTTCAGGTCAGGAGAGTTGGCAGGCCAATTGAGCACAGTAATACCATGGTCAGTAAACCATTTACCAGTGGTTTTGGCACTGTGAGCAGGTGCCAGGTCGTGCTGAAAAATGAAATCTTCATCTCCATAAAGCTTTTCAGCAGATGGAAGCATGACGTGCTCCAAAATCTCCTGATAGCTAGCTGCATTGACCCTGCCCTTGATAAAACACAGTGGACCAACACCAGCAGCTGACATGGCACCCCAGACCATCACTGACTGTGGGTACTTGACACTGGACTTCAGGCATTTTGGCATTTCCCTCTCCCCAGTCTTCCTCCAGACTCTGGCACCTTGATTTCCGGATGACATGCAAAATTTGCTTTCATCCGAAAAAAGTACTTTGGACTACTGAGCAACAGTCCAGTGCTGCTTCTCTGTAGCCCAGGTCAGGCGCTTCTGCCGCTGTATCTGGTTCAAAAGTGGCTTGACCTGGGGAATGCGGCACCTGTAGCCCATTTCCTGCACACGCCTGTACACGGTGGCTCTGGATGTTTCTACTCCAGACTCAGTCCACTGGTTCCGCAGGTCCCCCAAGGTCTGGAATCGGTCCTTCACCACAATCTTCCTCAGGGTCCGGTCACCTCTTCTCGTTGTGCAGCGTTTTCTGCCACACTTTTTCCTTCCCACAGACTTCCCACTGAGGCACCTTGATACAGCACTCTGGGAACAGCCTATTCGTTCAGAAATTTCTTTCTGTGTCTTACCCTCTTGCTTGAGGGTGTCAATGATGGCCTTCTGGACAGCAGTCAGGTCGGCAGTCGTACCCATGATTGCGGTTTTGAGTAATGAACCAGGCTGGGAGTTTTTAAAAGCCTCAGGAATCTTTTCCAGGTGTTTAGAGTTAATTAGTTGATTCAGATGATTAGGCTAATAGCTCGTTTAGAGAACCTTTTCATGATATGCTAATTTTTTGAGATAGGAATTTTGGGTTTTCATGAGCTGTATGCCAAAATCATCAATATTAAAACAAGAAAAGGCTTCTAAAATATACACTCACCTAAAGAATTATTAGGAACACCTGTTCTATTTCTCATTAATGCAATTATCTAGTCAACCAATCACATGGCAGTTGCTTCAATGCATTTAGGGGGGTGGTCCTGGTCAAGACAATCTCCTGGACTCCAAACTGAATGTCAGAATGGGAAAGAAAGGTGATTTAAGCAATTTTTAGCGTGGCATGGTTGTTGGTGCCAGACGGGCCGGTCTGAGTATTTCACAATCTGCTCAGTTACTGGGATTTTCACGCACAACCATTTCTAGGGTTTACAAAGAATGGTGTGAAAAGGGAAAAACATCCAGTATGCGGCAGTCCTGTGGGCAAAAATGCCTTGTGGATGCTAGAGTTCAGAGGAGAATGGGCCGACTGATTCAAGCTGATAGAAGAGCAACGTTGACTGAAATAACCACTCGTTACAACCGAGGTATGCAGCAAAGCATTTTTAAAGCCACAACACGCACAACCTTGAGGCGGATGGGCTACAACAGCAGAAGACCCCACCAGGTACCACTCCTCTCCACTACAAATAGGAAAAGGGGCTACAATTTGCACGAGCTCACCAAAATTGGACTGTTAAAGACTGGAAAAATGTTGCCTGGTCTGATGAGTCTCGATTTCTGTTGAGACATTCAAATGGTAGAGTCCGAATTTGGCGTAAACAGAATGAGAACATGTATCCATCCTCTGATGGCTACTTCCAGCAGGATAATACACCATGTCACAATGCTCAAATCATTTCAAATTGGTTTCTTGAACATGACAATGAGTTCACTGTACTAAAATGGCCCCCACAGTCACCAGATATCAACCCAATAGAGCATCTTTGGGATGTGGTGGAATGGGAGCTTCGTGCCCTGGATGTGCATCCCTCAAATCTCCATCAACTGCAAGATGCTATCCTATCAATATGGGCCAACATTTCTAAAGAATGCTATCAGCACCTTGTGGAATCAATGCCACGTAGAATTAAGGCAGTTCTGAAGGCAAAAGGGGGTCCAACACCGTATTAGTATGGTGTTCCTAATAATTCTTTAGGTGAGTGTATGAAAGTCTAATGTTTATCAGTACATTACAGAAAATAATGAACTTTATCACAATATGCTAATTTTTTGAGAAGGACCTGTATATATAAAAGTGTGAGGTGGGCGCTGGTTGGAATAAAGGCAGGATATTAAGATTAAATGGCGCCATAGCGGGTAATAAATAGTGGGTAATATATAGTGGATGGTAGATGACTGGTTTTAGGTGGTGCGTCTGGACGTAAATCCTGATGGTAGTGTGTAATGCCAATTAATTGGCAATTTCATGGTTAGTTAAGGGTTAAGCCGTGTGATCATTTGATTAGTCACAAGCAGACGCAAGATCAGGGTGCAATATAACTGCAGCGTCAGCCGTACAAATCTATGTGGTGGTAAGGGTGGAGTGAATCTAGACTGGTAGTACTTGGCATGGTAAGGGAAAGAAAGCATGAGATGGGGTGTAGTTGTTAAAGAGAGAGCTGAGGGCGAATGGCATGAAGAGGTTAAAGTGCAGAGGTGTCACGGCCATGGTCATGGTCGTGACTCTTAACCGCATGCAGTTGCCTGCGGTCTTGGTGTTGTTGTCAATCACAGGTGAGGGCTATAGTATGTTGCCTCACCTGTGGTTGCCGCTGGCAACATTGTGTATGTGGCTGAAGAGCAGCCTGAGCGGTGCTAGGCAGCTTGCTGCAGGAGGCATGCGGTTGCACCTGGCAACCTCTCTTTACTGGTGTGCCTTTTATCGGTGTGCACGGGGTGTTATATGTGTTGTGTGCACTTCCCCTTTAAGTTGGAAGGGTTAACTTCCTTCCTAGTGTGTGTGTGCACTGGGTGTGTCTGACTGTGGGTGTGGCTACTTGGCCCTATAAAGCCTCAGTGAAGGCAGTAGTCAGTGGGGGTGCTTCAGCCATGCTTGCTGGAGACATCCTCCTGCTTATTTACCATCTGCCAGTGAGGGCCACCCTGGTTGTCATAAACGTCATGTCTGGTATTAGTTTATGGTTTATCTGTTATTGCAGCATATGGTTTACTGGGTTCCCGTGTGATGTCTGTTGTGTGCTGTGTCCTTTTGTGTTGGTTGTGGATAGCAGCACTTGCACGTGGGTTCCAGGTTGAGTGTCTGTGGCAGGTAAGTGTGGTACTAGTCTCACTTGCCTGTCATTGCCATATGTCTGTTTATGTTTCCCCTTTCTATGTAGCTTGGCCAGTGAGACTCCTGTTCCTCCGTGTCTAGGAGGAACGGGTCGTCTTACCCTGCTCCTAGTCCAGGGCCACCCTGAGGGCGAGCAGGAATATCAGGTTCCGGAGTATGAGCCCTCCTATCTTCAGGGTTGGCTCATACGGATAGGAGACAGGGTCAGATTTAGGGATGCGTAGGAGGTGACCAGCTTCCTAATTCTCTGTCCTGGCCTTGCAGCGACTCCATCTACTGATACCGCACGGCTAAGGGTTTTCCCCATCCTCAGCCGTGACAAGAGGGATGTGAGCGGAGGGGAAAGATCGGTGCTGGGGGTCTTACCGGTGGAAGGAACCGCTGGTGGAGAGAGCGCTGCTTCCAGCTCCTGGCACGTGTGGCGTTCGGATGCTGTATGTTTTGAATTGCGCGCTGGGCCGGCTATAAGGGGGCGGAATGGGCGGGGACAGGGCCCCCGCCCCCACCACATCACCCAGGACCGCCCACGCCCCTCCCCCTATATCCATGCGCCGGAACCTCAGATCAGCCGTCCAACACGGCGACAAGCTCCGCCCACTTACACACCCATTCCACCATCTGGGCTAGCAGCCAGATCCGCCCCTTCAGGGCGGTCCAGCCATCGCTGCCCGTCCAGACCGACCCTGTCCCCGCCCATTCCTCCCTCTTATAGCCGGCCCAGCGCGCAATTCAAAACATACAGCATCCGAACGCCACACGTGCCAGGAGCTGGAAGCAGCGCTCTCTCCACCAGCGGTTCCTTCCACCGGTAAGACCCCCAGCACCGATCTTTCCCCTCTGCTTACATCCCTCTGCACTTTAACCTCTTCATGCCATTCGCCCTGAGCTCTCTCTTTAACCACTACACCCCATCTCATGCTTTCTTTCCCTTACCATGCCAAGCACTACCAGTCTAGGTTCCCTCCACCCTTACCACCACATAGATTTGTACGGCTGACGCTGCAGTTATATTGCACGCTGATCTTGCGTCTGCTTGTGACTAATCAAATGATCACATGGCGCCACCTAAAACCAGTCATCTACCATCCACTATATATTACCCACTATTTATTACCCGCTATGGCGCCATTTAATCTTAATATCCTGCCTTTATTCCAACCAGCGCCCACCTCACACTTTTATATATATGTATGTATATTTTTAGAGAGATATATATCCTTATATATGTATGTTTATATTTACACATATATACATTTTTTATTCATTATTTTTTATTTATGTCTTGTTTTTACAATTTATACCTAGTTCTCAATATCTATTTATTGACCCCTTATTGCATTGACAGCTTTGCATTTACGTATTTATGTACCTTTTTATCCATTTATGACCTCGGAGTCATGACGGTCATGTTATTACTTTTATTTCTATCATTACTCGTGACGGTCATGTTACCACTACTATTAGTATCATTTTTTATCCATTATTATCTCTTTTACCAGACATTTTTGCAACCTGAGGCACACCAGTGTGTTTCTAATTTGTGTGATTTTGTGTATATGTGTTTTTTTTAGACTTGAAAAAGGGGTCCGCAGAACCCCGAAACGTGTTGTCACTATAACAATGATAAAAAAAACTATTGGTTTATATAAAAAAACTTTGGTTGCGTCTTTGCGCCTACGGTCCACCTCGCCACTCGACCCCCGGTCCAGTGGAAATATACCCTATTCATTTACACAGACGGCGGCTTGGCCCCCGCCTAAGGGGAACGCGGACGGAATCGGCAGCATCGACCAGTGAGACTCAATCACTCCTATTTACCTCCATTTTAGTTGCACCGAACAATAGGTGCAACAACAACAGGTGAGCAGTACCACTCTTCCTGTTGTTTTGGAGGCTCGTTTTTTTACTTATTTACCCTATGAGCACCTTTTTCTTTCCTTGGCCATATTTTACTGTATTCCCTTCATTGTGTAACTACAAGAAGCCACCCCATTCACTTCTTTGGGACAGCTCCTTTCTATTCAAGTGTATAGGAATGAGCCATCCCATTGAAGTGACTGGGACGGCTTCTTGTATTTACACCTGCTCACCGCTGCTGTTGTGACGGCGGGAAGGTAAACAATGAAGAGAAGGCAGCGCTGGCATGACGCGTGCCTTCTCTACAACAAGCTGATTGGCGGCGGTGCCAGGTGTCAGACCCCCACCGATCTGATGTTGATTACCTACCTTGAAGATAGGTCATTAGTAAAATAACTTGGACAACCCTTTTAAAGATGACACATTCCCTTTATATTTTAAGCAAAATTCTTTTATTTTTTTTCATCTTTTGTATTTCTCAAAATAACAAAAAAGGTAAAGGGCCTGAAGCAAATTTTTTGGCATGATGCATGGTTAGTGTTTACTGCCTAACTAGAGTACGTTAAAAACACTTTATTTTGTTATATTAAAAAATTGTCTCCACATTAATAGGCTGATATGGTGAACTGGAACTGTTACAGACCAATTATATGCTGGTTCCTGAGTACACCCTACCACAAAAACTCCTTTATATTTAGGAGTATGAAAAGTAAGGGGTAAATCCTGTTATGGTCCTAAGAGCATAAAACTCACATCTGCACTAAACTCACAGGGCTGTAGACCCCTTGGATAGTGCTATTTAGGACATAACAACAGAAGGATTTTTCCCTGTTGGGGCTCAACAAAGGGGCGAGAGTCAGTCTGCACGTGTAATCTGTATTGCAGTCTAATGCTCGACGCGTTTCCCTTCCGACTATTGTCGGTAATTCATCAGGAGCATCGATACGGATGTTTGGCCGACACTCTGTACTGCTGAGGCGAAACGCGCGTCGAGGTCTCGCGCTCAGGGTCTGGTATCCACTTTACTACCATGTCTTCAGGTACATCCTGCTAACAGTACAGCCTCACATTTCCTATAGGGCACCTCCGTATGTATCCACAGTGGGTCCCTTAGTTCTAGGTGCATGTTATTTTTGAGATCTAGACATCTAATTCTTTTAGGACTTATCATTTTACTGGTCAGTTCCGGCGCCTATGCATTTTGGTATGTGTGTGATAGCTCACGGTTTACCAGGTTTGGTCACCTGTACCTTGTGTACATAGCCCTACTGTGGCGACCTCCTTATGTCACATTATCCTGGTTATCCTTGAGCTAGCAGCCTCAACCTAGGTTGTTGTACTTTCCTGTGTTTTACACTGCACAGGTTGATTGGTAGCTTTTTGGTGTCATCGGCCCTGTGCTTCTCCGTATACTGTATACCATCCTGTTGTCTCCCCATACTTTATATTTTATAATAAATGATTTTTTGATACTTTACTTCCACTTGTTTGTTTTAATCTATTCCGGATGTTGTACAAGTGGCAATTGTAGCTGTCTAGTCTGACAGAGCAGCCTTTGTGTAGGTTAATAATACTCTGTACTGCAACCCTGAATAATCTTGAATTTGCAGGTCAAAAAGTGACAAAGAATCCCACGGAAAGTGAGACAGACCTCTCATCTTCAGAATACGAAACCGATCCTGAGACGGGTTCTGCAACATATTATAAGAATCGTGGTAGAGGAAGAGGTAGAGGTAGAGGTAGAGATAGAGCCCGCAACCGAGGGACGTGGTAACGGTGAGGTGAGGTGGCATCGAGGAGGTTTTTTAGGGACAACCTTGGGGTCATTGGAACCGACCCAAGTGACGAGCGAGTACCCACTCAGAAACAGGAGAGGCAACTAAGGGTGTCAACATCCGCAGATACATCGCAGATTATCAACCTCTCCAAACGCGTCTTAACCACTGCTGAGATGACAGTCCTGAGTAAGGGCCTGTCGTTTGTGCCTGAATGTAGATTTAACCCCTTCACATGGGTGAAGGATATTAATCTATTTATCAGGAAATTGAAGTGGAAGAACAATGTGATAGGTTGGGTATTGATCAGGATGAACTCCCAGACGTGAGACTACTGGCTGGTCTCCTAGCAGATGGTGAAAGAGGCTTGGGTGAAGGGCCCTTTACTGATTTGAAACCAGCATCTAAAAAATATCCTCCAGTGGGAACCTATTCTCCTCTTGATGTTTTCCTTACTGTTGTCACTGAGAAAATACGATCCTTACATGTCCAGAGTCTTTACCCTAGGAACATAACAGAGCAGGAACAACTAGCATTAGTGCAACTACAGGGAGACTCAAGTATTGTGATAAAACCGTCAGACAAGGGGGGCAACACAGTAGTCCTCAATGTCAGCACATACATACAGATGTGCAAGAACATCGTTGATGACAGGACATGCTACATGAAGCTAGATCATAACCCTCTTGAGGCATCTAAAAACGAACTGAATCAAATTCTCAGTGGAGCGAAGGGGCGTAGATTGATAAGTGCGGGTGAACTTGCATACCTGCTACCCATGCACCAGACACTACCGGCCTTCTACAGTCTACCCAAGATACATAAGGGGACTGATCCCTTAAAGGGAAGGCCGATAGTGTCGGGAATTGGGAGTCTTACTGAGAGAATCAGCATTTATGTAGATAAAATCCTTAGGCCTTTTGTGTTCAGCCTGCCGTCCTTTGTTAGGGATTCTATGAGGAGATTAAATGATATCAGATGTGATAATGATACCCTCCTCGCCAGCCTGGATGTAGAAGCTTTGTATAGCTCCCTCCCACATCAACAAGGCTGTGAGGCGGTACAGACATTTCTACTGGAGAGAGGGTCTCATTTCCGTGAGCATAATGAGCTTGTAAAAACATTGCTCAACTTTATTCTGTACCACAATATTTTCATGTTTGACCGTTCTCTCTACCGCCAGCTCAGGGGGGTGGCGATGGGCAGTCCCTGTGCCCCCACCTTCGCCAACCTCTACCTGGGCTGGTGGGAAAGAGAGACGGTATTTAATGACGAGATGGAAGAATGGACCTCATTCATTTTACTATGGATGAGGTTCATTGATGATATATTCATCTTATGGAAAGGTACAAAGAAAAAGTTCGCTGACTTTCTATAGAAGCTGAATATAAATACTCTTGGCCTCTACTTCACATCAGTAATTGATGAAAAACATCTCACTTTTCTGGACCTCTCGATTGAAATTGACCCCTTTGGATATCTCAAAACAAAAGTGTTCCGCAAACCCACGGCCACTAATGCACTCTTGAGGTGGGAAAGTGGGCATCCACACGCACTCAAAAGAGGCATCCTGAAGGGGCAATACCTTAGAATGAGACGGAACTGTTCCCAGTGGTCTGATTTTAAGGTATCAGCAGATGACCTACAGAAACAGTTTGTGGAAAAGGGATACCCAAAACCTGTCTTAAAGGAGGCCTATCAGTATGCGGCTGCATGCGATAGGGAAAATCTCCTGCACCCCAAAAACAGGGCATCTGAGGATGCTCAATTACGCATCATAGGAACCTTTGATACGGCACACAAGGAGATACGTGCATTGTTGACTGAAAACTGGGACATTCTAAAAACTGACCCGGATGTTGGGCACCTTGTGGGTGGGCATCCTATGATAACATACCGTCGTGGGGGGAATATAAAGGATAAGGTGGTCCACAGTGCCTTTAACTCTCCTACCAATGAGACCTGGTTAGGGGCAAACATACCAAACGGCACATATAAATGTGGAAATTGCATAGCCTGTAAAGCTATTTTGAAAGGTGCACACTTTACCAGCGCAACCACAGGGCATAAATATAACATCAAATCCTTTATTAATTGTAAGACAGTTGGGGTGGTGTACCTCGCGACCTGCATTTGTGGATTACAATATGTAGGGAAAACTAAGCGCGAATTCAGGAGACGCATAGGGGAGCACCTATTGAAGATCAAAAGCCTTGGTGATACCCCTATTGCGCAACATGTGGCAACTAATCACCCCAAAACATCAGACTGTTTCAAATTTCAGGGGATTAAACATGTAAGACCACCTCCCAGGGGAGGAGATATTGATACACTCCTCCTCAGACAGGAGGCACAGTGGATTTTCACACTGAACACTGTCAAACCAAAGGGCCCGAATGATGCTATTTCATTCGCATGTTTTATCGAATGAATAACGGTGCCCCCTTTGGTCAGTATATGTGATATTTGAATAGATACGGTGTGCCCCCGATCACTCTCCCTCACTGTGATCTCTCTTTATCTGTCATATATGGAGACCATTTATGAGACAGAATCCAACTGTATCCCTTACAGCCTTGACACTTGACAGGAGTGTCAGTGGTTGACTTTTCTGCTATACATAGGGACTCCTGTGGGGCTGAATACAATTGAATCCATCACGTCTCTAGCGGGAATGTCATTGATTGACATTTCTGCTTACTTTCTGGTAACTACCTATGGCAGTTCTAGTTTCAACTAGTTCCGACTCTTCAGACACAGGATTTACCTGAATCTGAAGATATCCTATGGATTTCATGTCCCCGTCTTTGATAGTGACTCTAGCATATGTCACGATTACACACTCCCGATTGCCATAGCGACGAATGAAGACAGGAGGAGGCGGTGCCGACTAGAACGGCTGGGTGTGGATGGGCTGCCTGTCAATAGTTAGAGATGACGACAGCAGTAGGCGCGGCCGGCCTAGCAATCGTACGCCCATTGGATGCCTGTCAGAGACTTGGCAAGGAAAGGGGAGGAGATATCTCCATTTAACCAGCGCATACCTCGCTTGCGCTACGGCCACTACAGTGCCGGGAGGCTCGTTTGTTTGCTGAACGCACGCTATCAGAGGCGTGCAGTGTCTTTAGTCAGTAGATCCAAGTGTGTTTGGCGAGATTATTGCGCACCCACCATCAGGGTCGCAGTACAGAGTGTCGGCCAAACATCCGGATCGATGATCCTGATGAATTACCGACAATAGTCGGAAGGGAAGCGCGTCAAGCATTAGACTGCAGTACAGATTACACGTGCAGACTGACTCTCGCCCCTTTTTTGAGCCCCAACAGGGAAAAATCCTTCTGTTGTTATATCCTAAATAGCACTATCCAAGGGGTCTGTGAGTTTAGTGCAGATGTGAGTTTTATGCTCTTAGAACCATAACAGGACTTACCCCTTACTTTTCATACTCCTAAATATAAAGGTGTTTTTGTGGTAGGGTGTACTCAGGAACCAGCATATAATTGGTCTGTAACAGTTCCAGTTCACCCTATCAGCCTATTAATGTAAAGACAATTTTTTAATATAACAAAATAAAGTGTTTTTAACATACTCTAGTTAGGCAGTAAAGAGTATTCAATTAGTACGTCTACAATATTATCATACTCAAGTTACATGATGCATGGTTAGTACCTAGTAGCACCCCCTTTTTGGCAAGTTTGTAAATGCTACAATGATCTGTTGTTCGCGCCCCCCCCCCCCCTTCTGCCACGCTGTGATGAACTTCGGCGTCCGCATGCAATGGAGCCGCTCTAGATGCTGAAGTCCTCCCTGCTGATTGCACCTAGTGGAGGTGCCTACCTCCTGAGCTAGTGCTCCCCGGACTTGGGAGCTTTTGGGCTCTGTGGTTTCCTCCGTCTCCTCCATTCCATTACCGCACGTCTCTATCTGTCTCCGCCTTGTAGCGGTATTGCCTCCTGCCGCCTGGATCCACAAACGGGCCATCTCCTGCCTCCACTCTATCCCCATGGGGACTGGAAGGTTTGACTGTCTGTCTTTTTCAGCCTCCATTTGTCTTAATATATCTCCTGCCTCCTGGTTATATGAAAAAGATACCTCCAGTTCTCATGAATAAGCCACCTTCTATGAGGTTTTAAATTTGCCTTCTGGACACCTTTGAAGTTTACTAGTTATATATAATGACTGTTTATCGTTTGCTTTTCCAGCTATGTTTTTGATTTTGCTTTATATATGTACTGGACTGATTCGGATGAACTGTTGTTGAACTCTCTCAATTTATATAAGAATAACATTGGGAAATTATTTTGTACTTTTTTTCCTCTCTTTGTTTTTTATTTATCTCACTTAAACCTCATTTGGAGGAATTAAATATAATTGAATCTGAAGAGGGGGAAGGGGAGAAAGGAAAAAAATATATTATATATACAGTGTATATACAGTACAGACCAAAAGTTTGGACACACCTTCTCATTCAAAGAGTTTTCTTTATTTTCATGACTATGAAGGCATCAAAACTATGAATTAACACATGTGGAATTATATACATAACAAACAAGTGTGAAACAACTGAAAATATGTAATATTCTAGGTTCTTAAAAGTAGCCACCTTTTGCTTTGATTACTGCTTTGCACACTCTTGGCATTCTCTTGATGAGCTTCAAGAGGTAGCCCCCTGAAATGGTCTTCCAACAGTCTTGAAGGAGTTCCCAGAGATGCTTAGCACTTGTTGGCCCTTTTGCCTTCACTCTGCGGTCCAGCTCACCCCAAACCATCTCGATTGGGTTCAGGTCCGGTGACTGTGGAGGCCAGGTCATCTGGCGCAGCAACCCATCACTCTCCTTCATGGTCAAATAGCCCTTACTTTCAAAGTTTTCCCAATTTTTCGGCTGACTGACTTGTTTGTTATGTATATAATTCCACATGTGTTAATTCATAGTTTTGATGCCTTCAGTGTGAATCTACAATTTTCATAGTCATGAAAATAAAGAAAACTCTTTGAATGAGAAGGTGTGTCCAAACTTTTCGTCTGTACTGTATATAAAAAGAGAGGAAAGGGGAAAACAAATGGCCCCTAAGCAAAATAGACATTCAGCGGAACATTTGTCTCAAAAAACGGGGCAGAAAACACTGGAATCTGTAAAAATAGACCTGTTTTTAAAGTCCCCAAATGTAATTACAACAGCAGGACAAAAAGGGATGATTGATCCAAATGGTAAAAAAAAATGCTGGATTTAAAGTGAGCGAAGTAATGGAGGAGGATTCTCAGAATGAGTAGGTGAGGAGGGAAGAGCTGAATGATTCATCTATTGGAGAGTCTGCCCCATTAAAAGAAATTCTGACAGCGGTAAAAAAAAAAAAATGGAGATCTTATATAGAACATTTCAACGCAGCTGGGGGTAATTTAGACAGATGTGGTTCTGATAAGGGACGATGTCACCAAGATCCGGGACAGAGTCACAACTATAGAAAAAACTGTGTGGGTTTTGGAGAATGAGGTTAAAATATTTAAATCTGAAACTACTACATTGAGAATGGAGGTCAACATTCTTAAAAAGAAGGTGGTGGATCTGGAGGGTAGACCCAGGAGATGTAATTTGAGAATTCTGGGTCTACCCAAAGATTCTGAAGAAAAAAATCTTGACAAAATGATACAGACCTGAATTCAGGAAAAGTTTGGGAAGGAACATTTTTCTCCTCTGTTTCTGGTGGAAAGGGCACACCGGGTTCCAGGGGGCAAACTTATCCCTGGCAGACAGCCAAGGATGGTACTGGTGAAGATACTGACATCACGGGACATACACATGGTTTTGAGAAGAGCAAGGGAGTGTCCTCATATTGTATATAAGTGAAATAAATTGCTTTTTTCCCCCCGGATTTCTCAAGGGAGATCCAGGAGAAGAGACGCAGTTTTATGGTGGCAAAAAAGCGTTTACAGGAAAAGGACATTAGATATTCATTTGTTTATCCAGCTAAACTGCGAATAATAATTATAAGTGAAACTCATTTTTTTGAGACTGTGGATTCCGCTATAGACTGGAATAATATCCAAGCGTTTTTTTTTTTTTTCATAATCTCTTCTTCCTTTTTATGTTTTTGTTTTTCTACTTTAGATGTCGGTGGGACAGGGGGGGAGGGGGTGGGGTGTTCTTAGGTGAGAGATCTGTGCAGTGATGTGGGAGATCAAGAAGTGTGGGGGTGAAAAGTGTGGGATGGGTTGCGATGTGTCTCCTAAGATGGTGTGGTTGGGGGGCGGTGACTTGGAATACATATATTAAGGGAATCTGCTGGCTGGTCTAGATGGTAATTAGAATTTTTACGTGGAATGTGCGAGGCCTTGGGGATAAGATTAAAAGACAGGCAGTTTTTGACCAGGTTTAGAGACATCTACCAGCGATCGTTTGCTTGATTGAGACGCATGCTACCGAGGAGTTGGTTCTGCGAAGCGGTAGGGGATGGGCTGCGCAGACTTATCATTCTACCTTTACTAGTTATTCAAGAGGTGTTACAGTTATGATCCATAGGGGGATGGATTTTAACTGCCAGGCATCCTCTATCGATAACCAAGGGAGGCTTGTTTTTCTTTATGGGAAACTTTCTGGAAGATTGTGTATTCTGGCCTTTCGTTTATATCCCGCCCACTTTTTCTTTATATGTACTAAACTGCCTATTAACTTTTGTGGACCAGTGGCCTGAATGTCCCTCGCTGGTTATTGGGGACTTCAACTGTGTAATGAATCCAGAAATAGATAGGATTTCTGTGGGGGGAGATACTTATACTCCAGCTCAAGGGTCCCCTCTGGCACGATTTTGTTCAGAAGCAGGCTACGTGGATGGATGGGAAAGGGCAGGAAAAGGGAAAAGAGCTTATTCCTGTATAATTAAAGGGAACCTGTCAGCAGTTTTATGGTGTCCTAACTAAGGGCAACATAAATAAGTGACTGATTCTCTTAGCAAAATGCTGGGTCACTTTCTTTAATTGACCGAGTCAATCTGCCAACATCTTGTATTGAAAAGCTCCAGCTGATAATTATGAGTCATGAATATTTATGAGCTCCTGACTCTCCCCGCCCACCTGCTGCTGAATGACAGTTTTTTTTCCATATGAACCAGCAGCAGGTGGGCAGGGGAGTGGCTATAGCTCTGAATTAAATATACGCTGGACTCAATGACATCACGCTGGACTCAAATCAGCTCATTGGCATGCGGCATCTTTGTGTGTATATTATGAGGTAACCATCTGAATACATCTAAGGCACTTTTTAGTAGTTAATGATTGTATATAATTAGTTAGATTATAATCAAATATCCACATGACAGGTTCCCTTTAAAGCTCACTTATCATAGAGATAAGAACTTGGAGGTGATAGGATGGAACATCTATAACTGTACATCAACATTATTCTTTCTATGATAGGACAGAGCCATTCAAAAGTGCTCCTTATCATTAAAGAGGTTGTCCTTTTGTTGGAATTTATTCCAGATGCAACGTTTCAGCTGAAGAGCCTTTGTCAAGCATGCTTAACCCTTTCAAGACCAAGCCATTTTTCACCTCCATGAGCACATCTAATTTTGCAAATCTGACGTGTTACTTTATTACTTTATGCTATTAACTTTGGAATGCTTTTACTTATCCAAACTATTCTGAGATTATTTTCTCGTGAAACATTGTACTTCATGAGAGTTATAAATTTGAGTCAATATATTTCACCCTTTATTTATGAAAAAATCTAAAATTTACCCAAAAATTTAAAAAAATTCGCAATTTTAAAAATTTCTCTGCTTTTAAAACAGAAAGCGATACCTTTTAGAATATTTATGACTTAACATTCCCCAAATGTCTACTTTATGTTGGCATAATTTTGTAAATGTCATTTTAATTTTTAAGGACGTTAGAAGGCTTAGAATTTTAGAAGCAATTCTTAAAATTTTTAGGAAAATATCCAAAACCCACTTTTTAAGGACCAGTTCAGGTCTGAAGTCACTTTGTGTGGCTTACATAGTGGAAACCCCCCATTAATGACCCCATTGCAGAAACTACACCCCTCAAGTTACTCAAAACTGATTTTACAAACTTTGTGATGAAAAACAACATGGGTTTACTTCAGGGAGATCATGTCAAACAAATCTTATAGATTTTTTTGACTGGGTGACTAAAATAATAGACGGTCGAGGTGCAGTAGACATCGCATATCTAGATTTTAGTAAGGCTTTTGACACTGTCCCACATAGAAGACTTATCAATAAACTGCAGTCATTGAGCATGGACTCCCATATTGTTGAGTGGATTAGGCAGTGGCTGAGTGACAGACAACAGAGGGTTGTAGTCAATGGAGAACATTCAAAACAAGGTCATGTTACCAGTGGGGTTCCACAGGGATCTGTACTGGGACCAATTTTGTTTAATATCTTCATAAGTGATATTGCAAAAGGCCTCGATGGTAAGGTTTGTCTTTTTGCTGATGACACAAAGATATGTAACAGGGTTGATGTTCCTGGAGGGAAACGCCAAATGGAAAAGGATTTAGGAAAACTAGAAGAATGGTCAGAACTCTGGCAACTGAAATTTAATGTGGATAAGTGCAAGATAATGCACCTGGGGCGTAAAAACCCAAGGGCAGAATATAGAATATTTGACACAGTCCTGACCTCAGTATCTGAGGAAAGGGATTTAGGAGTAATTATTTCAGAAGACTTAAAGGTGGGAAGACAATGTAATAGAGCAGCACGAAATGCCAGAAGAATGCTTGGATGTATAGGGAGAGGTATAAGCAGTAGAAAGAGTGAAGTGCTTATGCCGCTGTACAGAACACTGGTGAGACCTCACTTGGAGTATTGTGCGCAGTACTGGAGGCCATATCTCCAGAAGGATATAGATACTCTAGAGAGAGTTCAGAGAAGAGCTACTAAACTAGTACATGGATTGCAGGATAAAACTTACCAGGAAAGGTTAAAGGACCTTAACATGTAAAGCTTGGAAGAAAGAAGAGACAGAGGGGATATGATAGAAACTTTTAAATACATAAAGGGAATCAACTCGGTAAAGGAGGAGAGCATATTAAGGGAGCATTCACACGACCGTGTTTTTCTTCCGTGTCCGTTCCGCGTCCGTTCCGCAATTTTGACGGACAATGCACGGACCCATTCATTTCTATGGGTCCGTGAAAATTGCGGTATGCCTTTTATTCTCATCCGTGTGCTGTCTGTTCCGTGTCCGTTTTTTTTTTTTTAGAACATGTCCTATACTTGGCCGCAAATCACGGTCCGTGGCCCCATAGAAAGTCATTGGGTCCGTGAAAAACGGATAGCACACGGAAATGCATCCGTGTGTCATCCGTTTTTAACGGACCCCTGGACTAAAAACATTCTAGGAAACCCCATTTCAGTCCCATTTCAGTTTTTTGTGGACCGTGAAAAACGGATGACACACGGAAGCACCACGTCCGTATTATACGGACTTGCGGAATGGAAAAGGAAAGATAACTGAAGACATACGGAACACACGGATCCGTGATTTACGGACCGCAAAACCAACACGGTTGTGTGAATGCTCCCTTAAAAGAAGAAAAACTACCACAAGAGGACACAGTTTTAAATTAGAGGGGCAAAGGTTTAAAAGTAATATAAGGAAGTATTACTTTACTGAGAGAGTAGTGGATGCATGGAATAGCCTTCCTGCAGAAGTGGTAGCTGCAAATACAGTGAAGGAGTTTAAGCATTCATTCCTTCATATAAGATAGGGCCAGGGACTATTCATAGGATTCAGATATATTGGGCAGACTAGATGGGCCAAATGGTTCTTATCTGCCGACACATTCTATGTTTCTATGTTTCTATGTTAACCCTTTAGGTGTTCCACAAGAATGAAAGGAAAATGGAGATGAAATTTCAAAATTTTACTTTTTTGGCAGATTTTCCATTTTAATTCATTTTATTTATTTAACACATCGAGGGTTAACAGCCAAACAAAACTTAATATTTATTACCCTGATTCTGCGGTTTCCAGAAACACCCCACATGTGGTGGTAAACTGCTTTAAGGGCACACGGCAGGGCGCAGAAGAAAATGAACGCCATATGGTGTTTGGAAGGCAGATTTTGCTAGACTGACCCCATTATGGAAACTAGGGGATAAGGTGCCAGTTTTATTGGTACTATTTTGGGGTACATATGATTTTTAATTGCTCTATATTACATTTTTTTTGAGGCAAGGTAACCAAAAAATGGTTGTTTTGGCAGTTTTTATTTTTTACAAGATTCATCTGACAGGGTATATCATGTGCTATTTTTATAGAGCAGGTTATTATTGACGCAATGATATAAAATATGTCTACTTTGTTTGTTTGTTTCAGTTTTACATAATAAAGCATTTTTGAAAAAAACAAATTATGTTTTTGTGTCTCCATTTTCTGAAAGCCTTATTTTTTTAAATTTTCTGCCGATTGTCTTGTGCAGGCGCTCGTTTTTATTGGAACCATTTATACTTTTATAGAGCTGGTTGTTATGGACGCGGCGATACCAAATATGTATAATTTTTTTAATTTATTTCATTTTAACACAATAATAGCATATTTGAAACAAAAAAAATGATGTTTTAGTGTCTCCATGTTCTAAGAGCTATAGTTTTTTTTAATTTTATAAGCGATTTTCTTATGTAGGAACTCATATTTTGAGGGATGAGGTTATGGTTTTATTGGTACCATTTTGGGGGACATAAGCCTTTTTAAATTGCTTGGTGTTGCACTATTTGTGATGTAAGGTGACAAAAATGGCTTTTTTTACACAGTTTTCTTTTTTTTTTTATGGTGTTTATCGGATGGGGTGGATCATGTGATATATTTATAGAGCCAGTTGTTACGGACGTGGTGATACCTAATATGTGTAGTTTATTTTTTTATTTTTTATCTCTTATAAATGAGCGGATATAAGAAAAGACAATTTTCTTCTTCTTTTTTTTTTTTACTTTTTTCTTGAAGATCCAGTGGGGCTGATGACTGTACTATACTTTGCAATGCTCTTACATTGCAAAGTATAGTACTAACAGGTTTCCTGATAGATGGCAACACTGGACGTCTTTGGCAACCATCGGGCCGCTGCCATCGCAGCGCGGCAGTCTGTTGGTTGAGAGAGGGAGCCCCTTCCTTCTATTAACCCCTTGGATGCCACTGACCATGGCATCTAAGGGGTTACAGCAGTGTAAGCATACAGCTGACACTCGCTGCTGATGGTGGCTGCTCAGGAACGGAACTGCCGCTATCACAAATAGCAGGGGAACAGAGCAGGGGGACCCACCAGGGGAGAGGGGGGGGGGTCAAAATGGGGGCAGGGTCGACACAGATGGGGGCAGAGCCGGCATGGAGGAAACACATCCCACAGCCACAATGTACGGAGAATGGCTGGCACAGATGGGGCACCCAGACACCAGGGAGCAGCAGGCAAAACATCAACGGGCAGACAGGCCACATCACGGGGCAGAAAGCGGGGGCACAAAGTAGGGCATGGAGCAGCAAGTGCCTGACTTCAGGCTCCGATCTGCAGAGTGCAGATCAGAGCCTGAAACCGGCATTTTTACACTGCCGTGATCCGATTGGTTAGTCTGCAGAGACTAACCAATCGGAGCGATCGCAGGCAAGGGACCACTCTCATTGGTCCCTTGCCGGCATTACTGGACTATATGCTGTCCTTGACAGCGGCAGTCATAGGGAAAAAGCTTTAATCCAAGCGTTTTGCAGTGCTTGGATTAAAGAGCTGCCAGAACGTTTATACACTTGCTAGCTGCACGGGGAACGTATATAGCAGTATGGCAGTCGGGAAGGGGTTAACAAAGGCTCTTCAGCCGAAATGTTGCATCTGAAATAAAGTCTAACAAAAGGACGTGCTGTCTCCATACTTCTTTTTGTATACGCGGACTATTCTGTGGATTGGTTGTCGGTATCTAAACAGTGAGTGTCCCACATCTGGGACCTCCACCGATCAGCTGTTTGAGAAGGCATTGCCTCTCCTGTAAGTGCTGCAGCCTTAACCTTGCTCACCAAGCACAGCGCTGTACATTATATAGCGGCTGTGCTTGGTATCGCAGCTCATTCCCATTCACTTCTATGGGGCTGAGCTGTGCCTAAACCACGTGACCGATGAACATCTCGTCACTGGCCTAGGAAAAGAGGATAGGTCATCAGTATATAAGTCTTGGAAAACCCCTTTAACCACCTCAGCCCCCAGTGCTTAAACACCCTGAAAGACCAGGCCACTTTTTACACTTCTGACCTACACTACTTTCACCGTTTATTGCTCGGTCATGCAACTTACCACCCAAATTAATTTTACCTCCTTTTCTTCTCACTAATAGAGCTTTCATTTGGTGGTATTTCATTGCTGCTGACATTTTTACTTTTTTTGTTATTAATCGAAATTTAACGATTTTTTTGCAAAAAAATGACATTTTTCACTTTCAGTTGTAAAATTTTGCAACGAGATCCATATATAAATTTTGCTCTAAATTTATTGTTCTACATGTCTTTGATAAAAAAAAAATGTTTGGGTAAAAAAAAAATGCTTTGGGTAAAAGTTATAGCGTTTACAAACTATGGTACAAAAATGTGAATTTCCGCTTTTTGAAGCAGCTCTGACTTTCTGAGCACCTGTCATGTTTCCTGAGGTTCTACAATGGCCAGACAGTACAAACACCCCACAAATGACCCCATTTCGGAAAGTACACACCCTAAGGTATTCGCTGATGGCCATAGTGAGTTCATAGAACTGTTTATTTTTTGTCACAAGTTAGCGGAAAATGATGATTTTTTTTTTTTTTCTTACAAAGTCTCATATTCCACTAACTTGGGACAAAAAATAAAAACTTCTATGAACTCACTATGCCCATCACGAAATACCTTGGGGTCTCTTCTTTCCAAAATGGGGTCACTTGTGGGGTAGTTATACTGCCCTGGCATTCTAGGGGCCCAAATGTGTGGTAAGGAGTTTGAAATCAAATTCTGTAAAAAATGACCTGTGAAATCCGAAAGGTGCTCTTTGGAATATGGGCCCCTTTGCCCACCTAGGCTGCAAAAAAGTGTCACACATCTGGTATCTCTGTATTCAGGAGAAGTTGAGGAATGTGTTTTGGGGTGTCATTTTACATATACCCATGCTGGGTGAGATAAATATCTTGGTCAAATGCCAACTTTGTATAAAAAAATGGGAAAAGTTGTCTTTTGCCAAGAGTTTTCTCTCACCCAGCATGGGTATATGTAAAATGACACCCCAAAACACATTCCCCAACTTCTCCTGAGTACGGAGATACCAGATGTGTGACACTTTTTTGCAGCCTAGGTGGGCAAAGGGGCCCACATTCCAAAGAGCACCTTTCGGATTTCACAGGTCATTTTTTACAGAATTTGATTTCAAACTCCTTACCACACATTTGGGCCCCTAGAATGCCAGGGCAGTATAACTACCCCACAAGTGACCCCATTTTGGAAAGAAGACACCCCAAGGTATTCCGTGAGGGGCATGGCAAGTTCCTAGAATTTTTTATTTTTTGTCACAAGTTAGTGGAAAATGATGATTTTTTTTTTTTTTTTTTCATACAAAGTCTCATATTCCACTAACTTGTGACAAAAAATAAAAACTTCCATGAACTCACTATGCCCATCAGCGAATACCTTGGGGTCTCTTCTTTCCAAAATGGGGTCACTTGTGGGGTAGTTATACTGCCCTGGCATTCTAGGGGCCCAAATGTGTGGTAAGGAGTTTGAAATCAAATTCTGTAAAAAATGACCTGTGAAATCCGAAAGGTGCTCTTTGGAATATGGGCCCCTTTGCCCACCTAGGCTGCAAAAAAGTGTCACACATCTGGTATCTCTGTATTCAGGAGAAGTTGAGGAATGTGTTTTGGGGTGTCTTTTTACATATACCCATGCTGGGTGAGATAAATATCTTGGTCAAATGCCAACTTTGTATAAAAAAATGGGAAAAGTTGTCTTTTGCCAATATATTTCTCTCACCCAGCATGGGTATATGTAAAATGACACCCCAAAACACATTCCCCAACTTCTCCTGAGTACGGAGATACCAGATGTGTGACACTTTTTTGCAGCCTAGGTGGGCAAAGGGGCCCATATTCCAAAGAGCACCTTTCGGATTTCACTGGTCATTTTTTACAGAATTTGATTTCAAACTCCTTACCACACATTTGGGCCCCTAGAATGCCAGGGCAGTATAACTACCCCACAAGTGACCCCATTTTGGAAAGAAGAGACCCCAAGGTATTCGCTGATGGGCATAGTGAGTTCATGGAAGTTTTTATTTTTTGTCACAAGTTAGTGGAATATGAGACTTTGTATGAAAAAAAAAAAAAAAATCAGCATTTTCCACTAACTTGTGACAAAAAATAAAAAATTCTAGGAACTCGCCATGCCCCTCACGGAATACCTTGGGGTGTCTTCTTTCCAAAATGGGGTCACTTGTGGGGTAGTTATACTGCCCTGGCATTTTCCAGGGGCCCTAATGTATGGTAAGTAGGTAAATGACCTGTGAAATCCTAAAGGTGCTCTTTGGAATATGGGCCCCTTTGCCCACGTAGGCTGCAAAAAAGTGTCACACATGTGGTATCGCCGTATTCAGGAGAAGTTGGGGAATGTGTTTTGGGGTGTCATTTTACATATACCCTTGCTGGGTGAGAGAAATATCTTGGCAAAAGACAACTTTTCCCATTTTTTTTATACAAAGTTGGCATTTGACCAAGATATTTCTCTCACCCAGCATGGGTATATGTAAAATGACACCCCAAAACACATTCCCCAACTTCTCCTGAGTACGGCGATACCAGATGTGTGACACTTTTTTGCAGCCTAGATGCGCAAAGGTGCCCAAATTCCTTTTAGGAGGGCATTTTTAGACATTTGGATACCAGACTTCTTCTCACGCTTTGGGGCCCCTAGAATGCCAGGGCAGTATAAATACCCCACATGTGACCCCATTTTGGAAAGAAGACACCCCAAGGTATTCAATGAGGGGCATGGCGAGTTCATAGAGATTTTTTTTTTTTTGCACAAGTTAGCGGAAATTGATATTTTTTATTTTTTTCTCACAAAGTCTCCCGTTCCGCTAACTTGGGACAAAAATTTCAATCTTTCATGGACTCCATATGCCCCTCACGGAATACCTGGGGGTGTCTTCTTTCCGAAATGGGGTCACATGTGGGGTATATATACTTCCCTGGCATTCTAGGGGCCCTAAAGCGTGAGAAGAAGTCTGGAATATAAATGTCTAAAAAATGTTACGCATTTGGATTCCGTGAGGGGTATGGTGAGTTCATGTGAGATTTTATTTTTTGACACAAGTTAGTGGAATATGAGACTTTGTAAGAAAAAAAAAAAATAATTCCGCTAACTTGGGCCAAAAAAATGTCTGAATGGAGCCTTACAGAGGGTGATCAATGACAGGGGGAGTGATCAATGACAGGGGGGTGATCAATGACAGGGGGGTGATCAGGGAGTCTATATGGGGTGATTACCACAGTTATTGATCACCCCCCCTGGAAGGCTCCAGGGAGACGCCTGTATGTGTTTTGCGGATCCGATCCATCTATCAGTGGATCCGTAAAAATCATGCAAACATCTGAATGGAGCTTTACAGGGGGTTGATCAATGACAGGGGTGTAATCAATGACAGGGGGGTGATCAGGGAGTCTATATGGGGTGATAACCACAGTCATTGATCACGCCCCTGTAAGGCTTCATTCAGACGTCCGGATGCGTTTTGCGGATCCGATCCATCTATCAGTGGATCCGTAAAAATCATGCGGACATCTGAATGGAGCTTTACAGGGGGTTGATCAATGACAGGGGTGTAATCAATGACAGGGGGGTGATCAGGGAGTCTATATGGGGTGATAACCACAGTCATTGATCACGCCCCTGTAAGGCTTCATTCAGACGTCCGTATGCGTTTTGCGGATCCGATCCATCTATCAGTGCATCCGTAAAAATCATGCGGACATCTGAATGGAGCTTTACAGGGGGTTGATCAATGACAGGGGTGTAATCAATGACAGGGGGATGATCAGGGAGTCTATATGGGGTGATAACCACAGTCATTGATCACGCCCCTGTAAGGCTTCATTCAGACGTCCGTATGCGTTTTGCGGATCCGATCCATCTATCAGTGCATCCGTAAAAATCATGCGGACATCTGAATGGAGCTTTACAGGGGGGTAATCAATGACAGGGGGGTGATCAGGGAGTCTATATGGGGTGATAACCACAGTCATTGATCATGCCCCTGTAAGGCTTCATTCAGACGTCCGGATGCGTTTTGCGGATCCGATCCATCTATCAGTGCATCCGTAAAAATCATGCGGACATCTGAATGGAGCTTTACAGGGGGGTAATCAATGACAGGGGGGTGATCAGGGAGTCTATATGGGGTGATAACAACAGTCATTGATCATGCCCTTGTAAGGCTTCATTCAGACGTCCGGATGCGTTTTGCGGATCCGATCCATCTATCAGTGGATCCGTAAAAATCATGCGGACGTCTGAATGGAGCTTTACAGGGGGTAATCAATGACAGGGGGGTAATCAATGACAGGAGGGTGATCAGGGAGTCTATATGGGGTGATCACCACAGTCATTGATCACGCCCCTGTAAGGCTTCATTCAGACGTCCGGATGCGTTTTGCGGATCCGATCCATCTATCAGTGGATCCGTAAAAATCATGCGGACGTCTGAATGGAGCTTTACAGGGGGTTGATCAATGACAGGGGGGTAATCAATGACAGGGGGGTGATCAGGGAGTCTATATGGGGTGATCAGGGGCTAATAAGGGGTTAATAAGTGACAGGGGGGTGTAGAGTAGTGTAGTGGTGCTTGGTGCTACTTTACTGAGCTACCTGTGTCCTCTGGTGGTCGATCCAAACAAAGGGGACCACCAGAGGACCAGGTAGCAGGTATATTAGACGCTGTTATCAAAACAGCGTCTAATATACCTGTTAGGGGTTAAAAAAAACACATCTCCAGCCTGCCAGCGAACGATCGCCGCTGGCAGGCTGGAGATCAACTCTCTTACCTTCCGTTCCTGTGAGCGTGCGCGCCTGTGTGCGCGTGTTCACAGGAAGTCTCGCGTCTCGCGAGATGACGCATATATGCGTGACTGTGCGCAGCGCTGCCACCTCCGGAACGCGATCCTGCGTTAGGCGGTCCGGAGGTGGTTAAAGGGATTCTGTCACTTCGTTTTAGGTTTTAGAGCTGCGAACATGCACAGCTAGATCGCCGCTAGCATGTCCGCAATATACCTGTCCCATAAAGTGGTGTCACGCTGCAAGAAAATTTAGACAGTGATGGCTATCCTCCGGCACTCCAGCTGTGGTGAAACTACGACTCCTAGCATGCTCCATTCATTTCTATGGAGTTCTGAGAACAGCCAAGCATCTTAGGAGTCGTAGTTTTACCACAGCTGGAGTGCTGGAGGTTAGCCATCACAGGACTAGCACATCCAAAGTCACAGGTGCACATCCATAAAGCTAACATGTAGACAGCAAACAAAATATGGCAGCACACTGTTGTACATGCAAACGATGGAACTAGGGATTAGAGATTATTCTCGATTACATTGTTACTATACTTCTTATACATGATAAATGGAAGCTCTTCACGTACATATTTGATCAAATGTGTGTCGTGCCCATCTACCAAGGTGGCTTAGGCCTCATGCACACGACCGTTGTGTTTTGCGGTCCGCAAAACACGGATGGCGTCCGTGTGCATTTCGCAATGTGCGGAACGACACGGACAGCCATTAATATAACTGCCTATTCTTGTCCGCAAAACGAGGACAAGAATAGGACAGGTTATATTTTTTTTGCGGAGCTACGGAACAGAGCAACGGATGCGGACAGCACACAGAGTGCTGTCCGCATCTTTTGCGGCCCCATTGAAGTGAATAGGTCCGCATCCGAGCCGCCAAAACTGCGGCTCGGATGCGGACCAAAACAACGGACGTGTGCATGAGGCCTTAGGCGGAGTTCACACATCAGTTGTTTGATCAGTTATTTCCATCAGTGATTGTGAGCTAAAACCAGTAGTGAAGCCTATACAGGTATGGCTACTTTCACACTAGCGTTCGGAGCGGATCCGTCTGATGTTTCATCAGACGGATCCGCTCCGATAATGCAGACGTTTGCATCCGTTCAGAACGGATCCGTCTGCATTAAAACTTAGAAAATTTTCTAAGTGTGAAAGTAGTCTGAGCGGATCCGTTCAGACTTTACATTGAAAGTCAATGGGGAACGGATCCGCTTGAAGATTGAGCCATATAGTGTCATCTTCAAGCGGATCCGTCCCCATTGACTTACATTGTAAGTGTGGACGGATCCGCTCGCCTCCGCACGGCCAGGCGGACACCCGAACGCTGCAAGCAGCGTTCAGGTGTCGGCTCACTGAGCGGAGCGGAGGCTGAGCGCTGGCAGGCGGATGCATTCTCAGTGGATCCGCCTCCACTGAGAATGCATTGGGGCCAGAAGGATACGTTCGGGGCCGCTCGTGAGCCCCTTCAAACGGTGCGCACGAGCGGACACCCGAACGCTAGTGTGAAAGTAGCCTATAAGGTATAATGGAAAGATCTGTTCTGTGTTTAGAGCCGCACCTGGTTTTGGCTCATAATAACTGATGGAAATAACTGATCAACTAGCTGAAGTGTGAACTCAGCCTTAGGCTACTTTCACATCTGCGTTTTCCTTTCCGCTATTGAGATCCATCATAGGATCTCAAAACCAGAGGAAGGTGCTTCAGTTTTGTCCCCATTCATTGTCAATAGGGACATAACCGAACTGGACAGAGTGCAGAAGAAGTCATTCTGTTCCTTTCCCATGACGCACGCAAAAGCGCTGCAAGCAGCATTATTGAGTGCTTCATGGGATACACAGCAAGACTGATCCAGCATGAAACATATAAAGTATAAATCAATGGTGTCAGATCCGTTTTCTCGGACACAAAAGAAGACGGATCCTGCGCCTATTGACTTACAATGGTTTTAGTGCCGGGATCCGTCTGCATCATAACGGATGCAGCCGATTGTATTATCAGTAACGGAAGCGTTTGCTCATCAATGACGAATCCAGCAAAAATGCAGATGTGAAAGTAGCCTAAGGCCTCATGCACACGACCGTTGTTGTGTTCCGTTCCGCAAAATGGGGTCCCGTTGTTCCGTGATCCATTTTTGTTTCCGTGTGTCTTCCGTTTTTTCACGGTCCCATTGACTTGAATGGGTCCGCGAACTGTTTTCCGTGAAAAAAATAGGACAGGATATATTTTTTGGACGGACTGGAACCACGGATCACGGAAGCGGATGGCAAACGGTGCATTAGCCGAGTTTTCAACGGACCCATTGAAAGTCAATGGGTCCGCAGAAAATCACGAAAAATGGAACAACGGACACGGAACACAACAACGGTCGCGTGCATGAGGCCTAATACAGATGGGTACCTAACACTAACAGAACTGCCTCTTATGGGACTAATTTAAGCCTACACATGTTTGATGCGCCCAAAAAAAGTTTGATCCAAAATTTGCGTGAAGAGCTTCTATTTTTCATGTATAACAAGTATGGTAACAATGTAATCCAGAATAATCTAATCCCTAGTTCCATTGTTGGCATGTATAACAGTGTGCTGCCATCTTTTTTTGCTATCCTAAAGATAAACCATGAATGTAAAATTATACAACCCCTTTAAAGGGAACCTGTCATCAACTTTATGCTGCCCATACTAACGGCAACAACACCAAATAAACAAAGGGACACACATATAAGATAGTCGCAAATTTTTATTAAGTAATTGACATTACAAAAGACATAAAAGAATGATAATATTAGCAGCAGCAATGCAGACAAGCGCTACGAGAAGCAGCTCATTTGTCAGATAGAGGGTATGCCTGATCCTAGTACAGGGGGAACATAAATGCCGCGAAAGCAGGCAATATTAGAACAATCCCCACTTAAATATAAAGAATCCCTATTAAGTATAGGAGACTACACTAATATGAGCAATTATGAGGGCCAGCTAGGAAGCACCTCCAACAAAAAGCCCATAGGCAGTATTAGAACAAACATTAGTAGTAACAACAGGCATGTAAAGACAGCAGCATATTACCTAAAATGAATGGGATCACAAGAGGATCAGACCCTGGATCGACAAAGAGCGAACCCCGACGTACGTTTCGCTCCGCTTCTTCAAGGGGCAGCATAAAGTAGAGACAGGTGAGTTGATTTCAGAGGTTTGTCATTTAAAAGTTAAAAGTAAGTGGTTGCCGAGAACCAACATCACAATCATTGCAGACTGGGCCTGGAAAAGAGTCACGGCTACCTGAGAAGAGTCCTGGTTATTCATGAATTCCTGCTCCCCTGCCCACCTGCTGATGACTGACAGTCTTCTACCTAGTCTTCTCCCCTTCTCTCTAGGAGAGAACTGCCAATCATCACCACATGGGCGGGAGAGCAGGAGATTATGAATAACCATGACTCTCCTCAGGTAGATTTTACTCTTTTCAAGGCCTTGGCTGCAATGTTTGTGATGCTGGTTCTCAGAAACCACTTACTTTTAGCTCATAAGTGACACACCACTGAGATCAGCATTTCTGTCACTATTTTATGCTGCCCTCAGTGAGGTCGGCAAAAAAGTTGATGATAGGTTCCCTTTAACATTCTAGCTATTCTCACTTGTCTTGGGGCGAATGAACTGCAACAAAAGGAGAGAACTCTGGCTCCAGTGGTATTCCTCATTTTTGTAAATATTGAGCCCATCCAGCCCATGTTTAGGGGCCACCATTTTATTAGGATTGAGCGAACCCGAACTGGTTCTATTCTGCACCCATTTTGGGCAAAAATCTTTAATTGCGGCCGTTTGCATCTGTATGTGTGAGATACACCCTTTACATGCTGTGGTTCTATTCTGCTATTAATAAAACACCCATTTTAGGCAAAAAACAAAAATTTTCAGCCTTTGCGGCATATGTCATTGTGAGATACACCCTTTACATACTGTTGTTCTATTCTGCTATAAAAAAAACACCCATTTAGGTAAAAAAAAAAAAAATGTTGCAGCCTTTGCTGCATATGTCATTGTGAGATACACCCTTTAGATACTGTGGTTCTATTCTGCTATTAATAAAACACCCATTTTGGGCAAAAATCTTTAATTGCGGCCTAGTTTGCATCTGTACGTGTGAGATACACCCTTTACATACTGTTGTTCTATTCTGCTATAAAAAAAACACCCATTTATGGCAAAAAAATAAATTTTTCAGCCTTTGCTGCATATGTCATTGTGAGATACACCCTTTACATACTGTTGTTCTATTCTGCTATTAATAAAACACCCATTTAGGGCAAGATCCTAAATTTGAGAAATATGAGGAGAGTGTCAAATAAGGGACGTGGCCCCAGTCGTGGTGCTGCTGGTGGAGCTCCTGTTGCAGGGAGAGGATGTGGTCGATCTGTGCCAGCTACACGCACAAGTGAAACACCTTCCTCAGGTGCGAGTAGGCGACAGAACCTGCAGCGGTATTTGGTCGGGCCTAATGCGGCTCTACGAATGGTGAGGCCAGAACAAGTACAGGCGATAGTAGATTGGGTTGCTGACAGTGCCTCCAGTTCCTTCACATTGTCTCCCACCCAGTCTCCTGCTGAAAGATCAGAGTTGGCACCTGCAGCCCATGTCCATCAGTTTTTCACCTCACCCCCTTGCAAATCAGCCAAGCAGTCTGAGCCCCAAGTCATGCAGCAGTCTCTTCTGCTTTTTGATGACTCTGTTAGCAGGGTTTCCCAGGGCCATTCACATAGCCCTGCCCCAGAAGTAGAAGAGACTGAGTGCACCAATGCCCAACCACTTATCTTTCAACATGAGTACATGGGAGGACCATCGCAGCACGTCTCGGATGATGACGAAACACAGGTGCCAACTTCTGGGTCTTTCGAAAGTGTGCAGACCGACAAGGAGGGCAGGGGTGAAGACTGGGTGGAAGATGATGTGGAGGACGATGAGGTCCTCGACCCCACATGGAATCAAGGTCATGCGAGTGACCTGTGTAGTTCAGGGGAAGAGGCGGTGGTCGCACAGAGCCACCAGCACAACAGAAGAGGGAGCAGGGTGCAAAAGCGGAGCGGCCGTCCCCTAGACAATATGCCTGCTACTGCCCACCGCAGCAAGGGACCGAGCACACCAAAGCCAGCTCCAAGGAGTTCCCTGGCGTGGCAATTCTTCAGACAATGTGCTGACGACAAGACACGAGTGGTTTGCCTGAAGCGAGGCATAAACGCTCTCAACCTGAGCACAACCTGCATGACCAGGCATCTAAGTGCAAAGCACGAGCTGCAGTGGAGTAGACACCTCAAAAAAAAAGAAAGGTTTCTGGCTCCTCCTGCTTCCTCTTCTGCTGCAGTCTCGTCCTCTTCATCCACCTCTGGAGTGACAGTGCCACCTGCCACCCCGCAAACAGAGGATCTGCCAGCAACACCACCATCTGGGTCACCAAGCATCTCCACAATGTCCCACAGAAGCTTTCAGCTCTCCGTTTCCCAAACACTGGAGCGGAAGAGGAAGTACCCCCCTACGATCCCTGGCCCTGAATGCCAGCATTTCAAAATTACTGGCCTTTGAAATGCTGTCATTTCGTCTGGTGGAGACGGAGAGTTTTAAAATCCTTATGGTGGTGGCTGTCCCACAGTACGTCGTGCCCAGCCGCCACTATTTTCCAAGGCGAGCCATCCCTTTCCTGCACAACCAAGTGGGGGAAGAAATCAGGTGTGCACTGCGCAACGCCATCTGTGGCAAGGTGCAACTTACTATGGATACGTGGACCAGTAAGCATGGTCAGGGACGTTATATCTCCATAACAGCACACTGGTTAAATGCAGTGGCGGCTGGGCCTGAGGCGGATAGCAGTTTGGCGCATGTCCTTCCACCACCGAGGATTGCAGGGCGCTTCAGTTTGCCTCCTGTTGCTTCCTCCTCCTAATCCGCTTCCTCATCCTCTACCGGCTCCTCATCCGGTCAGCGTAACACCTTCACCACCAACTTCAGCACAGCCAGGGGTAAACGACAGCAGGCAGTTTTAAAACTTATCTGTTTGGGGGACAAACCCTACACCGCGCAGGAGCTGTGGATGGGCCTTGAACAACAGACCGATGAGTGGTTGGTGCCAGTGAGCCTCAAGCCCGGCCTGGTGGTGTGCGATAATAGGCAAAATCTCGTAGCAGCTCTGGGACTAGCCGGTTTGACGCACATCCCTTGCCTGGCGCATGTGCTGAATTCAGTGGTGCAGATTATTTAAAAATGACCCTGATATGTCAGAGCTGCTGCATAAAGTGCGGGCAGTCTGTGCGCGCTTTCGGCGTTCTCACCCTGCTGCTGCTCGCCTGTCGGCGCTGTAGCGTAACTTCAGCCTTCCCGCTCACCGCCTCATATGCGACGTGCCCACAAGGTGGAAGTCCACCTTGCACATGCTGGCCAGACTGTGCGAGCAGCAGCAGGCGATAGTGGAGTTTCAGCTGCAGCACGCACGGGTGAGTCGCTCGGCGAAACAGCACCACTTCACCACCAATGACTGGGCCTCCATGCGAGACCTGTGTTCCTTGTTGCGCTGTTTCAAGTACTCCACCAACATGGCCAGTTTCCCGAAAACGCCATTCTCAGCGTTACTATACCACTTCTATGCCTCCTTGAAAAAACGCTCCTGGCGAAGATGGAAGAGGATGTGGCACAGGAGGAGAAGGTTTGCAGTGAGCTGTTGCATTGCATGTTTTGTTTTACATTTCACTAATTGGTCTGTTACATTTTCGGGTGAAATTAACCAATTTTTGGGTGTGATATACCACTGCTATATCTAGTAGACAGGTAAAAAAAATCACTAATTTGTCTGTTACATTTTCGGCGGAAATTCACCAATTTTTGGGTGTGATATACCACTCCTATACCTAGCAAAAAACAAAGAACGGAGCTCATAGTACCGTGTATAAAAATATAATTTTTATTGTAACATGATTGAAATAAGAAATAAATAAATAGTATGCCGTTAAAAAGTGAAGAAAAGTAGCAAAGTGAACGCCATCCTGGCACTGCACACGTGTCAAATATGGAGACATAATAATAATAAATAGTACTGATTATATCTTGATATTGTACAATAACCAACCACTAAAGAGAATATATGAGAAGTAACGCCATCACTGTAAGGCCGAATGGACACGACCGTGTTTCGCGGCCGAGAGCGGTCCGTGGTATACCGGGCTGGATTCCTGTTCAGAGTAGGAGCGCACGGCGTCATTGGTTGCTATGACGCCGTGCGCTTCATGCCGCCGCTGCACTACAGTAATACACTATATTATTCGGCCTAAATCGCATATTTATACGTCCTCTCCACCAATCAGATGTTAAACAATGATTGCATATGCTTGTCCCCACCTGTGTATGTATGCTGGCACGCGGGGCTCCAGTCAAACCGCGCCCAGCTACCTCTTGGCAGGCGTTCCGCCTACACGCCCACATCACGTGACGTAGTCACATGATCGGACGGTCGCGGTGTAAGGACGCACAGGCAAGAGGCGCCGGGCGCGGCGCCATGCACCGGGCGCACACATCACAGAAGAGGAGAAGAATAACATTCGCCACACTACGTGGTAAACGTAGATTGGCTATTTATGTCTGCGCAAGATATAAGGAATAAATACAATAACGAAAAAATATATATAATAATAACATAATAAGGGTACATTCACACAACCGTGTGAAATCCTTTCCGATTTGCGGTCCGCAAATAACGGAACCATGTCCGCATTTTGCGGACAAATGGCTTCCGTATGTCTTCCGTTTTTTACGGTCCGCAAAAAACGGAAGGAAAAAAAAAAGAGAAAAAAAATGAATTATGGCCTTCAAAAATACGGAAATGGATCTGCAAAAAAACTGATGACATACGGAAACCATTCCGTATTTCATGCGCAATTTGCGGATCCATTGACTTGAATGGTGCTGCGGACCGATCTGTACGGACAATAGTAGGACATGCTTCATATTTTTGCGGAATAGAAATGCAGACACACGGATGCGGACAACATGCTGAATGTTATCTGCACATTTTATTCACCCATAGGAATGAATGGGTCCGCTTCTATTCCGCAAAATGCATATAATAGTGATAGTACATAATTGTGAATAAAACATTTTTATTTACTCCATGAAAAAATTGAATGAGTGCGAATGATAAAAATAATAGTGAGGTTTTTTTGGGGGCAGAAAAAATGATAAAAATAATGATAAAAATGAAAAAGTGTGAAATAAAGTGGCAGTGCGTGATTATGATGATATTAATAATACCATGAGTGTTATTGTGTATAGCACAATGAAGGAAAGGGAGAAGGAAGAAGAGGAAAGGGAGGTGAAGGGGAGGGGAGGAAAGGGGGAGTGAATATAATGAATGAAAGAATATGTATATACACTCACCTAAAGAATTATTAGGAACACCTGTTCTATTTCTCATTAATGCAATTATCTAGTCAACCAATCACATGGCAGTTGCTTCAATGCATTTAGGGGTGTGGTCCTGGTCAAGACAATCTCCTGAACTCCAAACTGAATGTCAGAATGGGAAAGAAAGGTGATTTAAGCAATTTTGAGCGTGGCATGGTTGTTGGTGCCAGTATTTCACAATCTGCTCAGTTACTGGGATTTTCACGCACAACCATTTCTAGGGTTTACAAAGAATGGTGTGAAAAGGGAAAAACATCCAGTATGCGGCAGTCCTGTGGGCAAAACTGCCTTGTGGATGCTAGAGGTCAGAGGAGAATGGGCCGACTGATTCAAGCTGATAGAAGAGCAACGTTGACTGAAATAACCACTCGTTACAACCGAGGTATGCAGCAAAGCATTTGTGAAGCCACAACACACACAACCTTGAGGCGGATGGGCTACAACAGCAGAAGACCCCACCGGGTACCACTCATCTCCACTACAAATAGGAAAAAGAGGCTACAATTTGCACGAGCTCACCAAAATTGGACTGTTGAAGACTGGAAAAAGTTGCCTGGTCTGATGAGTCTCGATTTCTGTTGAGACATTCAAATGGTAGAGTCCGAATTTGGCGTAAACAGAATGAGAACATGTATCCATCCTCTGATGGCTACTTCCAGCAGGATAATGCACCATGTCACAAAGCTCGAATCATTTCAAATTGGTTTCTTGAACATGACAATGTGTTCACTGTACTAAAATGGCCCCCACAGTCACCAGATCTCAACCCAATAGAGCATCTTTGGGATGTGGTGGAACGGGAGCTTCGTGCCTGGATGTGCATCCCTCAAATCTCCATCAACTGCAAGATGCTATCCTATCAATATGGGCCAACATTTCTAATGAATGCTATCAGCACCTTGTGGAATCAATGCCACGTAGAATTAAGGCAGTTCTGAAGGCAAAAGGGGGTCCAACACCATATTAGTATGGTGTTCCTAATAATTCTTTAGGTGAGTGTATATGGATAGTAAAATGTATAAATATGATACCACATATAAGTGTATTACAAGCAATGCAAATGAAAAGGAAAATTGGAAAAAAAATGAATAAATAAGTGAAGAAAATGCTGATGAAGAAATATACATGATAAGATGAAAAGGATTATGGAAAGACACTCACAATCATGATTACAGTAAAAAATGAATAACTAAATGAGAAGAGTCGAAAAATAAAATCATAATATCCCAAAGTATGAGAATCAGCTCCAAGGAAGAATAGAAGCTCAATGGCAGGGGGAACAGACAAAAGAAGAATCCATATTGCGCAGACATCAAATTGGTAAATAAATATCACATCCTATGGAGGAAAGAGAACATGTTAGTTGATAAATTAAAATAATTAAAAATAACTAAGATTCACAGGCGTAGCCCCAGCAGTTACAGGGAGGATGAGAAACCCAAATTGTCATTTAGGCCCCTGGGACGTAAAGTCCCAAGAGTCCAAATCCAGCGTCTCTCTTTTTGAGCTAGCCTCTTGGATATATTGCCTGCACGTAAATCGTCCTGGACACAATCGATCGCTCTAACCTTTAGAAGTCTGGGATTGCATGAATGAAACTCCTTAAAATTTCTAGCAATAGGTTTAGGTACTTCGCCCTCATTTGTTTCTTGTGCATTGAGGATATCTTTTACATGTTCGCTTACGTGAATTTTCAATTCGCGCGTTGTCAAACCCACGTATATTTTGGGACATTGGCATGATGCATAGTACACTACCCTGGAGCTAGAACATGTAAGAGAGTGATAGTTCTTGTAGGACCTCTTTCCAGAGGAGTCCACAAAATCGACTGCTCGTTCCATGAAATAAAGTGGCAGTGCGTGATTATGATGATATTAATAATACCATGATTGTTATTGTGTATAGCACAATGAAGGAAAGGGAGAATAGCCCTACGTTTACCACGTAGTGTGGCGAATGTCATTCTTCTCCTCTTCTGTGATGTGTGTGCGCGGTGCACGGCGCCGCGCCCGGCACCTCTCGCCTGTGCGTCCTTACGCCGCGACCGTCCGATCATGTGACTACATCACGTGATGTGGGCATGTAGGCAGGACGCCGGCCGAGAGGTAGCTGGGCGCGGCTTGACTGGAACCCCCCGCACCAGCATACATACACAGGTGGGGACAAGCGTATGCAATCATTGTTTAACATCCGATTGGTGGAGAGGACGTATAAATATGCGATTCACAGTGATGGCGTTACCCCCGGACGAAGGCACGCCGAAACGCACGTCGGGGTAGCGCCATCCTGGTTGATACAGCACATGACTTTTTTAGGTGAGTCTCTGTCCTCTTTAACTCTATACAGCATTATTTGATTGCAGACTCACCTAATACTTATCATATATTCTCTTTAGTGGTTGGTTATTGTACAATATCCTGATATAATCAGTACCATTTATTACGTCTCCATATTTGACACGTGTGCAGCGCCAGGATGGCGTTCTCTTTGCTACTTTTCTTCACTTTTTAACGGCATACTATTTATTTATTTATTTCATATTTTAATCATGTTACAATAAAAATTATATTTTTATACACGGTACTATGAGCTCCGTTCTTTGTTTTCTGCTTGTTTCACTCGGGAGCTAGTACCGAGTTATTCGCATAGGTGACCTTTTGGTTTTATTGGGTGGACACTGTTTTCACCCATTTGGCCATCTTTGGTCTTTTTGCTCCACTCCTATTAGACAGGTAAAAAAAAATCACTAATTTGTCTGTTACATTTTCGGGTGAAATTTGCCAATTTTTGGGTGTGATATACCACTGCTATACCTAGTAGACATGTAAAAAAAAATCACTAATTTGTCTGTTACATTTTCGGGTGAAATTAACCAATTTTTGGCTGTGATATACCACTGCTATACCTAGTAGACAGCTTAATAAATTTCACAAATTTTTCTTTTACATTTTCGGGTGACATTCAACAATTTTCGGCTGTGATAGACCCCTGCTCTACCTAGTAGACAGGTTAACAAATTTCACAAATTTTTCTGTTACATTCTTGGGTTGACATTTTACAATATTTGCCGTGAATAAACCCCTGCTCTGCATAGGTGACAGGGACCGAAATTTTTAAAATTCGTCTTTAATTGGCCCTTTCATTCGATCCTTCTGCTTTAATAACTTGCCCCACATTTCCGATTCATCCCATTGCAGCCATTGACCTCCCTTGGATAAGGTCTCCCTTTCTCACGCTCCCTCTCCGGTGTGGAACCCTGATTCGCCGATAACCGTGATCAACATGGTAGGCTCAGAAAAGAAGATCGAAAGTTGATAGAGCAGATATCCAAATGGATCGTGGATGTCACAGGGACGTGCGATCAGGCAGAAGTTATCTAGAGTCAACCAGGAGGCAGCAGGGCTTCTCCTGGCTAAGGTTTCCAAATCCGAAATACCCCAGTGACATTCTCTATAATTTTTTATTAATCATTCCAATAACAGGGCATCTTAAGCAGGCGCGTACATACAGGGGTCGCAGCGGTCGCAGTTGCGACCGGGCCCGGCACTCCAGGGGGCCCGGCCGCCTGTGGACCCCTGTCCCCTGCAGTAGTGCTGTACCCAAGGCAGCTGGGGCCCACAGCCCCACCGCCACCGCAAATGATTTTAAAAGTTTTAATATTATATGGCCGGTCGGGCCCCGGCCTCTGTGCCTGGCCGGCGGTGCAGCACTGCGCACTCGCAGTTAGTACCTGTAAACGGCGGCCCCTCCTCCACCCATCCAGAGCTGCTGCCAGTGCCTTGCTCCAGACCCGTGACCCTCGCGCCAGGTCTCGCGGGATCACGCAGGTTGACGGGATGACGCGGCCGACGCATGCCAGAAGACGGGATTATGAACAAGACGGCAGGAGCAGAGCAGGTTCATAGAGTAGGTAAGTTTTTTTTTTTTGTATGTGCCGGCTCATAATAACACATGGAGGATCTGTCAGTGCGGCCAATCCTTCATAGGGGCCCGACCCTGGGGGCAAATTTAATGAAATATTTGCAAAAATACAAAAAATGACAAAAATTTTATATATACAGAGGGGGTAAAAAATGGAATACATAGACAGGGGACAAATGGAATATATACAGAGGGGGCAAAATTGATAAATATATATATATACAGGGCCCCTGTATATATATCCATGTTGCCCCCTTTGTATATATTCCATTTGTCCCTTGTGTATATATTAAATTTTTTGCCTCCGCTGTATATATATTCCATTTTGCCCCCTGTCCTAGGGGGACACACATCTGGCCATAACTACTACTGTGAGGGGGACACATATCTGGCCATAACTACTGTGAGGGGGATACATCTGGCCATAACTACTGTGAGGGGGATACATCTGGCCATAACTACTACTGTGAGGGGGACACATATCTGGCCATAACTACTGTGAGGGGGACACATATCTGGCCATAACTACTGTGAGGGGGACACACATCTGGCCATAACTACTACTGTGAGGTGGACACACATCTGGCCATAACTACTACTGTGAGGGGGACACATATCTGGCCATAACTACTACTGTGAGGGGGACACATATCTGGCCATAACTACTGTAATTATGTAATTATTCTTTTTTTCTCTATCACCACAGGGACCTTGTTCTGGATCCAGCAGACATCACGCCGACGCCAGCGACACCCTGGATGTGCTCCAGACCCGTGACCCTCGCGGGATCACGCAGGTTGACGGGATGACGCGGCCGACGCATGCCAGAAGACGGGATTATGAACAAGACGGCGGGAGCAGAGCAGGTTCATAGAGTAGGTAAGTTTTTTTTTTTTTTTTTGGTATGTGCCGGCTCATAATAACACAAGGAGGATCTGTCAGTGCGGCCAATCCTTCATAGGGGCCCGACCCTGGGGGCAAATTTAATGAAATATTTGCAAAAATACAAAAAATGACAAAAATTTAATATATACAGAGGGGGTAAAAAATGGAATACATAGACAGGGGACAAATGGAATATATACAGAGGGGGCAAAATTGATAAATATATATATATATATATACAGGGCCCCTGTATATATATCCATGTTGCCCCCTTTGTATATATTCCATTTTTTGCCTCCGCTGTATATATATTCCATTTTGCCCCCTGTCCTAGGGGGACACACATCTGGCCATAACTACTGTGAGGGGGACACATATTTGGCCATAACTACTACTGTGAGGGGGACAGATATCTGGCCATAACTACTGTGAGGGAGATACACATCTGGCCATAACTACTGTGAGGGGCCACAAGGAGGACATAACTATTTTGAAGGGACCACAAGGTGGGCTTAATTACTGTGAGGGGCCACAAGGTGGGCATTAGTACTGTGTAGTAGCACTTAGGGGAAATGTATGCTATACATTGGCATGGCTCAGTGTTGCAGGCCAGCACAGCGCCCCCTGCTGGTGATTTCACAGGGGCAGTCACCATCCCTTCCTTATGTAATTATTCTTTTTTTCTCTATCACCACAGGGACCTTGTTCTGGATCCAGCAGACATCACGCCGACGCCAGCGACACCCTGGATGAGGTAGGACCAGATTTTATTAGGACTGGGTGAGTGTAGCCATGCATTGGGCTTAGGGCCCTTTCACATGAGCGGATCCTGTGCGGGTAATCCGCTGCGTGAAAGAGAGCCAAGCCCCGCACCGGACAGCGGAGACACAGCGCATTAACATGACTGATAATGCTCTGTGCCTCTCTGTGATCTATTTGCTACAAAATCACAGTGACAACTTTATCTCACTGTGATTTTGTAGTAAAAAGGTCACAGAGAGGCAAAGAGCATTATTAATCCCAATCCAGGGGGCCCAAGTAAATTCTTGCGACGAGTTGGGGGGGGGGGGGGGCGACAGGGAGGGGGCTTCATGGATCAGTTTTGCACCGGGGCCCCATGGATTTTGTGTACGCCACTGATCTTAAGAGTCCTGTATTGTTATTTATCATCACTACCTCCCCGAGTCGGGAGTGGGTAATTGCCGCGCGCCCCCTCCTTTCCTTCAATTCTTCCGTTTTAATAGCTTCTCCCATATTTCCGCTCGATCACAATTAAATTTCATCCATTGACCACCTAGGATGTGGTCTCCCTTTCTCAGGTTCCCTCTCCGGCCTGGAACCCAGATTCGCCACTAACCGTGATCAACATGGAAGGTGCAGAAAAGAACATCGAAAGTTGATAGAGAAGATATCCAATTGGATCGTGAACATCACGGGGACGTGCGACATGGTGGGTCAGCCCCCTTCAACTTCTGGGTCTCCAAATTGGGCACATGGCTTGAGCTTGCCCTTTTCCCCTTGGAGGTGCTGGCCTGCCCTGCAGCCAGTGTATTGTCTGAACGTGTGTTTAGCACGACTGCAGGGGGTTATCAGAGGTTATATTCCCTAATTTAAAAAAATATAAATAAATTTAAAACCAAAAAGCAGTGTAGGCTACCTCCTCCACCGCCGCTTCCACATACACCGCCACATCCACCGCCTCCTCAACCTCCTACTCCTTATGGACCTCGTCCTCCTAGATCAAGATTATTTTTTATTTTTACGTATTTTATGTTATTTAAAGTCATTTCCCTATCTACATTTGTTTGCAGAGCACTTGCCATGCTCTTAACCACATTGTGATGCCATTTTCAGCCCTGTAGCCCTTCCCATTAAATTTTTACAGCCATTTTAGTGCTCCAAAGTTCGGGTCCCCATTGACTTCAATGGGGTTCGGGTTCGGGGTCAAGTTCGGGTCCTAAACCTGAACATCCAGGTGTCCGCTCAACTCTACATTTTATATCAAATCAGGGTAGATTCACATCTCTGCAGAATATCCTATCAAAAAAGCAGCATGCTGTCCAGTAAAATGACAGAAACCGGATGGAACCCATTATAGTCAGTTCTGTAGGGCGATGTTCGTTTTCATCATGTGATGGATTTGGAGCTGCCATTTTATTCTTTCTGTTCCTAGATCAAAAAAACACAAAAACTACGTAGATGTGAATGTAGCAATTAGGTGTGAAGCACCCATGGATGTAACATCTACGAGGTGGTCTCCTCACACAGAACAGATCTTCAGGTTATCCTTCTGAAGAAAATAATAAGGGGAATATTCTGATGTTGTGAACTCCTAGTCCCATACTATATATGTATAGATGACCCCATGTTTGCACATTATTGCCAATAATATGGCACCCATTCAGCTAAGGGACAAGTGTTGGAGCCTTTTTGACATTAGCCAAGGCCCCTAACCGTAGTGCCATCAGCCTTGTCCCCACTCAGTCCCCCCTGCAGAGCATCACTTTCCTCATACAGAACTCCTGCAAACCAGTCTCCATTGCAGAGCATCACCCCAATATTAGTGCTCATGGGCAGAGCATCACCCTCCTTATACACAGCTCTATCAGTTTCATCACCCCCAAAGAGTGTCACCCTCCTCAGAGCTCCACTAATCAGACTCTCCCTTGCAGAGCATCACCCCCACATTAGTACCCATGTGCAATGCATCACCCTCCTTATACACAGCTCTATCAGTTTCATCACCCCCACATTGGTGCCCATGGGCAGAGCATCACCCTCCTTATACACAGCTCTATCAGTTTCATCACCCCCACATTAGTACCCATGGGCAGAGCATCACCCTCCTCAGAGCTCCACCAGTCACTCTTGCAGAGCATCACCCTGACACTGGTGCTCATGTGCAGAGAATCCTCCTCTTATAAAGCTCCACCAATCAGTCCCCTTCTGCAGCACGTCACCCCCAGTCGGTCCCCACCTGCAGAGCATCCTTTTCCCATCAGCCCCCACCTGCAGGGCACCTTCCTCCTCACACACAGTCTCATCTCTGGCGCCCCTCCATAGCGCTGCCGATCACGTGACCGCCTCCTCCCCACCACTCCAGCATCCAGAGCGGAGCCCAGGCTGCATCACTCTGCAAGACGGAGCAGACGGCGCCGCATCCCATCCATCCATCCCAGCCACCACCCGAGACACAGGCAGGGCACCCAGCCTGCAGATGAGAGCAGCCAGCCCCTTCCATGTGCAGCGTCTTCCCGCATCCTCAGCCTCCATCCCAGCGGTGCTGTAAGGGCGGGTACTCCCTGCGCCCCAGTGACCTCCCGGGATCTGCCCTGCACCATCCCGCCTGCGCCGCTTCTGCTGCCCCTCATTTAGTACCGGAGCCTCCTCGCCCCCCATCATGGTCGAGACCAACGAGTGCAGCATCAAGGTCCTGTGCAGATTTCGCCCCCTGAACCATTCGGAGGTGCAGAGAGGGGACAAGTTCCTGCCCGTGTTCCAGGGCGATGACGGCGTGGTCCTGGGGGTGAGTGTCACCTGGGATGGATGGAATGCGTACGGGCAGGGTGTGGCAGTGCCCCAGCGGTCGTGATGGCACCTGCCTTCCTGTGCACTGGGGCAGCTGCTCTGCAATGCGCTGCAGTCATGTTCCTTCCCATTCCCCAGCCATTGGGTACAGCAGTGGAGGGCATTTCCTGGGCACACAAGGCTGGGGGCCATTACATTGGTGTGAATGGTGTATTAGATTGCCCTGAGGGGGTATGCTGTGGGTATATGGACACAGGACAGCCATGTCTGGGGCAGATGTTACATATATACATACATACTACATGATCATATATATTGTTTATGTTTCCACCTCTGTCCTTGTTTATGTAAAGCTGGAAACAGCGCCCCCCGATGGATCTTCTTTCTCAGCACCACCCTTCACCCCAGCCTGTCACTTCACACTGGTCACTGTGAACAAAGCCTCCAGTAAAATGGCATCATCATCATCTAGTGTAAATGCAGCATCAGGGTGGAGGCATGAGGTCACTTCCTTCCATATTATATGTCCACCATGTCTGCTATAATAATGCACCTGTATTGCCGCACTGCCTATAGAACACGATATAGATGGGTGTACTGCCTATACCACATGATATAGATGATGTACTGCCTATAGAACTCGATATAGATGGGTGTACTGCCTATACCACACTATATAGATGATGCACTGCCTATACCACACTATATAGATGAAGTAATGCCTATACCACACTATATAGATGAAGTAATGCCTATAGAACATGATAAAGATGGATGTACTGTCTATACCACACTATATAGATGGATGTACTGCCTCTAGGACACTATATAGATGGATGTACTGCCTGTAGAACAGTATATAGATGGATGTACTGCCTCTAGAACACGATATATATGGATGTACTGCCTATAGAGCACTATATAGATGGATGTACTGCCTGTAGAACAGTATATAGATGGATGTACTGCCTATAGAACACTATATAGATGGATGTACTGCCTATAGGACACTATATAGATGGATGTACTGCCTCTAGAACACGATATATATGGATGTACTGCCTCTAGAACACTATATAGATGATGTACTGCCTATAGGACACTATATAGATGGATGTACTGCCTATAGTACACTATATAGATGATGTACTGCCTATAGAGCACTATATAGATGATGTACTGCCTATAGGTCACTATATAGATGGATGTACTGCCTATACCACACTATATAGATGATGTACTGCCTATACCACACTATATAGATGATGTACTGCCTATACCACACTATATAGATGATGTACTGCCTATACCACACTATATAGATGGATGTACTGCCTATAGAACAGTATATAGATGGATGTACTTCCTATAGAACACTATATAGATGGATGTACTGCCTATAGAACAGTATATAGATGGATGTACTTCCTATAGAACACTATATAGATGTATGTACTGCCTTACTGTGATGAGCGTGTGACCTGCCCAAGGTCACTAGGCCATAGTATTGACTTGATGAATACACGGGTCCTGTGTGCTATACCCATGCCCAATACTTATGGTGGGATCTAAGACGTTAAGGGAGAGCTCTGTTAGGATAACAGAAAGGCCCTACTGTTTGGCCTCCTGCCCCTCCCTCAGTTCGACTCCCAATCCCTACTCTACAATGTCTCCGCTGACCAGGTCCGCTTGTTGCTCGGCCTTATCTTAATTACGCCCCCCCCCCCCCATGTACATGTGCTGCTGTAATCTCCTGTAAGTGTTGCGCCTATTTCTCAGTCTTCCATTTGTTTTCTTGCTTGAAGAAGGAGCAATATGTTTTTTACTGTTCAGCCTATACGGTAAATGCAAAAGTATTTAACGTCACATCCTTTTATAATAGAAATACAGAGAAGTCTCCGGTGTTGACAACCAGTGGCCATCTTGCTGTGGTAGCAGGTCCAGCCCTTCACCACCATGGCTGCTGCGTAGCAAACATGACGCTCACATTTTTTTTTTTTTTAGGGTGAAGCCTCCATTTTTGAAAGTATTTCCCTATAAAACTAAAGGGTGTGATCGCACTTTTACAGTTGACATACAGATATAGTAAAAAGTCATACGAAGTATTTAATAAGTTGACCAAGGCCTCTCGCACGTGACTGTATTCTTCATCTGTGTGCACATGGCCCATTCATTTCTATGGGGCTGTGCACACATCTGTATTTTTTGTGGATCTGCAGATTACGGAAGGTGGTCTATTATTGTCAGTATTGCAGACAAGTCTACCCATTTCTGTTAAGGTATCCGTATTTTGAGGATCCATTGTTTGCGGACATAATAGTGCATGAGTCATGATGCAGAGGGACAGTTCGTTATTCCGGCGCCGCGGTACGTGACAGTGCTGGCTTAAGAATGCATATCACAAGAGAAAGCCTTGCCCAGACATTGACTCAGCAAGCAATGCTGGGAGATTTCAGCTCAGCAGCCTGCAGAACTATGAACGCAGCCCTGGACTACAGTACAGACTGTAACTCAGGATGTCTAATATATGACTGGATTTCTATCTGTAAATATGGGCCATTCTATCCTGTTATTACGTAGTTTTGTCTGTTATTAGCACAACTCTGTGACAACCAATATGGTGCTTGTGGCAGCTCCTAACGGGGTTGTCAGACGGTTTTTATTAAACTCCTGGAAGGCAACTATGCCTAGTTCTGCACGAATATATGATCAGTCGTAACCGGACACATTTCTGAACTCTGGAAAAACTGGAAGGCAACCCAAAATTTATTATTAAGGGGTTCCCTGGGATTTTGATATCGATGACCTATCAATATCTGATCTGTGGGGGTCTGACTCCTGGCATCCCCACCGATCGGCTGTACAAAGAAGCTGTGGTGCTCCGTTAAAAGGGTTTTTTGATACTGATGACCTATCCTCTTGATAAGTCATCAGTATCTGATCGGTGGGGGTCCTACACTTGGGACCCAGGCCGATCAGCTGTTTTGAGAAGGCAGCGGCGCTCCTGTGAGCACTGCCGCCTTCTCACCGCTTACCAAACACATCGCCGTACATTGTATAGTGGCTGAGCTTGGTATCGCTGTCGGCCCCATTGAATGGGGTGTGCTGCTCCTAGGCCACGGGAGCGGTGAACGTGACATCACTGGCCTAGGAAAAGCTGACAGAAGGCTGCAGTGCTCCCAGGATTACCAGTGGCTTCTCAAACAGCTGGTCAGCAGGGTCCTGGGTGTCGGACCCCCACCAATCAGATACTGATGACCTTTCCTGAGGAAAGGTCATCAGTAAAATAATCTCTGAAAAATCCTTTAATGCCAAAGCCTCTTTCTAGGCCCTGTGACGTCATCATGTTCATCGGTCACATGGCCTAGTTGCAGCTCAGTCCCATCCCATGAGCTGCAGTACCAAGCACAGCCACTATCCACTAGACGGCACTGTCCTTGGTAAGCTGCTAGGAGGCAGCGGTGAGTGCTGCAGCTTCCTCAAACAGCTGATCGGCAGGGGTTCCAGGAGTCGGACCCCTGTTAATCTCATGTTACACATCCTGGAGAACCCCTTTAACTAAGGATATGTAAAATATATAAGGAAAGAATGAATATGAATTTTACTAAAAAAAAGAACAACTCTAGGATTTCTACAATTTCTGCCGTTGATGCAAGTAAAAGGTGTATTTTATATGCCGCTGAAAAAATCTGTGCAGTCTAATGGAGGTGAGCAGATGTTATATAATCCAGAGCGAGGATTACACGCAGGAAAGATGCGGAGAAGACCCATTGAATAACATTGGGGCTTATACATGTGCAGAGCTGTTGCCACTATGACGCAAAGCGACAGACCCATTACAAATCAGTGGTGTCCGTCATAGGACAGATCCAGCACTCCCTTATTTTCATTATCTGCTCCTATGGCAGCAGAAAAATGGAAATTTTAACAGAAGTGTGAAAAGAGGCTTCATGCACACAACAGACATCATACAGCCATTTTAGGACCTATTAAATCCTATAGGGCTATTCACATGGTCATTTTTTTAATGGCCAGTGAATAGCAGCCGTCAAAAAATAGGACATGTAGTGCTTTTGCCCGTTTTCACGGCTAGACGGACCCCATTGAAATCATTGGGATTGTTTTTAACAGCTGTTGAGACTGGAGTGCACCTGTCTAACAGCCATTAAAAACAGGTACACTGTAAAAAAAAAGAAAAAAAAAGAAAAAGGGGCCTTTAAGGGGTTAAAACAAAACTACTACTACTACTACGTGCTGGAACACTCGCTCCTCACTTGAGGCAACAGGCAGGCTCGGACTGGCCCACAGGGGTGCAGGGGAATCCACCGGTGGGCCCCTGAGCAAGGTTGGCCCCTAGTCTCCCACCCCCTGCACAAGTGGCACATAACACATTAGATTTAGTACACTACATACATATATTCAATTTACAGCACCTCAACCAGCTTATGTTCATATAAAAAACTTGTTAGATTATTTATTATATTTGAATGTATCCGTACGGTGGGCCCCCAAAATAAATTTTACTGGTGGTCCCTAGGTACCCCAGTCCGACACTGGCAACAGGACCTGTGCTCCCAGCGTGATGAGGTCCATGATGATACTGGGAGCACAGGTCCTGCTACCTCCAGTGTTCCGGCACATGCAAGTGGTTGAGATGTTTTTTGTTTGTTTTTTGGTCGGCACTATACTATGGGCCATTGAGAGGAGCATTAACTATACTAGGGGCCATTAAGGGGGGAGGGGGGGCATTTGATTTCCAGGGGGCATTATGGGGGACAATATGTATACTGAGGGCACTGCCGGGGTTGGGTTTGTTTAAAAAGAAAAAAAGAGTCAATGCAATACCTACTGGCTGTAAAAAAAACTGATGCAAAATGACAGTGGATACACAGCCAGAAAATGGATGCACACACTGTTGCAAAATGGCCATAAAAAAACTGAGTATATCCATTTTTAATGGTGTTTTTTTTCACTGTCATGTGCATGTAGCCAAAAACAGTTGAAGCATGGTCCACTGGATGTCCTGTGCAAGCCACATGTTCCCCATAGAAGTCTAAGGACTCCTGAAAATCTTGGTCCAAAAATCCATACAAATACAGCCTCGAAGGAACAGTCCACCTTGGATTGTTTTTTGAATATCTCCCCCAAGCAAGACCTCTCATGGGAAGCATACCCACCTGCTCCGCAACACCAGGTTCCAGCTCCATGGGCCCATTGCTGTCTTCACTGTTCTTCAGATGGGGGTCACATCTGACATATCATGTCACTGCGGTCACATGCCTCTTGGTGGCATTCTTTGGCATGACCCCTGTCTATGCCGAAAGTGTACATGAAGATAGCAGTGGACCCACGGAGTTGGAACCGAGCATTGAGCTGCTTTCTCCAAGAGGGCTCACTAGGAAGTTGGACAACCCCTTTAAGGCTGGATTCAGATGGCTGTCCCTGTTTCCTTCCATAAAACACAGATGTATATGGACGTCTGCACTGTGTCTGGGTGCTTTAATTTTTTTTCTCGACCTGTTCACGGAAATGACAGAATTTTGGATAAAAAAGGGAAATGCAAATTGCGCCATTTATTTATACAGCTGGTGGGGGTGCCGGTTGTCAGACCTCCAACGATCTGAAACTGATGGTCTATCCTGAGGATAGTATCAGAATCTTGGACAACCCCTTTAAATTTTCTGGGCACCATATTATGAGTCTGTGCAGTAAGCGTCCGTAATACAGCTGTGCGCATGACCCTATATTGCAGTGGAACTGCATGTTAATTTTATTTTCAGGATGTTTTGCATGTTCGCCCTAGAGCTATTATTTACATTACTTCATTATTTCCACATTCATTATTAATGAAGAGAAGTGGCATTATCTGTGAGGACACGAGATGTGCTGCGGTGGAGGCCGGGTTCTGCAGTCTCTGCAGTTTTCCCTATCAAAGCAGTTGTCAAATGTCATCTATGTATATTCACAGTCGCATAAAGCGCATACATAAAAGTAAAACACAAAAGTCAATTCTTTACTTCTTTTTAAAAGCAAACAATGACCCTAGTTTATACGTCTGTTTCCGGGAAAGCTTGGTGACAATAATATGGTCTCCCATACAACGCATAGGGTGAAATCTGCAGCAATTCCTTGAAAGACGTGCAGATTTTGTGGCATCTTTTTAGGTAAATCTACTTATGTGTTAGGCTACTTTCACACCTGCGTTAGGTGCGGATCCATGTTGTATCTGCACAGACGGATCCGCACCTATAATGCAAACGATTGTATCCGTTCAGAACGGATCCGTTTGCATTATGAAGAACAAAGTCAAAACGGATCCGTCCTGACTTACATTGAAAGTCAATGGAGGACGGATCCGTTTTCAATTGCACCATATTGTGTCAGTGAAAACTGATCCGTCCCCATTGACTTACATTGTAAGTCAGGACGGATCCGTTTGGCTCCGCATCCAGAGCGGAATGGAGGCGGAACGGAGCCAAACTGATGCCTTCTGAACGGATCCTTATCCATTCAGAATGCATTGGGGCTGAACTGATCCGTTTTGAACCGTTTGTGAGAGCCCTGAACGGATCTCACAAACGGAATTCAAAACGCCAGTGTGAAAGTAGCCCTAGGGGCTTGCGTGAAAAACAGCCGGCATCCGGATATAATGTGTTTTTCACTGATGGTTGCTAGGAGATGTTATTTTTCAGTTTTTCTTCACATGCGTGAAAAACGCACGAAAAACTGATTGCATCCGCACTGGAAAAACTGAAACACAGAGCGCAATTTCAGAAAAAAACTTATTGAACCTGCCTGCAAAACTATCAGCTTTTCCCTGAACAGATCCTGACACAGTTCGTATTGCTCGTGTAAAGAGTCCATACTTGTACTGAATAAGGCTACTTTCACACTGGCGTTTTGGCTTTCCGTTTGTGAGATCCGTTCAGGGCTCTCACAAGCGGTCAAAAACGGATCAGTTTTGCCCTAATGCATTCTGAATGGAAAAGGATCCGCTCAGAATGCATCAGTTTGCCTCCGATCAGTCTCCATTCCGCTCTGGAGGCGGACAGCGTTTTGGTGTCCGTCTGATGAAACTGAGCCAAACGGATCCGTCCTGGCACATAATGTAAGTCAATGGGGACAGATCTATGACACAATCTGGCACAATGGAAAACGGATCCGTCTACCAATGACTTTCAATGGTGTTCAGGACGGATCCGTCTTGGCTATGTTAAAGATAATACAAACGGATCCGTTCTGAATGGATGCAGACGGTTGTATTATCTGAACGGATCCATCTGTGCAGATCCATGACGGATCCGCACCAAACGCGAGTGTGAAAATAGCCTTATTAGTCATTTTGCTAAAATCCGTATTGAGGAGCTCCGGCGCGAGCCAAGTATTTACAATAAGTCTACCCATACAGAGCAGGATTCCTCATATTAGATAATAAGGAGTCACATGGCTCTTAGTCACGTTCCTCTTATGCTTGTACCATATATTCCATGCAGTTCTTATCCATGGATGCAAATGACACCCTTAAAATGTAATAATAAATACTTAACCTCTAATAAATAAAGACAAACGCTGTGTAGTGGAATACAAATGGCCGCAATGCTTTATTAAGGGTAACCTTAAAATAGTAACATACTTTAATAATTTAATTAAATAATTAAAACAATTAATTTCATTAAATAAATAACCATTGGAAACTCTAAGGCCTCTTTCACACGGGCGTTGCGGGAAAATGTGCGGGTGCGTTACGGGAACACCCGCGATTTTTCCGCGCGAGTGCAAAACATTGTAATGCGTTTTGCACTCGCGTGAGAAAAATCGCGCATGTTTGGTACCCAAACCCGAACTTCTTCACAGAAGTTCAGGCTTGGGATCAGTGTTCTGTAGATTGCATTATTTCCCCTTATAACATAGTTATAGGGGAAAATAATAGCATTCTGAATACAGAATGCATAGTAAAATAGCGCTGGAGGGGTTAAAAAAATAAAAATAATAATTTAACTCACCTTAGTCCACTTGATCGCGATGCCCGGCATCTCCTTCTGTCTCCTTTACTGAACAGGACCTGTGGTGAGCATTCACTACAGGTAAAGGACCTGTGGTGACATCACTCCGGTCATCACATGATCCATCACCATGGCAAAAGATCATGTGATGGATCATGTGATGACTGGAGTGACGTCACCACAGGTCCTGTTCAGTAAAGGAGACAGAAGGAGATGCCGGGCATCGCGATCAAGTGGACTAAGGTGAGTTAAATTATTATTTTTTTAACCCCTCCAGCGCTATTTTATTATGCATTCTGTATTCAGAATGCTATTATTTTCCCTTATAACCATGTTATAAGGGAAAATAATAATGATCGGGTCTCCATCCCGATCGTCTCCTAGCAACGGTAAGCAACCGTGCGTGAAAATCGCACCGCATCCGCACTTGCTTGCGGATGCTTGCGATTTTCACGCAACCCCATTCACTTCTATGGGGCCTGCGTTGCGTGAAAAACGCAGAATATAGAGCATGCTGCGATTTTCACGCAACGCACAAGTGATGTGTGAAAATCACCGCTCATGTGAACAGCCCCGTAGAAATGAATGGGTCGGTATTCAGTGCGGGTGCAATGCGTTCACCTCACGCATCGCATCCGCGCGGAATACTCGCCCGCGTGAAAGGGGCCTAATAATCACCGAAATCCACTCAGCAATAGCTGAGTGACACAGCCCCTCTAACAAAGCAAAGCGACATAAGCAATAAAAAAGGGGGGGGGGGGGGGGGACAGGGCGACGATTCGGTCTTCTTAACACTGGCCCAGAAGCGTCGCTGAACCCGCAATTTAAGGACCAGCCACTTTCTGCTACAGCCACCAACCAGGGCCCTGGAATCACCCTCAGCAACAGCCAATCAGCTGTGATCCTAGCTGTCACTACGGCTCACAGGCAAATAAAAACAAAACCAGCTGATACCGGATTACACAACTTGAGGTAAAAATCTGTAAAAGAAAGGGGCGGGGGGAGAAAACCAACCTAGCAATATACATATCCTATAAGGTGCCATTGCCCCCATGTGTCCCCCAAGCGAAACGCTCTGGGGGGCCCGCACATTTGAGTGCTGGCATACCTTTCTGACTAATTCAAGGAAGTCCACTGATACAACTAGTTTAAACAGGCTTTCCGAGAATTCAATACTGATGACGTATTCTCTGGATAGCTCATCCGTATCTGATCGGTGGTGGTCCAACACCCCTGCCGATCAGCTGTTTGAGAAGGCACCAGTGCCTGCAGTAGCGCCGCAGCCTTCTCCAGCGTTTCCTAGGCCAGTGATGACACGTTCATCCGTCACATGGCCTAGGTGGAGCTCAGCCCCATAGAAGTGAAAGGGGCTGATCGCGATACCAAACACAGCCGTTTTACAATGTACTACGCTATGTTTGGTGAGCACGGAACACCAGTGCCTTCTCAAACAGCTGATCAGTGAGGGTCTGGGTGTCAGACCCCCACCAATAAGATACTAATGACCTATCCTGAGGAAAAAACCCCACTCCCCACATGACTTCCCCCTCCTGCGCTCTTGGGAGCGTGCGCTTTGGGCTTGCGTTCCACGTGAGTTCCAACGCACATAACGGGCAGCGGGGCTCAGTCAGGGCAATGAGCCAGGAGGATTCAAAAGGGAGGTAAGCGTTATGCAGTGCGCTCCCCCTCCCCCTTTTACTATCGGCGGTGAGACGAGGGTCAGGTGGGGACACTTCCCCATGCCCACGTCCACTCTGTGCCTCGGGTATTTTTGTAAGGAGGTTTGGGGTTTACCCTATGCTCCCAATACGCCTTCATTTTGGTTCTCTAATTTATAAACCGTGTAGATCCAATCTTGGTCCATTTGGGCATATTTAATTTAGCATTTTTGCCCTTATTTGAGTATATTTTCTATACAATTTTTTACTTATAAATCCCCTGACGAGTCCCTTTTCTCGGGCCGAAACATGGCATGTTGGGACATTTTTAGGGATTAGGCCCTAGGGACAGGTTCCTGATGGGGTTGCCCCTATCGGGGCGGGTGGTCTGTGTTTGCTAGGCAGGGACTACTAGCCCCCTAACCTTGTTTTGGAGGGTTATCATTTTAGGGCTTGCTAGGTTATGTCCCCACAAGACCAGCTTTACCACTAGCTCCGGCTGCCTTGATTCCATCGTTACCAAGGACGGGCACCTGGCAGATATAAACCACAATTTATATTCCTGGGTCTGGTAAGATCTTTCCATTTATTATACAGGAGTCTTTGCTATTCAGGTGCATATGAGATTATTATGTATATCCTATTATATATCCTTGACTCACCCTATTATTTGAGCACGTTTTCTCCATTTTTATTCTTAACAAGTTAAAATTATGTTTTATTGTAGCAATATCCAGGTCTTCTTGAGATATTTTGGTATTGATTAGTGGGAGGCTGATTACTTGCACACCTTACTGTTGTTTACAGGGTTAGATTTTTGTTTAGTTTTTTCTTAAGATCCCAAACGCTGCAGTGCCCTCAGTACATGCAGTATCTCACAAAAGGGTGTCCACCCCTCACATTTCTGTAAATATTTTATTCTATCTTTTCCTGAGACAACACTGAAGATCTGATACTGTGATACAATGTAGAGTAGTCAGTGTACAGCTTGTATAAGGGTCCATTCACACGTCCGTAAGTGTTTTACGGATCCGCAATACACACAGACACCGGCAATGTGCATTCCGCAATTGGCGGACCGCATATCACCGACACTATAATAGAAAATGCCTAATCTTGTCCGTACGTAATTGCGGACGAGAATAGCACATGTTCTATTTTTTTGCGGAAACGGAAGCACGGATGCGGAAGTGCGGATCCGCAAATGCGGACAGCACATTCCGGCCCCAATGAAAATTGCGGAACGATGCAGACCCATTTTGCAGACGCGTGAATGGACCCTAATAGTGTAAATTTCATGTGCCCTCAAAATAACACACAGTCATTAATGTCTAAACCGCTGGCAACAAAAGTGAGTACACCCCTAAGTGAAAATGGCCAAATTGTGCCCAAAGTGTCAATATTTCGTGTGGCCACCATTATTTTCCAGCACTGTCTTAACTCTCTTGGGCATGGAGTTCACTAGAGCTTCACAGGTTGCCACTGGAATCCTCTTCTACTCCTCCATGACGACATCATGGAGCTGGTGGATGTTAGAGACCTTGTGCTCCCCCATCTTCCGTTTGAGAATGTCCCACACAGGAACTCTACAACAAATTCCCAGAGAACCCCTTTAATAGCAGGAAATCTGAGGTGTACTTTAAAGGCCTGACCATATCTTGTAAATACTGATGTCTGTTAGGGTACTTTCACACTTGCGTTGTTGGATTCCGGCAGGCAGTTCTGTTGCCGGAACTGCCTGCTGGATCCAGAAATCCGTATGCAAACGGATAGCATTTGTTTCCGGATCTGGATGTGGATCTGGCTGACAAATGCATTGAAACACCGGATCCGTCTCTCCGGTGTTATCCGGAAAAACGGATCCGGTATTTTTTTTCTTCACATTTTTAAAGGTCTACGCATGCGCAGATCGGGAAACCGGATCTGGTTTTCCGGAACACTTGGTACCAGATCCAGCATTAATATATTTTAATGGAAATGAATGCCGGATCCGGCATTCCGGCAAGTGTTCCGAAATACCGTAAGGCTGGGTTCACACAGGCGTTGCGGGAAAAGGTGCGGGTGCGTTGTGGGGACAAGCGCGATTTTTCCACACGAGTGCAAAACATTGTAATACGTTTTGCACGTGCGTGAGAAAAATCGGCATGTTTGGTACCCAAACCCGAACTTCTTCACAGAAGTTCGGGTTTGGGATCGGGGTTGTGTAGATTGTATTATTTTCCCTTATAACATGGTTATAAGGGAAAATAATAGCATTCTTAATACAGAATGCATAGTAAAATAGCGCTGGAGGGGTTAAAATAAATAAATAAATAATTTAACTCACCTTAATCCACTTGCTCGCGCAGCCGGCATCTCTTCTGTCTTCTTCTTTGCTGTGTACAGGAAAAGGACCTGTGGTGACGTCACTCCGGTCATCACATGATCCATCACATGATCCATCACCATGGTAAAAGATCATGTGATGGACCATGTGATGAGTGGAGTGACGTCACCACAGGTCCTTTTCCTGCACACAGCAAAAAAGAAGACAGAAGAGAAGCCGGCTGCGCGAGCAAGTGGATTAAGGTGAGTTAAATTATTATTATTATTTTTTTAACCCCTCCAGCGCTATTGTACTATGCATTCTGTATTCAGAATGCTGTTATTTTCCCTTATAACCATGTTCTAAGGGAAAATAATGCAATCTACACAACCCCGATCCCAAACCCGAACTTCTGTGAAGAAGTTTGGGTTTGGGTACCAAACATGCCGATTTTTCTCACGCGCGTGCAAAACGCATTACAATGTTTTGCACTCGCGCGGAAAAATCGTGCATGTTCCCGCAACGCACCCGCACCTTTTCCCGCAACGCCCGTGTGAAACCAGCCCAAGAGTGACTGAACTGAAGACATCCTGATGCATACTGAACGGATTGCTTTCCATTCAGAATGCATTAGGATACAACTGAAGCGGTTTTTTTCCGGTATTGAGCCCCTGTGACGGAACTCAATACCGGAAAACTTTAACGCAAGTGTGAAAGTACCCTTAATTAAATATACATGTTTAAAATACATATTTCTATATTAATGTTCATTTCTCTATTGATTTCACCTTTTTCCTGCTTTAGTTTTGCCACTTATCAATTTCTCAATAAAAATAACACTGAAGCAGTTGAGTCCATGGATGTGGCGAACGTGAGAAATAATTAATAATTATGGCTGTGTTCCCTCACATTGCCCAGGGCAGCGGTGACTTAATTATTGTCATGATCCTGCTAATTAAGTTCAGCACCAACCTTATGTGCCTCCTATGAAAGGAATATATGAATATGAATAGATTTTTAGCCTAGCTTGTTAATTGCTCAAATCACCCCCTTTATAACTTGAATCCATGTACATTGAGGTCACAGATCCATTGATATTAGTTGTATTCATCATCGCGCACTTGGCATTGCCTTTCATGTCTGTGACTGGCACTTCACATGTATCCTTTTGCCCCGCTGCTACATATGATCTGTATACAGTGGTGAATACAACTCTGATGTGTTTCCACTTTATTGTAGCCAACTATTCTTTGTCTCATTCCCGCATTTAACTGTAAGCAAACACTATTTTTAGAGCCCTCAAGGGGGTAGTAAAAATGTCCTACAATTGTACAAAGCAAAAAACTGCAGGCACAATGTGGCACCACAGCCCTCTTTCGATTTAAGCTTCTGATTATAAGAATATGGGGGAGATTTAGCAATAGTGTCATAAGCTGCATGGAGTTGGTGAAAATGGGTACCAAGTTTATAAAGTCTCTTAGGTAAGGTACATGTACAAATACACAAATGTGTACAATACAAATATCGTATTTACTACTGAAAAATGGTGCACATTTTTAATTTATTTAGTGTATTTTATGACTCTTTTTAGCCACAACACTTTTTGTTTTCAGAAAAAATGAAAGGTCAGAACCTCAAATAATAATCTATGTGATCACAATATATAAAACAAGTACAATATTTAAAAATGTGCCTATTCCAAATTTAGGTTAAAACCTTGCTGTGGGCCCTGCAGCAATGACAATATTCTACTAGTGATTATCGTCGGCACCTATACTGTATATAATATTGCTCACTAGGTACTACATACTATACATACTGTGCACCCAGGATACTAGATGGTATGTGCCAAAGTTATGTCCAAAAAGTAATATACTTGCTTAGTGGGTATAGTGCTGACAGATGTGGATGGCACATAGCTCCTCCACCCTCACTTACAGCCACTCCTCCTGTTCCCTTGCTTGACGTAATCTTGCCCACACTGTAGTATAAAGTATCGGAGCATGCGTAATAGTCATCTGTGCTGCCGGGAGAGCAGAGGCTGATGCACTGTGCATGCGCCAATAGTGGAAACTGTGACACAAGCACGACATTGCAGTGCCTGGCCCAGTCAATCAAGGGAAGGGAAGGAGTGGCTGTAAGTGAGGGCAGAGGAGGTCTAGACTCTAGAGCCTGTCCCTCAGTGTTCCGCAGACCTAAGAAGATAAAAAAAATTGACATTAACCACTTCTGGATCACTCAGACTTTACACGTCCAGGTACTCCACATTTATCTCTTCAAGGACATTTCTAAAGGTCCTTGGAGAGATCGTAGCTACACACAGATCATGCAGCTGCAAGAGCAAGGATCTTGTTGTCGGTGACAGCCAGGCTCTTCCATCCTAGCCATCCCATGATTGAGGGGTCCCGGGCAACTGCAAAAGCTGCAGGCTCCTAACAGACCCAGATCAACTCTGCAGTGGATGTCAGGAGGCTGTGTTCCCCCTGTAACTAGGGCTTATATGTCAGCCCCAGTTATAGAAGAAATCAGCAATAAAATGAAAAATGTGGGTGGGGGGCAGAAAGTGTAAAATAAACAAAATCAAGACGAATAATAAAAAAAAGAACACTACTGCTAGCTCTGTCTCCGGTGACTGTAAATTATTTATCCCCTTTATCAAAATGACCCTAATGGAAAAGGGATGGAATTAGGCCTCATTCACACAACTGTATTTTTGCGGACCCATTTATGTTGGGCCCACAAAAAAATAGAACATGTCCTATTTTTGTCCGTTTTGCAGACAAGGATAGGATATTTCTACAGAGGTAAAAATAAATGTCGGCATGCACACAACCGAAAGCCGCGGTTTGACGTCTTTGGCACACCCATACACTTGAGTGAATGAGTCTCAGATGGAAGACTGATACCAGTCCACGCAGAAAACCGGATGTATGAATTGCACCCTTGACAATGGGTCATTGTGCTGTCCATGTGCAGTCCGTTGCACATACAGATAGCACACAAGAGGGAAAATACGTCAGCTTTATCAGAACCTGTCAATTTTACTACGTCGGCTTTGGGCCTGTACAGTGATCGTATCTTAGCATGGAAGTAAGGTATAATAAAACGGTTTGCACTTTGGTTGCCCATAGTAACCAACCACAGGGCAGCTTTCATTTTTCAAGAGCAGAATACAGAATGAAAGCTGAGCTGTGATTGGTTGCGAGGAGCCACGTAGACATGTTTTCTGTTAGACGCTCTCATAAATCTCCGCCATTGCTTTACATCTTGCTCTGTAAAGGTTACCAGGAATTGCTGTATGTAGATTAGATTAATCTAGATTTTCCGGATCAGATGATTTCCCATGGATGTGTCAATACTGTACGTACAGACAGTATAGGATTTCAGAAAACCTTGAAGTAACCTCTGTTCCATGCTACTCAGCTCATCCATTGTTCTGGAAAATATGAGACTATAGACATGATTAAGCTTGGAGCTAATTACTTCAGAACCTTCTGCCGGTTTCTGCCATGATTAAAAGTTATTACCTATCCGCTGGATTCTCGTTCCCCTTCATGAAGGAGTGGCTGGTCCAGCATCCTCACCATTCATTTTCTATGGGACTGACAGAAATAGCCAAGTGCTGTTCTCATCTATCTTCAGCAGTCCCATAGAGAATGGCTAGAGTGGCAGAACTACTGTTTCTTCAGGATGGGAGAATGAGAGTCTCATTCTCAGGATTGGTGGGGACCCCAGTGGTCAGACCCCCTCTCATCAATTAGTTATCTCCTAATCTTTAGATAGGACATAACATTCAATTTGCACAGGCCGGAAATCTTAAAAATAATCGCTAGCGAGCGTTCATAAGGACGCATGTTAGTGATTATCTGGCGGTGTAAATGTACCGCCGATTACCCAATTCTCGTTCATTGGGTAATCCAATCTTTGGGTGTGCACAAAAATCGTTTGTTGGCAGCAGATTGTGCTGTGTAGATATGATCTGCTGTATGGGGAAAAGCCATGGCATTAGCATTTGCTCCTCCTCATAATCTGGAATGCAGCGGTCTCCTCCACCCAGGTCCTTACTGGATGTGTTCCTGAGTCTTCCTGTTCAGCTGCAGCCACTGTCTCCACTGCACTCAGACTTAGGGCTCATTCAGACGGCCGTAAGTGTTTTGCGGTCTGCAAATTGCGGATCCGCATAACACGGATTCCGCCCTTGTGCATTGCGGACCGCACATGGCCGGCACTATGATAGAAATGACTATTCTTGTCCGCAATTCGGACAAGAATAGTACTTGCTCTATCTTTATTGTGGGGCCGCGGTATGGAACTTTTTGATGCCCCATTAAAATAAATCGGTCCGTACCCGTTTCACTAAATTGCAGAACGGATTCGGACCCATTCATACGGTCATCTGAATGAGCCCTAACTACTGACTCTTCCAATTGGGTCCCAACCCAAGTCTTCTTGTTCAGTTGCATATACACTCACCTAAAGAATTATTAGGAACACCTGTTCTATTTCTCATTAATGCAATTATCTAGTCAACCAATCACATGGCAGTTGCTTCAATGCATTTAGGGGTGTGGTCCTGGTCAAGACAATCTCCTGAACTCCAAACTGAATGTCAGAATGGGAAAGAAAGGTGATTTAAGCAATTTTGAGCGTGGCATGGTTGTTGGTGCCAGACGGGCTGGTCTGAGTATTTCACAATCTGCTCAGTTACTGGGATTTTCACGCACAACCATTTCTAGGGTTTACAAAGAATGGTGTGAAAAGGGAAAAACATCCAGTATGCGGCAGTCCTGTGGGCAAAAATGCCTTGTGGATGCTAGAGGTCAGAGGAGAATGGGCCGACTGATTCAAGCTGATAGAAGAGCAACGTTGACTGAAATAACCACTCGTTACAACCGAGGTATGCAGCAAAGCATTTGTGAAGCCACAACACGCACAACCTTGAGGCGGATGGGCTACAACAGCAGAAGACCCCACCGGGTACCACTCATCTCCACTACAAATAGGAAAAAGAGGCTACAATTTGTACGAGCTCATCAAAATTGGACTGTTGAAGACTAGAAAAATGTTGCCTGGTCTGATGAGTCTCGATTTCTGTTGAGACATTCAAATGGTAGAGTCCGAATTTGGCGTAAACAGAATGAGAACATGTATCCATCCTGTGATGGCTACTTCCAGCAGGATAATACACCATGTCACAAAGCTCGAATCATTTCAAATTGGTTTCTTGAACATGACAATGAGTTCACTGTACTAAAATGGCCCCCACAGTCACCAGATCTCAACCCAATAGAGCATCTTTGGGATATGGTGGAACGGGAGCTTCGTGCCCTGGATGTGCATCCCTCAAATCTCCATCAACTGCAAGATGCTATCCTATCAATATGGGCCAACATTTCTAAAGAATGCTATCAGCACCTTGTTGAATCAATGCCACGTAGAATTAAGGCAGTTCTGAAGGCAAAAGGGGGTCCAACACCGTATTAGTATGGTGTTCCTAATAATTCTTTAGGTGAGTGTATATGCAGCTGAACAGGACTCGGGAACACATCCAGTAGAGAGGGTCCAAAGCGGAAAGGACCACAGCCAGTTTGAGAGCAGTGGCATCAGCCGCACGACAGACGAGTAAATGACAGAAGATGCCTTCATATCCAACTGGCACTAGTGTGTGTCTGAAATGGAGAGTAGATTGTGAGGGACTGCTGTGAATCGTAGTAAGCTCTGTGCAGAAAGCGTCGGCACCATATAGCAGCTCCCCTAACAAATAAAGAGGTGTAACTTTAGGTCGGGATTGCTGTAACCACTTGTTACATGGGCCATCCTCAGATTTCTACAACCATTACAGCCGATTGCTTGGGCGGCTACAAGAAAGGTCTATCCATACAGGGTTTCTGGTGTGAACAATGCCGAATGCCGATCCAGGAACCTCTCAGATTGCCAGTAGAGGACCAATCATTTTTGCACACAATTACAGATTGGCTCATGCTCTTAATTGGTGTTTTTTTGTTTTCTGATTAACCGGGGTTTGTTCATATAAAAGGTTGACTTTGATGGGCCTATATCTTGGTGCAGATCCCGGATTTAGTCTTGAGGCCTCAGCCAATGAGCTGGTAAGGGCGTGTGTATTGAACTTGGTATGTACCAGGCTCTTGACTAATCAGAAATATGTTATGTAAAATCTATCTATCAGGTTATTCAATGAGAAAATATTTGCACTCTCCCTGTGTTCTCAGGATAGGCAAGTTGCAGGGAGATGAATGAGCACTCAGTGCCAGTAATGGAGGAGATGTTGAGATTGCCAGCTGCACACTCCTATCACATCAATTATCTCTCCTTTTCCTCTGTCGGGAATACATTAGTGTAATCTATTTCAGACAGGACTGCGCTGAATACAGATCGGTGAAGCATTTCCAGGCTTGTGTACATGAAGAGTTCTGTGTGTTTAATAGCATTTCAGAGGATATAGCATAGAACATGATACAGTTTGTATGGAACTCGCTCATAGCTCCAGGTACCTGAGGTCTGAGGGTGGCCACACACATTAGATAGAAGTTGGTTGATGATTGAACAAACAATCATCTGGTGAACGTTCATTTCACCAACACGGCCATCCACATTTGGTGGTCTATATTGGCTGGGATCAATGGATTTGGGAGATAGATGAAAATCTTTCTGGGAATGTTCTCACAACTCCCATTAAATAAATAAGCAACAATGAAATAATTTAAGGGGTATTCCCATCTCCGACAATGGTGGCATATCGCTAGGATATGTCCCCATTGTCTGATAGGTGCGGGTCCCACCTCTGGGACCTGCGCCTAACTCATAAACGCAGTCGTCAAAGTCCCGAAGGGCAGAGGGCGCCTCGAGCATGCGCGACTGCCCTCCATTAATTTCTATGGGGCCACCGAAAATAGCCGAGCTATTTCCGTCTGCCCCATAGAAATGAATGGGAGCAGTGGCAGCGCAAGCGCAGTGCGCTACCGTTCACTTCCATGGGGAGAGTGCTTGGTGGTGGCCGGACTCAGGGAAACCTGGGGTCCTCCAGCCACTTTCCCCACTCTCTTCTCGATATAGATGCAGGTCCCAGCGGTGGGACTTGCACCTATCAATGGGGACATATCCTGGTGGGATATTTAGGGTTAGATAAACGAGTAAACAACAACTAGAATAAAAATATGAATAAATATATCATTTAAATAAATAATTAAAAACTGCAAGATCATAATTAAGTCATATACCAAGTCCATCCAGCAGAAGCTGGGCGATACCACCCCTGCAATAAACATTGCGACTATAAAACAGGGAGGGAGGGCGGATGCGGTATTACAGCTCTTCTGCACTCAAACTGACACGGAGCTCCACGTGTCCGGGTTTAAAAAGGGGCATCCTTCCTGCCGTTGCCCAAGAAGCAAATCAGTTGTTAGATCTTCCCGCCTTGACTCAAACAGCCAATAAATGCCTCTAGCAACAAAGGGAAGATTAAGGATACTGGCTCGTACTCCAGTAAGGCTGACTTCAGGATGACCCCATCCACATACCTGTAAGGCTACTTTCACATCTACACTTTCCCTTTCCGCCATTGAGATCCGTCATAGGATCTCAAAACCGGAGAAAAACACTTCAGTTTTGTGCCCATTCATCGTCAATCAGAATGCATTCCGTTCCATTGTGTTCCTGTGACACACACAAAAGCGCTGCAAGCAGAATATTTGGGTGCATTGTGGGATATGGAGGAAGACGGATCCGGCATGAACCACAATGTAAGTCAATGGTGACGGATCAGTTTTCTCGGACACAAAAGAAAATTGCCATGACGGATCCGGCACTAAAACCATTGTAAGTAAATGGGCGCCAGAACCGTCATGGCTATTTTAGAGATAATAAAACCGGATCAGTTCATGATGGATGCAGACGGTTGTATTATCCTAACGGAAGCGTTTTTGCTGATCCATGACAGAGATCCAGCAAAGAAGCAGATGTGAAAGTAGCCCAAAACAGGACCTTACATACATAGAAAGAGGGGAATGTGGGAGAAAAAAAAAAAAAGACTGCTGCAAACCCCCCACCCCACATAACTCAGTACATATAACTTGGCTTCTAGGGAGTGTGCCGCCATGTGTCCTCCCGAGCTGTGATTGGATCGTGGCACAGCCAGGGAGAAGGAGATGCCCATTGAGAAACCCTGGTGTCTCCTCCTCCCTGTACCGATGCTGAGTAATAACATACTGAGTGGGAAAAATACAGGGGGGCACAGCGGAGCGCAGGGGCGATATTTAAAAAAAACTGGCAGGGTGGCAGCATCAGCAGGGGGTACCCCGCAGGTAAAGGTATTTATCTAGAATAAAACAAAACCGTGAAAGGTCCTCTTTAAAGTATATTTTGTGGGGATAATGCAAATTGCTGAATATCTTACAGATTTCTTCTTACTGCTAAGGCCTATTGCACACGGACGTTTTTTTTTCCCGTTTACTGGCCGTTTTTTGCGTTCCGTATACGGTCCGTATACGGAACCATTCATTTCAATGGTTCCGCAAAAAAAACGGAATGTACTCCGTATGCATTCCGTTTCCGTATTTCCGTTTTTCCGTTCCGTTTTAACATAGAACATGTCCTATTATTGCCCGCAAATCACAGTCCGTGGCTCCATTCAAGTCAATGGGTCCGCAAAAAAACGGAACACATACGGAAATGCATCCGTATGTCTTCCGTTTCCGTTCCGTTTTTTGCTGAACCATCTATTGAAAATGTTATGCCCAGCCCAATTTTATCTATGTAATTACTGTATACTGTATATGCCATACGGAAAAACGGAACGGAAAAACGGAACAGAAACGGAAACACAACGGAAACAAAAAACGGAACAACGGATCCGTGAAAAACGGATCGCAAAACACTGAAAAAGCCATACGGTCGTGTGCAATAGGCCTAAGACTCTGTTCACATCTGCATGTTTAGGCCTCATGCACATGGCTGTTGTGCGTCCGTTCCGTGCGTTGGGGACTGCAATTTGTGGTCCCCAATGCATGGGAAACATCCGTGCGGCGGCTGGCAAGAATTGAGACCCATTTAATTTAAATAGGTCTGTGATCCGTCCGCACCGTGAAAAAAATTCAATTTTTTGCGGTGCGGAGGCGCGGACAGAAACACCACGGAAGCACTCCGTATTGCTTCCGATCCGTGCCTCCGTTCCGCACCGCATCTCCCGGATTGCGGACCCATTCAACGGCCGTGTGCATGAGGCCCAAAAATGTAAACTAAAAATGTACTGTTGGAACCAACGGGCGATGAAAACCACTGGTGTCAAACAGACCGCAGACTTAAAATGCATGAGCTACCGATATTTCACCTTTTGAATCTGATGTAGTTTTGCAAATGAGTTTAATTGTGTAAAAGATTTTGCCAAACCTTTAGGGAGCTACAGTAGCAAAACCCGCCCCCCCAAAAAAAACTAAAAAAAGTGAAACAAAAAACAAACACACACACAAACAAATACTGCTAGAAGGCAAAGCACTGCACGGTGTGAAGGGGCACAGTACAGGTTTATCAATGCTACACCTTTATCAATATCTAAAATAATATTACTGATATGGAAATCAACTGATAATTGTGAACTATCCTGTATATTTCCTCTGAATGCTGTGAGATAATGGTATATTATGTGTTGTGCGTATAGCATTTAGGGCTCATGCACACGGCATACAGCGGGTCCGCAATACACGGGCATCGACCGTGTGCACCCCGCACCATGGATGTGGATCCAGTCACTTGAATGGGTCCGCAATAAGGGAGATGCGGTGTGGTGCGGAACGGAGGCATGGATCGGAAGCCCACGGAAGCAGTACAAAGTGCTTCCGTGGGTTCTCCGTCCGTGCCTCCGCACCTAAAAAGAATAGTGTTTTGCGGTGCGGACCGTCGGATGCGGATCGCGGACCCCATTCAAGTGAATAGGTCTGCGATCCGCATGCGGCTGCCCCACGGTCGATGCCCGTGCATTGCGGACTGCAATTTGCAGTCCGCAGCACGGGTCCGGCCATCACGCGGTCGTGTGCATGAGCCCTTATACTGAAAAGCTGCTCTTATTCTCTTCATGTGACTGTGCTCATTCAGGCTGATGTGATGCATTATCATTTGTTAGGACACCCCAGAAAACATTATTTTCCTTATGAACAAACAGCAATAAGAAATGTGAAGGGAAGATTTAGTATTTTATGTGGATTTTACAAGAAGCACACAATACTGAAATCCCTGCAGAGCGGGTTAGCGCCACCACACAAGGTTTCAAAGGGGTTGTCCAGGATTTTTCTTTTGATGGCCTTATAAAAAACTCTGATCAGTACCCAACTCCTTTGCTGATGAGCTGTTAATTGAGTAAAGCCTCATTCACACGTCCGTGTCCATGCTCAAATCCGTGGGCAGTGATGCATCCGTGGAGCTGTCCGTGAAGGATCTGTGTTTGGTCCGTGGATCCGTTTTTTGCTGTCCGTGTTGCATTCATGTTTCACTGACACTGAACAGCTGAAAAATGATTTTCTAAGTATCTCTTACTAATGAACCATGAAACACGGATGCAACACAGATATTCCGCGCTGATGCGGTGCGTGAGTTGAACGCATTGCACCCGCACTGAATACCGACCCATTAATTTCTATGGGGATGTTCACATGAGCAGTGATTTTCACGCATCACTTGTGCATTGCGTTAAAATCGCAGCATGCTCTATATTCTTTCACGCAACACAGGCCCCATAGAAGTGAATGGGGTTGCGTGAAAATCACAAGCATCTGCAAGCAAGTGCGGATGCGGTGCAATTTTCACGCACGGTTGCTAGGAGACGATCGGGATGGAGACGCGATCATTATTATTTTCCCTTATAACATGGTTATAAGGGAAAATAATAGCATTCTGAATACAGAATGCATAGTAAAATAGCGCTGGAGGGGTTAAAAAAAATAAATAATAAATTTAACTCACCTTAATACACTTGATCGCGGAGCTGGCATCTCCTTCTGTCTTCATCTTAGCTGTGTGGAGCAACAGGACCTGTGGTGACGTCACTCCGGTCATCACATGATCCATCACCATGGTAAAATATCATGTGATGGATCATGTGATGACCAGAGTGATGTCACCACAGGTCCTGTTCCTCCACACAGCTAAGATGAAGACACAAGGAGATGCCGGCTCCGCGAACAAGTGGATTAAGGTGAGTTAAATTATTTTTAATTTTTTTTTAACCCCTCCAGCGCTATTTTACTATGCATTCTGTATTCAGAATGCTATTATTTTCCCTTATAACTATGTTATAAGGGAAAATAATACAATCTACAGAACACCGATCCCAAGCCCAAACTTCTGTGAAGAAGTTCGGGTTTGGGTACCAAACATGCGCGATTTTTCTCACGCGAGTGCAAAACGCATTACAATGTTTTGCACTCGCGGAAAAATCACGTGTGTTCCCGCAATGCACCCGCACATTTTCCCGCAACGCCCGTGTGAAAGAGGCCTAAGACTCCTGTGCCCAGCCTTCTATCTCCCCGGGAAGCACGGGAGGCAGAAGCACAGCGTCTGCACAGCCTGTCTCCCCTTTTCTAATAGGAGACGGATGGCCCTTAGCAACGCTTATTTGAAGAGTGCTGCTAAGGGCCATTTCAGCCCCAGTTTTCTACCAAAAATTAAAAGTTTTGGCTAAATAAAGTCTATTGCAAAATTGTTACCTATCACTTGCCCTACACTTTATCAAAGCAAAATAATAATATGACAGTTATCCTTTAAGCTGGAGGCCAGTATGGAAAACATTATTACAAATGGGGGCCACTATGAGGGATCTTATTACTGCTGAGGGCCAATATGGCGGGCATTATATCTACTAAGGGCACTGCAGGCGTTGGGATCTTTATTAAAAAAACGGCAATGAAAAACTGATGCAAAACAGCCATTAAAAGGGTTGGCCACTATATAAGTACTTTCCACTATATAGTGGGAGGTAGGGTTAAAAAGAGTTTCCTAATATACTTTATTAAAAAAATCTGAATGGTAATGTTTTTATAATGAGCTCAGCCCCGCTCTGCGTGCAGCCAGTTCGTCCATGGCTGCACGCGACATGGAGGAGCTTTAGAGAAAGCTCGTCCATGGCTTTATTCTAACTGCCCAGTCTGCCCCTGCCACTGGCGTGTTCTTACTTTTCTTCCCGCTCCAAACTCTGACAGGAATAAGCCGATTGTAGAGACAGTCGGAGCAGGGAGCGCGCCAGTGGCAGGGGCAGACTGGGCATGCGCTGCTCTTATTAGGAAAAGCAGCACATGTGCAGTTAGAATAAAGCCATGGACGAGCTTTCTCTAAAGCTCCTCCATGTCGCGTGCAGCCATGGACGAACCGCAGAGCGGGGCTGAGGGGAAGGGGCTCATTATAAAAACATTACCATTCAGATTTTTTAAATAAAGTATATTAGAAAACTCTTTTTTACCCTACCTCCCACTATATAGTGGAAAGTACTTATATAGTGGCCAACCCCTTTAAAGACAGAAAATTGATACACAAATGGTTGAAAAATGTCTATGTAAAACTGTCAGTGTGTCCGTTCTTAACGGACTTTTTTTTTATTGTCGTGTGCGTGTAGCCTTAGGCCTCATGCACACGACCGTTGTTGTGTTCCGTGTCCGTTGTTCCGTTTTCCGCGATTTTCTGAGGACCCATTGACTTTCAATGGGTCCGTTGAAAACTCGGATAATGCACCGTTTGTCATCCGCGTCTGTGATCCGTGTTTCCAGTCCGTCAAAAAAATATGACCTGTCCTATTTTTTTCACTGCCAACGGTTCGCGGACCCATTCAAGTCAATGGGTCCGTGAAAAAACACGGAGGCACACAAGATTGTCATCCGCGTCCGTGATCCGTGTCCGTTTTTTCCTATCATTTGCAAGGCAAACTTGACTTAGACTTTTTTTTTCACTTTTCATGTCTCGTGATCCTCCAAAAATCAAGGAAGACACACGGAAACAAAAACGGATCACGGAACAACGGAACCCCGTTTTGCGGATCGTGAAAAAATACTGTCGTGTTCATGAGGCCTTAGGCTAGTTTCAGACGAGCGAGTGCACTGTGAGAAACACGCTACGGCCCCTTTCACACGGGCGAGTATTCCGCGCGGTTGCGATGCGGGAGGTGAACGCATTGCACCCGCACTGAATACCGACCCATTTATTTCTATGGGGCTGTGCACACGAGCGGTGATTTTCACGTATCACTTTTGCGTTGCGTGAAAATCGCAGCATGCTCCTCTTTGTGCGTTTTTCACGTAACGCAGGCCCCATAGAAATGAATGGGGTTGCGTGAAAATCGCAAGCATCCGCAAGCAAGTGCGGATGCGGTGCGATTTTCACGCACGGTTGCTAGGAGACGATCGGGATGGAGACTCGATCATTATTATTTTCCCTTATAACATGGTTATAAGGGAAAATAATAGCATTCTGAATACAGAATGCAAAGTAAAATAGCGCTGGAGGGGTTAAAAAATTTTTTTTAACTCACCTTAATCCACTTGCTCGCGTAGCCCAACATCTCCTTCTGTCTCCTTTGTTGAAGGACCTATGGTGAGCATTAAATACAGTTACAGGACCTTTGATGACGTCACTCCGGTCATCACATGGTACGTCACATGATCTTTTACCATGGTGATTCACCATGGTAAAAGATCATGTGACGTACCATGTGATGACCGGAGTGACGTCATCAAAGGTCCTTTACCCAGGTCCTAAAGAAAGAATACAGAATTAGATGCCGGCTGCGCTATCAAGTGGACTAAGGTGAGTTAAACATTTTTATTTTTTTTTAACCCCTCCAGCTCTATTTTACTTTGCATTCTGTATTCAGAATGCTATTATTTTCCCTTATAACTATGTTATAAGGGAAAATAATACTATTTACAGAACACCGATCCCAAGCCCGAACTTCTGTGAAGAAGTTCGGGTTTGGGTACCAAACACACACGATTTTTCTCACGCGAGTGCAAAACGCATTACAATGTTTTGCACTCGTGCGGAAAAATCGCTGGTGTTCCCGCAACGCACCCGCACATTTTCCCGCAACGCCCGTGTGAAAGAGGCCTACATGTGGGAGTGTGATTTCCAGTCCTGGACTCTGCTCTTGTAACGGGACCTCATGGCATGATAATGATTTATAAAGTTGTGTAGTCTTTGGTTCTATTCACACGGCCTCTTTTTCCGTCGTCGGGGATGGAGAGAAATCCGTTCAGGATGCATCAGGATGTCTTCAGTTCAGGACCGGAACGTTTTTTGGCCGGAGAAAATACCGCAGCATGCTGCGCTTTTTGCTCCGGTCAAAAATCCTGAACACTTGCCGCAAGGCCGGATCCGGAATTAATGCCCATTGAAAGGCATTAATCCGGATCCGGCCTTAAGCTAAACGTCGTTTCGGCGCATTACCGGATCCGATGTTTAGCTTTTTCTGAATGGTTACCATGGCTGCCAGGACGCTAAAGTCCTGTTTGCCATGGTAAAGTGTAGTGGGGATCGGGGGAGCAGTATACTTACCGTCCGTGCGGCTCCCGGGGCGCTTCAGAGTGACGTCAGGGCGGCCCACGCGCATGGATGACGTGTCGCATGGATCACGTCATCCATGCGCATGGGGCGCTCTGACGTCATTCTGGAGCGCCCCGGGAGCCGCACGGACGGTAAGTATACTGCTCCCCCGCTCCCCACTACTACTATGGCAACCAGGACTTGAATAGCGTCCTGGCTGCCATAGTAACACTGAACGCATTTTGAAGACGGATCCGTCTTCAAATGCTTTCAGTTCACTTGCGGTGTTACGGATCCGGCGGGCACCTCCGGCAAATGGAGTGCACGACGGATCCGGACAACGCAAGTGTGAAAGAGGCCTTAGTAATGAAATTTTTACTGCATTAAAGTATGAGCTTTGTACAGTATGTATTACATTTATTTTACAATATTAATAATATATATTTGCTGATTTATTTGAAGCTGGAGTGGAGGTCCATACATTTCTGCCAACTCCACTCAGATCTGACTTCGACTCTACAGCTCTGACATAAACAGTAAAGCAACAATTAGAAATATAGGGGCACATTTATTAAGACCGCCGTTTTAGAAGCCAGTCTTAATAACCCCTATAGCTGGCAGTGGCACCGGCCTCTACATAACTTCGGCGGATCCTCCGCCACTTCTAAATATAAGACAGCTTCCTAGCTGTCTTACCTTTAGACCATTTTCTATGCCTAAAACACGCCCTCTTTTTTAGACCAGGGAGAAGTCGCGGATTTGCGCCACAATCTGCACCAGAAATACGTCTAATTTAGGCATATTTCTGTTTGATAAATGACCCCCATAGAGATTACAGCCCTGACTTAAACAGTAAAGCAATCATAACAATTACAAATATAGGGGGGGGGGGGGATTTATCAAACTGGTGTAAAGTAGAATTGGTTTAGTAGTTGCCCATAGCAACCAATCAGATTCCCCCTTTCATTTTTCACAGCTCTTTTGGAAAATGAAATGTGGAATCTGATTGGTTGCTATGGGCGACTAAGCCAGTTCTACTTTACACCAGTTTGATAACTCTCCCCCATAGCGATTACGGCTCTGACAAACAGTAAACTAATTATAACAATTAGAAATATAGAGATTCTCTTGTAGGTCCACACCTTTGACTCACCGTTCCATTATATATGGATAGAGCCGCTTCCCAAATGGCAGGCCTGTTTGCTGGCCACTTGCAGTATGATTATTTCATAGGCTGGATAGATGCTTGTCCAGGCAGAGAAGGTGCCTGGGATATAAACCTTTTATATATGTATCCCCTCAACTATATGTAATATACGTGTGTACAGCGTCATACACTGCAGATAGTTATCTCAGTTCTGCTGCCATTTTCCTTTTGTGCAGCCGGCATGTTGTGTGTTCTAGGCCGCCGGGGGATTATGAAGATGAAACAATATCCTTAGAATTAGCTGTCAGTTACATAATGGTCTCAAAAAATGAGAAGCTGTATTCACGCATGATGTTATCTACTAATGAAACACTCACTAAGGCTCCATTCACATGTCCGCAAATGGGTCCGCATCAGTTCCGCAATTTTGCGGAACGGGTGCGGACCCATTAATTTTCTATGGGGACGGAATGGATGCGGACAGCACACAGTGTGCTGTCAGCATCCGCATTTGCGGAGCGCGGCCCCAATCTTCACGTCCGCAGCTCCGCAAAATATAGAACATGTCCTATTCTTGTCGGCAGCTTGCGGACAAGAATAGGCATTTCTATAGGGGTGCCGGGCGGGTCCGCAACACACCACGGACGTGTGAATGGAGCCTAAGGGTACTTTCACACTTGCGGCAAGGGAATCCGGCAGGCAGTTCCGTTGTCGGAACTGCCTGCCGGATCCGTCAAAACGCATGCAAACTGATGGCATTTGTCAGACGGATCAGGATCCTGATCCGCCTGACAAATGCATTGAAATGCCGGATCCGTATCATCCGGAAAAACGGATCCGGCATTCATTTTTTTTCACAATTTTTGCGGTCTGGGAATGCGCAGACCGCAATGCCGGACCTGTTTTGCCAGAACACTCGGGGCCGGATCTGGCATTAATGCATTTCAATGGGAAAAAATGAAAGTGTTTTCCGGAATTTTGGCCGGAAATAAAACCGCAGCATGCTGCGGTATTATCTCCGCCCTGAAAAGGCAAAAAGACTGAACTGAAGACATCCTGATGCATCCTGAACGGATTGCTCTCCATTCAGAATGCATGGGGATAAAACTGATCAGTTCTTTTCCGGTATTGAGCCCCTAGGACGGAACTCTATGCTGGAAAAGAAGAACGCTAGTGTGAAAGTACCCTAAAACAGGCAGTATGCTAACGTGACAGAGACGAGTGACAATCCCCATGCTGTGGATAGTATAGGGAGGAATATGGTACTTGTAGAAGCTGAAATGATTGTTCATAGACGCCGTCGGCGGAGCATCAAGCTGTGCACCCTGTAATCACCATCTATATAAATGTAATCTATGAATACAGTAGAGCAAATTATTATTTTTCTAGCTTATAACATGAACTGTATATTTACAGATGCAGAATGATAAAAAGCTGATAAAAAGTGGGAAGAGTGCAAAAATATCAAACTATGACAGATACCCTTGTAAAACATAGACTATTTTTAAAGGGGTATTCCAGAGATTAAGTTCTCCCGTTTTAGATCAGTGGGGATCCTATCGCTGGGACTCCCACCAATCAATGGGTGCCCCATACCCCCTGCAGCCCCCTGAAATGAACGGAGCCGCCAGTCAGGCATGCGCGTGGCTACCCCATTTATTTCTATGGGAATTCCGGAGATAGCAGAGCGCTGTAATCCGCTATCTCCTGAACTCCCATAGAAATGAATGGTGGGGCCATGCGCATGTGTATTTCAGGGAAGCTGCAGGGGGTACATCTTGTGGATGGGGGATAACTTAATTTAACCAAAATACCCCTTTAAGACCTCATGCACACGACCGTTGTTCTGGTCCGCATCCGAGCCGCAGTTTTCGCGGCTCGGGTGCGGACCCATTCACTTCAATGGGGCCGCAAAAGATGCAGACAGCTCCGTTACGTAGCCCCGCAAAAAAAAATAACGTCCTATTCTTGTCCGTTTTGCGGACAAGAATAGGCATTTCTACAATGGGCTGCCTGTTCCATTCCGCAAATTGCGGAAGGCACACAGGCGGCTTCCGTGTTTTGCGGATCTGCAATTTGCGGACCACAAAAAACGGAACGGTTGTGTGCATGAGGCCGAGGGGGCCTACGTTGTGGATTCTGTAAAAAAACAAAACAAACCTGCAGTATTTTTTCCAGTAAAATGCCGGGCTCCCTATGATGAAAAACAAAAAAAACTGGCGCAGATGTGAACGTAGCCCAAACTGGTGTCTGTTTGTTCCATAACACATTGTATAGAGTATTTTCCTCAAGTCTCCTATGGTTTCTAAAGGCTTGCTCAGTGTGACAGTATTTTAGAGCAATAAAACAATCTGAACGCGTTCCTGTCAGCCTGTCCTTGAATGAATCTTCATTTACAGCTCCATTATGTTCTGGGGACGGTGTAAAAGGCTCACCTGAGGCTGCATCTTTTTCTTGCCTTTATTTGGTGTGTAAATGCTATGAAATGCCATTTTTTTTTATTTACAAGCCTGGCTTTTTTTAGTTACATAACCTTTTTTGCTGTTTTTTTTTTCTTATAAGGCCCCCTGCCTCTCGCGCATCACGAGATTACGGCGCTCTAGCTTTGTGATGTCGGGGAGCAAGGAGGAGATTCGGAGTATGCGGGGCGGTGCTGGGATCCGGAAACGTTAGTAACAGCTCCTTGGGCTTCTTCCATATATATAAAATTGTTTTTTGACACAATAAAAGCACACAGAGCTATGGGGACTGGGTATTGCGGATGTGCTAGCGGCCATCAAGCAACCCATGTCCTCAGCTCTATACACAAAATCCCAGTGACAGGTTCCCTTTAACGGGGTTCCAGGGTGACTTGCAAGTTGCCACAACTCCAGAATTGCAAAAAATACAGCACTGTTGGATTTATTTTTGTGATTCTGGGGTCACGGTCACGTCAACTTGCGAGGCAACCCAATTCAGTTGAATGACTGCACTTCTACACAACGCTCTTTGTGCTTACAATGGGTGTAATGGCTGAGATCTCTTTGTAGCCCCAGCCTAAAATGACAGCTCCATTTATTTCAGTTTGCAGGCTTGTTAGTCTTTATGACTGCAAGGTACAGACACAATTTCTTAGTGAGCATTCAGACAGTGGTGCCACCAGGGTCACGCAACCTTTATGATTATGCCCATAAAGATTTAACCATAATAGTGCCCACAAAATAACATACAAACTTCTTTATGCAAGCTTAGGGTGTGGGGTCCGGGTGCTGAGACCCCCACCAATTGCTGAAATAGGGAGGCAGAAACTCTCAGCCGTGTAATTTTTTTCTTCGCTAGCTGAAGATAGTCTCATAGATCTTCTCTTCTATGGGATCAAATGAGACGGTCTAGGGCTAGGCTTTGCTCCACATACCCATCCTTCCTTGGACCTCTATTAATAGGTACTGACCAGATAAAACAAAGTCTGCCATTTTGGATATGCTTTGATACAGTCCTCTAGCAAAAGCAATATAAGGCCTCATGAACACGACAGTGTGTACTTTGCGGTCAGCCAAAAATACGGATGGCGTCCGTGTGCATTCTGTATTTTGCGGAAAGGAACAGATGGCCCGTAATAGAACTGTACTATCCTTGTCCGGAATGCGGACAATAATAGGACATGTTCTATTTTTTTGCGGAACGGACATACGGAAACAGAATGCACACGGAGTAACTTCAGTTTATTTTTGAGGACCTATTGAAATGAATGGTTCCACATACGGTCTGCAAAAAAAAACGGACACGGAAAGAAAATACGTTTGTGTGCCTGAGCCCTAAGGCTATGTTCACACTTGCGTTTTTGCTGGATCCGTCATGGATCAGCAAAAATGCTTCCGTCATGATAATACAACCATCTGCATCCGTTATGGATGGATCCGGTTGTATTATCTCTAACATAGCCATAATGGATCAGTCTCTAAAACCATTGTAAGTCAGTGAGGGACGGATCCTTTTTCTTTTGTGTCCGAGAAAACTAATCTGTCTCTAAATCCATTGACTTAGGGCTTGTTTACATGACCATGCAAATTGCGGATCCGCAAAAAGCACGGACAGGGGTGTGGAAATCGTATTGCCCAACGCCCGGGACATTCAGTTCCGGGCGCCGGGCAGGTAGTTTGTTCAGTAGCTTAGCCCTGCTGCGGGCAAGTAGCAGGGCTGAGATGGCTTTGTTTACCGGAGCAGTGGACGCAGTGGATAGGCGGCGAGCTGGGGGCGTGGAACGGTGACGCAGCCGCGGGGGGAAGGGGCGGGGCATGGTGTAGTGACAGCGTGGGGAAGAAGACATGACAGACCTGGAGGGGTGGAGCAATGAGAGGGTCGGTCACGTCTCCGGCTCGGGGGTAAGGGGCAGTGACAGAGCCGTTACAGAGCCAGGGGCATTGATAGAACTCAGCATCCATCAGAGGACCCCCTTTCTGCAGGTGTTGTCAAACTGGGAAGGTGGGGGGGTCCTTTCCATGCCACATCAGCAGCTAATTTGCCTAAACCACCTAGAGGTACGGGTAGTAATGTGCTAAGAGCAAGAGTGTGCACTAAACTAATTGCTGTGATCACATTAAGGCCTCGTTCACACCAGGCAGTGCGTTCCGGCCCGATTCTGTCCAGAATGCCCTGCACCGCATTGCGGCCAGCTAACTATATTGTGGGGCAGGAGGGGGCGTAGTGGCCTGTTGAAGTGATTGGCACCATAACCGTGCCCAACGGCTGCAATGCGATCGGCTGCACAGGATCGCAAGGCACATTAGGCCTGCGGTCCAGTCCAAACAAAATGCTGCAAGCAGCATTTTGACCGGACCTCAGGCATAATTGTGCCTTGCGATCCCGCGAATCCGATCGCCTGCGGCTGTGGCTACGGTGCCATTCACTTCAATGGATCGGCGCGCCCCCTCCTGCCCCACCATATAGTGAGCCGGCCGCGATGTAGTGCATTCTGGACAGAATCATCTGGTGTGAACGAGGACTAAATTTAGAGTCATTTCACATCACAAAGACTGGAACACAAGTCAGCCACCTCCCTGCTAAGGAAGCGTGGCGGTGCATTGAAATATGGTTTTGATTTAAAATAATTTTTTGTATCAGGACAAGTAGATTGTCATGAGGGACAAGTAGATCGAGCCCCCGCTTTAGTCCTTCAACAAGTATTTTTTTATTTTTTATTTCCACATCCTGACGGATGCCGCCCGTGTGCCTTCCGCAATTTGCGGAACGGAACGGACGGCCATTTATAGAAATGCCTATTCCTGTCCGCAAAACGGACAAGAATAGGACATGAATTATAATTTTTACCACGGAACGGAGCTACGGATGCGGACAGCACACAGGTTCTATCCGCACCTTTTGCGGCCCCATTGAAGTGAATGGGTCCGCACCCGAGCCACAAAAAATGCGACTTGGATGCGGAACCAAACCACGGTCGTGTGAATGAGCACTTACATTGTGAGTCATGACAGATCCGTCCAGCTCCACATCCCAGAACGCACTAAAAAATGCTGCTTGCATCACTTTTGTGTGCGTCATGGGAACGCAATGAAACAGAACAGGATGCATTCTGGTGCACTCCGTTCCCTTCAGTTCAGCATTGTCACCCTTGACAATAAATGGGGACAAAACTGAAGCATTTGAGAACCTATGATGGATCTCAATAGCGGGAAGGGAAAGCGCTGGTGGGAAGGTAGCCTCACCCATTCTTATCAAATTCCATAATTGACTGTTCACTTTATGCCTCATATATACTACCCACTGACAGGAAATCGTAACTTTATGGCTGATCAGTGTGTGTATATATATATATATATATATATATACACAGTTGCAAGAAAAAGTATGTGAACCCTTTGGAATGATATGGATTTCTGCACAAATTGGCCATAAAATGTGATCTGATCTTCATCTAAGTCACAACAATAGACAATCACAGTCTGCTTAAACTAATAACACACAAAGAATTAAATGTTACCATGTTTTTATTGAACACACCATGTAAACATTCACAGTGCAGGTGGAAAAAGTATGTGAACCCTTGGATTTAATAACTGGTTGAACCTCCTTTGGCAGCAATAACTTCAACCAAACGTTTCCTGTAGTTGCAGATCAGACGTGCACAACGGTCAGGAGTAATTCTTGACCATTCCTCTTTACAGAACTGTTTCAGTTCAGCAATGTTATTGGGATGTCTGGTGTGTATCGCTTTCTTGAGGTCATGCCACAGCATCTCAATCGGGTTGAGGTCAGGACTCTGACTGGGCCACTCCAGAAGGTGTATTTTCTTCTGTTTAAGCCATTCTCTTGTTGATTTACTTCTATGCTTTGGGTCGTTGTCCTGTTGCAACACCCATCTTCTGTTGAGCTTCAGCTGGTGGACAGATGGCCTTAAGTTCTCCTGCAAAATGTCTTGATAAACTTGGGAATTCATTTTTCCTTCCATGATAGCAATCCGTCCAGGCCCTGACGCAGCAAAGCAGCCCCAAACCATGATGCCCCCACCACCATACTTCACAGTTGGGATGAGGTTTTGATGTTGGTGTGCTGTGCCTCTTTTTTCTCCACACATAGTGTTGTGTGTTTCTTCCAAACAACTCAACTTTGGTTTCATCTGTCCACAGAATATTTTGCCAGTACTGCTGTGGAACATCCAGGTGCTCTTGTGCAAACTGTAAACGTGCAGCAATGTTTTTTATGGACAGCAGTGGCTTCCTCTGTGGTATCCTCCCATGAAATCCATTCTTGTTTAGTGTTTTACGTATCGTAGATTCGCTAACAGGGATGTTAGCATATGCCAGAGACTTTTGTAAGTCTTTAGCTGACACTCTAGGATTCTTCTTCACCTCAATGAGCAGTCTGCGCTGTGCTCTGGCAGTCATCTTTACATTTTGGCCACTCCTAGGGAGAGTAGCAGCAGTGCTGAACTTTCTCCATTTATAGACAATTTGCCTTACCGTGGACTGATGTACAGATAGGCTTTTGGAGATACTTTTATAACCCTTTCCAGCTTCATGCAAGTCAACAATTCTTAAATCGTAGGTCTTCTGAGAGCTCTTTTGTGCGAGGCATCATTCACATCAGGCAATGCTTCTTGAGAAAAGCAAACCCAGAACTGGTATGTGTTTTATATAGGGCAGGGCAGCTGTAACCAACACCTCCAATCTCATCTCATTGATTGGACTCCAGTTGGCTGACACCTCACTCCAATTAGCTCTTGGAGATGTCATTAGTCTAGGGGTTCACATACTTTTTCCACCTGCACTGTGAATGTTTTCATGGTGTGTTCAATAAAAACATGGTAACATTTAATTCTTTGTGTGTTATTAGTTTAAGCAGACTGTGATTGTCTATTGTTGTGACTTAGATGAAGATCAGATAATATTTTATGACCAATTTGTGCAGAAATCCATATAATTCCAAAGGGTTCACATACTTTTTCTTGCAACTGTATATATACAGTACAGACCAAAGTTTGGACACACCTTCGCATTCAAAGAGTTTTCTTTATTTTCATGACTATGAAAATTGTAGATTCACACTGAAGGCATCAAAACTATGAATTAACACATGTGGAATTATATACATAACAAACAAGTGTGAAACAACTGAAAATATGTCATATTCTAGGTTCTTCAAAGTAGCCACCTTTTGCTTTGATTACTGCTTTGCACACTCTTGGCATTCTCTTGATGAGCTTCAAGAGATAGTCCCGTGAAATGGTTTTCACTTCACAGGTGTGCCCTGTCAGGTTTAATAAGTGGGATTTCTTGCCTTATAAATGGGGTTGGGACCATCAGTGGTGTTGAGGAGAAGTCAGGTGGATACACAGCTGATAGTCCTACTGAATAGACTGTTAGATTGTGTATTATGGCAAGAAAAAAGCAGCTAAGTAAAGAAAAACGAGTGGCCATCATTACTTTAAGAAATGAAGGTCAGTCAGTCAGCCGAAAAATTGGGAAAACTTTGAAAGTAAGGGCTATTTGACCATGAAGGAGAGTGATGGGGTGCTGCGCCAGATGACCTGGCCTCCACAGTCACCGGACCTGAACCCAATCGAGATGGTTTGGGGTGAGCTGGACCGCAGAGTGAAGGCAAAAGGGCCAACAAGTGCTAAGCATCTCTGGGAACTCCTTCAAGACTGTTGGAAGACCATTTCAGGGGACTACCTCTTGAAGCTCATCAAGAGAATGCCAAGAGTGTGCAAAACAGTAATCAAAGCAAAAGGTGGCTACTTTGAAGAACCTAGAATATGACATATTTTCAGTTTCACACTTGTTTGTTATGTATATAATTCCACATGTGTTAATTCATAGTTTTGATGCCTTCATAGTCATGAAAATAAAGAAAACTCTTTGAATGAGAAGGTGTGTCCAAACCTTTGGTCTGTACTGTATATTACGCTATTGTTTGTATGCTTGAGAACAACTAGGTCACCCACTGTAACCAGCCCTCCTGTGTTACTACAAGAGCTTACGCTAAAACGGCAATCTGCAACCAAGAAATATTGAAGCAGAACCCGCTTACAAGCTTAAACCCTGACCACTGTGTGCGGATCTCCGCCTGCTGAAATTGAACATTTACTTGATGCAGTGATTTGGCGACGTGCAGACCCTGACTGGTTTTGCTGAATGCTTTAAAGGGTTTCTGTATCAGAGCGTTGCCAAGTACCGGGCGACCACTAACCAGATAGAAACCTGAACTTGGAGATAAATCTGTCAAATCGACATACGGAGTAAAATTACTGCCCAGAAATGTGTATTTTATGTTTTATGGTCCATGGTTCCCTTAGAGAGTTCACATATGCAAACTGTTGTAATTCCTACACCGTTCACCTGATTTGGATGTAAATACCCTCAAATTAAGGCCGAATGCAAACGGCCGTGTTCCGCGGCCGAGAGCGGTCCGTGGTATGCCGGCCTAGATTCCGATTCAAAGCAGGAGCGCACAGCATCACTGGTTGCTATGACGCCGTGCGCTTAATGCCGCCGCTGCTGTACAGTAATACACTATACCAGTGTATTACTGTACAGCAGCGGCGGCATGAAGCGCACGGCGTCATAGCAACCAATGACACTGTGCGCTCCTGTTCTGAACAGGAATCCAGCCCGGCATACCACGGACCGCTCTCGGCCGCGGAACACGGTCGTGTGCATTCGGCCTTAAGCTGACAGTCTGCAGTTAAAGCACATCTTGTTCGCTTCATTTCAAATCCATTGTGGTGTATAGGGCAAAAAATGTTAGAATTGTGTCGATGTCCCAATATTTATGGACCTGACTGTATTTAATACTTTGAAAATAAACTGGAATGATTTTACTGGACGACGCCGGACAAATCAGCTCCATTCAGCTTTCAGTTTCTAACCTGACCTGAAAAAATGAAATTCTTCTAGTTGCTACTGGAAATAGTCAGCAAGGTTGAGGACAGACACTCCCCTTACAACTTCGGCTGTCTTGACATCTACATCAGAGGTTTTGTTAGGGGCTCCATTGCAGATTTCTTCAAAAATATGGGCCAAAATAGCACAGCATGCTAGGAAAGAATAATGTACTCATCTAAGGCTACTTTCACACTAGCGGCAGGACGGATCCAACAGGCTGTTCACCCTGTCGGATCCGTCCTGCCGCTATTTTGCCGTGCCGCCGGACCGTCGCTCCGTCCCCATTGACTATAATGGAGACAGGGGCGGAGCTCCGGCGCAGCACGGCAGTGTGTGGCGAGAGGCCGCCGGACTAAAAGTACTGCATGTCCGACTTTTTAGTCAGACGGCCTCTCACCACGCACTGCCGTGCCGGAGCTCCGTCCCCGTCCTCATTATAGTTAATGTGGATGGAGTGGCGGCACGGCGAAATAGCGGCAGGACGGATCCGACAGGGTGAACAGCCTATCGGATCCGTCCTGCCGCTAGTGTGAAAGTACCCTAACTTGTCCAGTAAAATGCCTGGTTTTCTAATCGAAACCTGACGCATTCTATTATAGTCAATAGAGTTTGTCAGGCGCTGTTAATTTCCATTGTTTGACGTCACAGGCAATCAAGTAATTTCTATTGTTCTGCTCCTATACAGAGCAAAACAGTGGAATGAAAACAGCACAGTTTTGGCAGAATTGTGTATAAGGTATTTTTATTTGACGTCTTTCTCTTTCTATCTTGGGTCTGTTACCTTTTGAAGAAATTAATGTAGCCTGCAGCTCTGTTCAGCTGAAAACCTGATGGACACCATTAACCACCTCAGCCCCCAGTGCTTAAATACCAGGCCACTTTTTACACTTCTGACCTACACTACTTTCACCGTTTATTGCTCGGTCATGCAACTTACCACCCAAATGAATTTTACCTCCTTTTCTTCTCACTAATAGAGCTTTCATTTGGTGGTATTTCATTGCTGCTGACATTTTTACTTTTTTTGTTATTAATCGAAATTTAACGATTTTTTTGCAAAAAAATGACATTTTTCACTTTCAGTTGTAAAATTTTGCAAAAAAAACGACATCCATATATAAATTTTTCTCTAAATTTATTGTTCTACATGTCTTTGATAAAAAAAAAATGTTTGGGTAAAAAAAAAAAAATGGTTTGGGTAAAAGTTATAGCGTTTACAAACTATGGTACAAAAATGTGAATTTCCGCTTTTTGAAGCAGCTCTGACTTTCTGAGCACCTGTCATGTTTCCTGAGGTTCTACAATGGCCAGACAGTACAGACACCCCACAAATGACCCCATTTCGGAAAGTAGACACCCTAAGGTATTCGCTGATGGGCATAGTGAGTTCATAGAACTTTTTATTTTTTGTCACAAGTTAGCGGAAAATGATGATTTTTTTTTTTCTTTCAAAGTCTCATATTCCACTAACTTGTGACAAAAAATAAAAACTTCCATGAACTCACTATGCCCATCAGCGAATACCTTGGGGTGTCTTCTTTCCAAAATGGGGTCACTTGTGGGGTAGTTATACTGCCCTGGCATTCTAGGGGCCCAAATGTGTGGTAAGGAGTTTGAAATCAAATTCTGTAAAAAATGGCCGGTGAAATCCGAAAGGGTTCCCACTCCTCATCCGACTGGGTCAGAATCCTGTAGGCCTCTTCAGAAGAATACCCCCTGTTTGACATTTTGGACTACTAAATTTAGGGGTATTCCCTGAGACTACCCAAGAAAAAAAGCAAGCCTGTCTTACAAAGGGGAGGCTAGCGAAGTACCGGAGGCCGCTGCGGTTGATAAAAAATATCAAAACTGATTTTTTTATCGCCGCAGTGCGTGTAAAGTGAATGTGCAGTGATCAAAAAATATATATTTTTTGTCGCTGCGGCGGGGCGGGCGTGGGTGAACGCACGTGTGGGCGACCGATCAGGCCTGATCGGGCAAACACTGCGTTTTGGGTGGAGGGCGAGCTAAAGTGACACTAATACTATTATAGATCTGACCGTGATCAGTTTTGATCACTTACAGATACTATAAAAGTACAAATGCTATTTAGCGATACGCTAAACAGCGAATAAGTGACTGCGGTGCGGTGGGCTGGGCGCTAACTGACGCTAACTACCTAACCAAGGGGCCTAAACTATCCCTAAAACCTAACAGTCAATACCAGTGAAAAAAAAAAAGTGACAGTTTAGACTGATCACTTTTTTTCCTTTCACTAGTGATTGACAGGGGCGATCAAAGGGGTGATCAAAGGGTTAATTGGGGTGCAGGGGGGTGATCTGGGGCTACAGTGTACTGTTGGTGCTACTCACAGTTCAGTCTGCTCCTCTGCTGGATCCAACCGACGGAAAGGACCAGCAGAGGAGCAGACAAGCCATATAACAGATCATATTTACTAATATGATCTGTTATACGGCTTGTGATTCGTTTTTTTGAAAATCGCCAGCCTGCCAGCCAATGATCGTTGTTGGCAGGCTGGTGACGAAATTGTTCTTTAACTTTTGCCGGCCCGCGATGCGCATGCGCGGGCCGGCTCTGACCGAAATCTCGCGTCTCGCTAGATGACGCACGGATGCGTCCAGGAGGAATGAATCAACCACCTTCCGGACGCATCCATGCGTTAGGCGGTCGGGAGGTGGTTAAAGGGGTTATCCAACCCCTACAATGCCCCTGAAAAATGCCCGGGCACTGCATACAGGTAATACTCACCCCACTTTCCGCATCAATCCTGATGCCGCTGCATCTCCCGATTGCGCGGATCAAAACATCCAGTGACTGGGTGGGGGGTTGGTTGGGGCAGCCAATAGCGGACCGCAACGGGGACAAGCCTCCCTAGCATCGCGGGTGACGCTAGGGAGGCTCGTTCCCATCATGGCCTGCTATTGGTTTAACCTCACCCCGTTGCCGGCTGTTTTGATCCATCGATGGGGAGATGCAGGAGCGACGTGGGGAGCGCGGTATTACCTGTATGGGGTGCACAGGGATTTTGGGGGGCATTATAGGGTTTTAAAGGGGAAAGGGATCCAAAAGGATTAGGTAGAACCTGTTACTAAAAGGACCCGCCCTCATAGCAGTTATGGCTCAGTTATGAGCAGAAGTTTCACTACAGTGTAAAAATCTGATTGGCACAGGAAACAACCAAGCAGCCAGACAACAAGATAATGGCAAGCCGCTCTTCTCCTGTGCGCTGATTCGCTTGACATAACTCATTGTAAACCGTATTATAGATTGAGGAATACCGTGCGTAAAACATTGATTTCATGATGTTCGTACATATTTTATCGCCAGCTATTGCATCTGTCACCTTTTCTAAGGCCATTTGTCAGTACAGTCTATAAAAATATACCTTAGTAAATACATCATCGGCCAAATGAGTTGTATTGTGCGTTGGTGATGTATATACGATTCAGAGCGGTCAAATAAGAGGCTTATTTTTAAGGCTTCGTTCACATCACCTTTCAGCCTTTCCGTTCTCCTGCCCCGTTTAGGGGAAAGGACGGATACGGCACATAACTGAGCGGAACGGAGCCCACTGGCCCCATAGACTATATTGGGGTCCGTTAGGTTTCCGCTCAGGAGAAGATTTTGGAGCGGAGACAAAAGTTGTGCATGCAGGACTTTTGTCTCCGCTTCAAAAATCATCTTCTGAGCGGAAACCTAACGGACCCCATTATAATCTATGTAGCCCGTGGGCTCAGTTATGGGCCTAAACGGGGCAGGAGAACGGAAAGGCTGAAAGGTGATGTGAACGAAGCCTAATATTGTGTTTGTTCATCGTTTATTTCCACTTAGACGTCAATAGTTACAGTTGTTTCAACAAACTTTGCTTACATGAATAGTACAAGCGAATAAACAAATAATTGTAATATATTTTATCAGTGAAAAATGCCTCTTCTCTAATTATATAAGCCACTTCTTTTCCTCCTTCTGCTTCCTGCACTGATCGGTCACTCTTAATTCATTGCTAAACCTGACTTGAGACCAAGACAGATTATCAGCTCACTGAGGGATCAGGTAACATGATTCCCATAGAAGTCTAAGGTGAGGGGGAGGAGGAAGCAGCTGCAGAGTAAGGGCTCGTTCACAGAGTCAGTGCCTGATTGTGCTCTAGCACATTTCCACGTACGCGCCCTTTCTGCCTGGCGCAGCAAGGCTCTCTTGCGTGATCTTAGCACGCTCTCATGGGTGGCGGTACGCACACCAATTCTATCTTCCTGTGATACAGGAGGGTCAATGGCGTTGGATGGCGGATTCCTTAAAGGGGGCAGCCTGCAGGGCCTCTCAAGGAGGGTGTGCAGCAAGAGCTTGTGAAATGCTCGCAGACAATATAGTGGACATAGAGCCTATCGCAGCCATAATAGCACTGGAGACAGACCGCTGCAGTGCTAGAAAATGAGGGTCTTCCCTCTCAATCCCAACATCTTCAGGAGGAGGGGGGCAGGCCTGGGTGGAAGGCTGGTCAGGGGCCGACATAATGCAGATATAATCTCCCTAAGGAAACTGACTATAGGGCCTAATGGGTCTATAGGGCTGCCCAAGTACTCACAGGGGAAAACGGGAGTGGTACGGTAGGGGTTAATCACCCCAAAAGCGAAGTGGCAGGAGCAGGACATTCGGCGGCCGATCTGGAGCGCAGCTATGAGGGAATGAAGATGGCCGCCGAAATCCCGCGATAGGCGGCGAGAATACAGATCCAAAATGGCCGCCGGGATGTCGCGAACCCCCGACCGAGCCGGAGAAGAAGCGAAGGCCGAATAGGAGAAGCGCCGGCCGCCCAGAAAGCTAACAACAGAAGCGGATGCCGTCCGCCGGTAAAGGGGGGAGAGGAGAAAACAACTGAATGTAGCAGAAAAGGGGGATAAGCGGAGGTGCGGTTATAAGTCACCAAAATGATATGGGGAAATAAGGCACCAGAAGATAATAGGGGGGAATACCCCCCCGAAACGGGTGAAAAGAGAGGGGGAGTCAGACAGGAATCATCCCCCCGTCCAGGAATAAATTGAACCATATAGAAGCATATATAGACAACAGACAATAAACAATGATGCCCTAAGACATGTGGATAACTATAAAATCAGGGACTACAACAATGAGAGAACCAAAATTGCAGCACTTATCTGGTGGCAGCAGCAAAGGAAGACCCAGAGGAGGAGCTGCCTGTTATAGGGGCTCTCTGGGGAGGGACGATGGTTACTATGGTTACATTGTTCCTTATGTAAATTTCTTTGCTGCTATTGGTGGACAGTAAAGAAAGAGATAGCAATAGGAGCCTCCGTGTCTTGCTGTAAAACTTATGCCAGCAATGAATTGAGAGTAAAAGTTCGGTGCAGGAAGCAGGGGGAGGAAAAGAAGTGGAGAAAGAAGCATTTTCTCTAATAACATATATTATATTCATTTATGCAAAGTCACCATTGGAGTCTAAATGGAAATAAATATTGGGCTAAGTGCGATTGGGGAACAAACCCACTAAAATCTGACTTTTTGATACCAGAGTTTGATAAATGTGTCCCCTTGTGCACGCTTATTCACCAATCACAGCTGCTCTCTGCGGATCTTCGCTCCTGTTCTGACATTTTGAAGGAGAAGGGCACTGAAATACATTTAATTGCACAGATCTCATGCAGGGATATTTTTGCTGGTTAAGCTATTAACATAAATTACAATATTTAGAATTTAATTTACATTGTAATTCATTCTAATAGTCAAACTTGATAAAAAAATTCCGCTTCTTATTAATATGATAGTTATAAATGAGCAACTATATCTTATTACTTGCAGGTAATTATAAAATTCATGGTCATTTTTTTCTCTCCAGTGATCAATCTTATCTGTCAAAGGAAAAAAATAAAATAACTTTCAGGCTGCAGTGGCTACACAACGACTGTACACATTATATTCAGTAGCTGTTTCTAGGTGATTCAAAGCCAAAAATACAACAATCATGGCAGATTTTTTATTTTTTATTTCTTCCTATAACTAATTTATTCTTCCTATAACTGCACCCATATTAGGGTGTTCACCAGTTTCTGTTTACTGCATGCACCTTTTAACCAAATGAGCACTGCAGCCGATCACCGACCACTGAGCGAAGATCCTCGGTGGTCTAGTGTTGTATACAGTATACCTTTTATATATACAGTACTTTTTATTTTTATTTAAAACATTGAAATTCGTACCCTGGACAACCTTCTAACTTTGATTTGGTCATAAATCAGATTAAAAGGTCATTCAGGAGAGGAAAGAGAGAGAGATGAGATTTCACTATACTCTGTGATAAAAAGAAGATACAGATGCCAAACGGTGCAAAAAGTTTAATAAAACCCGGTTGAAAAACAGATTTTTAGCCCAAAATATGCGCATTTAAGCAAAGTGCATAAAAAGTTGCCCATAACCTAAGGTATTACCAGGATTTGAATATTGATATCCTTTTCTCAGGATAGGCCATCAGTATCAGATCGGCGGGGGTTCGACACCCCGCGACCTCACCAATCAGCTGTAAACCTTGAGGATAGGCCATCAATATCAAAATCCTGGACAACCCATTTCAAGTGCCAAAATAAACTAGTGATTCAGAGAATAAATAATTATCAGCCCTTTGTTGGATACAATTTTGTTCTTGATTAAATACATAATCCTTTCTTGACATAATTAATGAAACTATCAAACTCAAACGGTATGTAGGTCATCTTTACATAAAGATAAACAGAAAGACTAGACATTTCTAATGTAATTATTACATAAAATTTTCTCTGAAATAGGTGAACAGTTATCATAAGAATGCAATGGTTGCAGTAAGGCAGACTGTAAATTCAGTCTTATAGACCTTTCAGCTGCTTCTTAAAGGGATTGCAAAAAAAGGCAGAAAGTGAGAGAAGGCGCTCATAGGGTGAGTATGTCAGTTAGCAGTGCTCTTTTGTGGTGATGGTTGGGTGCTCACCTTTTTTGGTTGCACCAAATTGGGTGCAACCACAGTTGAGGCCAAACGAGAGGGTTGTTGGTTGGTGCATCCGAACTCGTCCAATGACCTGGGGCGAGAGCCAAGTCGCCGGTCAGGTAAGTATTGGGTAGAACATAAGCTAGACCAAGAAGGTCCAGTAGGTTTCTGGATGACATAGGGCGCAGAGTCACAACCAGGCGTAATATTGATCTTGTTTTATTAATAGACCGCGTTTCGGGGTGCATGACCCCTTTCTCAAGTCTTTAAGTAGCGAGCTGCAGCCTCAGCTCGACCGCTGCGGGACGGCACGTGGAGTGTTCGCTATGTCCACTTGAGAAAGGGGTCATGCACCCCGAAACGCGGTCTATTAATAAAACAAGATCAATATTACGCCTGGTTGTGACTCTGCGCCCTATGTCATCCAGAAACCTACTGGACCTTCTTAGTCTAGCTTATCTTCTACCCAATACTTACCTGACCGGCAACTTTTAAACACCTAGAAACAACTACTGAATATAATGTCCGCCGATCAGATGCTGATGATCTATCTAGAGGATAGATCATTAGTTAAAACAAACTGCAGAACCCCTTTAAGTATAACAGCAATAATATATACATATAGCAATATAATGTACTTCTTTCCCGATCAGGAAAACACAGATTAGGTCTCTACGCAAGGCGTCCCTTCGTAGGATGAGCTTCTGACCTCTTCCTTGAAGGGGTACAGCTTTTATACAAATTAAACAAAGAACTGCACTCCCTAATGGAATGTAACCAAAACATGCGCAGGATAAATGATCACTATTAACCTCTTGTTCATCGGTTATCATTCCGGACCCTGGAGTGGCCGACTCCCAGATTCGCAATAAATCAGACCTTGAAAACATATGCAGACGAAGTATAACTCCCTTCAACAAACAATTCCAAACAGATCTTTAGTTCATTCACAGGACACAATGGGCCAGATTTATCATTAGCTCAAGTCAGAATAATGGAGTGAAAAAGTCGCAAATTTTTGCGCAATCGTTTAAACTGCGCAAAAATTTGCGACTTTTATTTGCTCTGCGCTATGCTCGTCAGTTTTCTGAAAGTGGGCGTGTTTTCTTATGTAAATGAATCTCTAGACAGATTTACAAAAAAATTTGCAAAATCACTCCAGTGCGGACCATGCTTATCTTATGCGACTTTTTAAAAGAACATGCGACTTTTTCGTGAAGACGCGCGACTTTTGTAAAGCCGCTTACTGACGGATAAACTACTATCGTCACACCACATTAATCACAGTCTTAAAGGGCCGATCATAAATCTGACTTGGCTAAAACTGACTTTAGCCATATGTGAAAGTGGAGTGAGCCGTCAGAGTAATGATAAATCTGGCCCAATGGCTCTAACAGAAACAAAATGGAGTTTAAATGAACAGATACAAAATGGAGTCCAAATGATCAGAAACTACATCTACACTTTAACCACCTCCAGAGGGGTGGTCATATGGGTAAATTACAGGACTACAGCCATCATGGATGCTATCGATTCTGGATTCTATTTACATGTGACACTGATTGGCATTGGGGAGTCTTCTGTGGTTTAGCTGGGGTTGGAAGTGGGTAATTTTAACCTTACAATTTTTATATACCAACAGAAAATCCCCTTTAAAATGAATTAGGCACTTGGTATGAATAGATATTTGGTATTATATGTCAGAATCCCCAGGGTTGTCCTGATAACACCCAGCTCTTTATTTATAATAGGGCGTGTAGTATTCAAACTGAGCCCAAATCTTTGTAGTAGAAAGACCCTTTAAGGCCAAGCTGCAGGGAATTATGTAGAACAAGCTCTTCGGCAGAGCCGATAGGATGGTAGTGGGTAAGCCTTCAGTCTCTGGTTGCATTACCCTAATAATCTTCTCCTTTGGGAGTGAGTTGCCATGACAACGGACTACGGTGATGAATAGCGAGTGACTGATGTTATATAATTGAACAAGAGTGAAATGCATCTATTACTACGCTAACATTGTTTCCCTAATATCCTAGTATTTAGAGCAGGTGTTTGGCCCGGGAGTCCCATTCGCTGCTCTATACGACAGCCGTAACCAAGAAGTAGAGTAGGTTGTGCTAAACCGAAACGTCTATACGTTGAGCTGCGACATTGCAGAGTCTAGAGTATTCAGCTGCGTAAAGGGAGAACAGCAGCAGAGGATCACGCATGAGAAGGGAATCCATTTACAGCAGGCGAGGCTGCTCGCTCTTTGTGCAGTCATTCGCTTTCATATTGATCGAAAGTGCTTTTAACAATTGCTATCCATTGTAGGCTGAATTGAATCTTGAGATTCCCATATTGATTATACGTCCATTTAACATTTACAGTACATGTAACCAACCTTCCAGAATGCTGTATATGTTCAGGATTAGGATGTGTTCGGCATTGTTCATATAACCGCACTAAGAAAAAATAATGCACGGCGTCCTCAAACCACTCATTTTAAAGGAAGAAAATTCCTTCCCGACTCCAATCAGACAATCAGAATAACTCCCTGGATCAACCATCCCTCTCTAGTAGCTATAGCCTGTAATATTATTACACTCTAGAAATACATCCAGGCCCCTCTTGAACTCTGTTAGTGAACTCACCATCACCACCTCCTCAGGCAGAGAGTTCCATAGTCTCACTGCTGTTACCGTAAAGAATATTCTTCAATGTTTGTGTATAAACCTTCTTTCCTCCAGACGCAGAGGATGTCCCCTCGTTACAGTCACAGTCCTGGGGATAAATAGATGATGGGAGAGATCTCTATACTGACCACTGATATATTTATACATAGTAATTAGATCTCCCCTCAGTCGTCTTTTTTCTAAAGTGAATAACCCTAATTTTGATAATCTTTCAGGGTACTGTAGTCCACCCATTCCAGTTATTACTTTAGTTGCCCTCCTCTGAACCCTCTCCAGCTCTGCTATGTCTGCCTTGTTCACAGGAGCCCAGAACTGTACACAGTACTCCATGTGTGGTCTGACCAGTGATTTGTAAAGTGGCAGGACTATGTTCTCATCACAGCATCTATGCCCCTTTTGATGCAAGCCATTATCTTATTGGCCTTGGCAGCAGCTGCCTGACACTGGTTTCTACGGTTAAGTTTGCTGTTCACTAAAATTCCTAGGTCCTTTTCCATGTCAGTGTTACCGAGTGTTTTAGCATTTATTATGTACGGGTGATTTGCATTATTCCTTCCCATGTGCATAACCTTACATTTGTCAGTGTTAAACATTGTCCAAGCCTCCAATCTATCCAGATCCTCTCCAGCTCTGCTATGTTTGCCTTGTTCACAGGAGCCTAGTGGCGACACATTCATCAGTCACATGGCCTAGGCTCAGGTCTGCCTCATTCAAGTGAATGGGGCTGAGTGCGATACCAAGCTCAGCCACTATACAATGTACGCCAATGCCTTTTCAAGCAGCTGACCACCGATCAGATACTGATGACCTGAGGATAGGCCATCAGTTCTGGAAAACCCTTTTAGATGAACGAAACACAAGTTACTCTAAATCTTATCCCACAAAACTAAAAATCAATCTGCTCAGCTCCTCCAGGTCTATAACATACTTCCTTCAGATAGGACTCCTTTTTCAACGTGACAGGTCTGCTTTGAAATGGTTACTACAGATCAATGCAACTGAAGCTTCCTATTCCTGCATATATAATAAATCAGTCTTATAAATTTATGGCATACCCATTCTGAAATCTACCACATGTTAATTGTTTGTGTAAGTTATCAGTGCAATTTTTACCAGTGTAAAAGAGTGAGAACTGGGGTGAATCCATAAGCTACACTGCGTGCAGAATTATTAGGCAAATGAGTATTTTGACCACATCATCCTCTTTATGCATGTTGTCTTACTCCAAGCTGTATAGGCTCGAAAGCCTACTACCAATTAAGCATATTAGGTGATGTGCATCTCTGTAATGAGAAGGGGTGTGGTCTAATGACATCAACACCCTATATCAGGTGTGCATAATTATTAGGCAACTTCCTTTCCTTTGGCAAAATGGGTCAATAGAAGGACTTGACAGGCTCAGAAAAGTCAAAAATAGTGAGATATCTTGCAGAGGGATGCAGCACTCTTAAAATTGCAAAGCTTCTGAAGCGTGATCATTGAACAATCAAGCGTTTCATTCAAAATAGTCAACCGGGTCGCAAGAAGCGTGTGGAAAAACCAAGTCGCAAAATAACTGCCCATGAACTGAGAAAAGTCAAGCGTGCAGCTGCCAAGATGCCACTTGCCACCAGTTTGGCCATATTTCAGAGCTGCAACATCACTGGAGTGCCCAAAAGCACAAGGTGTGCAATACTCAGAGACATGGCCAAGGTAAGAAAGGCTGAAAGACGACCACCACTGAACAAGACACACAAGCTGAAACGTCAAGACTGATTTTTCTAAGGTTTTATGGACTGATGAAATGAGAGTGAGTCTTGATGGGCCAGATGGATGGGCCCGTGGCTGGATTGGTAAAGGGCAGAGAGCTCCAGTCCAACTCAGACGCCAGCAAGGTGGAGGTGGAGTACTGGTTTGGGCTGGTATCATCAAAGATGAGCTTGTGGGGCCTTTTCGGGTTGAGGATGGAGTCAAGCTCAACTCCCAGTCCTACTGCCAGTTTCTGGAAGACACCTTCTTCAAGCAGTGGTACAGGAAGAAGTCTGCATCCTTCAAGAAAAACATGATTTTCATGCAGGACAATGCTCCATCACACGCGTCCAAGTACTCCACAGCGTGGCTGGCAAGAAAGGGTATAAAAGAAGAAAATTTAATGACATGGCCTCCTTGTTCACCTGATCTGAACCCCATTGAGAACCTGTGGTCCATCATCAAATGTGAGATTTACAAGGAGGGAAAACAGTACACCTCTCTGAACAGTGTCTGGGAGGCTGTGGTTGCTGCTGCACGCAATGTTGATGGTGAACAGATCAAAACACTGACAGAATCGATGGATGGCAGGCTTTTGAGTGTCCTTGCAAAGAAAGGTGGCTATATTGGTCACTGATTTGTTTTTGTTTTGTTTTTGAATGTCAGAAATGTATATTTGTGAATGTTGAGATGTTATATTGGTTTCACTGGTAAAAATAAATAATTGAAATGGGTATATATTTGTTTTTTGTTAAGTTGCCTAATAATTATGCACAGTAATAGTCACCTGCACACACAGATATCCCCCTAAAATAGCTAAAACTAAAAACAAACTAAAAACTACTTCCAAAAATATTCAGCTTTGATATTAATGAGTTTTTTGGGTTCATTGAGAACATGGTTGTTGTTCAATAATAAAATTAATCCTCAAAAATACAACTTGCCTAATAATTCTGCACTCCCTGTATATGCATCGAAAACTTCATGGAAATCCGTGCAGGAAAATCAGCATAAACTACACTGCTGTGTACAAGTACAATTAAACCGTACCTGAGTTTTTAAAAGTTTGCATAATGGCTGTGCTTCTTTGTACAATCATAACTGTGAAGGGATCTGTGTCATTTTCAGCCATATTATTCTCTGTTTTAGCTGCACAGCTAGATGCATATCTCTCACAAGCAGGAGGCGTCTCCCTTCTGTGGAGTCTGCCAGTACTGTACACAGGACGTTTCTAGCTAGAGTCATATCTCTAACAAGCTGGAGGCATCTACCTTCTGTGGAGTCTGCCAGTACTGTACAGGACACTTCTATAATCTTCTAAAGCTGTGTAGAAGCAGTTCTTTTCTAAGATTTAGGATCTCAGCTAGCTCTGACATGCCCCCATGTCCTCTTAGCAGTCTTCTATGTCTCTTACTAGGGATAGATCTTGCTTGACTGCAAATTAAGTGGACGTGAGGTCCTTAGTGAACTTGACTACAGCATTTTCAGGTGGATGCAGGCATATTGTTTTCAAATGAAGTGCTTTACAAATTTGCTAGTTACACCATTGTGTATTAAATGAGATAAGATTGTGTGAAAGTACAGTTACTCTTTAAGCTTTTTGTTATTGTACACTATTTGGAACCGATTACTCCAAATTGCAGCTGAATCCTGTAGTCTGGCAGGACGGTTAGGATCCTGCAGAGTGAAAACAGATTTCAGCTCTTGGACAGCTCCCTGGGCTGAGCTTTTCTTAACAATTGCAGCTGAAGCCTCAAGGAATACATAAGCCTCATCAGCATCCATTGATGTAAGCAAGGATGAAAAATATGGAAGCATTACCTTGAGGAAGTGTAATCAGCAATATGCTAATTCCACCCTCAACAGACCAGTTCTGCTCTATGAAATGTTAATGAACTCTGTGCAGCTGCAAAAATTAAATCTGGGATTTAGTCGAATTGATCAGCCAAGATCTTTGGTATAGCGTCTGCTCCTATAGCCACTGTAGGTCAAGAAAAACAAGAAGAAAGGACGGAGCTAACCGTACGTCATACAGTAGTGTGTGCAGCCAAGATGAAGGCAGCTGTGTTTTTCCTTGCCTTGGTGAAGAAAGGAAGAAGCAAGATGTTCACATAAATTGGTCCCTTGGAAATCTCTGCAGTGACAGTAAAACCTACTGTATGGAATATCAGAGGAACAGATAACGTCTTCTTCCCTTGCATAGGGACATAGGAAACAAAAAAATAATAATAGGTCATTTGTTTCACAATTTTTTTTTGCATCATTAAATTGAAAGTATTACATAGAACATGGGGTTTTACATCAGACACCTGCAGCAAAATTCTTCTCTAAAGGATCAAGAACTTTGTGAACGATCTACTGAAATCCTGAATTTCTGGGGATAAGTACCCGATGAAATACCATTGCTTACATGACCTGACTTAAAAGTGATTAGCCATCTAACAGTTTTCCAAGACAAAATGAAAGGGTTATATCAATTTATTGCATGTCCCAACTAGGGTTTCAACGGGTATCGAACTTTCGATTCCCAATCAAGGCTTTTGTACCCGAATCGATACGATACTGGGATTTACTATTTTCTGATACTAGGCTGTGCTACTGCGCAGCCTAGTATCAGTTAGAGAACATGGCACGCGCCGCCCTCAGCGTGCGCCATTTTTTTCCTGAGCCGGCACAGTGGAGAAAAAGGAAGGGAGTCCCTCCATGGTGACTTGTCACCGATGAGAAGATAATACTGAGGAGAGGGGTTGTTAACACTGCACCACCAATGAATATAATTAACATGATTATAATACGGAGGAGGAGGGGCTGTGGCCACTGTGCCACCAATGCATATGATTAACCCTTAAATACAAATGTAGGCTGCGGCTGCTGGCCGTATCACACAGACGGCACCCCGCCTCAATGACAGGGCGTGGCGATGCCCGTCAATTAACCCCTCAGGTCCCGCACCTGAGTGAACAAAGCACGGGGCAGCAGGGACAGTGTAAAATCCTATGTACCCTAATAGATGCACCCTAATCGATTAAAAGATCCCAGGTTCTAGCCCCATAAGGGGGCTTATAATTATTAAATAAAAAGTAAAAAAACACCAAAATATAAAAATTTTAAATTACCACCTTTCCCAATTTTGCATATAAAATATATATCCATAAAAAAATAAACATATTAGGTATCACCACGTCCGAAAAAGTCTGAACTATTAAAAAATATCTCATATGCGGTGGACGCTGTAACAGAAAAAAAAACTTCATGATTTGTCATTTTTTTGTCTCCTCGCCCCCCCCCCCCCCCCAAAAAAAAAAATAGGATAGGACTGTTCTATTATGGGCCGGACGTTCCATAAAATATGGATTGTACATGGCTTTTTTGGTGTTTTATTTTATTTGCGTGGTATCGAGTATCGCAATACTTTTTTTATGGTATCGAAATCCAATAAAAAATTTGGGATCGTGACAACTCTAGTCCCAACAGTTGGACCGCCGAAATGGATGGAATAGCTGATCAATCATGTGAGCACTGCTGCTCCATGCAATCTCTATGCGACTGTCGGACATAGCCAAGTATAGCGATCAGCTATTTCCCGGCAGTCCCATAGAGATGAGTGGAATGGCAGGGCGCATGCTCAAACTGCCTCTCTCATTCTCATGATTGGTGGGGGCCCCAGCGGTTGGGCTCCCACCAATCTGTTTTCATGTGGATAGGGGATAATTTGATGTAACTGAAATACCCTTTGTAAGTGCAGAGTTAGGCCTCATGCACACGGCCATATGTATTTTGCGGTCTGCAAAATGTGCATCTGCAAAATGCAGATGACGTCCGTTTTTTTGGCGGACCTATTGATTTTAATGCGGGAGTGGTCTGCATTTTGTGGCGAAGAATAGTACATGGTCTATCTTTTGCGGAACAAACATACTGATGTAGAAATCTCTCTGATCATCTGGATCCACATCTGTTTGTTCCACAAAAGGATAGAACATGTCCTATGTCCTTGGCCGCAAATTGTATGTGGACCACAGACCCAGTGAAGATAATGGGTTTGCATACAACACGGACATCACACAGAAGTCATAATGAAAAATACTGCGAGGAACCACCTCTATGAAATTAGTCGACTGTGCTGTAAATATGAACAAGGGGTGGCCTGCCACCACCATATTTTGGAAGGTGCAGCCATGTAGAATGAAGGGGAGAGGGGAGGAGGTGTGAGGACATGCAGAGCAATGTCACCTTGAGGGTCCTAATTAGCAAGAAAAAGAGTAAGAATAAAATGGTGGCATATATAAAAGGTGGTAGTGCTAGGAAACTATAATGGGTGTCTACCAGGCAAGGACTGCTCCATTAGCCAAGAACATCTCTAAGAGCCTGCCCTTTTATCATTGCACATGTGTGGTCTAGTAGATTTGCCATTAGTACTGGGCCGATAATTGAAAAAAAAAAGAAAAAAACGAAACCGACCATCAGCCTGAGTAACCGACGGCACTTTGCCTATGTTTTTTTTTTTTCCGGTTCGGTTATTGTGACGTCATATGGGGGCTGGGCGGCAGTGTTCATTCTAAGCTGCGCGGTCGCACAGTGGAGAAGAAAAAGTGCGACATGGCCAGCCACTGCCACCAGTGGCCCTGTGGGGAAGTTTCAGGGAGGGAAAGTGGGCAAGCGAGAGGGAAAGTCGCCACGTCCTTGTGGTGCTGAATGCTGATAAGGTAAATGACCTTTGGTGATGTCATCACCATGTGACCTATAACATCCACTTGTTACTGGTCACATGTTGATGACATCATCAAAGGTTTTTTAACTTATCAGCATCCAGGAAGATCTTGCTGCAGGGGGTGCTTTATGCTGTGTGCCTGTATTAATGTGAGGCACATGGTTTATTACATTAGTACCTCCATGTGCCTCATTTTAATAGCAAGTGACCCTATCATGTCCTCATATGATGGGCTACATGAGGTTAATGATGGGTTTCACTTACTATTAATATGAGGCACATGGTGGTTTAAAATGAATAACACCATGTGCCTCCCTTCAATGCACATTGCCTTATATGTATGGCATTATCCACATGGAATTGTATGGAGCCCGCTCCATACGTGTCGGTTGCCAGCTGAATAATACAGCAGGCACCCGGCCACAATGACAAGGAATGGCGATCATGCCGAATTACGTAATTTAACCCCTTAGATGCCTCATTCAACAGCGATCGCAGCATCTGGTAACCTCAAGGCCCAGCTCAGCAGGGAACGCGTCAGAATTCCATTCACCCTAATACATATCTATTAGGGTGAATGATACAAGGGATTAAAAGTTACCAGGTTCAAGCCCCTTAGGGGGCTAAAAGTTATTAGGTAAAAAAAAATGTTAAAAGTTTAAATCACCCCCTTTCCCAATTTTACATATATAAACTATAAACAAAAAAATAAACATCAGGTATCGCCACGTCCAAAAATGTATAAACTATTAAAATATTTTTAAAAATGTTCCTGTGCAGTGAATGCTGTAACGAAAAAAAGAAAAACTATAAAAATCGATTTCACTATTCGAAATAGTCACTTTTCAACATCTATCTTATATTGACCCAACTCTTTATTCGAATTGACACTGCCTACTATAGTCAAAACTGTGGATTCTGTCTGCTCAACATCGAGTAAGAGGACCAACCAAATACCACCCATAGGCTATAGAATTGGGACTATAATTTATACCAATACCCATTTATGTTGGTGTGTGTTATAATTGCGATTTTTAGCCATACGATTTCATCTACGATTATATCTATGTGAATTTTTACAGTCATCATATGCGATTTTATATATAAGTGTTCTTATCTGCGATTTTATATATACGGTAAGTGTTCTTATCTGCGATTTTATATATAAGTGTTCTTATCTGCGATTTTATATATAAGTGTTCTTATCTGCGATTTTATATATAAGTGTTCTTATCTGCGATTTTATACATACTGTATTAATTACCATAAGTGCTCTTATCTGCAATTTTATATATTGTATGAACCATCCCACACACAATCTACTTTTACTCTACAAATAAATTGTAAACTCATGGTGCCAAAGGTCAAGTGCCAGTCACTTCATTCTACATTCAATTTTCGTGTCCTTTTCATGTTTTGGAACCAGGCAACAAAGGGGCAATAATAGGAAATGCAGTGATTGGCTGCAAAGATCATGTGTGTTGACAGGATGCAAGTCCTTCAGCAGAGGAAACAAATATGGAGTAGAGGTGCTGGAACAGCGGGGGATCTAATAGAGAACTAATGCTTCTTTTATTATTTTTTGAGGCATTTTCCACCATTGTCCCATTTTTTCTTGGTCCTGGAAATTCAATTTCTAGGCAAATTAGGGCAGATGTACTGGTATTCCGAATGTCAGTCTTAGTTACAAGACCAGTGGTGTAAAATTTAAGAGGCACAGACCTTTTTAAGAGAATTGTGTCTGTGAGCTGTTGTATATTTGGGATATCATTTACACCAGTTTTAGGCGTAAATTATAGTAAATCTGATGGATCCTGGGAGATCTAGGCCCTTCCTGCTAAGCCCTGCTCACCTTTCTTACCACTTTTCAAGTGAAAAGTGGTAAATATACCATGATTCACGACTTCTTTTCGCCACTATTGTGGCATAAATTCGTTGATGAATGTGTGTACCATAGGATTATTTGCTCCTGAGATTTACCCAGGCTATTATCCATTAGGTCTTATATTCCAGTAAAAAGAACAAAGAAACCCCCGCTGTAATAACCATGTCTAATGATTTTATTATTGCAGATGACTTCTTTCCAGAAGCACCAATCATATTAAGAAGCTTGATGTATAAGTCGTTTTTTTTATCTTATTTGTGAGCTCCAAGGCTTCTTTTCGTCTTTGCCCTTGTATCTCCAGTCTACTTCTCTAGTTTCCGCTTCTGTAACCACAGAGGGCCCAGGGCACACATTCCAGCACTTTCTACTGTTGTGTCACTGTGAATTTCTCTTGTACATGTGTGGAGTCATCATTTCTTTACTTTGCCTATTGCATTAAGGCTGTTTTTATTCTAAATGTAAGACAGAGGTTTTGAACATAATCACAGGTTTTCAGTTAAAAACGGGTTTCATATAGTTTGTGAGGGAACTTATTAAAGGAAATCTGTCACCATGAAATGCAATCTGCAGGCAGTATATTATAGAGCAGGAGGAGCTGAGCAGATTGATGTATAGTTTTGTGGGAAAAGATTCAGTAAAACTTGTAATTTATAGATTTAAAGGGAACCTTTCATCAACTTTATGCTGCCCATACTAACAGCAGAATAAAGTAGAGACAGGTGAGTTGATTTCAGAGGTTTGTCATTTGTAAGTTAAAAGTAAGTGGTTGCCGAGAACCAACATCACAATCATTGCAGACTGGGCCTGGAAAAGAGTCACGGCCACCTGAGAAGAGTCCTGGTTATTCATGAATTCTTGCTCTCCTGCCCACCTGCTGATGACTGACAGTCTTCTACCTAGTTTTCTCCCTTTTTCTCTAGGAGAGAACTTCCAATCATCAGCAGACGGGTGAGAGAGCAGGAGATTATGAATAACCATGACTCTCCTCAGGTAGATTTGACTCTTCTCAAGGCCTGGGCTGCAATGATTATGATGCTGGTTCCCAGCAACCACTTACATTTAGCTGATGAGTGACACATCGCTGACATCAGCATTTCTATCACTATTTTATGCTGCCCTCAGGTCAGCTTAAAGTTGATGACAGGTTCCCTTTAAAGCGGCTCTGTCACGAGGATCAACCCTATTAAGGCCCCATTCACACGACTGTATTTTTGGTCCGCATCTGATCTGCATTTTTCAATGAATCAGCAAAAATTCTGGACAGCACGCCGCGTGCTGTCTACATCCGTATGTCCGTTCCACAGTCCTTCAAAAAAGATGTCCTATTCTTGTCCATTTTGCAGACAAGGATAAGCATTTTTACAATAGATCCAAAAAAAATAAAATTGATGCAACACGGATGTAATCTGTATTTTTTGCGGACCGCAAAATACTTACTGTTGTATGAATGCACCGTAAACCAGATATACTACGTGGTAGGGCTCAATTTGCTGATTAAAACGATACCCTTCTATTGTATGTATGCTAAACAGCTGCAGAGATATCAGTTTATATTCATAAGCAAATGAGCAAGATAGAGCACCAGGAGGCAGGGCTGAATCGTTTGAGCACTGCTTTGTAAGACCCCCTGTGCTCTGCATACTCCACTCTCCCCTTGATTGACATGGCTAGACATTCTGAGGGTTGAGCTGTGTCCTAGCATCTACCATCATCCCACCTCTGGGTCCTGCACTTATCTCCAGAATAGGGCCCCGGCTGTGCATGTGCGGCCATCCTCCACTTTTCGCCATGGAGTTGGAGGAATGCTGTCAATCACTGATAAGATGGCCCCCATGTACAATGAAGTCAGATAGAGGAGTTAAAGTTATTCTGAATCCTTACCCACAAAACCATATATACAATCTGCTCAGCTCCTCCTGTACTGCACTCCTCCTGCACTTCATGGTGACAGGTTCTTATTAAGACTAGCGCTCGAGAAGGTCAGCCATGTGAGAGGACGCAGCACTGAGAGGCTCCCATCCTGCCTTCCTGTAATCCTCCAACATCCTCAGTCTGCAGTGCTACTTACCGCTTCTACAGACCCTGGAAAGCTTCCCCGAGCTGTGCAGTTCCCCCCTGTGCTGAAATGACTCGCAACGGGAAGAAGGAGAGGGAGCAGAGAGACGTTGGGCCTCTGGCAACCCCGAAACAAGACAGTGCCGTGGCGGAGGTGCAGGCCGCCGAGGTCACGGCCCGCCTGGTTAAATACACTCGCTCCTCCTCTGTGCCCCTCCGACACTAGCGGTTGACACCCCCTGTACACCCCTTAGGGCTCTTTCACACCTGCGTTATTGTGTTCCGGCATAGAGTTCCGTCGTCGGGGCTCTATGCCGGAAGAATCCTGATCAGGATTATCCTAATGCATTCTGAATGGAGAGTAATCCGTTCAGGATGCATCAGGATGTCTTCAGTTCCGGTACGGAACGTTTGTTGGCCGGAGAAAATACCGCAGCATGCTGCGCTTTTTGCTCCGGCCAAAAATCCGGAACACTTGCCGCAAGGCCGGATCCGGAATTAATGCCCATTGGAAGGCATTGATCCGGATCCGGCCTTAAGCTAAACGTCGTTTCGGCGCATTGCCGGAGCCGACATTTAGCTTTTTCAGAGTGGTTACCATGGCTGCCGGGACGCTAAAGTCCTGACAGCCATGGTAAGTGTAGTGGGGAGCGGGGGAGCAGTGTACTCACCGTCCGTGCGGCTCCCCGGGCGCTCCAGAGTGACGTCAGGGCGCCCCAAGCGCATGGATCACGTGATCCATGTGATCACGTCATCCATGCGCATGGGGCGCTCTGACGTCATTCTGGAGCGCCCCGGGAGCCGCACGGACTGTAAGTATACCGCTCCCCCGCTCCCCGCTCCTACTATGGCAACCAGGACTTTAATAGCGTCCTGGGTGCCATAGTAACACTGAAAGCATTTGGAAGACGGTTCCGTCTTCAAATGCTTTCAGTACACTTGCGTTTTTCCGGATCCGGCAGGCACCTCCGGCAACGGAAGTGCATGCCGGATCCCAACAACGCAAGTGTGAAAGAGGCCTTAATGTCCAAAACTGACGACCTAGAAAACAGGTCGCGCAGAAATAATCTCAGGCTGATTGGGGTCCCTGAAAAGGCTGAGGGATCTGACCCAGTGGTGGTTTTCGAAGATTGGCTGACCCTTAAATTCGGCAAGGAATCTTTGTCTCGTGTGTTTGCCCGTGAAAGAGCACATAGGGAGCCATTCCGCGCTCCGCCACCAGGCCCCCCCCCCCCCTCATCCAGTCCTGATGAAGCTGCTGCACTTTTGGGACAGAGATACTATCCTCAAGAAGGCCAGGGATCATCCTGATCTCCTATTCAATGGAAATAAAATATCTATCTCTCCTGATTTTTCCGCTGAGGTCCAGCGCAGAAGAGTGAAATTCCAGGATGTGAAACGTCGCCTACGGGACTTACAGATTCCCTATTCTATGCTGTAGCCTGCTAAGCTGCGGTGGTAGCGCATGGAGAAGTTTGCATATTTGAAACACCGTTGGATGTGGCGCATTGGTTGGAAACCAACGAACGCTGCCTCAAGTACAGGCTGAATACCTTTTTCTACAAATACGTGGGACTTTTGTGGATCCCGCTCGGTTCCCAGGACGCCTCCAATAAGTGCAATATATTTTTTTACTTACCGAATTGTTCGCCCCCATAATACGCACTTTTCCCCCCCAAAGGGGTGGGGGGGGGAATGGCAGTGCGTCTTATGGGGCGAATGCTGCCATTTTTAGTATGCTAACAACACTGATACATCGCCGGCTGTGATGCTGCACAGCGCGGCGATGTATCTGCGGGAAGGAAGGAGGGGCTGGAGCCCAGCAACTGCTGTTGGAATCTCGGAGGGGCCCGGTGCAGTCACTGTACTCTTACACCGAGCACCGCCGCTCACAGCAGTCTTCATATCTAAACTGCAATCATCCTTAACCACTTTATTAATGGAGCAGGCGCGTGACGTCAGTGAGTGACGTTACGCTGCCGGCCGCCCTGCATGCTACGGGAGTTTGATAGTAAGTACTAGTACACGGGATAGCGCTACTTTAACTAACGTTACCAAGAGGGTAAGGATGATTACAGTTTAGATATGAAGACTGCTGTGAGCAGGCCCTATGTATTGGGGAACACTTATGGGGGGATCTGTGGATGACACATATATAGCAGTGTCATCCACAGATCCCCCCCATAACAGTGTCACCCACAGATGCCCCCATAACAGTGCCATCCACAGATCCCCCTCCCCATAACAGTGCCATCCACAGATCCCCTCCCCATAACGGTGCCATCCACAGATCCCCCTCCCCATAACGGTGTCATCCACAGATCCCCTCCTTAACAGTGTCATCCACAGATCCCCTCCTTAACAGTGTCATCCACAGATCCCCTCCTTAACAGTGTCATCCACAGATTCCCCATAATAGTGTCATCCACAGACCAGCATTAGTTCAAAAGCACACCTTTTGGTTCAAAATATTTTTTTTTCTTATTTTCCTCCTCAAAAAACTAGGTGCATCTTATGGGGTAAAAAATATGGTAGTTATTGTGGTTTCTCTATTTAGTATTAGACCTCTGATAACTGAACTCTGAGAACTGTAATAATACTTACTATTGGTTCACAAGAGGTAGTGTACTTTTACTAGAGTGTATACGTCTGTTTTAGGCCACTCGGGTGAGAGGATGCACTTTATATAGTACATAATTCGTTTATATGTTGCACACTGCAGACTGTACTGTCTAGGAGGCAGGTTAGAAAAGCAACCTTGTTTAAAGGGGTTCTGCACTTTCATTTAACTGATGATCTATCCTCTGGATAAATCATCAGCTTCTGATCGGCGGGGGTCCGACACCCGGGACCCCTGCCGATCAGCTATTTGAGAAGGCAGCGGCACTCCAGCAGCGCCGCGGCCTTCTCACTGTTTACCGCCGGGCCGCCGGCCCACTGACGTCACGACTAGTATCAACTAGCGTGGGCGCGGCTAAGCTCCATTCAAGTGAACAGAGCTTAGCCGCTCCCACGCTAGTTGATACTAGTCGTGACGTCAGTGGGCCGGCAGCCCGGCGGTAAACAGTGAGAAGGCCGCGGCGCTGCTGGAGCGCCGCTGCCTTCTCAAACAGTTGATCGGCGGGGGTCCCGGGTGTCGGACCCCTGCCGATCAGAAGCTGATGATCTATCCAGAGGATAGATCATCAGTTAAATGAAAGTGCAGAACCCCTTTAATGTTTATTCAAAATATGTTTTTTTTTACTATGCTGGTGCCCGGCTACAGGAATATTTTTTGCCCCATATATATTCTTTTTGTTACATTCTTTATGGAATGCATTTCTGGAAAATGTTTTGTGTTTAAACTGTTTAAACTGTTTATATGGGTTTGGGGATTGGGTGGGTTTAGCTTTGAGACGGGTATACTGATAATCTGGTTTTGGATGGAGCGATGGTCAGAGCACCAGAGTTCCCAAGATACTTATCCTGGCATGTCTTATTACCATGCATAATATGGCTGACAAACTTAGAATTGTAGGATGGAATGTTAGGGGACTGAGAGAGGCAGCAAAACGTGCTGCGGTGTTTCTTGCGCTGCAGCATTATCAGCCTGCAGTGATATGACTGTCAGAGACGCATCTGGTTCCCAACACTACTCACTTGCTACACAAATCATGGGTGGGCCACTCATATCACTCGACACTCTCCACACATTCTAGGGGGGTGAGTGTTCTTATACACAAATCTCTGCGATTTACATGTCACTCATCTCGTATAGATCCTATGGGTAGATATGTGTGCCTGTATCGTACCTGTTACCACTTCTCCTTAATCCTAGTTGCGGTATATATTCCTCCCCCCTATAGTGGTGAAGTTTTGAAAGAGATAATGGCCTATGTTGAGGAGCTCCCTCCATATCCTATTTTAATGATTGGTGATTTCAATACTTGCCCGTCCGCAAGGTTAGACAGGGTGGGGGCGTCGGGTGCAGATAGAGACACTAACTTTGCCACAGTACTACGAGAGCTGGATTTGCACGATATCTGGCGAGTAAGAAATCCAGAAATGCTCAGATTCTCCTGTTTCTCCAGCTCTCATCACTCTCTCTCTAGGATTGACCTAGCTATAGGATCCCTGGATATGTTGTCTTTGGTAGTACCTGCCGAGAGGTCTATCTGACCACTCCACTATTCACATAGTTCTTAAATTGGGTGAAAAGATACCTTTTGGTGTTGGTAGATGGAGGATCAACCTTTTTTTGGCTGCAGCTGGTGAATGGTGGGGACGGTATCGTGGGAGAGCTGCGGGATTTTTTTTTACTAACAATGAAGTGTCGGCACCTATGGGAGTGGTGTGGGATGCCTGTAAGGCATTTATCCATGGACTATGCATCCAGCGGATTCGTCAACACAAAACAAGGTGTAGGGACACTTTAAAACAGCTCCAGGACCTAGTTATGGAGATGGAAAAGAGATTTGTTGAACACCCCTTACGTGAGCATGAGACGTCGTTGGTGACAGCGCACACAGACCTAAGGACACATTTACTCTGTATCGCTGATAATAGGCGCTTTTTTCTCAAGCAAAAATATTTTGAAGCTGGGGAGAGTTCTGGCAGGCTGCTGGCCAGAATTGTTCGGGCACAAGATGGTCCATCAAAAATACTGTCCATCCAGAGAGCTGATGGATCTTTGGTCACGGCAGACTCTGATATTCTGGCGGTATTCCACATGTATTATAAAACTCTATATAAGTTAGCGGTGGGCAGCAAATATATTGCAGATTACCTTGCTGGGATCTCTACCCCACGGCTCTCAGCAGAGCGTGCGGCCTACTTATATCAACCTCTGTCATTGATGGAATTAGAAGTGGCGCTTAAAGGGGTTGTCCACTTGCAGTTTACTATTGACTAGTGTGTTTGCGGGATGATTATATGTCACTTACTAATATAGTCTGTTGAAATTCTACACCATTTTCTATATTTTGTAAGATATGGCCCCTTGTTTACAAAGTCTTTTGTGCTGTCCTGTCCATAAGATGGCGGCTGATGGAGGGTCATGTGACCAGGCAGATCACCCCCATGTGACGTCTCCTCCATTCAAATACACTTGCCATTCACTTGTTCTGTTGGGAGTTTAGTGCAGGTGCAATGTGTGGAGGAGGCATCACATGGAGGTGATTTGCCTGGTCACATGACCCTCCATCAGCCGCCATCTTTTGGACAGGACCTCTGTGTGGACAGCACAAAAGACTTTGTAAACAAGGGACATACCTGATAAAATATGGAAATGGTGCAGAATTTTAACAGAGACTATATTACTAAGTGCCATATAATCATCCCGCAAACACACTGGTCAACAGTAAGTGGAAAGTGGACAACCCCTTTAAATAATTTCCGAAAAAAAAAGCTCCGTGTTAGATGGATTACTGGCGGAGTTCTTTAAAAAATGTAGCACTCAGCTACCTCAGTTGCTATTGGTGTTCAACGACTCCCTTCAAAATGGAAAACTACCTGTTTCAATGAAGGAGGCAATAATCGTTGTATTGCCAAAACCCGCGAAAGACCCGACTCTTCCTGATTCGTATAGACCGATCTCCCTGTTAACATCTAATGTTAAGGTCCTGGCGAACAGGCTACAAGTGGTAATTTCGACCATTATACATAGTGATCAAGCTGGTTTTATTCCTGATAAATCTATTTCAATTAACCTTCGACGAAAGAGGCTATGGAAGCACCAGGAACTCAGCCGAGATCCAACCACAAACAAATAAGGAAGGTTAAATGACCACATAGGCAACACCTGGAGGCAAGGGGTGTGGCCATTACCAGAAACAACAGACACCTATTGATCCACAAGGAAAACCAGTCAGATCAAACCACGTGTTGCCAGTCTCACAGATCTCCTGCCACTCACTGTCGCCGGGACGTTCTTATGTCTCGGTACGTCCGTGACAACAAGGTTTATTCAGAAGTTTGATTTGGCGCAAAAAAAAGGGCCAGGATTAGGTTGGATACTCTACAAAGAGAGAAGGATTCAGGGAGTCTCTCTAGTCCTAATCCATAGTTATATTTTATTTCCTCTCAGCTGCAGCAATTGAGGGGTTGAGGGAGGACCCCTGGGGACAATGCATCTGCGCAGCTAATAGCCCACATTATAGAAAATGAATCCCCTATAGCCTTACCAGAAAATAGTGGTCTCTCTGATAAGTTGGCGGGATACCCTACACTTAATTTGATATGTAAGGTTTGGCATAAATGTTGTGACTTGCTGTCTATATGGGGCTTCACCCAGGTCACTCCTCTACGGAGAAATCCCCAGGTGCCTGAAATGTTTCACCTAGAGGGGTTCTCCCTATGGGAACGGAAGGGTGTGGTGTTTCTGTATCAACTGAAATGATTAAAGATGCTTCCGCCTGGTCCTAGGACGTGTGTTGGGATTGTTGGACATTACAAATCGCAATTCGCGCCTGGGGGTGCAGCATTTGCTCTTCCAGGCCAGGAAATGAATTGCTAAATACTGGCTTAGCCTCCAGCCCCCTTCTAGGGTTGAATATTTTAACAGAATGGACGAGATTCTTTGTCTGGAAAAAGGAGTATATATTAAAAGGCAGTGCTTGGCCCAGTTCACAAAGATTTGGCAATGCGGCATAGTTTGTCTTATGATTGCCTTGGATGTGATGAGAGGAGTGACCTCGGAGCTGCGCTTGGTTTCTGAGTTTGCATATACGAGACCGGGATTGGGAATGATAACTATGGTGGGTGATCTGGGGCAGAGGAGTTGAGAGACAAGTTTATCATGGAACGTGAAGGGGCTACGACCTTATCCAGGGTGACGTGCTGACACACGCTACCTATACAAGTGTTATAGTACCCGTCTCATCTCTGGGAGGTGGGTTGTGGGGGGGGGGGGGGGGGGTTTATTTTATTTAGTGTTACATCTGAAAGGGTATATTATAGTTTTTTTTGCTTTCACTATTGAAATATGGATGTCAATTATGAAAAAAGTCTTGACAATTTTCTGAATGCCAAACTTGATGGTCTATACTCATCTCTGGTACTCTGTCCCATTCTGTCTATTTCCATGTGTACTTTCTGGGTAGAAACATGGTAGATCAAGAGGTACAAATTACTGTAGACTACTGGAGGTAGCAAACAACCGACAAAAAAAAACAAGCCCAAAACAGTACTGGAGGTAGCACTATATAGTAAGCTACTTGTCATCTATCTGCCATAGCACCAATCATTTTAGGCTACTTTCACACTCGCGTTTTGTGCAGATCCATCAAGGACGGATCCGTTCAGATAATACAACCCTTTGCATTCGTTCAGAACGGATCCATTTGTATTATCTTTAACATAGCCAAGACAGATCTGTCTTGTAGAACATTAATAGTCAATGGAGGACGGATCCGTTTTCTATTGTGCCAGATTGTGTCAGTGAAAACGGATCCGTCCCCATTGACTTACATTGTGTGCCAGGACAGATCCGTTTGGCTCAGTTTCATCAGACGGACACCAAAACGCAGCAAACAGCGTTTTGGTGTTCGTCTCCAAAGCAGAATGGAGACTGAAATGATGCAAACTGAGCCGATCCTTTTCTATTCAGAATGCATTAGAATGCAAACTGATCCGTTTTGGACCGCTTGTAAGAGCCCTGAACGGATCTCACAAACAGAAAGCCAAAACGCAAGTCTGAAAGTAGCCTTAGGCCCCCTGAACACGAACGTGTGCTTCCCGTTGCCGTATTGCGGACCGCATTTGCGGATCCGCAATACATGGGTGCCGTTCCGTGGGCATTCCGCATCACGGATGCGGACCCATTCACTTGAATGGGTCCGCAAATCCAGAGAGGCGGAATGGTACAGAACGGAAGCACGGAACGGAACCCTACGGAAGCACTACGCAGTGCTCCCGTGGGATTTCGTCCCGTACTTCCGTTCCGCAAAAAGATGTCCTATCTTTTTGTGGAACGGCCGGATCGCGGACCCTTTTAAGTCAATGGGCTGCAGCACGACCACGGGGTGCACACGTTCGTGTGCAGGGGGCCTTAACCTGTTTAGGACCCCCCACCATAGACTTTATACATCGGGGCAGTCCATTTTTCTCTGCAAGGACATTCCTTGCGGAGGTGGCAGCTGCACACAAATAGTGCAAGAGCTGGGAGCCTGTTGTGTGTGACATCCAGCCCCTCCGTAGAAAGACACAGACAGTTTTTTATCGTCCCTGCCATCCCCATCACTGTACCTTGCTGTCATGCGATTCCAGGGTCTGGAGTAACTGCACAAGCTGTTGGGTGTTAGCAGATCCAGATCCGCGCTACTATGCTTTTCAGCAGATCTATAATATGTCAGCCCCTGCTACAGAAGAAATTGGCAATAATAACAAATGTAATGTTAAATGTCCCCCCAAAAAATCTTGTATGACCTTTTGGAGAGCACAAAATGTAAAGTAGAAAAAAGAAAGACAAAATAAATAATAATAAAAAAAAAAAATGCTACCAATATCCCGAAATGCAGCTTCTAGCCCCTGCCCCATCAACCATAAACGATATATCACCTATTGTAAAAATGACTGTAATGTAAAGGGGACATAGTTTAAGAATGTATTTTAACTAAACTTTATGCTATAAAAAAATGTTCAAAAAAATTCAGGGTATGAAAAAAAAAAAATACTGCAAAAATGTCATAAAAATAAAGCCCTTTGTATTACAAAAAAGCAAAATCATTTAACTAATGGAACAAGAAAGTTATGGCTTTCAAAGCCATCTGTCTAGTCAAGAAGGGGGTGAATGGCCCAGTCTTGAACTGGATGACAAGCTTGATTATATATTAAAGGGGTTATCCAGGAATTAATATTGATGACCTATCCTCAGTCGGCGGGGGTCCTACACAGCTGTTAGAAGAGACTGTGCACTCCGTGAGTGCATTGGTTTCTTCCTAAGCCATGTGACATCACCGTACATCAGTCACGTGGCCAAGTTGCAGCTCAGCCCCATTCAAGTCAATGGGGCTGAGCTGCAATACCAAGCTCTGCCACTATACAATGTACGGTGCCTGGGAGGCCGCCGCACTGACCAAAGTATCAGTGAGCACCACAGCTTTCTGAAACAGCTGATTGGATGTTATATGGAAGACCTATCCTGTGAATAGGTCATCTGTATTATTTTCTAGATAACCCCTTTAAGATTCCTTCACACGTCTCAGACTTTGTTGCAGAAATTTCTACGGTGGCGTGGATTTCTGGTACGCCCCATTCAAATGAATTTTTGTCTCACTTCAGCAAATAGTATTTATTATGTAGAGGAAGTTAATGCAAGCCATTTTCTAAAGTATTGTTATTATCCATATTGCTTAATTTGCTGGCTGGCTTCATTTATCACATTATACACTGCTTGTTTCCATGGTTATGACCACCCTACAATTCAGCAGCGGTGGTCGTGCTTGCACAATATAGGAAAAAGCCTTAGTCTGTGTGCACTCCCACGGTCCTGGCCACCAGAGAGGCCGGCGCTTTTTCCTATAGTGTGCAAACACGACCACCAATGCTGGATTGCAGGGTGGTCGTAACCATGGAAACGAGCAGTGTATAATGTGATGGAAAAATGAATCCAGCCAGCAAAGGAAGCAATATGGACAATCACAATACATTAGTAGGTGGCTTGCATTAACTTTCTCTACATAATAAATGCTATTTGCTGAAGTGAGACAACCCCTTTAACCTCCTCCCGACCGCCTAACGCAGGGATGCGTCCTGCGGGCAGTCGGTTTGTCCTCGTTGACGCATCGGCGCGTCATCTCGCGAGACGCGAGATTTCCTGTGAACGCGCGCACACAGGAGCGTGCGTTCACAGGATCGGAAGGTAAATGAGCTGATCTACAGCCTGCCAGCGGCGATCATTCGCTGGCAGGCTGTAGATCAGATTTTTTTAACCCCAGAAAGGTATATCAGACGCTGTTTTGTTAACAGTGTCTGATATACCTGCTACCTGGTCCTATGGTGGTCCCTTTTGCTTGGATCGACCACCAGAGGACACAGGCAGCTCTGTAAGTAGCACCAAGCAACACACTACACTACACCCCCCCGTCACTTATTAACCCCTTATTAACCCCTGATCACCCCATATAGACTCCCTGATTACCCCCCTGTCATTGATCACCCCCCTGTAAGGCTCCATTCAGACGTCCGTATGTGTTTTGCGGATTCGCGGATACGCAAAACACGGACACCGGCAATGTGTTTTCCACATTTTGCGGATCCGCACATTGCCAGAACTATATAGAAATTCCGGATCCGAGCGGGACAAAGTCTGTCCCCATAGAAATGAATGGGTCCGCAATTCCGTTCCGCAAAATGCGGAACAGCATTGCGGACGTGTGAATGGGGCCTAAGGGTCCCTTATCACCGCCAGTTAGTTAGCCACTTGTTAGGTAGTTAGCGTCCACCGCACTCACTGATTAGTCGCTGATTAGCGTCATCGCTGTCGCTAATCAGCACTAGTACTATATACAGGGAGTGCAGAATTATTAGGCAAGTTGTATTTTTGAGGATTAATTTTATTATTGAACAACAACCATGTTCTCAATGAACCCAAAAAACTCATTAATATCAAAGCTGAATATTTTTGGAAGTAGTTTTTAGTTTGTTTTTAGTTTTAGCTATTTTAGGGGGATATCTGTGTGTGCAGGTGACTATTACTGTGCATAATTATTAGGCAACTTAACAAAAAACAAATATATACCCATTTCAATTATTTATTTTTACCAGTGAAACCAATATAACATCTCAACATTCACAAATATACATTTCTGACATTCAAAAACAAAACAAAAGCAAATCAGTGACCAATATAGCCACCTTTCTTTGCAAGGACACTCAAAAGCCTGCCATCCATGGATTCTGTCAGTGTTTTGATCTGTTCACCATCAACATTGCGTGCAGCAGCAACCACAGCCTCCCAGACACTGTTCAGAGAGGTGTACTGTTTTCCCTCCTTGTAAATCTCACATTTGATGATGGACCACAGGTTCTCAATGGGGTTCAGATCAGGTGAACAAGGAGGCCATGTCATTAGATTTTCTTCTTTTATACCCTTTCTTGCCAGCCACGCTGTGGAGTACTTGGACGCGTGTGATGGAGCATTGTCCTGCATGAAAATCATGTTTTTCTTGAAGGATGCAGACTTCTTCCTGTACCACTGCTTGAAGAAGGTGTCTTCCAGAAACTGGCAGTAGGACTGGGAGTTGAGCTTGACTCCATCCTCAACCCGAAAAGGCCCCACAAGCTCATCTTTGATGATACCAGCCCAAACCAGTACTCCACCTCGCTGGCGTCTGAGTCGGACTGGAGCTCTCTGCCCTTTACCAATCCAGCCACGGGCCCATCCATCTGGCCCATCAAGACTCACTCTCATTTCATCAGTCCATAAAACCTTAGAAAAATCAGTCTTGAGATATTTCTTGGCCCAGTCTTGACGTTTCAGCTTGTGTGTCTTGTTCAGTGGTGGTCGTCTTTCAGCCTTTCTTACCTTGGCCATGTCTCTGAGTATTGCACACCTTGTGCTTTTGGGCACTCCAGTGATGTTGCAGCTCTGAAATATGGCCAAACTGGTGGCAAGTGGCATCTTGGCAGCTGCACGCTTGACTTTTCTCAGTTCATGGGCAGTTATTTTGCGCCTTGGTCTTTCCACACGCTTCTTGCGACCCTGTTGACTATTTTGAATGAAACGCTTGATTGTTCGATGATCACGCTTCAGAAGCTTTGCAATTTTAAGAGTGCTGCATCCCTCTGCAAGATATCTCACTATTTTTGACTTTTCTAAGCCTGTCGAGTCCTTCTTTTGACCCATTTTGCCCAAGGAAAGGAAGTTGCCTAATAATTATGCACACCTGATATAGGGTGTTGATGTCATTAGACCACACCTCTTCTCATTACAGAGATGCACATCACCTAATATGCTTAATTGGTAGTAGGCTTTCGAGCCTATACAGCTTGGAGTAAGACAACATGCATAAAGAGGATGATGTGGTCAAAATACTAATTTGCCTAATAATTCTGCACGCAGTGTAGTATCTGTAAGTGATCAAGACTGATCGCAATCAGATCTATATCAGTACATTAGGGTCACCTTAGGCTCTACAAAAAACGCAGTGTTCGCCCGATCAGGCTTGATCTTGTGCGCACACTGCAGTGACAGAAATGTTTTTTTTTCTGATCACTGCAAAAACACCGTAAAATCGCTGCAGCGCTATAAAGATCACTTTTGAGCTTTTTGGATCTTTATTAGCGATCGCAGCTTCTTTTTTTTTTTGCACATTTTTTGGCAGAGATTTTTTTCATCCACATTGATCGATGCGAATGAAGAAATCTGTGCCGTTCATTTTTTCTTTCAGCCCAGAGGCTGAATGAAAAAAAAAAATCTCATTACCCGTATGCTCAATATAAGGCCTCATGCACACGACCGTGCCGTTTTTTGCGGTCCGCAAAAAAGGGAATGCGCAAAAAACGGAAGGCGCCCGTGTTGACTTCCGCAATTTGCGGAACGGAACGGGCGCTGGCAATATAAATGCCTATTCCATTTTGGAAAGAAGACACCCCAAGGTATTTCGTTAGGGGCATGGCGAGTTCATGTAAAATTTTATTTTTTGTCACAATTTAGTGGAATATGAGACTTTGTAAGAAAAAATAAAAAATAAAAATCATTTTCCGCTAACTTGTGCCAAAAAAAATATACATTCTAGGAACTCGCCATGCCCCTCACGGAATACCTTGGGGTGTGGGTGAGAGAAATGCTGGGTGAGAGAAATATCTCTGTAAAATGACAACTTTGTATAAAAAAATGGGAAAAGTTGTCTTTTACAGAGATATTTATCTCACCCAGCATGGGTATATGTAAAAATACACCCCAAAACACATTGCCCTACTTCTCCTGAGTACGGCGATACCACATGTGTGACACTTTTTTGCAGCCTAGGTGCGCAAAAGGGCCCAAATTCCAATGAGTACCTTTACGATTTCACAGGGCATTTTTTACGCATTTGGATTCCAAACTACTTTTCACGCTTTAGGTCCCCTAAAATGCCAGGGCAGTATAAATTCCCCACAAGTGACCCCATTTTGGAAAGAAGACACCCCAAGGTATTTCGTGAGGGGCATGGCGAGTTCATGTAAAATTTTATTTTTTGTCACAAGTTAGTGGAATATGAGAATTTGTAAGAAAAAATAAAAATAAATAAATCATTTTCCGCTAACTTGTGACAAAAAATAAAAAAGTTCTATGAACTCACTATGCCCATCAGCGAATACCTTAGGGTGTCTACTTTCCGAAATGGGGTCATTTGTGGGGTGTTTCTACTGTCTGGGCATTGTAGAACCTCAGGAAACATGACAGGTGCTCAGAAAGTCAAAGTGCGTAAATTAATTTTTTTGCACCATAGTTTGTAAACGCTATAACTTTTACCCAAACCAATAAATATACACTTATTGCATTTTTTTTTATCAAAGACATGTAGAACAATAAATTTAGAGAAAAATTTATATAGAAATGTAGTTTTATTTGAAAAATTTTACAACAGAAATTTTCAATTTCGATTAATTAAAAAAAAGTAAAAATGTCAGCAGCAATGAAATACCACCAAATGAAAGCTCTATTAGTGAGAAGAAAAGGAGGTAAAATTCATTTAGGTGGTAAGTTGTATGACCGAGCAATAAACCGTGAAAGTAGTGTAGTGCAGAATTGTAAAAAGTGGTCTGGTCATTAAGGGGGTTTAAGCTAGGGGGGCTGAGGTGGTTAATATAATTTTTATCCCCACTTTATAATGGTATAATAGCCTCAACATTGCATTTTTCGCAGAGGCCTGGCTCTCAGTAACTCCGAATTCTGTGTCTTTCGTGAGACTGATTACACTTAGATCTCCAGTCATTTGGGAGCACTGCTAGCCCCGTCCTTTTAGTAATTGTTCATTGTGGTAATTAACAGATGTTCTTCTTTGAACATGAGGAGTAGTAATTAAGATGGGAAGATGAAAGATCCAGCTTCAAGGAATAGAAGCTTTTCTAATGGACCTAGGGCGATCAGTGACGCCCTGTGAAGAAAACAGTCGGACTTTGTAATCTTTTCCAAATTTATAAGTTCAGACAAAGCTGAGTTTCCTGTAGCAACCAGTTTGCTCTTATTTTCAGATAGGGCTTAGGCCTCTTTCACACGGGCGTCATGTTTTTTCCCCGGATAAGATGCTGGTGCGTTGCTGGAAAATGTGCGATTTTTCCGCGCGAGTGCAAAACATTGTAATTTGTTTTGCACGCGCGTGAGAAAAATCGGCATGTTTGGTACCCAGACCCGAACTTCTTCACAGAAGTTTGGGTTAGGTGTTCTGTAGATTGTATTATTTGTAACATGGTTATAAGGGAAAATAATAGCATTCTGAATACAGAATGCATAGTACAATAGGGCTGGAGGGGTTAAAAAAATAATAATAATAATTTAACTCACCTTAATCCACTTGATCACGCAGCATCTCTTCTGTCTTCTTCTTTGCTGTGCACAGGAATAGGACCTTTGATGACATCACTGTGCTCATCACATGGTCCAATCACATGGTTCATCACCATGGTGAGGGACCATGTGATTGGATCATGTGATGTGACGTCACCACAGGTCCTTAGCCGGCAGCTCAACATTACAGAAGAAGACAGAGATCCGCAACTACGCGATCAAGTGGACTCGGTGAGTTAATTTTTTAAAATTTTTAACCTCTCCATCACTATTTTACTTTGAATTCTGTATTCAGAATGCTATTATTTTCCCTTATAACCATGTTATAAGGGAAAATAATACAGATCGGGTCCCCAGCCCGATCGTCACCTAGCAACCATGCGTGAAAATCGCACCGCAACCGCACTTGCTTGCGGATGCTTGCGATTTTCACGCGGCCCCATTCACTTCTATGGGGCCTGCGTTGCGTGAAAAACGCTGAATATAGAGCATGCTGCGATTTTCACGCAATGCACAAGTGATGTGTGAAAATCACAGCTCATGTGCACAGCCCCATAGAAATGAATGGGTCCGGATTCAGTGCGGGTGCAATGCGTTCACCTCACGCATTGCACCCGCGTGGAAATCTCGCCCGTGTGAAAGGGGCCTTAGGCTTATTTCACACAAGCGATAAGGAACTCGCCCTAGTACTGTCAGTGAAAAACTGACAATTTTCCTTCACCCAGCGTCTCCTAGCAACCATCAGTGAAAAAGGGTTTTCATCAGTTTTCAGAAATACCCAGCATCTCCTAGCAACCATCATTGAAAAATGGACTGTCTGTCAATGTGTTTTAGTTTTTTTCACTGACCCATTGACTTGAATGGGCAAGTCCTGCATGAAAAACAGATGAAGGTACAGCATGCTGCGTGCAGATAGTGAACAAAACATGTAGAAGGGGGGGGGGGGGTCATTTACCAAGTGCCATTTTGCAACAAAGTTTGTGACTTTTTCGTTTTTTCAAAAAGGGGGCAGGTGTGGGTGGGAGAAGGCAGGCCCAAGTCATTTAACAAAATGTGCGCCAAAAAACTGGAGGACACTACACTAGCAATCTACTCCGGATTCTGAGTGGTGCACAGTGTGCCTCTTAATAAATTCGACGGACCTTCCTCTGGCGCAGGTTTTATTAAGACTGGCGTTTGAAACACCGATCTTAATAAATGAGCTCCAGCGCCTTTAAAGGGTTTTCCGAGAGTTTTTTTTTTAGTTTTTTTTACTGATGACCTATACTCTGATCGGTGGGTGTGCGACACCCAAGACCCCCACCAATCAGCTGTTTGAGAAGGCAGCGGGGCTGGCAGTCAGTAGGTACAAGCTAAATATAATTGGTATCACCATGTTTGTTAAACTATCTTGTTATTTATCACGCACAGTGAACTCCGTAAACCCCCAAAAAATCCCCAATTACAGAATTTTTTTTTTTTATCTCTTGGTCTCAGAATGTGGTGAAACAATTTTTTTTTTACGTTTTCTTTTTTTAAGGGACCCTACAGACGGCAATTTGACCAGTAAAAAGCACCATAGGACCTCAAGTGTTTTTTTCCCATATTGCTTTTTTGTGACTTTTGTGCTAAACTAATGTGTGGATAGTGTTTTTTTATAAGGCATTTATTTGTCTTAGGGCTCATGCACACGACCGTATGTATTTTGTGGTCCGCAAAAAACGGATCCGCAAAAAACTTGCATAACGTCGTGTGCATTACGTATTTTGCGGAACAGAACAGCTGGCCCCTAATAGTACAGTCCTATCCTTGTCCGTAATGCGGACAATAATAGGACATGTTCCATTTTTTTGCAGAACAGACATACGGACACGCACATTTCCCGGACTGAACACTGCTCCTCTGAACTGAATTGACAGCATCAAAATCATTTATCATGCTGTGAGTTCCTGTCTGACTGTGGGTCTACTGTACTGTACTCATGGCGTTATGTCAGTTCAGTACAGTAGACCAGTGATCCGGGAAATGCAGCCATCACACAAAGTGTGTTTCCTGGACTGAACATGCTTGTGCAAACCTGGCCATATACTGTATCTAAAAAATTGTGATATATATGGATTGACATGTGTTAATAATTTCCCATTGTAGAGAGTGCAGAGATCTTCAAAAAAGTGATGAATTGATACAGAAAACATTTTTATACCATAAATACGCATCATTTCCTGAAACTCAAAGCCCCCTTTAAGGACAGTGTGGGAGGGGCTACACAAATCTCAGTACTCTGCTGAGGCAGTCAGTCCCTTAGTGGTCTTTGTTGACAGGTTCTCTGCCAATGTGCTGTACTTATTGGCATCACCGAGCAGTGATACCAGTAGTAATGCACCGGACCACTGAGGCCAATGATTGACTGCAGTGGTCGTGTGCTAGATTGCTGGAAGCTTTTTTATGTTTAAGTAAGTACAGTATATGTAGAAAGATGTGTCAGTATTGTCCTTCTCTGTCTAAGATGAGGACGATACAATATACATACCTGTAAATTAAGGGGGTTGTCTCATTTCAGTAAGTAGCATTTATTATGTAGAGGAAGTTAATACCAGGCACTTACTAATGTATTGTGATTGTCCATATTGCTTCCTTTGCTGGCTGGATTCATTTTTTCATCACATTATACACTGCTCGTTTCCATGGTTACGTCCATCCTGCAGTCCATCAGTGGTGGTCGTGCTTGCACACTATAGGGAAAAGCGCTGGCCTATTTGGTGGCCGGGACTGTGGGAGTGCACCATGGCTACTGCTTTTTCCTATAGTGTGCAAGCACAGCCACCGCTGCTGATTTGCATGGTGGTTGTAACCATGGAAACACGCAGTGTATATTGTGGTGGAAAAATGAATCCAGTCAGCAAAGGAGGCAATATGGAAACCCCTTTAAACGCAATGTCATTTCGATTATGTTTTTAAATAATTAATATCCTTTTTTACATTCTAGGGAAAACCTTATGTTTTTGATCGAGTGTTTCCACCAAATACGACTCAGGAGCAAGTCTACCATGCCTGTGCTATGCAAATTGTTAAAGGTAATACTATTATACATGATTTGTACCTGCATCTCTGCCATACATTTTACAGTATGAGGCTAATGGGGGGTATATAATAATCTGAAGGCCACTATGCTTTCTATGGCCCATTACACTAGACCTGGGGTGCACAACCCGCGGGCCGCCCTCCTGGACAGAAACACAGATGATCGTGTGATATGCTGTGTTTCTGCCCTGAGCGCCGCACCACAGAGCATTACAGCTCCTGCTCCCGCACAGTAGCCGAAGCAGGACGGGTCCTCAGCTGTCATCGACAGCACGAGACCCAAGGCCTTCTCCTTAGATAGGTGAGCGGCGCGCTGTGCAGGGTGGACCCGGCTTGGGGACAGAGGAGCGTAGAGCTGCAGGGTCAGGAGACCCTGATCAGCTCTGCTTTGTACAATGCCCCCACAGCAGGCTGGTTTCCCCTGTAACTGGGGCTCCTTTGGATGCCCCAGTTACAGTGGAAATAGTGCAAAAATAAATCTCCTATTGTCTGCCAAAGGTCTTTCAGTGACCTCTTGGGGACAAATTAGGTGGAAAAAATATATAAAAAAATTATTTAAAAAAAATAAATTATTATAATAAAACACAAATTAAAGAAAAAAAAAATATGATGTGGCAATAAAATTTTAAATTATACAAAAAATAAAATAAAAATAATAAAAAGGAAAAATTGCAATATATAAGAGTGTTCACTGTCCCCCAACAGACGTTTTATGATCCCTTGGGAGACATTCTGTGTTGCAAAAATATATATATAAAAAAAATAATAGAAAATTATTAAAAAAATAATAATAAAATACAAATAAAAGAAAAAAATTTGTTCATTGTACCCCAACTGTCTTTTTATGACCACTTGGGGGACATATTATGTGGCAAAAATATATTTAAAAAATAAGTAATAAACCAAATATAAAAAAATAAAATTAATTTTTTTTTTATAAATACAAATAAAAGGAAATTTTTTTAATAAAAAGTGAAAAATTACAAAAACTGTCAGTGTTATCCAAAGGTCTTTTTATTACCTCTTGGGGGATATATTTTGTAGCAGAAATATATTAAAAATTAAGTTAAAAAAAATCTAAAATAATAAAATACATAAAAGAAAAAACACCCAAACCAACCAAAACTGTCACCATTATTGCCCCATACACACGAAACCATACATATTATATAACAAACCGACTGACACAAAATAGGGAACTAATTATAATAATTTATTTTGGTGTCAGTTTGCATATTTAAAGAATACGGAGCTATAGTTTGAAAAATAATACTTTTTAAAAATGTTTTGTACAGTTTTTCCCCCAAATAAAACCAAAAAATAAATTTTAAGGCCCTATGTGTTAAGTAAAAAATTGTTGCAAAATTATTTTGGTAGCCCCAACACATAAAACAAAAAAGCTCCAAACGTTTGAACCACCACGTGCGCTAAATCACAAAAAAAGTGTCTGTTCAGGCCTGGTTATTAAAGTGTTAACCAGTAAGCACTTTCCCCACTAGTAAGTGTTTACTGGTTATTACATGGCGCCTGTAACTGGGGGGCAGGAGGTGGTAATAACCAATGAACGCCAGCCTCTGCAGTGAAGGAAAGCTCTGATTTATGAATAGGAGGCAGGTTGGAAGGAAATGTCGCTACGTTTCCGGGTTTTTCCTGTAAAAATTATTTTTTTAACAAGTTCCTGCAGCATGGCCCCTGAATCAGAAGATTCATACTTACCTGCTCCATGCCGCCCTGGTCCTTTGCGCTGCCCCCTCTGCCTCCATCTTCCAGTTCCCGTGATGTTTACACCTGGCTGTGCATGGCCATGGTCACATACACGGCTCCAGTCAATAACTGGCTTCAGTGGTGACACACTGCTTGTGGCTACATTTCCGCTGAAGCCAGTCATTGGCTGGAGAGGTGCATATAACAATGGCCATGCACTGCCAGGTGAAAACACCGGAAGATGGAGGCAACAGGGGCAGTGCTGAGAACCGAATCGGCGGAGAGCAGGTAAGTTTAACTCTTCGGTTTTAGGCGCCATGCTGCAGGAACGTGTTAGAAATTAATTTTTACTGGGAAATCCCTTTAAGCCCCTAATACACTCTGAGATATTTAGGTCAATTGCTGGGAACAAGTCTTAATAAGAGCGCTCATTCATGATAACTGGCCGGTATAATCGTGCCGCACATTCCTCCGTGTACTCAGGGATGTGCTACCGATAATCAATATAACTAAATGAAGGAGGAATGACTGTCATAGCGATCACTCCCCCTCCAATCATTTTTCATTGGCCTGTGTAATAGGCCGATGCAATTGAGCGCCCATCAAGTTTTTTTTATTTATTTAGGGCCCCTTGAAATAGAGCGATGTGACAATGCGGCCCCCATATCCAAAAAGGTTGTGCACTCCTGCACTAGACACTATGACAGGCTACCTTTATATTAATTCACCTGTCATCCTATGAAAACTCAGCTTGTGACAGCTCTTATGATGTCCTATTAAAAATTAGAAAGTTTCCTCTAAATTTACAGTGCCCTCTAGTTTTGCCACCCTAGCGTCTAGGTGGTTAAGGCTAGTTTCACTTCTTCGGCAGGGTGATCCAGCGTGCAGCATTTGTTTCCCGCTGGAAAAATATAAACTATATGGCTTGGAATACAGTGACCTAACAACTATTTTCTTCTATGAAATGTGCTATTACTGTTAAAAGTTGTAAAATGTAAAAAAATAAAAATAAAAATCAGCCTGAACACATAAACATATAGGGTATCTCTGTAATCATACCGCCCCATAGAATAGAAGAAGAGTAACGTTACTGATGCTACATGGTCAACAGTGCAAAATTTGAATTGCAAAAAATAAACGGTCAGAATTGGCTATTTTTCCCATTCCGATCCCCTCAGAAATGGTGCAAGTGAAAAACACAATGTGTCCCTCAAGAAACAAGCCCTCATACAACTGGTTAATGGAGACGTAATAAAGCTTTGGCCTTTCGTATACAGAGGTTAAAAAAAAAATATATATATTGTTGCATTTAGGGCCCCAAAGAGCTGGATCCTTAAAGCGGTTGTCCAAGATAGTTCAAAATATCATACAGGCCCCCAAATGGTCTGAAATAATAAAAAAAACAGGATATACCTACCTGTGTCTCCAGTGCTAATCTCTCCACTTGTTTACAGACTGCTGCAGTGACTTGCCAATATACAGCATGTGACTGCTGCAGCCAATCACTGTCCTCAGTCGTCTACCATTGAGGACAGTGATTGGCTGCAGGGGTCATGTGCCGAACACCTGCACGTCACTGCTGCATTTTGTTAACTTGCAGACATAATGAGGACAGGAGCGAAGGTGGAGAGGACAGTTCTGGATAAAGTGGTAAGTATACCCTCATTTTAGACCATTTGTGGGCTTGACGGAGATTTTTAATTCCAGAGCAGAGAGGAATAGTTTAATATGGAAATTTACCATACTAAAAACCTGTACAAAAAAATTAAATATTTGCATTAGTTTCCTTCAAAACAATATATTTTTACCCTGCAGATGTGCTGGCCGGATATAATGGAACTATTTTTGCCTATGGGCAGACAGCTTCTGGAAAGACCCATACCATGGAGGTACGTTTGAGGGATGTAAAGTTTTAGTTCACAGTATTGGAGAATGTTGGTGTCATTAATGAGAAATGACTTCAGAACTTTGTTAGTATGAAAAGACTTGTGTCGTGTCTCAGCTATAGTGTACAGACTTTCTCTGTTTTTCCTCAGGGTAAGCTTCATGATCCCCAAATGATGGGAATAATACCCAGAATCGCCAGGGATATTTTCAACCACATCTATGCCATGGATGAGAACTTGGAATTCCACATTAAGGTAATGATCTACTGTGCACATTACTAATCCAAGTTATTTACAATCCAAATGATAAAAAGGTGGGAAGTCCACTCCAAACACAGATCCAAGAGGCCTGTCCACCTCCACAAGTGAACTGTTATAATGTTCCCTGTCCCATAACACCAAGCCCAAGCTGCCATGAAGATTTGATTGGTGGGAGTGCCGGGTGTCGAACTGCCACTGATCTGATATTAGTGACCTAATTTGGTTAATTTATGATTGTAAGCAGGATTATATCAGAAATTTGATGAGATTATTGACCCTCAATTCTAGTTTAATTATTGAAATAATAATGGTGGTATCTGTTCTTTCTTCAGGTTTCCTACTTTGAGATTTACCTGGATAAAATTAGAGACCTGCTAGATGGTAAGTGGTGCACAGAAATGCAGAGTTCATATTTTTTGTTGTATATTAGATACAAACATATAGTAGAGTGTTTAATATTGTTTTTATGTTTTTGATAGCAGTGAAGGGTATATGATGTCAGAGAAGACAAGCACAATGAGCTGGCATATATATTTTGCAGTAGAAAGACATGAGTTGTAGGATGCATAGATCTGCATAGACAAGGGTCAATACCGGGATGGCAGTCCAAATCAGGCACAAGTACCAAGTTATAGTCAGATAACAGAACCAGCAGTTCCAGCAAGGTACCATGTGTGGATCTGAATAGGCAAGATAGGAGCAGAGCCTGGAAATGCCAAGTTTATAACCAGAGTCAGTACAAAAGAACACATAACACTGCACAGAGACATGTACATTAACCCGAGGCTTTGTTCTTTTTCAATACATCATTCAAGGTGAAATCATCAAGGAGCAAAAGTGTGGCCCTAGAGGTGTAATAGCTGCATTTTTGGGTCCTGCGTGTACAACTAAACATCCAATATCTTTGTATTGTATTAGTTGTCCATATATACGATAACACAAAGAAATCACATACAGAATAATAAAAAGTAAATAAACATCACTAGCCTAAATGGGGTGGAGACTCTGTCGATCATGCTAATTAGCTAATCAGCTAGATATCTGCTAATTATCTGTATCCTAAAATGAATATTAATAATATTCAAAACAAACATACATATTATTTTTACAAATAATAGAGATCTTTGTCTTCATACTTCAACACATTAAACAATAGCAATGCACGGGTATCTTTTTCAAGGTAAACCTTTTAACCAATTATAAACTTAATAAAAACACAACATCATTAATATCATTTTTAATCATGACCCTTCTTAAGATACCCAATGCTGTTTGGTGTTACTCTGCATTTAATACCCTTTGGCATTTTGGTTTACAGAAGTACCCAGCTTTTCTTAATGTGGAAATTAATAGACAGTTTTTTTTTTCTTGAAGGAACACAGGACACCTTATCTTTAACCCCTTAAGGACTTATGACATACCGGTACGGCATGGTTACCGAGTCCTTAAGGACCCATAACGTACCGGTACGTTATGTGTATTTCCGATCACCGGCGGGCGGTGATCGGTACCCGGTGCCTGCTCAAATCATTGAGTAGGCACCTTGGCTAAATGCGCGTCGGGGGAAGGGGGGCGATCAATTCAGACCTGCGGTTTGCGGCTTTACCTGCGGTTTGCGGCAGCGTGTGGCGGTGCCATCGGGTCCCCATGCGGCTGTAGGGGGGACCTGATGGCATGGAAGGCAGCGCGATGCCTAAGGAAGGCATCGCGCTGCCTTCTGGTGACGAGCCAGAAGCTGTATGAGTAATACTCACTATATTACTCATACAGCCAATGCATTCCAATACAGAAGTATTGGAATGCATTGTAAAGGATTAGACCCCCAAAAGTTCAAGTCCCAAAGTGGGACAAAAAATAAAGTGAAAAAAAAAAAAGTTTAAAAAATAAAGTTTCCCCCAAAAATTTTTAACGTTTCAAGTAAAAATAAACAAAAACTTCATTTTCCCCAAATAAAGTAAAAAAAAAATTGTAAAAAATAGGGGGGAAAAAAAGTATACATATTAGGTATCGCCGCGTCCGTATCGACCGGCTCTATAAACATATAACATGACCCAACCCCTCAGATGAACACCGTAAAAAATAAAAAATAGAAACTGTACTAAATATTTTGTTTGTCACCTTACATCACAAAAAGTACAACAGCAAGCGATCAAAAAGGCGTTTGCCCACCAAAATAGTACCAATCTAACCGTCACCTCATCCCGCAAAAAATTAGCCCCTACCTGAGACAATCGCCCAAAAAATAAAAAAACTGGCTCAGAATATGGAGACACTAAAACATAATTTTTTTTGTTTTAAAAAAGCTGTTATTGTGTAAAACTTACATAAATAAATAAGTATACATATAAGTATATGTATACATATTTGGTATCGCCGCGTTCGTATCAACCGGCTCTATAAAAATATCACATGACCTAACCCCTCAGATGAACACCGTAAAAAATAAAAACTGTGCTAAATAAATCATTTTTTGTCACCTTACATCACAAAAAGTGTAATAGCAAGCGATCAAAAAGTCACACGCACCCCAAAATAGTGCCAATAAAACTGTCATCTCATCCCGCAAAAATCATACCCTACCCAAGGTAATCGCCCAAAAACTGAAAAAATTATGGCTCTCAGACTATAGAAACACTAAAACATGATTTTTTTTGCTTCAAAAAAGAAATCATTGAGTAGAACTTACATAAATAAAAGAAAAAGGATACATATTAGGTATCGCCGCATCCGTGACAACCTGGTCTATAAAAATATCACATGATCTAACCTGTCAGATGAATGTTGTAAATAACAAAAAATAAAAACGGTGCCAAAACAGCTATTTCTTGTTATCTTGCCTCACAAAAAGTGTAATATAGAGCAACCAAAAATCATATGTACCCTAAACTAGTACCAACAATACTGCCACCCTATCCCGTAGTTTCTAAAATGGGGCCACTTTTTTGGAGTTTCTACTCTAGGGGTGCATCAGGGGGGCTTCAAATGGGACATGGTGTCAAAAAAAACAGTCCAGCAAAATCTGCCTTCCAAAAACCGTATGGCATTCCTTTGCTTCTGCGCCCTGCCGTGTGCCGGTACAGCTGTTTACGACCACATATGGGGTGTTTCTGTAAACTACAGAATCAGGGCCATAAATATTGAGTTTTGTTTAGCTGTTAACCCTTGCTTTGTAAAAGTAAAAAAAATATTAAAATGGAAAATCTGCCCAAAAAGTGAAATTTTGAAATTGTATCTCTATTTTCCATTAATTCTTGTGGAACACCTAAAGGGTTAACGACGTTTGTAAACTCAGTTTTGAATACCTTGAGGGTTGTAGTTTCTAAGATGGGGTCACTTTTATGGAGTTTCTACTCTAGGGTTGCATCAGGGGGGCTTTAAATGGGACATGGTGTCAAAAAAAACTGTCCAGCAAAATCTGCCTTCCAAAAACCGTATGGCATTCCTTTCCTTCTGCGCCCTGCCGTGTGCCCGTACAGTAGTTTACGACCACATATGGGGTGTTTCTGTAAACTACAGAATCAGGGCCATAAATATTGAGTTTGGTTTGGCTGTGAACCCTTGCTTTGTAACTGGAAAAAAAATATTAAAATGGAAAAACTGCCAAATAAGTGAAATTTTTAAATTGTATCTCTATTTTCCATTAATTCTTGTGGAACACCTAAAGGGTTAACAAAGTTTGTAAAATCAGTTTTGAATACCTTGAGGGGTGTAGTTTATAGAATGGGGTCATTTTTGGGTGGTTTCTATTATGTAAGCCTCGCAAAGTGACTTCAGACCTGAACTGGTCCATAAAATTGGGTTTTTGAACATTTCTGAAAAATTAAAGTGCAGAACCCCTTTAAGGTGAAATAGGGCTGAGTCCTTAAGGGGTTAATGGGGGTATCTTCTAATTAGAGGATGGGCACAAGGGCTGTCTTTGTGTTTGTGACGTTCAACTTTTCCTCCTCCCTCCCCTCTAAGTCTACCTCTTCCGGTCGGACGATGCAATCCTCCCTCTTTCAGTCAGTCTACTCTTAACTGTTCATGAGGACAGAAGTTATGAAAACATTTAACATATAACATGTAACCAGAAACATTGAAACGAACAGCTCCGGCTATACAGACATGAACACATGAAGGGCCCATGAGAAACATTTAATTGAATTCAATAATGTCACGGAACCATGAACCAGACGTACAACAAGAGATAAGTGAAAATAAGAAGGCTTTATTGAAAATAAAGCTGTAAAGCAAAAGTCCAAACGGATGGCGAAACCGAAGCAGAGTCTTTGCGAAGCCAGAGGTCAGGAACCAGAAGGGTAGTCAGACGAAGCCAGGATCAGGAACCAGCAGGGTAGTCGGACGAAACCAGGATCAGGAACCAGCAGGGTAGTCGGACGAAACCAGGATCAGGAACCAGAAGCAGCAGCAGTCTAGAAGCATGTGAACACAGGAGGACCAAGCAAGGAACTGAAGCCACAGACCTCCTATATATATGAGCTAGGCATCCAGCTCCTCCCAGTGGGAAGGAGGAGCCGCAGGGTGGGAGGCTACAAGAAACCCAGAAACCAAGATGGCCGCCAGCACATGTCAAACGAAGGAGAACAGCAAGAAGGTAAGACCATGACAGTACCTCCCCCTCAAGGGCCCCTCCTCCGCGGAGTAAAGAACGGTTTCTGAGGGAAGCGTGCGTGGAAGGCTCGGAGCAAGGCAGGAGCATGGACATCTGCGGAGGGAACCCAGGAACGCTCCTCTGGACCATAACCACGCCAATGGACCAAAAACTGCACCCGACCGCGGACCAGGCGTGAGTCCAGGATATTGCTCACCTCATACTCCTCACGATTGCCCACTTGGACCGGACGTGGCCGAGGAACCGAGGAAGTGAAACGATTACACACCAGTGGCTTCAACAGGGAGACATGAAACACGTTGGAGATCCGCATGCCAGGAGGAAGCGCAAGGGCATAGGCTACTGGGTTTACCCTGCGAAGCACTCGGAAGGGACCAACAAAGCGAGGCGCCAGCTTGGGAGTGGGCACTCGAAGGTTGAGGTTGCGGGTGGACAACCATACACGGTCTCCGACCTGGTAGGAAGGAGCAGGCGCTCGTCTGCGATCAGCCTGGAGTCTCTGGCGCTGCGCAGAGACCTCAAGGGACTTCTGGATCAGTACCCAAGAAGCACGTAGGACGGAAAGGTGATCCTCCACAGCCGGAATATCCTGGGGAGAGAATACCTCCGGTAACACGGCAGGTTGGAACCCATAATTGGCCATGAAGGGAGACGTCCTAGAGGAAGAGTTCACCGCCGTGTTCCTGGCAAACTCAGCCCAAGGCAGGAGGTCAACCCAATTGTCTTGGTGATCGGAGACATAGCAACGAAGGAATTGCTCCAAGGCCTGATTGGATCGTTCTGCGGCCCCATTGGACTGAGGGTGGTAGGCCGAGGAGAAGGAGAGATGAATCCCCAACTGGGAGCAAAAGGCGCGCCAGAACCTGGACACAAACTGACTCCCCCGATCCGACACAATCTCCTTGGGCAAACCGTGCAACCGGAAGACCTCCCTGGCAAAAATCGTGGCCAACTCTTGTGCAGAGGGTAACTTCTTGAGAGGAACACAGTGGCACATTTTGGAAAACCGATCCACAATCATGAGAATGACCGTATGGCCTCGGGATGCAGGGAGGTCCACAATGAAATCCATCCCCAGGTGTGACCATGGGCGCTCCCCGGTGGCTATGGGTTGCAGAAGGCCCAACGGAAGGTGCCGAGGGGACTTACTCTGGGCACAAACGGAGCATGCCGCTACATATGCGGCGATGTCGGAACGTAGGGAAGGCCACCAGAACAGACGTGAAACAGCCCAGGACAGCTGATTCTTTCCAGGATGCCCCGCGGTCTTGGAGTTATGGTAGGTTCGCAACAACCGAGTGCGCAACTCCTCAGGCACAAAACATCTGCCGTTGGGTCTCCCAGAGGGAGCACCAGATTGAGCCGCCAAAATCTGCTCACCCAGGGGAGAGGTCAGGCTGGTGCGAATGGCGGCCAAGATCTGATTCGGAGGTATGACCGAAGTCGGAATCGACTCCTCCCTGGACAGCTCGGAGTACTGCCGTGATAAGGCATCCGCCCTGATGTTCTTGGAACCGGGTAGGTAGGAGACCACGTAATTAAAACGTGACAAGAACAGAGCCCATCTGGCCTGACGTGGTGTCAATCTCTTGGCCTCAGAAAGGTAGGTCAGATTCTTGTGGTCCGTCAGGATGAGGACCGGAACCACCGAACCCTCGAGCAAGTACCTCCATTCTTTAAGGGCCTGCACGATGGCCAATAACTCCCTGTCACCAATCTGATAGTTGCACTCCGCGGAAGACAGTTTCCGGGAGTAAAACCCACAAGGAAGCAGAGGACCCTCTGGTGTTCTACGCTGAGACAGAAGGGCGCCTACTCCCGTCTCAGACGCGTCCTCCTCGAGGACAAAGGGCAACCCAGGGTTGGGATGCGACAGAATCGGAGCCGACACAAAGGCGGACTTTAGAGCCTCAAAAGCTCGGATGGCCTCGAGCGGCCAGACCTGGGAATTACTGCCCTTCCTGGTCAGATCCGTGAGAGGCTTGGCTAGCATGGAAAAGTCCCTGATGAACTTCCGATAATAATTGGCGAAGCCCAAAAAGCGCTGCAGGGAACGAAGACCACTGGGCTGGGGCCACTGTAAGACAGCCGAAACCTTCTCAGGATCCATGGAGAACCCCTCAGCGGAAATGATGTAACCTAAGAAGGTTACCTGGGATCGGTGAAATTCGCATTTCTCAAGCTTACCGAACAGCTTGTTCTCTCGTAACCGTTGCAACACTCGTCTGACATCCAGAATGTGGGCCTCCATGGATTCAGAATATACCAAGATGTCATCCAAATAGACCACCACACACTGCTGCAACAGGTCACGGAAAACATCGTTGATGAATTCCTGAAAGACTGCGGGCGCATTGCACAACCCAAAGGGCATAACCAAGGATTCATAATGACCGGTCCTGGTGTTAAACGCGGTCTTCCACTCATCGCCCGCCTTGATCCTTACCAGGTTATATGCCGCCCTCAGGTCGAGTTTGGTAAAGACCGTGGCCCCTTTAAGGCGATCGAACAGCTCGGAAATCAAGGGTATCGGGTAAGCGTTCTTGATCGTGATGCGATTGAGACCCCTGTAATCGATGCAAGGCCTCAACTCACCGCCCTTCTTTTTCACAAAGAAAAATCCAGCCCCTGCCGGGGACGAGGATTTGCGGATGTGTCCGCGTGAAAGCGCCTCCCTCACGTACTCCTCCATGGCCTCATTCTCCGCTACCGACAGTGGATAGACTTTGCCACGAGGAGGAACGGCACCAGATTGTAACTCTATGGCACAATCGTATGGGCGGTGCGGAGGTAGGGCAACCGCGCGCACCTTATCGAATACATCCCGGTACTCCTCGTATTCAGGAGGCAACAGAGAGTCCGAGGAAGTACACAGCAACTTGACAGACCCATGGATGCAACTAGCCCCACACTGCGGTGACCACGAGAGGATCTCGGCCGATCTCCAATCGAAAGTCGGATTATGCTTCCGGAGCCAGGGGTACCCCAAGACCACCGAGTAGTGTGGAGACGAAATAACCTGGAGGCAGACCGACTCTCTGTGAACGGCACCAATGGCTATCCCCACTGGAAGGGTCTCATGAGTCACGTGTGGCGGCAGAAGGGGTCTGCCGTCTATCGCCTCAAGAGCCAGTGGGGAACCTCGAGCCTGCAGAGGGATGGAATTGGCGGCAGCGAACACATTATCAATGAACAAACCACCAGCACCAGAGTCCACCAACGCCTGGGTCGTCACCGAGCCCCCGACCCAGGAGAGGACAACAGTGATCAGTGGTTTGTCAACACGGGAAACCGGGGACGAGGAGACTCCACCCAAGATCTTCCCCCGACAGGATCTCAGGTGCGAGCGTTTCCCGGACGGTTCGGACATGCCAACCGAAAATGCCCACCGAGACCACAGTACATGCATCGGCCCTCGCGTCTCCGGAGTACCCTCTCCCCCTCGGACAGGCGAGCAAACCCCAGCTGCATGGGTTCACCCCCAGACAAGTCATCCCCAGGAGGCGTGGGAGGAGAGGGAGGCACGGGTGGGACAGCGAACGTAGGCGCCAATCTGTTAGAAAACCTCCGCAGGCTCTCCTTAAAGGAAGGTCTCTCCCTGAGTCTGGTGTCAATCAAAATCAGGAAAGAAATAAGAGACTCGAGCTCCACTGGTAGGTCCTTAGCTGCAACCTCATCCTTCAAGGCATCCGAGAGACCATGAGAGAAAGCAGCGACCAGAGCCCCATTATTCCAGCCCACCTCTGCTGCCAGGGTACGAAACTCAATGGCGTATTCAGCTACGGATCGTGAACCCTGTCTGATGGACATAAGGAGCTTCGCAGCAGAGGCAGCACGAGCCGGCACATCGAATACCTTCCGAAGAGAAGCAACAAAACCGGAAAACTCGGCAACCACCGGATTGTTGTTCTCCCATAAAGGGCTGGCCCAGGCCAAGGCCTTGTCCGAGAGCAGCGAGATCAAGAAGCCCACCTTTGATCTCTCAGTAGGAAAGGCATGTGGCAGCAACTCGAAATAAATGCCCACCTGGTTAAGGAAACCTCGGCACTGAGTTGGCTCTCCCCCAAAGCGCTGTGGAAGAGGGGCAGAACCGGTCATACCCCGAAACACCGCAGGTGCAACAACAGGTGTCGGGGTAGACTCTGGCGCAACAACCGGAGCGGCAGTAGGAGCGGGCCCAGGAGCGACAACCGACCCATCGGCAACGGGAGCGAAATGAGCCGTGCGTTCAAGCAGGGTTTGCAACGCCACAGCGAACCGACCCAACAGGTGATCCTGCTGATCAAGTCTGGCAACCAGCGTGGGTAGCGAGGATGGCCCTGTACCGTCAGAATTCATGGCTTGGTCCTAATGTCACGGAACCATGAACCAGACGTACAACAAGAGATAAGTGAAAATAAGAAGGCTTTATTGAAAATAAAGCTGTAAAGCAAAAGTCCAAACGGATGGCGAAACCGAAGCAGAGTCTTTGCGAAGCCAGAGGTCAGGAACCAGAAGGGTAGTCAGACGAAGCCAGGATCAGGAACCAGAAGCAGCAGCAGTCTAGAAGCATGTGAACACAGGAGGACCAAGCAAGGAACTGAAGCCACAGACCTCCTATATATATTAGCTAGGCATCCAGCTCCTCCCAGTGGGAAGGAGGAGCCGCAGGGTGGGAGGCTACAAGAAACCCAGAAACCAAGATGGCCGCCAGCACATGTCAAACGAAGGAGAACAGCAAGAAGGTAAGACCATGACAAATAATAAATGTAGTGCTCAATCAAAAATGTTGGCACCAATAAAAACCAAAAATTTCCAAAGAAAAATTCAAAATCCCCAATGCGACTCCATCCACTTTCCCATTTTCATTTTTTCTCATAACCACGCTCTTATTCCTGGAGTACAGACTGCACACACAGCTCTGCTAAGCATCCATCAGTCTTCACTTCACACATATTCAACTCAACCACAACTTAAAGCTGCATTCATTTGTATTCCATTGAATGAGTTGACTCTCAGCTACACAGTTTTTCTTTGATATTTCTGAAACTGTATAGTCACACAGCTTTCCTGGATACAGATACACACACCACACCCAGAATTGCTGATGATCTCTGTTGCTGTTCTTCCATTCTTTCCAATGCCTTCTGGTCTTCACTCTATAATCAATCAAAATCTTATAACAAGACAGCATACAAATTATAAACATAAACCCAAATCATCTTATATGCCACGTGGTCTTAATCCATTAGTGGTGCACACATATAATAATTTTCCTTTAAGGCTGGATTCCCACAATACAATTAGCTGCTTGGCAAAGAAGGAAGAACCATTAAATAAAAAGGTTATTACACATATCACATCACTTACTAACTCTCTCTTTCTTACTCCTCATACCCCCTCCCTTTTTCATAGACACTTTTGCATTGCCAACATCTCTTATCTAAGGAATGTTTGCCTAGCACACCATATGTCTCTTAAGTCTTCTCGCTAAAGCTGGGGGATGGAATCAGCCCACCACAGCAGTCAGCCCCCCTTTCCTGACTCTTATCTCTCAAGGATCTATCCAGCTTTCCTGAGACCTCAGCAAAGGGATTAAAACAGAGTTAGACAATCAGACTAGAAGGGTGATGAATGGGGCAATAACATACCACTATCTGTTTGTCTATATACCTTAACAGCCCAGACACAGGTAGGGCATTTTTCAAGGTTCAACCTTCTTAAACTTTCCTCAAGCTTTTTCAACTTTATACATCTACCAGACAATACTTTATCTTTCTGTTTAAATTCTTTTTTTATTCAAAATTTTAAGGTTCAAAAAAGTAAATTCTGCTTTACAGTAAAATGATAATGAATATCCATATCAAAAACATAAATAAGATTGGTCTACATGGCATTAAATCATGACATGTATTACAATGGGATTGTACAACAATCAAGTACTAATGTAGGAAAGAAAATTTTCAGTTCTCAATAGTTATTGAACCTATAACCATAGACGCTGGGGTGATAGGCAATCAAATATCAAGTTAGGACCGAAGTCTTTATTAACAACATGAATTGTGATTGCCATTTGTTATATGCCTATACCACTACAGTATTCTTAATGCTTTGGAGTTTAACCAACTTCTGAATTACTGATTGTGGCAATACTTTATCTTTCTGACCAACATATCTTTTCACACTCTGAAAAACAGAACTATTTCAACAGAGATATATTTCTAACACCTTCATATTCTTAGTGCTAGCCACACATCTATTGGCACACACTAGGTACAATACTTACTGACCATCTCTAATGCTATGGCCACAGGTTTTTCCTACTTGGACATACACATAGCTTTAGGTTAACAAAACAAAATGTAAACAGCTTATTTCTGAACATTTAACACAAGTGCCTTTCTGATTGTAGACACTTGGGTGCTTTTCTCTCTTGCTAGTGCCATAAATTAGCATCTTGACACTGCTCTGTTTTCTAACTCATCAGAACCCCCCTCAACCTCACAGGAGCTCTGATGTCCGCAATCTGCAAGCTCTAACTTCACAGAGTCTTACAGATTTCCACAAGAATCTGCTCAGTTCTACAACTTTCAAAAAAACTTTGCTAGATTTGACCAAGCCTACTACAGCTCCACTCACAGCTCATAGCAGATTTGCACAACACATGCAACCCTAATAATCCGCCTGCAGATTATTAATTCCCATGAATGCCCGGATATCCATTCGGAGTGGCGGGTCTAAGCTACCCTATCTCTATGTAACACCCTATCAACTGTAAGCATATTCATTTGCTCAAATCCCACTGCTACCACCATTTGTAACGTAAAGTGAATTTGAAAGATTTTAGAATGAATAAGCTTACGCAGGCTACATGAATAAGTATATTTACTAAGTGATTAAATATACGATAACACAAAAAAAATCACATACAGAATAATAAAAATTAAATAAACATCACTAGCCTAAATGGGGTGGAGACTCAGTCGATTATGCTATAACCCATGGCTGTCTACCCCGTCATAACACATGACCGACACCCCAGGGTGTACAAGAGAGATAGGGCAATCATACTTAGTGCCTACGTAGAATGGAGGGCCTGGTGGAGTCTCCTGAGTGAAGGTGGGTAGCAGAGTTTTAACCTGTTAGCCCCTCCTCCACTGTGTAGCCCGCATGTCTCTGAGATTACTCAGGAATGTGGTCTTATCAGCACAATGGGGGATGGGTACTATCTCTAACCCACTTCATTACAAGGAAAACTTATAAACTATTGTACAGAGTATTAAACAGAATTAAATGGGAGAACCAGTCACTTAAAAATACCCTTACAATACATCCATTCTATGTAAAAAAGGAAAATTTGTCTCCAAAAGTTTCTAACGTGAACCGTGCTTTATGGTCTCCAATTCATTGAATTCTATGTTTATAATGTAATAAATGTGTCACCAGAGTTACAACAATAGACAGATACCAGCAGATGACCTGGCTACATATTCACTGCAGTCCTGTTTATTACAAGGCATGGCATGTGTATGCAGATGAGCAATCATCGACTCATTATCTATTCAGGTAGCATGCGCTAGCATCTTATCCATTAGGGAATCAAATTAGTGCTCTCATTATAGATGATGATCTGTCACATGCTTGAGGCTGTGGAGATGGGCTTCTAAAATCTCATGTCCTAGATTGACTCTGTGATGGTGTAACATGCAATTCTGTAAACCCAGTTTGCTATGAATGAAATGTGTGTCATGGAAATGTTATCATAATGAGTATATTGGAAGCCAGGTTCTTTACTTAACTGTCACAAGATTATACGTGATTTTTAGGCACAATCATTTTATATCACTAACCCTAGAAAGGAATGATAAACACGAAATGTTGTTTGCAGCATATTGTGCATGTTCCGAGTTTTGACGCAAACTGTTATGTAGAAATACTGCAGATGACACAGGGGTTAATCTTTTGTTCACGTGCCCCATCTTCGGCTGGTGGATGACTGAGTGGGGATTAGCACGGAGGGTGGGGCATGTCCTACTGCAGATAGGGCACAGCAGGGAGGCTCTTGTATCAGCCAGTTGTTTTACAGACAGACACAGGACAGTGAGCAGAGCTGCAGTACGCCTGCGCAGGAAACTGCATAGTGGACTAAGCTATCCATCTAGTGCCGTAGGCTGATTGGTAGGGGTGCCGGATGTCGGACCCACACTGATTTGATATTGATGACCTATCCTGAGAATAGGTTATCAATATCTAAGTCCTGGAAAACCCTTTTAAGCTGGAATACCTTACATAGCACATAGACAAGAGTGGCGCTATTTCTGGGGATAGAAGCAGAGCCTTTTATCTAATTCTAGAAACCTCTTTTTAAGATGTTGCCTAATAATAAAGGCGGTTACCACAATGACCTTCTTAGGAGGTTAAGTGCATCTGTAGCTCTGCCTGCCCTTTAATATATTTAATTTTAGTGGGTGAAATGAGTTGGGTAAATTATTTGACAGTATTGATTTTCTTTTTATGCTTTTGAAAATCGATCCGTTCTCCTTCCTTTTCCAGTGTCTAAAACAAACCTCTCCGTGCATGAAGACAAGAACCGCGTTCCATTTGTCAAGGTGAGAGCGGACACTGCATGTTCTCTTCTTTTGATCTTCTTGCTGTTTGGCGGCTGAATTAAAGGGTTTGTGTCACCAGATTTTACCCTATTAAGCTAGCTGACATTAGCGATGTGCTAATGTCAGCTAAACCTAACTAGCCTATTCCTACTTTTATCTATGCTAATTAGCCTCTAGGTGCAGGGGGGGGGGGGGGGGGGGACGTTGTTCCTGCTCCTAGAGGCTCCGTTCTCCCACCTTTTTTGCCTCCCTCCAAGTGTTGATTGACAGAGACCTGTGCTCTGGTGAAATCTCGCACTGTTCCGTATTCGGCACAGGCGCGGTGGGGAAGCTGGCAGCCTGCGAGCGTCTTCCCCTCACCGCGCCTGCGCCGAATACTGAATGGCGCGAGATTTCACCAGAGCACAGGGCTGGCAGACAGATGCGAGCGCTGCCTGGCCCTGTCAATCAGGACTTGGAGGGAGGCGACAAAGGTGGGAAAACGGAGCCTCTAGGAGCAGGAACAACGCCCCCCCCCCCCGCTCCTAGAAGCTAATTAGCATATTATAAAAGTTAGATTTTTGCCGTTAGTTAGGTTTAGCTGACATTAGCACATCGCTAATGTCAGCTAGCTTAATAGGGTTAAATCTGGTGACAGAATCCCTTTAATACTTGTACTGTATATCATAAAAACGGACAGGCCCAGTGTAAGCCATATAACATATGCACGCTTAGAGTCATCTATGTAATACATATACACAGGGGCGTACACAGATCTCATAGGGCGTATAGAGCCCCCCCCCCCTCCCCCATTCTCCTCCAAGCTTTCCAGTATGCATGTGTCAAATACTCATTGGCAACAGGGACACACAAAGCTCAACATCCCAGATTTGAAAAAAAAAGTGAAAGAAAGTCGTCCTCAGCTTTACCCACTTTCTCTGACTTCTATGTTGGTAAAAGTGGAATAGGTGCTTCATATATATGGCGCTCAGTATGCACCCTATACTTCTCAATGCATTTTTGCCATGCAGCTGGTATAAATACATTGATAATTCTTCAACGTGCATCTCTAAATCACTGCTTCTCCTTACACATGTTACAAAACTGCTTGAAGCCACCACTAGGAGGAGCTCAGCACACAGGAATTTATATGTTTACCTTTGGCTGCAACAGAAGCTGTACATATCTCTTTGCACTGAGCTCCCCCTAGTGGTGGCTGCACGAAAATGCAATATGCACATGTTGGGAGCAAGAGAAACATTTCATTGCCGGGCCTCTCTTCTCCTGTGCTAACTGTGTATTCCCAAAAGTGTTCTCATTAAAATCTCATTAATAAAAACGTTCTGAATTAGAGAGAAATTCCAGAAAATGACTTAATCATACTTCATCTGGGTGCATTTTAAAAGGTGAAAAATGTTTGAGGATTTTCAGGTCCCCAGCATCCCTGTCATCATGTGGAATTAGAGCTAATTTTCACCATGGATTTCACACTTTAAGAGGCAAAAATCCACAACAGAATAAGCGTTGTGCTCAGCTAGTTCCATTAATTTGATAGATTTTGAATGAAACGGAAGCAACATGCATGATAGTAATTAAAGTGAGGAGGAACGAGGGACTTGAGACTTAGAATAAATTTCTGCAACAAATTGGCTATGGATGAAAACATCCATAATCAGTTTCTCCTCGACTAGAAGATAACTAAAGACGAATAGAGGCTGTCATTCTCATAGAGAAGTAGAGAAGACTAATGCCTTTTGTCTCATCGTTGGTTTGCTCTCTTCTCCCTTTAGCTCTACCTTCTCAGATTGGCTGCTGTGTATTAAGGGGTTTCCCATGATTAATGTAAAAAATTAAAATCAGAACTCATATAGTAGATGACAACCTCTCTCTAACCAAGCTAGAACCAGCCCTGTACCTCACATGGATCCAGAGATCTCCCCGTTCGTTGCTCTGCTAGATTTATATCAAACTGACAGCACAAGGGGAGTGTCTGTTCTGCTGCAGCTCAGGGGGGCGTGTCCATGCTCTCCCTATCACAGCTCAGGAGGCAGTTGAGGGATGAAACTGAGCATGTGCGGCCATCTCAGTGACAAGGACAAAGAAATAAGAAAAAAAAACTATAGGTGGAGCTATACAGATACATCTTATTGAATAACTCAGTGGCTATGCTAAATTTTTAATTACATGCAATTATAAAATAATTCAGATCCAGGAGCTGGTTTGAAAATTGTAGAATATTTTTTACATGAAAAACAACCCCTTTAACACAAGCCCATCGCCATTAGCAGGAAGTCAGTGCATGGAGAGCTGATTTCTATTATAGCAAGGCAGAATGACTATAAAGTACGGATTACCGAACCACCAGTAAGGCCGACTATACACTAGGGATCTCACATGGACGTTCTTTGAACAAGGATGACACACGCTGATTCTTCCCTGCCATTCAGCGACAGCAGCCAACAGCAATTGTACAAATGAGAAATGGCAGATCAACTTTGCGAAAGAGATCTGCCATTTGCTGATATATTCAGAACAAAGACTACATGTTTCCTGACCAAATCAATTAGAGCTCTGCAATATATGGGTCATGTTAGTTACTTTTCTAGAGGATGAATACGTAGATATTGGGCAGAAGTTGTAGTCAAACAATCCATTAGAGCCATCCCCTGGATTACCTAACACTGCAGCATGCTGGTATCTGTAGTGCTGACATATATTTCCTCCATTCTTCCTCCAGTACTAATGACTGCACAGTAAATCCATATACACTTATAGCATGTCATTTTCTCTGAACAGCCCTATGTACAGGTCTGGTAGTGGTGCAATGGGCTTCAGGTGTACTATGGTCTATGGGCTGCCGAACGTTGCGCTTTTTCACTTCACATTTTTTTTAAAGGGAACCTGTCACCTGAGTACTATTCTATCCTCACAGAGAGCAGTATAGCGTAGTGACAGACCCGCTGATTTCAATGGTCTGCCACGTCCTCTTAAAGGGAATGTGTCGCCAGTTTTTTTTCTGTCAGTTAAAATTAGATATCAACAAATATCCTTTTTTCTAATCTGTTTTTATTTTCTGATTGCAGATTTTTTTATTCTATTTCCTTGACATGATTGTGTGGTTGGCAATCTAGCCTGAGCTGTTCTTAACAGCATTTAAAAAGCATTAACACCTTAGTGACCACCCATACGTGTTTTTACGGCGGTCACTAAGAGGCCTTGGGTGGCCCAGCCTAAGCGCTGCATGGGTCCCCCAGGGAGCGGGGACACGGCTCTCACATTAGAGCCGAGGCCCTGCTCTAACAGCCCTCACCGGCAGGAGTGCTGATCCGGGCTGTTTAACACTTTACATGGCCGCCGCATGTACAGTGCTGACAGAGGGAGCGGACTCCCTCTGTCTCCCATTAGCACCCCGCAAATGCGATCGCGGGATGCCGATGTGTGTGAAGGCTCGCAGGGGTCTGATGTAGGCCCCAAACCAGCCTTCAGTAATTTCGAGCAGGCTGCTTTTTTAAAAGCAATCAAAAAGCTGTCTGTTATAGTCCCTTTGTGGGACTATTAAGTGGTAAAAAATAAAAGGAAAAAAAAAAAAACTCATTTATTCAATACGCTTTTCAATGAAAAGAAATTGCAAAAAAAAGTCTTCCCCATATGTTTGGTATTGCTGCGTCCGTAATGACCCGGACTACATAAATAACATGTAAATTATCCCCTACGGCGAACGCTGTAAAAGAAAAACAAAAAAAAACAGAATTGCTAATTTATTCTTAGTTGCCACTGAAAAAACTTAATAACAAGCGATCAAAAAGCACCATTTACTCCAAAATAATACCAATGAAAAATACAAGTCGTCCCGCAAAAATCAAGCCCTCCCACAACTCCATAGAAAGAAAGTTATGGGTCTTTGGAAGGAATCATGCAAACACATTTTTTTCTTTATAAATAGAAGGGGTTTTATTGCAAAAAAAGTTGTAAAATGTAAAAAAAAACGTACTGACCCAGAGAATAAAGTTATTATGTTATTTATACCGAAAATTGAACGCCGTAAAATTTATAACGTAAAAACGCAGTGGCAATATTGCTGTTTTTCCCATCTCCCTCCCAGAAAGAGTTAATAAAATTTAATCAGAAAGTTATTTGTACCCCAAAATGGTGGCATTAAAACTACAACTTGCCCCGCAAAAAACAAGCCCTCATAAAGTTATATAGATGGAAAAATAAAAAATGTATAGCTCTTGGAATGCGACGATGAAAAAAGGAAGAAAAACACTTGGTCATTAAGGCCCAAAACAGGCTGGTCACTAAGGGATTAAAGGCTATGTACATCTTCGGGGGCAATTTTTTTTATGATTGCACTGCAATAAAGATGAGCCCATTAAGAATCGCTTTCCCCAACTTCGGACAATGCGTGTCCGGTTTCTTTCCTATGTGGTAAGAAACCCCTCAGTCATAGTCCAGAGATCGGAGGGTGCATTCCATCATCTCATCAAACGCCTTTCCCTCGCAGTGCTGGAGCACACTATGGGGTTCAGCATGTCAGTACTCTAAAACTGCCATAATAGAAGTGACATTGGGTCTGTCACTATACTATGCCGCCCTCAGTGACTGCAGGGGATGGGTTCCCTTTAAGTAAAAGTATTTTATGCTTGATTTAATCCTGTATTTCTCAAAGTAAAAGCATTTACTGTCTTGGTCGTCTAATGGGACTATAAATCAATATACGTAAATGTGAACATGACAGGAAGCAGTGGTTCCATTATATCTAATATATAAAGCTGAGTGTACAGTCGTGGCCAAAAGTTTTGAGAATGACAAAAATATTAGTTTTCACAAAGTTTGCTGCTAAACTGCTTTTAGATCTTTGTTTCAGTTGTTTCTGTGATGTAGTGAAATATAATTACACGCACTTCATACGTTTCAAAGGCTTTTATCGACAATTACATGACATTTATGCAAAGAGTCAGTATTTGCAGTGTTGGCCCTTCTTTTTCAGGACCTCTGCAATTCAACTGGGCATGCTCTCAATCAACTTCTGGGCCAATTCCTGACTGATAGCAACCCATTCTTTCATAATCACTTCTTGGAGTTTGTCAGAATTATTGGGTTTTTGTTTGTCCACCCGCCTCTTGAGGATTGACCACAAGTTCTGAATGGGATTAAGATCTGGGGAGTTTCCAGGCCATGGACCCAAAATGTCAACGTTTTGGTCCCCGAGCCACTTAGTTATCACTTTTGCCTTATGGCACGGTGCTCCATCGTGCTGGAAAATGCATTGTTCTTCACCAAACTGTTGTTGGATTGTTGGAAGAAGTTGCTGTTGGAGGGTGTTTTGGTACCATTGTTTATTCATGGCTGTGTTTTTGGGCAAAATTGTGAGTGAGCCCACTCCCTTGGATGAGAAGCAACCCCACACATGAATGGTCTCAGGATGCTTTACTGTTGGCATGACACAGGACTGATGGTAGCGCTCACCTTTTCTTCTCCGGACAAGCCTTTTTCCAGATGCCCCAAACAATCGGAAAGAGGCTTCATCGGAGAATATGACTTTGCCCCAGTCCTCAGCAGTCCATTCACCAAACTTTCTGCAGAAGATCAATCTGTCCCTGATTTTTTTTTGGAGAGAAGTGGCTTCTTTGCTGCCCTTCTTGACACCAGGCCATCTTCCAAAAGTCTTCGCCTCACTGTGCGTTCAGATGTGTTCACACCTGGCTGCTGCCATTCCTGAGCAAGCTCTGCACTTGTGGCACTCCGATCCTGCAGCTGAATCCTCTTTAGGAGACGATCCTGGCGCTTGCTGGATTTTCTTGGACGCCCTGAAGCCTTCTTAACAAGAATTGAACCTCTTTCCTTGAAGTTCTTGATGATCCTATAAATTGTTGATTGAGGTGCAATCTTAGTAGCCACAATATCCTTGCCTGTGAAGCCATTTTTATGCAACGCAATGATGGCTGCACGCGTTTCTTTGCAGGTCACCATGGTTAACAATGGAAGAACAATGATTTCAAGCATCACCCTCCTTTTAACATGTCAAGTCTGCCATTTTAACCCAATCAGCCTGACATAATGATCTCCAGCCTTGTGCTCGTCAACATTCCCACCTGAGTTAACAAGACGATTACTGAAATGATCTCAGCAGGTCCTTTAATGACAGCAATGAAATGCAGTGGAAAGTTTTTTTGGGGATTAAGTTAATTTTCATGGCAAAGAAGGACTATGCAATTCATCTGATCACTCTTCATAACATTCTGGAGTATATGCAAATTGCTATTATAAAAACTTAAGCAGCAACTTTTTCAATTTCCAATATTTTTGTCATTCTCAAAACTTTTGGCCACGACTATATGTGTGTACTGTATGTCTGCTAAAGGAATGCGCACCGTCGCATTTACAATCACGAAATTTGGCACACAGGCATATCACATGACCTACATTAGCCAATAGAAGCCTGAAGGTCTTTCTTTTCATATCTCAACTGCCATACACACAGTGACACGTCCCTTATCAGCCAATAGAAGATTGCAGGCTCTTAGTCTCCACATGCACACAGTTTTACACCAGGTTTTCACCAGGAGTGCTGTGGAGGTCACAGTTAAAGGGGCAGGTAGGGTGACCATTCTGGCCATCCTCAAAAGAGAGACTTAAAAACCCTGTTAAGCCATGCCCTCGACCCGGTTAGGCCATACCCCCTCCCACTCTGCAGCCGACGGGAATTGAAAAAAATGAAGGTAAAAATCAACTTCTGTCAGCTGCAGGGGTGGGAGTCTGACTTTCTCCCTGCAGCTCATGCTCAGACAGCACAGTGCTGCTGTGTGAGAGTGAGCTGTTCAAAAGGACATCCCTGTGTCCGTCCAGGCCCTGCGCCGGACAGAGGACAGGGAGTCTGAAAGCTGGACTGTCCGGCCTAAAACCGCACCTCTGGCCACCCTAGGGGCAGGCTGCTATGGAGGTCACAGTTAATGGGATGGTCCACTATGGAGGTCAGTGTTAAGGGACATATTGCTGTAGAGGCCACTGTTAAAGGGGCAGGGTGTTGTGGAAATCACTGTTAAGGAGATGAGGTACTGTGTAGGTCACTAATAAATGTGCGGCCGCTGTGGAGGTCAGTGTTAAGGGGGTGGGATGCTGTGGAGGTCTCTGTTAAGGGGGCAGGGAACGGTGGGGGTCACAGTTAAGGGGACGGTCTGCTATGGAGGTCAGTGTTAAGGAGCGGGGTGCTGTAGAGGTCACTGTTAAAGGGGCGGGTTATTGTGGAAATCAATGTTAACGAGATGGGGTACCGTGGAGGTCACTAATAAAGGGGCGTCTGCTGTGGAGGTCACTGTTAAGAGGGCAGGCTACTGTGGAGGTCACTGTTAAGGGAGGAGGGGACTGTGGAGGCCACTATTAAAGGGGCAGCGGGGTACTGTGAGGTCACTGTTAAGGCAGCAGGGTACTGTGGAGGTCCCATTTTAAGGAGATGGGGCACTTTGGGGGGGGCTGTGGAGGTCACTGTTAAGGGGGCGGGGTACTGTAGATGTCACTGTGATAGTGGTTACTGTCAATATCTTTTAACGACACAAACAAACATTAAATAAAATAGATTAAATATACCCGTGCAAAGCCGGGTCCTTCAGCTAGTTCTATATAGAAAGATAGACAGACAGATGGATTGTACAAGTGCTACGGGCAGCCAGTGAGGGCCTATTACTGGAAGCAGAAAATCCATTCTTCTGTGCAGTGTTATGTGGGCAGGCACAGAGATTCGGAGCATTTTTGCTGAAAGCCAAAGTATTGATTTCACGCTGTTTTGCCGAGGCTGAAATATAATACAAAATACTTAGTATCATTTCTCCAAGTCGGAACGTTCTTTGAACTGAATACTATTCACGCTGTTCCATGACTCCATTATTGCCCTTCACAAAGAACAATTTAGTGATCGCATGCGAAGTAGTCGGTCGATGATAGTAATGTCTCTGCTTTTCTCTAAATGAAATTATTATATCATCTGGTGTGCCTGTCTGGGGGGGGGGGGGGGGAGGTGATGATTGGATGCACTAGTAAAAGTTTAAATATTACTAAACCAATGTTTTATAAAGAGGACACGTCCCCACTCCGGACATGACTTTTTTTTTGTAACTACTTGCAATCCCCACGTAATATCAATCTATTATTATGATTCTGTGTTTTGTCATTCCTTTAATATTCCTGCTAGAAGCTATGAATTAATTACTTGCAATTTGCAATGAAGGATCAGATGGGGGTGGTGAGTGTCCCTGCACTGTCTGATATTATCCATTCAGTGCTGCCAGTGTCAAACTGCAGGGACACCCTCCCAACTGGTAACACCACTCTGGACCTTCATTGCAAACTGCTAGTAATTCATTCATAACTTCTAGCAGGAATAATAAGGAAAGGCACAACATAGTCATAAGAATAGATGCTCCAGAATTATTATTACAAGGAGATGCAAGTAGTTACTAAAACAGACATGTCAGGAGAGGTTACAGGTCCTCTTTAATTATGGACCCACGGACTGTCATTTAATATATGCTCAGAAAATGGCAATGAAATTAGGTTTTCTAACAGTTTCTAAATTCTTGGTGTTTTTCTTATGTTACTGTCCATTAAAAAATCATAAAATATTTATTTCCTTACTGGTGAATGGAGCACACACTATAGGTTGACATTTTCTGTTTCCTTACAGCTTACATGTCAGCTTAGTTGTGTAGACTGGGGCAGAAACAGCAGAGCACAGGCATTTAATGACAGATTTCAGCTCTGTTGTACTGCTGAAGATCTAGATAAGGCAGGTCAACACAATACATACAGATCTCCACTGCCGCTTCTTGGTCTCTGGGGAAAGAGCTGTACTCCATCCATTTCAAGAAACAGTATTAGCCTATTGACTTTTTCTGACCTGTCATTTATTGTAGCTGTCTTTTAGCGCAATACCCTGGTGCGCTGTGTATTTAGAGAATGCAGGAGAGATCTGTGCGCCTCCAATATGACCGACTCCAGGAAAGCTCTTAACATATACATACTTATATCCAATGCTGAAAATAAAATGAAATACATGAGGAATTCCCTTTGACAGCAGATAATTATCCCTCTCTTATACATTTCATTCTTAGAGGGGTTTTGCCATGCTACAGTTTTGATGATCTATCCCCTGGAAACATCATCAATATCAGACTCCCGGCACCTTCGCTGATCAGCCATTTAAAATGGTATCAGTAGTGGCGCTAGTTGAGTGCTGCTTTCTCTTCAAAATTACCTGCCTGACGTTTCCTTGGCAGGTGTAAGTACCCTGCGCCTTATCTACAAAGGAGACGATGCGCATGTAATTTTGAAGAGGAAGCAGTCCTTGCACAAGTGCAAATACCCCTTTAAACAGCTGATTGTGGGGGTGCCAGGAGTCGGACCCCTGCCAATCTGATATTAGTGACTTATCCAGAGGATGGGTCATCAGTATTGTAGCACTGCACAACCCCTTTAATGATCTGAGGCTGTAGAACTGTAATGTCATCCCAGACAATGTAGACTATGTACTAAACTATTGCAAGTAATGAAATATTTGGTGTTATTGCTGATTGGTTAGGGTCCATTCACACGTCAGTATTTTGTAATCTGCATCCGTTCCACAAATTTGCGGAATGGAATGCGGACCCATTCATTTCAATGGCCCCGCAAAAAATGCGGACAGCACTCAGTGTGCTGTCCGCATCCATTGTTCCGTTCAGTTATTCGGATCCGCAAAAAAAATAGAGCTTGTCCTACTATTGTCCGCAAAATGCGGTCCGTGGTCCCATTGTAGTCAATGAGTCCGCAAAACGGCGACGAGATGTGGAATGAATCAATATATCATCGACATGTCATCCGCAAATGCGGATCCGTTTCCAGGAAATAGAAAGAATTTTTTTTTAATACCCTACCAACATATATTCCTCCTTCCGTTTGTTTTGCGGAAAAACAGAATGGATGTGGATGTACAATTGGTAAACACGGAAGGTTTTTGCGGAAACACGGATCCGCAAAAAACGGAATGAAAATCTGGAAAAGAAAAATACTGAAGTGTGAATGGACCCTAAATGACATGCACTCTGCTTGTAACCCAAATGAAGATTTAATGCATTCTTCTTTCCATGTCAGGGCTGTACTGAGCGTTTTGTGTCCAGTCCTGAGGAAATCCTAGATGTGATTGATGAAGGAAAGTCCAACCGCCATGTCGCTGTCACAAGTAAGGCCTGATATAGGTTATCTGATTTCGGAAGTAAAGCGCCTGTGGTGAACTGTATGTGAGGGGGTATCTAGCTTGTTGTGATCCATACGTGCAGCGATCAGGAATGCCGGTCATTCATTCTAATACGCTGAGTCTGTCTGAAGAGACCCAGCGTATTAGAACTGCAGTTCCTATGTTGGCCAGCAGCCAACATAGGATATCTGCAAAATAAACTAATGGGAATACAGTATAAGTTGTCATCAATCTGAGTACTGTATTTTGTAGCCTCCTAGAGGGGATATAAAAAAATTAAAAAGGTAAAATGTAAAAAAAATTTAAAATTTAAAATCACCCCCCTTTCCCTAGAATAAAGAAAAAAAATACAAAATATAAACAACATGGGCATCGCCACGTCTGAAAATGCCCGTACTATTAAAATATAAAAATATTTATCCCATACGGGATCAAAAAGTTACACACACTCCAAAATGGTATGAATCAAAATTCCAGATTGTTCTGAAAAAAAATGAGCCCCCACACTGCTCGGTAGACATAACGATAAAAAAAGTTATGGGGGTGAGATTATGACGATGTAAAAAAAAATAAAAAATGTTCTTTTCAGTTTTGATTATTTTTTCAGTATTAAAACACAAAAAAACCTACACATACGTTGCATTATTGTAATCGTACTGACCCAGAGAATGAAGAGCACAGGTCTTTTTTTCCGCATAGAGAACGCTGTAGGGACAAAACTCATAAAACTGTGGCTTAGGGTGGGTTCACACTAGCGTTATGGAGTCCATTATAGCTTTCCGTTATAACAGGGTTATAACAGAACATAACGGAATCCATAAGATGGAATGCAAAACGGAAGCTTTTAAGAGGCATTCCGTTTTGCTCCGTCCTAATAGAAGTCTATGGGAAAACAAAACTGATCCGTCTGGGTCCCGTTATGCAAGACGGAAAAAAAAAGTCCTGTCGACAGGACTTTGTTTTCCATCTTGCATAATGGGAACCAGACAAATCCGTTTTGTTTTCCCATAGACTTCTATTAGGACGGAGAGCAAACGGAATGCCTTTTAAAGGCGTCCGTTTTGCATTCCGTCATAATGCAAGTCTATGGGCAGCAAAACAGATCCATCCTTCCGTCTTATGGATTCCATTATAACCATTTTATAACGGAAAGCCATAACGGAATCCATAACGCTAGTGTGAACCCACCCTTAATTGAATATTTTTTTCCAATTTCACCCCATTTGGAATTTTTTTCCCTGTTTCCCAATACATTGCATCCCATATTAAATGGTGGCATTAAAAAGTACAACTTATCCTGCAAAAAAAAAAAAAAAGCCCCCATACAGCTATGTGAAGGGAAAAAATAAAAAAAAATGGGAAGAAAAACGAAAACGCAAAAACGAAATCCAAGGCTTTAAACATGCCTTGAGATAATTAATCCAGCACCTATTTACATCTTGTGGCGTTAGTTAGATCTTGCTAAGAGCTCATTTGCGTACCTCTTATCTGGTCCTAGAACATACCATGATTTCGCTCTTCTTATGCAGTTAGGTGGATACTACTTCACCACTAGTGCATTTTAGCCATTTCTAATGCAGGATCTACAGTAAGTGTAGTGCTATATATGTAATATTTGTTTGACTGTTTATGCACATAATATAATAATAAGTAGTAATAATTACTTAAAGGGGTATTCCCATCTCAAACAAAAATGACATATCCACATGATATACTATAAATGTCTGATAGGTGCTGGAGATGGGACCTGCATCTATCTTTGGAGTACGCTGTGCTATGCTGTTTCCATAGTTCTTGTAGTTGTTTCCATAGATCCCATTCACTTATATAGGAGCTATAGAAACAGCGTGGCACCAGGAGGAGTTTGTTGGGGAATGCCCCTTTAAAAGTTAGAATTCTCCAACCAATTTAAAGCTATGGACCGTGGAAGAGTCTCTTTGTCCTTTACTTTCTCAGTGCTCCTGATGTTGCCTTCATTATAACTTTGGTAATGGTCACACAAATCATCAAAGGGGTTATCCCATGATTAATGTAAAAAATGAAAATCAGACATCATATAGTAGATGTCAATCTCTCTCTAACAAAGCTAGAACCAGCCCTGCACCTCACATGGATCTAGAGATCTCCACATTAATTGCTCTACTAGATTTATATCAAGCTGACAGCACAAGGGGAGTGTCTGTTCTGCTGCAGCTAAGGGGGCGTGTCCATGCTCAGTTGAAGGATGAAACTGAGCATGTGCGGCCTTCTCAGTGAGCAGGACAAAGAAATAAGAAAAAATAAAACAGCAGGTGGCGCTATACAGATACATTTTATTGAATAGCTCAGTAGCTATGCTAAATTTTTAATTACATGCAATTACAAAAGTATTCAGATCCAGGAGCTGGTTTGAAAACTGTAGAATATTTTTCATGGGACAACCCCTTTAATGGATGCTCCTTCTCATGACCTGAGTCCTGTCTTGTTTTACCCCTTTTCATATGTTCTATTACTGACCCCCATCGTCTGTTTCAGACATGAATGAGCACAGTTCCCGTAGTCACAGCATCTTCCTCATCAATATCAAGCAGGAGAATGTGGAGACGGAGCAGAAGCTGAGTGGAAAGTTGTATTTGGTTGACTTAGCTGGCAGTGAGAAGGTCAGAATCGTAACCTTGCAATGACGGGTTTGTCACTGTGTTACCCTTTCAGTGATAATTCAGTGAAAATTATGTTGGGGTATTTTTTTTATTAATATATTGACCATAGGGTGTTGACCATTTCCCCTGGTCAAAGGGGTACGTCCTGATACTGTCAGCAGATCGGACAGAGTGAAAATGTACTCCGGACACATACGCCCAGTTGTCAGTTTATTTAAAAACTGCTAGGAGGAGTAACAGGGAGCAGTCTAATGTAATGTTCTAAAAAAGATGCCCAAGATTTCTTATTTCATGAATAATGCAAGTATATACTAAAAGAAAGATAAGCCAGAAGAGCCAACATAAAAGACTCTCTCATATAAAAAGGATAACAGTTGATTAAGTGCTCAAGAGGTTGTCTAGGAATTAAATATTGATGACCTATGTTTAGCATACTCATCAATAGCTCATCATTGGGGTCCGACTCTCCACACATCAGCTGTTTAAAGGGGCTGTAGCCTCTTCATAGTATACTGAGCACAGTGCCACACATTGTAAAGTGGCTGTGCTTGTTACTGCAGCTCAATCCCATTCACTTGAATGGGATTGAGCTGCACAAAAAGGCCATGTGACCAACGGATGTAACGTAACACAGACTAAGGGCACATGCACACGACCGTATGTATTTTGCGGTCCGCAAAAAACGGATTCGCAAAAAAATACGGATGACATCCGTGCGCATTCCGTATTTTGCGGAATGGAACAGCTGGCCCCTCATAGAGCAGTACTATCCTTGTCCGTAATGCGGACAATAATAGGACATGTTCTATCCTTTTGCGGAACGGACATACGAAAACGGAATGCACAAGGAGTAACTTCCGTTTTTTTTTGCGGACCCTTTGAAGTGAATGGTTCCGCATACGGTCCGTGTGCATGAGCTCTAATGAAGAGGCTGCAGCACTCGTCCAAGTACTGTGATCCCTTCTAACAGCTGATCGATAGGGGGTTCCATGAGTTTTAGCCCCATTGATTGGATATTGATGGCCTATTCTAAGGATATGGGCCAGAACAATTTATGGTGCAGGACAGAGCATGTTGATTGCATGTAATCTTATGCTTTTATTAACAAACAAAAGGTGCTCTTTAGACAGCTGTAATGGGCACCTTTTGATTTTTGTCTGGCTTGTCAGATCAGGGTTTTGTTTTTATGTGTTCCACATAATCTTATAGTCACGGCATGCTTTATATCGAAAGGCTTTACTGATAGTCTACACAGTCATTGGAATAACGCTCAGAAATGATAGCCTATGAAATATGCTAAAATCAATGTGAACTCCGACGGAACAATACATATTGATTTCTGCGGTATGCTCATTATATAGCCTGTCTGTAATTGCTCTAGACTGCAGAACACTACAGATAAAATGTATCGTAACGCACATAACTTGCTGCAGCGTGATAGCTTAACATAGGAAAGGTCTAGGGAGCATTTCTTGCTGCAGTGTAGATTTCAAGAACGTTACAACTGTATCTCTGCAGTCAGTAATGTTTTACAGAGCTTCTGCTTTAATCATTTTCATGAATCCAGATTTTTCTTCTTTTAGTATATTTGTTACTTTATACACATTACAGTAACCAGCAGCAGTCAATCAAAGTCTGTATTGGATGTTGTATTGGATGAAGATGTGGTAGGCTGCCTTTCCACAGGACAGTTTATCCTTAAAGGGGTTTATGGAATATTTTTTCCAATAGATGTGGATCCCACTCCTGTCTTAAAGGGGTTGTCTCATCTCAGACAATGGGGGCATATCGCTAGGATATGCCCCCACTGTTTGATAGGTGCGGGTCCCACTGCTCGGACCCGCTCCTATATCGAGTACGGAGCCCCGAAAGAGGGCAGCCGCCCTCCATTCATTTCTATGGGGCCGCCTTCTATGGGGAGAGCGCCTGGTGGTGGCCGGACCGGAGTCCTCCAGCCACCACTTTGCGGGGCTCCGTTTAGGAGATAGGTGCAGGTCCAAGAGGTAGGACCCGCACCCATCATCCTAGCTATATGCACCCATTGTCTGAGATAAGACAACCGATTTAAGAAAGGGGCCCCTCTGTTAAGGGAGAGGACATCGTGCATGCGTGGCTTTCTCCATTCACTGCTATGGGACTGCTATTTTTCACATTCCCATGAGTGAAAGGACTGCCAAGAACAGAGCTGGTCTAGCTCACAGTCCCATGGAAGTAATTGGAGCACTAGTCATGCATATCCACCACATTAATGGGGGATCCTAGGGTTGGAGCTGCCGTGATCATACAGTTTTCAACCATACTCTGTGTAGATGATAATTGTTTTAATGTCAGCAATTTGTTTCTCTCCTGTGCTACAACTCTATTATACCATGAATCTTAGATATACTATGCAAATATATTTTAGATTTTTATTTGTTTGGCGCTATCACATCTACTCTTATAGGTCAGTAAAACTGGAGCTGAAGGGGCAGTGCTGGATGAAGCCAAGAACATAAATAAGTCGCTATCTGCCCTGGGAAATGTAATTTCTTCTCTGGCAGAAGGAACGGTAAGTAGCAGCCACCACTGTTCTACACTCTGCAGTTACCCCTCGCCTTATAAAACTTCCCAAGTATTAAGTCTTTTCTTTTCCGTATTTTAGAAAGGATACGTTCCCTACAGAGACAGCAAGATGACTCGAATCCTGCAAGACTCTTTGGGTGGAAACTGTAGAACAACCATGTTTATCTGCTGCTCTCCCTCAAGCTATAATGATGCAGAGACCAAGTCAACTCTTATGTTTGGCCAGAGGTAAGTGTTCCATTAAAGGGGGTTCTCTGGGTTCATAATGAAATTTATTTTTATCTGCCCAGATTACCCCAACCACCTCATATTTTTAACCCATATACCTGTTTTTCATGTCAGCACTTCCCCTTTTCTCAGCTTCACTGCATCCTGGCAGGATGTTTACAAGAAGAACGTCCTATTTTCTAACCAAAGCCAGCATGCTTTGCTCTGTAATGACTCACAGGGCTTTCTCTGCTTAGCTAACAAAGAGAGGAGAGGTGAAGGAGCGTGACAACTCAAGAGGGAACAGTGTGGCAAGCGGAGCAAGCCGTGAGAACATCACAGGGCAAAGCATGCTGAGTTTGGTTAGAACATCCAGCAGGAAGTTGAGGAAAACAGGAAATTCTTCATGAAAACAACCTGCCAGGATGCAGTGATGACATGAAAAACAGCTATGTGTGGCAAAAATAGTTTGTTTGGAGCAAAAATCCTCTTTAAATGGGATGTTTCAGAAAGACAACTTCTTTAATTAAAGGAGTTGTCCCTTTTTTTATATTGATGACCTCTTCTCAGGATATCAGACTGGAGGGGGCCGACTGCTGGCAATACCGCCGATCAGCTGTTTGAAGAGAAAGCAGTGTGTGTGCGAGCACTTCCTTCTGTTCATTGTTTACCTGCTCACCTTCGCAATTGCAGTGGTGAGCAGGTGTAATTACAAGTCTGCCATCCCATTGACGTGCATAGGAATGGTGGAGTAATTACACCTGCTCAGTGCTGCAATTGTGACGGCGAGCAGGTGAACAGTGAAGAAAAGGCAACGCTTGCATGAGCACTGTGTTCTCTTCAAACAACTAGATCTGGGTAGGTCATCCATATAAAAAAAACAGACAGCCCCTTTAAGGACAGGGTCAATTTTTGTTTTTGAGTTTTCGTTTTTTCCTCTTCACATTCCAAGAGCCATAACTTTTTTAGTTTTCCATTCACAAAGACATATGAGGGCTTATTTTTTGCTAGATAAGTTTTATTTTTAAAATGACAGCATTTAATTTACCATATCATGTTTTAGAAAATGGGGAAAAAATTCTATGTGGGGTAAAATTGAAAAACAACCACAACTTGCCACATGATGTCCTTATTCTGCAGGTCAATTCAGTTACAGCAATAACACATTTGTATGCTTTTTATTATGTTTCACTTTAAAAAAAATATATATATATATATTTTTTTAAATAAACATTTTTTACACTCAGAACTTTTATTTCTGTCTACAGAGCTGTGTGACTTTTTTTTGCGGGGTGAACTGTAGTTTTTATTGGTACCATTTTGTAGTACACATGACTTTTTGATCACTTTTTATTCAGTTTTTTGGGGCCAGACAAGGTGACCAAAAACTGACGAATCGCACATATTTCTTTTTTATTTTCATATATAAAATTGTGAATGGGAGTGATTTGAATTTTTGATATTTTTTACACAAATTGTTTGTCCCCTTAGGGTACTTGAACATGCAATCTTCTGATCGCTTGTTTCCATAAACTGTAATAGAATACTATTGCAGTCTATGGGATTATGACACACTGCCTGTGAAGCTGTGTCTCAGACTGGTCTTTGCAAGCAGCTAGCCATGACAGGCCTGGGAACCTTTATATCGGTCATGGCAACCAATGAGAGCCCCCACAGATTTTGTTGTGGCTATAGACAATGGCATCTGAGGGGTTGAATGACAGGCATCGGTGTCATTGCCGATCCCGGTCACTGCCAGAGGGTGCCATGTATGGAGCGAACTCAGCATGTGAGTTTGCTCCATAGAACCCCTGAACACTAATGCATACATGCATGTGATTATGCGTCAAGGGGTTAAATGCACACCAGCCTGGTGATCATCTTGATCAAGTTGGATCTGGCTTTTCTAACCCCTGGTGTGAAGATGTGTCTATTTTCATTGGAGGGAAAATGTAGCATAACCTGCCTGCAGTTCAATCAAATGGCTTGTCAAATGACGCATGACAGTCTGGGTTTACTAGAGCAGGAGCCACTCTTACATTGCTCTCCTGTCCAGAGACGTTGGTTCCAGATGAGGGACCTCCTGCTTTGAAGTCTAGTAGCTGGAATATGCACATCTTATCTTCAACTTCTTTTGCTGAAGAAGCATTAAATATATACTTACCTAGTTTCTGGCAGTATCACTGATACTTACACAATTACATGGAGCAATCAGGGGCGGATTGGCCATAGACCTTACAGGGAGATTTCCCGGTGGGCTGATGCCCAGGGGGGCGCCTGGGCCCTCCTCACGGTCGGCCAGTGGATGTTTTTGGGGATGTATTTTGTGCTGCTGGGAGTATTTTGTGATGGACTGTGGTATTTGGCTTTGTTGGGGTGGTATAATGTGCCGCAGTATTGTATTGCTGGCCCTGCCTTCCATCAATTTGGACCCAACTACAAAGTGGGACCACTTTTAGTATTTTTTCCAGAGCCACTTTATGTTTCCAGTCCGCCCCTGGGAGCAGTTGTTCTAAGGTTTAGCTTTCATTGTCTGAGGCCATTTCACTTTTATAAAGCCAACTACATATAAACTGAAGCAAAATACGCAAAAAACATTGTAAATCTTCTCTTGCTTGCAGAGCCAAGACCATCAAGAACACTGCATCTGTCAACCTGGAGCTGACAGCAGAGCAGTGGAAGAAGAAGTATGAAAAGGAGAAGGAGAAGAACAAGAATATGAAGGAAACAATTCAGAAGCTGGAGGCTGAACTGGCTCGCTGGAGGAATGGTAAGGGGCAGTTCACTGTGCAAAATTCTGAAAGAAAGAATAATGAAACCTAGTTCAGTGGAAAAGGGGGCGTGTTTCTCAATCCCCTATAAAAATAATCAAATTACCCCAGTACCATGACCATACATGTTGCTGCCCCTATGGAAAGCATAGCATGAGAACAATACCTTCAAGAGATATTGCAGCCTGGTGTACAAGTACTGAGGGTTGAGAACCTATGGCCATAAGCACTCAGTCAGGTTCCTGTGTTATTTTACATTTACTATGGCTGTAGTTTGTTTTTTGCACTAGTTTTTATGACTCGCTGACTGTATCTAGTACTTTAGCTGTTATGATGCCTGCAGAAAAAACTAAAAAGTGAACATCACTTTTCTTCTAGGAGAGAATGTACCTGAGACAGAGCAGCTGAGTGATGGTGAGCAGATTATCCTGGAAACCTGTGACGAGACACCGGTTACTGATGACAACTCCTCCATTGTGATCAGGATCTCGGAAGAAGAGAGGAGGAAGTACGAGGAGGAGATCCGTAAGATGTATAAGCAGCTGGATGACAAGGTATGGTATAATCAGTCAGTACGAGAGAAAACCTTACCGTTCTGTTAGGGTGTAATCATTATTAGTTTAAGGCCTCTTGCACACTGCCGTTGCCCCACCGTGGCCGTATTGCGGCCTGCATACGGCGGGTCCGCAATACACGGGGCACCGGCCGTGTGCATTCCGCATCACGGATGCAGACCCATTCATTTGAATGCGTCTGCAAATCCGGAGATACGGTGCGGAACGGAACCCCGTGGTCGCACTTTGTTATATGAGGCAGTTGACCCCCTATATGCAGTGGAATGGCATAGCCAATGTATCAGTCCTGTGTAATGTATCCATAGCCTAAATAAAACATGTTATCAGTCACGTGGCACTCTTCACATCACATAATCCCTGACATACAGTAAGCAGCAATGTTACATGACATACATGTGCTGACTGAACACACAGGACACACCCATGTAATAAATAATTAGTACTAGTGTTGGAATAATGATCTTATTGTTGTTATTACAGGAACTGCCTGCTTGTAGGTAATGAAAAATGGCTGCCTGTCTCTAGTTGATATAGTCATGTTGTTAATACTGTTTCGTTTTAAAAAACAAACACACATACCCGCTTCTACACCGACACTGACAGACATGATGAGATGCTGCAGGTAGTAGTACTGTATATACAGTATATGTTCTGCTCCTCAATACACTATATACCTGGGCAGTTAACAGAAAGCCAGGTCACATGATACTTTTGAGGGTCAAGTAACAGCTCACATGACTAATGGCCTGTTTAGTCCTACTAGGCTCTCCTATGGATGCATTATGCAGAACTAAAATGGGTTGTACCATATTTTCTTTAGGGACAGGATACTGTATGGATATAATAAAGGTCTGCAAGCAACATTTTAAATATATCAGAAAATTGTTCAACATCCTATTCTCTAAATAAATACATGTAATCATTAAAACCGAAATACCTCTTTAATGTGAGGGCTCTAACCAGTATGATTCAGTGCGGTCTAATAAAGGATGTGAGGTCACATGTTTGACCCATCAGGTCACACAATTAAAGGGGTTAGCCACTTTCCATTCTACTGCTCCGTTTAGAAGCAGGAGAACAGAAAGGACGGATTCGGCACATAACTGAGCCGAACGAAGCCTACAGATCCCATAGCCTATAATGGGGTCTGTTAGGTTCCCGCTCAGGAGAAGATTTTGGAGCGGAGACAAAAGTTGTGCATGCAGGACTTTTGTCTCGACTTCAAAATCATCTTCTGAGCGAAAACGTAACGGACCCCATTATAGTCTATGGGATCTGTAGGCTCCGTTCTGCTCAGTTATGTGCCGAATCCGTCCTTTATGTTCTGCTCCTAAACGGAAAACGGAGAACGGAAAGGCTGAACAGTGATGTGAACGAAGCCTTACTTGTATATCCTTTGTTGATATTCTGTGCCATTTTATATATTTCATAAGCCATGCCCCTTGTTAGGCAGATCTTCTGTGCTGTCCACACAGAGTTCCTGTCCATAAAATGGCGGCTAATGGAGTGTCATGTGACCAGACAAATCACCTCCATCTGATGTCTCCTGCATTCCAACACAATGCATCTGCACTGAAATCCCAACATGTGCAAGTGCAGATGTCAGGTGCAGTGTATTTAAATAGAGGAGACATCACATGGAGGAGATTTGTCTGGTCTTGTGATCCTCCATAAGCAGCCATCTTATGGACAGGACCTGTGTATGGCACAAAAAGGCTTACAAAGAGGCACACCACATGAAATGTAGAAAATGGTGCAGAATTTCAATAAAGACTATATAAATAAGTGCCATATAATCATCTTACAAACTTATTGGTCAACAGTAACCAGAAAGTGGCCAAACCCTTTAATCAATTCAGCTGAGAAATCCTGTACTCTAAGGAATAGACAAAGGGCGAAACCGCTGATGAATATTCATGAGCAGTCCGTTCTATAGCGAAGAACGCATTTATTATACAGTTCTGTGATGATGGCTGCATAGACATAAAACCGTATTTTGTTGACAGGATATGCCCCCATTGTCTTATAGGTGTGGGACCTGCACCTATATAGAGAACGGAGCCCCAAAAGTGAAGGAGGACGCACTGCGCATGCACAGCCGCCCTCCATTCATTTTTTATGGGGCCGGAGAAAATAGCCGAGCTCGGGCTATTTCCGTTGAGCCCATAGAAGTGAATGGAAGCGGTGGCCGGTCATGCGCGGTGCGCTCCCATTCACTTTTATGGGGAGCCGGCTTGGTGGTGGCCAGACCGGAGTCCTCCAGCCACCACCTTGTGAGGCTCCGTTGCCGATATAGGTGCGGTTCCTAGCGATATCCCCCCATTGTCTATGATGAGACAACCCCTTTAAGATGCGACAAGTGACAAAATGTTGCAAAGGAAGCCAACCGATATGTGAAGTTAGACAAAAGTGTCTTATTATCCAGCATGAGCCACTGAGGGACATTTATCAAAACTGGCATACCCATACGCCAATCTTTATCTCCCTGCACTGGTGTGAGATGCGCCTAATAAGAGGCAGATATCTCTTAATAAATTAGGCGCATCTCTGCCCTGCCGTGCACCAGAAACGGAAGTGTACAGGCTGGAGTAGACTTCAGATATAACTTACGCCACTTTCTGGCAAAAGTTATTGTAAATGCGGCGGGCAAAGTGAAGCCATGCCCATCCCACCAATCCCCGCTCGTTTTCTTGTCACTTTGGCAAAGGGCCTAGAAACCTAAAAGGTCTCAAATTATGATGCACATATGGTGTGTGCCTTAATTTGCGCCTATTTTTACGCCACAATAGTGGTGTAATTAGCTTGATAAATGTCCCCCACTGTGTTTTTGCAGCGTAAGACACCAGCTCCAGATGTTAGCTGACCGTCTGTGGAAAATAAGAAATGCAGAAGATTTTTTTGGTACTGGTGCTTTTTGTTCATTAGGTGGTGTTTTTTTTGTCTTTCTGGCTTCTTTTCAAAAACACAGCATGCTGGAGCTCTTGGCACTTTTTGCAGGCATTTTGACATAACTGTCTCTATTTGGGTAATACACCCTGAAGAATATGCTAGTGGTAAAAAAAAAAAAACACCAGAAAAGGGTGCCAAAAACAACAGGTGGCAAAAGAAAAAATGCTTGCGCTTATTCTGACCTTTTTTTACTGGCAAGAAAAACACCCTGCGCAAAATTCATGTGTGTGAGGACCCTCAAGAAACAGACAGCATTACATGCGAATAGTAACTGAGCACTAATCATGTTGTCTTCTCTGTCTATAGGATGATGATATCAACCAGCAGAGTCAGTTAGTAGAAAAACTCAAGCAGCAAATGCTGGATCAAGAAGAGGTAATATTCATTTAATAGATGGAGGCAGTGTATATAGGTGCAGATGTGTAGGTGCTTTGATTACAGATTGCAGACTGCAGTCTGCAGATGGTTGTCTCTGGTTTGGGTGATATCTCTGGTCATGTTTCAAGGCTCTTTAATGGGTTAAGGCCGTATTACACGGCCAGATAGAGCAGACAGTTGTAGGGATGGAAGCGTCCGCATCCATTCCGTCCCCATAGAAAATGAATGGGTCCGCACCCGTTCCGCAAAATTGCGGAACGGATGCGGACCCATTTGCGGTCGTGTGAATGGAGCCTTAGTCTTTGATTTACAGCAGGGGTCAGCAACATCCAGCATTCCAGCTGTGGTGAAACTACAATTCCCAGCATGTTCTATTCATTTCTATGAGAATTCTGGGAAGAGCAGAGCAAGTATGCATGCTGAGAGTTGTAGTTTTACAACAGCTAGAGTGCCGGAGGTTGCCTACCCCTGACCTACAGGGTAGTCACCTGTAGGTGGCAATAGAGAGATAGTCTTCTTCCTTCTGGAGTAGAGTAGAGCTCATTGGCATGTGTTTCCCAGGGATCATTGCCTTGTCAGTAAGGGCCCTTTTACACAGGTTTATTGTCATGAATGTTTGTGCAGCCAAACATTGGCGGGTGTGAACATGCTGCCGATTGCATTTGTTTGTCAGGTGATCACCTCTTTTTACATAGCATTAAATTGCTCGCTTCTCAGCAGCACATCTTTTCACATGTAAACAGAGGATGTGCTGCTGACACACATCGAAACCGCATGAGGATAAATGATCGTATTACCGATTGTTTGCCCCCTATGCTAACGAGCACGGATCATCTTGCCCTCATGGTCGATCAGCGCTCTCTATCAGGCAGAATATCTACTTGCATGAAAGGACCCTAATGGTGGATTTACACCACACAATTATCGGGCCGATTTTTGGGAACAAACTTTACTACGAATGCTCGTTCCCAATAATGGGCCTCTGTAAAGGCGCCGCAGATCACCCAATGAATGAGAAAAACACTCGTCCATCGGGTGAAATTATTGTTGATGTGGACACCTCTACTTCCCAGAGTTTGTATGAGGACGAGTGATGGCAGTCCGTACTGAGGAGGTGATCGCTGCAGCTCTTTCTGCCTCTGACAAGCAGGCAGTTGTTGGGAAAAAACGTTCCCTTCCCAAAATTGCCTGCTCAGTTGGTGCGTGTAAATGTGCCTACCTCTTGAAGCTCATCAAGAGAATGCCAAGAGTGTGCAAAGCAGTAATCAAAGCAAAAGGTGGCTACTTTGAAGAACCTAGAATATGACATATTTTCAGTTGTTTCACACTTGTTTGTTATGTATATAATTCCACATGTGTTAATTCATAGTTTTGATGCCTTCATAGTCATGAAAATAAAGAAAACTCTTTGAATGAGAAGGTGTGTCCAAACTTTTGGTCTGTACTGTATGTCCAACAGATAGTTAATCCACATTAGGACTACAACAGTTCTTGATAAAAATAACTATATGTGTTTCCAATATTGCAACAACGTAACAGCGTATCGCTTTCCAGATGGAATATTATGTTGCAGTAGTATGTAGCAATATGAGGTAATATATGAAGCGGTCGTTCAGCTGGCTAGATCAATATAATATAATCGATCCAGGTTACTCACGATAGGTTGTTTCAGGTTTTATCGTCCTGGTAAAGAAGTTTATATGGTAGAGTCACAGGAGATATTTTCCCTCTTTGCGATGACTTTGTGCCACAAATTACAGTATGGGCATCGTTGTGCTTGAAACGACCTGCTGATGAACCTCACACTGCTATGCGTGACAGGCCGGTAGTGTCAGTGTGTGTAGCCGCGGCGTCCCATGTGCTTGCAGAGGTCACGGACACAGTGCCTGTGTGTGCCGGCGTCTCCTCGTGTTTGGGAGTAATTGCAGAGTCCAAATGCTAGCCGGGTTTGTGAAGTTGATTGAGGTACTTTCATCATCGATAATTTCACCCAATGAATGAACGTTTCACTCGTTCATCTGGTGATCTGCGGCACCTTTACGTGGACTGATTATTGGGAACACGCGTTCGTAGTAACGTTCGTTCCCGATAATCGGCCTGACAATTGTGCTGTGTAAATCCGCCATTAGGGTTTATTTGAGGACAGATATGACTGGTATAAGTACCTTAGTTGTATGATGGGCACGCAGATGAAGGACTAATGCTAGTAAAGGTTGGGACCGCTCCACTGTCTATTGTGTAAGAATGTCAGGGGAAAGAAGGATCGGCCTTGTTGGACTAGAACATGTCCAGTCCTTTGTTCTCAAGGGAGATAAGCCACCGCCATAGGTGCCCGGCAGCAGCTTACTCCACTTTGCCCATTCAGAGCGCATGTTGGCTCGTTGGCCAATGACTGTCAAAGGTGGATGTTCACCTTTTTGTACCAAGCCATGTGATGATCACATGACCAGGGCGGGTTTGTATATTCTGGAAATAAAAGTCAGCTTTTCCACCTTGACCTTGACTTTCGTATCCACAGCTCTTAGTTTCCACCCGGGGAGACAATGACAAGGTGCAAATGGAACTAAGCCGCTTACAGTCCGAGAATGATTGCGCCAAGGAAGAAGTGAAAGAAGTTCTGCAGGCTCTGGAGGAGCTGGCTGTAAACTACGACCAAAAATCCCAGGAAGTGGAGGACAAAACTTTGCAGAACAAGATACTTGCTGATGAACTGTCCCAGAAAGTTGTAAGTATTCGCTGAGCTCTGGCCACAAGGTGGCGCAAAGACAGCAATGGCTATATCCATGAGTTACTGCAAACTACCGCAGTATATAATGGTTGAATAGCCATTGATGAAGGTTAGTCGCTGTTTAATAATAGATTATGATCATTTAATATTTTTTCTGTCTTTGATAAGGCCACTCTCCTGTCTCTGGAAAGTGATCTCCATCGCCTGCAGGAGTTTAGCACCCATCAGCGTAAGAGAATTGCGGAAGTTCTGAATGGCCTCATGAAAGATCTTAGTGAATTCAGTGTCATAGTAGGCAATGGAGAATTTAAGTTGGTGAGTAACCTTGATACACAAAGCATGGATCAGAAGGCACTGGATAACAAATCGGAGCCCCTGTTTTCCAGTCAGTGCCCCCGCTTCTTCTATTCATTGAGTCTTCTTTGCAGCCTGTGGAGATAAGTGGGGCCATAGAGGAAGAGTTTACAGTGGCACGTCTCTATATCAGTAAGATCAAATCTGAGGTGAAGTCAGTGGTGAAACGATGCCGCCAACTGGAGAACCTTCAGGTTGAATGTCACCGTAAGATGGAAGTGACAGGACGTGAGCTGTCCTCCTGCCAGCTGCTGATATCACAGGTATGCCATAGTTTGTGCCTCTCTTCTTGCCTTCATTCATGAACTATATGTACATTTTTGTGTTACACGTCAGTACTGTATACGGTCTCATATTTTTTATTTTTTTTACTGAAAGGGGTTGTCTCACCTCAGATGTTGGTGGCATATCTCTAGGATTTGCGACCAATGTCAGATAGATGGGGTTTAACCTCTAGAACTGCACCTATTTCGAGAACAGTGCCCCCAAAGTGAATGAAAGTGCACCGCACATGCGAGGCTGCCCTCAATTCATTTCTATGGGTCTACTGAAAATAGCTTGCACTAGCTCAACTATTTCCGGCAGTCCTAAAGAAGGGCACAGAGCAGTTGCCGCGCTTGCGCAGTGTGCTTTCCATACTATTTTCGAACCTGCCATAGAAAAGAATGGAGAGCACACCGCGCATGCACTTTCGCTCACTTTGGGGACTCTGTTTTAGAGATAGGTTCGAGACCCAGAGGTGACATATCCTAGTGATATGCCACTAATCTGTGAGATGACACGACCCCTTTAAATGGACAATTTGTAACTAAAGGGGTTGCTCTATCTATGTCTTTCATGGCCAGGATGGGAATAACGCAAATAGCGTAGCTTGCTGTGCTGTGCATTTTGCATAGTTCCCAATCACTTTTTTGAGAGTTACAGAAACAATGTAGCGCTTGTTCGTTTCCATAACTTCTCCTCTCCTGCCTGGCGCTTAGGCTGGGTTCACATTACGTTTTATGCCTCCGTTTGACTTATACCTTAGAAGAAAAAAAAAGGACACAAAGACTCAGCACACCACGTTCTTGTATCCTGCACAGTATGGAAAAAAAAAAAAAGTAGCCTTAGGGCTCATGCACACGAACGTACTATTTTTCGTGTCCGTTCCATTTTTTTTGTGGATCGTATGCTGAACCATTCATTTCAATGGGTCCGCAAAAAAAAAAAAAAAAAAGAAGTTACTCCGTGTGCATTCCATTTTTTTGTATGTCCGTTCCACAAAAAAATAGAACTTGTCCTATTATTGTCCTCATTACGGACAAGGATAGGACCGTTCTATTAGGGGCCAGCTGTTCCATTCCGCAAAATACGGAATGCACACGGACGTCATCCGTATTTTTTGTGGACCTCAAAATACATATGGTCGTGTGCATGAGCCCTTACTGTGAGATATTCCCATGAAAGGCAGAGATGGGACAATCCATTTAAAAGGACTTTTCCAAGATCAGTCTAAACGTTCCAGAAGTCATTCCCATGGTGTTTACATGCTTCCCTAAGGAGGATATTAGTCTCAGCTTTTCCCCAACATTCACTGCACACTATAAACAAGTGAAGAAAGCGCCTCCTTCAGACTCCTGCTGGTCACATCCCGCGATCTTGCCTCAGAAACAAAGAATGAGTATTCATCCAGCTGATTGCACTGGACAGAGAAAACCGGGCAAGCGCTAGTGATGGAACCACGTGGCATGCACGTTCCCTGTTACTGTACTGACTGACCAGTTACATCCTGTATATTGGGGAGTAACCAGCAGCTCCTTTATATTGTGATGATCGGTATATGTAATACCTGAATTATAAGCCTATTCTATCTTACGTGTGAGGCCGGGTTCACATCGCCATTTAGTTTTCTGTTCTTCTGATCTGTCAGAAGAACAGAAATATAAAGAAAAAAAACGGATCCTGTATTTTAAGCATCCTTTGTTGCTCATGCACATGGCCCTAGCTGTGGTTTTGTGGTTTGCAAATTGTAAATCCGCAAAACACGGATACTGGCTGCATGCCTTTCACATTTTATGGAGTGTAACATTCGGCCCATAATAGAACTGTCCTATCCTTGTCCGTAATGCGTTCAAGAATAGGACATGTTCTATATCTTTGCGGGTGTAACGTAATGGAATGTCCACAGCTTTTGCAACCCCTTTGAAGTGAATGGGTCCGCATCCGACCCACACAAAGTACGGATCAGCTGCGGACAAAAATGACAGTCATGTGTATGAGCTTTTTATGCTCAGTTATACACATTTTGCATCCGTTTTAGCCATTTCCATCCAAGATCCATTATTTTAGACGGTGAAAAAAAATCCTACACTAAGTATTTTTTATTTTTTTTATGTCTAAAATTTCAGATCTCAGGCGGAAATGGCTAAAACGGATCTAAAATGTGCATAACTGAGCATAACAGATGCTTCAAATACAGGATCCATTTTTTGTTTGTTTATTTTTCTGGTGGATTCTGGTTTTCTGATGGCTCAGAAGAACGGAAAACTAAATGGCGATGTGAACCCAGCCTTAGGATTATTAGCAGATAAGAAAATGAACTTGGAAAACCCTAAAGACCAAGTTAAAAATGTCCCTACTGTAATGGTGTAGTGCTTCATGTGTCAGTCTTGAGAAGTTCCTGGGGTGTTTCATTCATTTCCATTACAGTTTCTGACTTGGCCTTATCCATTGTTTTGTAGCATGAGGCCAAGATCAGGTCTCTGACTGAATACATGCACAGCGTAGAGCTGAAGAAACGCCAACTGGAAGAGTCCTACGATACACTGAGCGAGGAGCTGGCCAAGATGCAGGCTCAAGGTACCGGGCAGACACCCTTCTGCATGCCAATTTTATTGGAAGCATGGAAGCAATTTGGAATATACAAAACTGCCACAATTTTACAACATATTGCTTTTGAACCAGTTTATAATTACCGGTGCCATTATACATCAGTATATTCTATAACATGAAAATGGTTTAGACTAGAAGGCGCTTTGAAGTTGTTTAGGACCGTGTGTTGTAAATGTAGGGAGTAGGGTGGTAGCGGGTATCGAATTATCGATATCCAATCGATACTTTTGTAGCTGTATCGATTTAGATACCAGGATTTGACATTTACAGAACATGGCTCACGCTGCTCTCAGCACGCTTCATGTTCTCTTCAGCAGCACAGGGGAAAAGGAAGCAGTCCCTCCTCCCCCCTGTGCCGCTGCTGCTGCCAATAAGAAGAGAGAGAGACGGAGGAGGGGAGGGGCTGTGGCTACTGCGCCACCAATGATGAACACTCACCCATTAATACAAATACAGGAGGTGGTGTCACGGTCCCTCAGGTGACTGATGTCAGGAAATCAAGGAGATTGGCTGAGCGTGGAGGAATCTAGCAGCCTCCTTGATTTCTCTCGATTCAGTGTTGATAGGGTTAATGACCACTTCCCTTTTCTCAGGTGTTGCTCAGTGGTCATCACTTCTACCCTTTATAGTCTGACCACACCCTTCTGACTATGCGGTAAATAGCTTCATTTGGGTTTGGCTGAGCTGGTGTGAGTTTGTCTCTGGTGTTCCTGTTCTTCTATCTCTTGAGAAGTTAAGTGTCGCATTTGTTTGTGTTTGTTATATTCCCTGTTGTTTGTATCTGGGCCTGAGACAGAGACTTCCATTCGTCCATCTGGGGAGGAATGGGTTGTCTCTGGTCCAAACCTTTTCCAGGGCCTTATAGGGATATAAAAGCCTAGGTATCCTGCATATGAATATTCCTACCTTCAAGGTCTATTCATATTGATGGATAGTTAGGGCCCGGATTAGAGTTGTCTAGGAGGTGACCTGTTTCTTCCTGTCATGGTCTTACCTTCTTGCTGTTCTCCTTCGTTTGACATGTGCTGGCGGCCATCTTGGTTTCTGGGTTTCTTGTAGCCTCCCACCCTGCGGCTCCTCCTTCCCACTGGGAGGAGCTGGATGCCTAGCTCATATATATAGGAGGTCTGTGGCTTCAGTTCCTTGCTTGGTCCTCCTGTGTTCACATGCTTCTAAGACTGCTGCTGCTTCTGGTTCCTGATCCTGGCTTCGTCTGACTACCCTGCTGGTTCCTGATCCTGGCTTCGTCTGACTACCCTGCTGGTTCCTGATCCTGGCTTCGTCTGACTACCCTTCTGGTTCCTGACCTCTGGCTTCGCAAAGACTCTGCTTCGGTTTCGCCTTCCGTTTGGACTTTTGCTTTACAGCTTGATTTTCAATAAAGCCTTCTTATTTTCACTTATCTCTTGTTGTACGTCTGGTTCATGGTTCCGTGACATTAGGACCAAGCCATGAATTCTGACGGTACAGGGCCATCCTCGCTACCCACGCTGGTTGCCAGACTTGATCAGCAGGATCACCTGTTGGGTCGGTTCGCTGTGGCGTTGCAAACCCTGCTTGAACGCACGGCTCATTTCGCTCCCGTTGCCGATGGGTCGGTTGTCGCTCCTGGGCCCGCTCCTACTGCCGCTCCGGTTGTTGCGCCAGAGTCTACCCCGACACCTGTTGTTGCGCCTGCGGTGTTTCGGGGTATGACCGGTTCTGCCCCTCTTCCACAGCGCTTTGGGGGAGAGCCAACTCAGTGCCGAGGTTTCCTTAACCAGGTGGGCATTTATTTCGAGTTGCTGCCACATGCCTTTCCTACTGAGAGATCAAAGGTGGGCTTCTTGATCTCGCTGCTCTCGGACAAGGCCTTGGCCTGGGCCAGCCCTTTATGGGAGAACAACAATCCGGTGGTTGCCGAGTTTTCCGGTTTTGTTGCTTCTCTTCGGAAGGTATTCGATGTGCCGGCTCGTGCTGCCTCTGCTGCGAAGCTCCTTATGTCCATCAGACAGGGTTCACGATCCGTAGCTGAATACGCCATTGAGTTTCGTACCCTGGCAGCAGAGGTGGGCTGGAATAATGAGGCTCTGGTCACTGCTTTCTCTCATGGTCTCTCGGATGCCTTGAAGGATGAGGTTGCAGCTAAGGACCTACCAGTGGAGCTCGAGTCTCTTATTTCTTTCCTGATTTTGATTGACACCAGACTCAGGGAGAGACCTTCCTTTAAGGAGAGCCTGCGGAGGTCTTCTAACAGATTGGCGCCCACGTTTGCTGTCCCACCCGTGCCTCCCTCTCCTCCCACGCCTCCTGGGGATGACTTGTCTGGGGGTGAACCCATGCAGCTGGGGTTTGCTCGCCTGTCCGAGGGGGAGAGGGTACTCCGGAGACGCGAGGGCCGATGCATGTACTGTGGTCTCGGTGGGCATTTTCGGTTGGCATGTCCGAACCGTCCGGGAAACGCTCGTACCTGAGATCCTGTCGGGGGCAGATCTTGGGTGGAGTCTCCTCGTCCCCGGTTTCCCGTGTTGACAAACCACTGATCACTGTTGTCCTCTCCTGGGTCGGGGGCTCGGTGACGACCCAGGCGTTGGTGGACTCTGGTGCTGGTGGTTTGTTCATTGATAGTGTGTTCGCTGCCGCCAATTCCATTCCTCTGCAGGCTCGAGGTTCCCCACTGGCTCTTGAGGCGATAGACGGCAGACCCCTTCTGCCGCCACACGTGACTCATGAGACCCTTCCAGTGGGGATAGCCATTGGTGCCGTTCACAGAGAGTCGGTCTGTCTCCAGGTTATTTCGTCTCCACACTACTCGGTGGTCTTGGGGTACCCCTGGCTCCAGAAGCATAATCCGACTTTCGATTGGAGATCGGCCGAGATCCTCTCGTGGTCACCGCAGTGTGGGGCTAGTTGCATCCATGGGTCTGTCAAGTTGCTGTGTACTTCCTCGGACTCTCTGTTGCCTCCTGAATACGAGGAGTACCGGGATGTATTCGATAAGGTGCGCGCGGTTGCCCTACCTCCGCACCGCCCATACGATTGTGCCATAGAGTTACAATCTGGTGCCGTTCCTCCTCGTGGCAAAGTCTTTCCACTGTCGGTAGCGGAGAATGAGGCCATGGAGGAGTACGTGAGGGAGGCGCTTTCACGCGGACACATTCGCAAATCCTCGTCCCCGGCAGGGGCTGCATTTTTCTTTGTGAAAAAGAAGGGCGGTGAGTTGAGGCCTTGCATCGATTACAGGGGTCTCAATCGCATCACGATCAAGAACGCTTACCCGATACCCTTGATTTCCGAGCTGTTCGATCGCCTTAAAGGGGCCACGGTCTTTACCAAACTCGACCTGAGGGCGGCATATAACCTGGTAAGGATCAAGGCGGGCGATGAGTGGAAGACCGCGTTTAACACCAGGACCGGTCATTATGAATCCTTGGTTATGCCCTTTGGGTTGTGCAATGCGCCCGCAGTCTTTCAGGAATTCATCAACGATGTTTTCCGTTACCTGTTGCAGCAGTGTGTGGTGGTCTATTTGGATGACATCTTGGTATATTCTGAATCCATGGAGGCCCACATTCTGGATGTCAGACGAGTGTTGCAACGGTTACGAGAGAACAAGCTGTTCGGTAAGCTTGAGAAATGCGAATTTCACCGATCCCAGGTAACCTTCTTAGGTTACATCATTTCCGCTGAGGGGTTCCCCATGGATCCTGAGAAGGTTTCGGCTGTCTTACAGTGGCCCCAGCCCAGTGGTCTTCGTTCCCTGCAGCGCTTTTTGGGCTTCGCCAATTATTATCGGAAGTTCATCAGGGACTTTTCCATGCTAGCCAAGCCTCTCACGGATCTGACCAGGAAGGGCAGTAATTCCCAGGTCTGGCCGCTCGAGGCCATCCGAGCTTTTGAGGCTCTAAAGTCCGCCTTTTTGTCGGCTCCGATTCTGTCGCATCCCAACCCTGGGTTGCCCTTTGTCCTCGAGGTGGACGCGTCTGAGACGGGAGTAGGCGCCCTTCTGTCTCAGCGTAGAACACCAGAGGGTCCTCTGCTTCCTTGTGGGTTTTACTCCCGGAAACTGTCTTCCGCGGAGTGCAACTATCAGATTGGTGACAGGGAGTTATTGGCCATCGTGCAGGCCCTTAAAGAATGGAGGCACTTGCTCGAGGGTTCGGTGGTTCCGGTCCTCATCCTGACGGACCACAAGAATCTGACCTACCTTTCTGAGGCCAAGAGATTGACACCACGTCAGGCCAGATGGGCTCTGTTCTTGTCACGTTTTAATTACGTGGTCTCCTACCTACCCGGTTCCAAGAACATCAGGGCGGATGCCTTATCACGGCAGTACTCCGAGCTGTCCAGGGAGGAGTCGATTCCGACTTCGGTCATACCTCCGAATCAGATCCTGGCCGCCATTCGCACCAGCCTGACCTTTCCCCTGGGTGAGCAGATTTTGGCGGCTCAATCTGGTGCTCCCTCTGGGAGACCCAACGGCAGATGTTTTGTGCCTGAGGAGTTGCGCACTCGGTTGTTGCGAACCTACCATAACTCCAAGACCGCGGGGCATCCTGGAAAGAATCAGCTGTCCTGGGCTGTTTCACGTCTGTTCTGGTGGCCTTCCCTACGTTCCGACATCGCCGCATATGTAGCGGCATGCTCCGTTTGTGCCCAGAGTAAGTCCCCTCGGCACCTTCCGTTGGGCCTTCTGCAACCCATAGCCACCGGGGAGCGCCCATGGTCACACCTGGGGATGGATTTCATTGTGGACCTCCCTGCATCCCGAGGCCATACGGTCATTCTCATGATTGTGGATCGGTTTTCCAAAATGTGCCACTGTGTTCCTCTCAAGAAGTTACCCTCTGCACAAGAGTTGGCCACGATTTTTGCCAGGGAGGTCTTCCGGTTGCACGGTTTGCCCAAGGAGATTGTGTCGGATCGGGGGAGTCAGTTTGTGTCCAGGTTCTGGCGCGCCTTTTGCTCCTAGTTGGGGATTCATCTCTCCTTCTCCTCGGCCTACCACCCTCAGTCCAATGGGGCCGCAGAACGATCCAATCAGGCCTTGGAGAAATTCCTTCGTTGCTATGTCTCCGATCACCAAGACAATTGGGTTGACCTCCTGCCTTGGGCTGAGTTTGCCAGGAACACGGCGGTGAACTCTTCCTCTGGGACGTCTCCCTTCATGGCCAATTATGGGTTCCAACCTGCCGTGTTACCGGAGGTATTCTCTCCCCAGGATATTCCGGCTGTGGAGGATCACCTTTCCGTCCTACGTGCTTCTTGGGTACAGATCCAGAAGTCCCTTGAGGTCTCTGCGCAGCGCCAGAGACTCCAGGCTGATCGCAGACGAGCGCCTGCTCCTTCCTACCAGGTCGGAGACCGTGTATGGTTGTCCACCCGCAACCTCAATCTTCGAGTGCCCACTCCCAAGCTGGCGCCTCGCTTTGTTGGTCCCTTCCGAGTGCTTCGCAGGGTAAACCCGGTAGCCTATGCCCTTGCGCTTCCTCCTGGCATGCGGATCTCCAACGTGTTTCATGTCTCCCTGTTGAAGCCACTGGTGTGTAATCGTTTCTCTTCCTCGGTTCCTCGGCCTCGTCCGGTCCAAGTGGGCAATCGTGAGGAGTATGAGGTGAGCAATATCCTGGACTCACGCCTGGTCCGCGGTCGGGTGCAGTTTTTGGTCCATTGGCGTGGTTATGGTCCAGAGGAGCGTTCCTGGGTTCCCTCCGCAGATGTCCATGCTCCTGCCTTGCTCCGAGCCTTCCACGCACGCTTCCCTCAGAAACCGTTCTTTGCTCCGCGGAGGAGGGGCCCTTGAGGGGGAGGTACTGTCATGGTCTTACCTTCTTGCTGTTCTCCTTCGTTTGACATGTGCTGGCGGCCATCTTGGTTTCTGGGTTTCTTGTAGCCTCCCACCCTGCGGCTCCTCCTTCCCACTGGGAGGAGCTGGATGCCTAGCTCATATATATAGGAGGTCTGTGGCTTCAGTTCCTTGCTTGGTCCTCCTGTGTTCACATGCTTCTAAGACTGCTGCTGCTTCTGGTTCCTGATCCTGGCTTCGTCTGACTACCCTGCTGGTTCCTGATCCTGGCTTCGTCTGACTACCCTGCTGGTTCCTGATCCTGGCTTCGTCTGACTACCCTTCTGGTTCCTGACCTCTGGCTTCGCAAAGACTCTGCTTCGGTTTTGCCTTCCGTTTGGACTTTTGCTTTACAGCTTGATTTTCAATAAAGCCTTCTTATTTTCACTTATCTCTTGTTGTACGTCTGGTTCATGGTTCCGTGACACTTCCCTAGTTTCCAGGCCCAGTTACTGTTCCCCTTCCCTCCTGTGTTCAGTGTGGAGTTTCCTCCCACACTGATCGTGACGGGCGGGTGCCGGCGGCAGAATCACATAGCTGGCACCCGATCTCTATGACAGGGCACTGCAATCCGCAGCAGTTAACCCCTCAGGTGCCACACCTAAGGGGTAAACTGCCGCGGATCGCAGCGCTCTGTCATAAAGGCCGGGTGCCGGCTATGTGATTCTGCCGCCGACACCCTCCTCCTGTATTTGTATTAAAAGGTTACTTATCTTCATTGATGGCGCAGTGCCCCCCCCCTTCCCCAGTACTAAACATTGGTGCACCCCCCCGTCCTTCCATCCCCCCAGTATTAAATTAATTGATGGCAGTGGCCACAGGGTCCCCTCCTCTTCATTGGTGGCAGTGGCAGCTTCTGATGGGAGCCCCAGCAGTGTAATCCTGGGGCTCCGATCGGTTACCATGGCAGCCAGGATGCTATTGAAGCCCTGGCTGCCATGGTAGTCTCCCTGCTGCTGTGTGTACTATGCACAGGGCAGCAGGGAGAGTGTGAAGTCGTTATTCACCCTAATAGAGCTCTATTAGGGTGAATAGGACAAGGGATGAAAAGATCCCAGGTTCTAGCCTCTAAGGGGGGAAATAGTTATTAAATAAAAAGTAAAAAAAAAAGTTGGAAAAAAAACCCAGAATATTAAGTTTAAATCACCCCCTTTCCCAATTTTACATATAAAATATATAAACAATAAATAAATAAACATATCACATATCACCACGCCCAAAAAAGTGTGAAATATTAAAATATATCTCCTATGCGGTGAACGCCATTTTTTTGGTCACTTTGTGCCCCCAAAAAATAGGATCGGACTATTCGATTATGGGCCGGAAGTTCCATAAAATGTGGCATGCATGCTGCTTTTTTCGTGTTTTATTTTTTTTGCGTGGTATCGAATGGTATTGAGTATCACAATACTTTTTTATGGTATCGAAATCGAATCAAAATTTTGGTATCGCAACAACCCTAGTAAGGAGTGCGGACCTCGGTTTTTAACCTGTACCATTGTAAGTGTATGGTGCGATTTTTAAAGGGAGGATTTAAACCCGCACCAATTCACTGATAATCCAAACACACTTGTAGGGCTAGCTTAGTTGAATGTAGTGGTACTTTTCACTTAGTGATCTGTTGCTTCATTGCAGATGAGAATTTAGGTGCACTGAGGGCGGGCCCAAGCTCCTCTGTGCATCCTTGTTCCTCCTGCTTCCTCTGCCAGCCCCTCCTTCTTGATTGACAGGCCCATGGGAGATGGCTATGCAGGAACCTGTCCTTGTCAATCAAGAAAGAGAAGGGGGGCTGCCAGAGGAAGCAGGAGGAGCAAGGGTGTCCAGAGTGGCTTGGGCCCCCCCTCAGTGCACTTAACTGCTCATCTGCATATGATACAGAAGTACTTTTTCTCCAGAATGAAGCAGAGGAACACTAAGTGAAAGGTCTCATTACATCCAGTTGAGCTAGCCCTACAAGTCATGGTGCCTGGCTTTTCAATGAATTTCCTGGTGACTGATTCCCATAAAAGCCCCTGCAATCTATCAGGAGCAGGTCCGATGCCTGGCTATCAGACAGTAATCACTCAGTAAATGGAGGCAATGTTGCTGCCGCTATAGGATCACTTGATGCCTGCGCTGTCCTCTGTAACTGGGGCTCCCGTGGAATCCCTACTTACTGTAGAAAACGGCAAAATAAAAAAAAAATTTAATGATGAAGCGTGAATGTCCCCCAAAGGTGTGTTATGACCCCTGGGAAAAAATATTAGGGGAGATTTCTCAAACTGGTGTACAGGAAAGCTGCCTTAGTTGCCCCTAGCAACCAATCAGATTCCACCTTTCATTTTTGAGCGCTCCTTTGGAAAATGAAAGGTGGAATCTGATTGGTTGCTATGGGCAACTAAGCCAGTTCTACTTTACACCGGTTTGATAAATCTCCCCCAATGATTTTACTTTTGGTGGCTGCCTGCCTCTGGGTGATGTTATAAAATGGCTGCTTGTCTCTAGTTGATATAGTCATGTTGTTAACACAGTTTTGGTTAATAAAAAAAACAAACACACAGATCTGCTATTATGATTCATTATGTTCATATTATCTTCCCTGATGACAGATATTGTGGGAAAGAAGCATTGGGCTGTTGGATTGCAACATGCCTGATCTTTTGTTTTCCCCGGACATAAGCCACTATCGGAGTTGTGTCATTTCCTTCTCCATACTGAGAACACATGCAGGTTAAGATGAGCGTGTCTGTGTATGGAGAGGTCAGGAGAAATAGCTTTTGGCTGATTGCATCTAAGGTAAATGGCCACTTTAAAGGGGTATTCCCATCTTAGACTTTGATGGCTGATTGCTAGATTATGCCATCAATGCCACTTCTGGGACCCGCTCCTGTCTTCAGAAGGCCTCAAAGTGAAGTAGTGCACACTGCGCATGCACAGATGTACTCCATTTACTCCTATGGGAGTTCCAAAAATAGTTGAGCGAGCACCTTCAGCTGTTTTCGAAATTCCCTTAGCGGTGAATGGAGACTGCTAGTGCGAGACAACTCTCCATTCATCTCTGTGGGACTGCTTGTGTGGTGCAGTCTTCTTCACTCCAGGGGTCTGTTCTGGAGATGGGTGCAGGTCCGAGAGGTGGGACCTACACCTATATCTGATATTGATGGCATATCCTAGCGATGTACTATCAGTGTCTGAGATGAGACAAAACCCCTTAAGAAAACCCAATTTCACATTTCTAAGGAAAGATCGTCACCACTTTTTGCAACTCTGCATTTGTATTCACTAAGAGAAAGAAGATGATCTCGCACTGTACATTATGTACCCGGGGAGGTGGTGTTTCTAATAGAATAAGCCTGCAGATTATATGGCAGCAGTCGATCATTCCAGCTTCTGAAAGAAGTTTCCCTCTTCTCTTTTTACTTTACCCCAAGTACAGACCAATATGTCATTATTGTCACTGCTTTGCACTGAAATCCTCTGGGACAGTGGGCTGCATGTTCATTGATACTGGTTCAGCCCACAATATGTCTCCCTTTGTGCATTTGACAAGTGATGGGTAAATGGGTAAATCAATCCACTTGTGTGTGGGAGTCTTCTCATCAGTGCTTATCATAGAATGACATATCTGGGGTTATGAATGTGACTGAACACCACCTATAATCAACTTTTTCTCCTTCACTTGGCAGAAAATGTGACAGACGTATCAGCAAAGGATAAGGAACAGGATGAGGTGGAAGCCATTGAGGTGAAGGTCAGCTCATTTGGTTGGGATTTGCCATGTATTGTTGAGTTTAGTTTGTCCTTTTTTTTTTTACGTAACCGTGTGGATTGGCGCCATCTAAAGGGCACAACCTGGCGCATGCGGCCAAGCCACTCCAGCAGCCAATAAGCATGCGATTTTGTGGTAAAATCATGCGCCCATTAGTTGCCGTGGGTGGTCGTGTTTTGTGTTAGCCAGACCGTTGGGCCTTACCCAGATAACACCAGCCTATTTTCAGTAGGGTGTCTACCATAGAGACACGGCCAAAGGTGGGAGGCTGTCTATGTTGAGAGGGCTCCTGGTACGGAACATCTTCCCTTGCTTGCAGAGTTGCAGTCATAACAGCCACCTTCAGCAGCCACTAGATGGAGCTTGATTTGTATGCAGAGAAACCTAAAAAAAACACCTTTTTGAGAAGACCACCCACTTATCCACACCATTTATATTATTCATACTGGCCCTCTTTTTTTGGCAGAAAACCCCTTGAATTTATTTTCCAACCATTATTTCCTAATGTCTGCACCATAGTGCTTGTTATCATCTCATAGGCTTTGGATGTATAGAGTTTGGTTGCTTCTGCGCTGTGTCATATCACATTCAGCTATTATCCTTTGTATTAGAAGGTCCTGGAGATGCAGATGGAAAGCCATCGTGAGGCCCATCACAAGCAGCTGGCTCGTCTCCGGGATGAGATTAATGAGAAACAGAAGATCATTGATGAGCTAAAGGAGTAAGAGAGTGCTCACACGCTGACCATTTGTTCCATAAGATATACCAATGCAGCCACTACACGGTGGACGGACCTTTCTGCTTCTACCTCTGTTCACTGTGCGGGGCATTTGTCAATGTATTTACTTCACTATTGTCAAGTCGCAAGTTAGGGTGCAGGCCATATTTGCACTCTAATTTGCGCCTTTTTGAGCTTCTCGACACTTTTCTAAAGTGTGTGATAAATGGGGTAGGGTTTAGTAGATGTGACGGAGCCTATAGCGGCCCTCCAGATTTACCATAACTTTATACTGGAGTAAGTTATAGCTTGCTGGCGTAGATTTGAATTTCTAGCGCTAGAGATGTGCCTAATTTATTAAGAGCCATCTGCCTCTTAATAAATTAGGAGCACCTTACTCCAGGGCAGGGGGATCAAGACTAGTGCATGGAAATGTCAGTCTTGGTAAATCTCCCCCTGTGTTTTTTTCTAGTGACAGCTGAGAACAGCTGAGCTTATCATTGAGGGTGCCCCACCGATCTGATAATAATGACCTATCCTGAGAATAGAGAACCCCTTTAAAGGGGGTGTCCAATAAATACACCCTTGTCTATATTCCCCATTGGAAAAAGAAGTCATGTGTGCCCCTTCGGACCACTTTTCAGTGGCCAAAGTAGCTGATGTGAGTGCTACTTCAACCTGCTCCTTCTCCTTAAAGGATTTATCCGAGATGCCCCGTGATCCTGTGTGGTCAGGGCACATGATCCCAACCTGGGTCTAGAACCTGCGCTTTGGTGAGAGAATCAGACTCATGCTTGCGCTGCAAGTTGTAATTCCAGGCTGGGATCACATGCCCAATGTACGCATGTGATCTTGAAAGTGGCGGCCGTACAGGATCGCGGCACATCTCGGATAACACCTTTAATTTATTAAAGATGGAAGGCCTCGTTCACATTTCTGTATCTGATGTCCGTGGAAAAATCCATCCCTGTTTCATCTGTAAAGATGTCAATGAATTAACCAATGTTTGGTCCGTGTGTTTTCTTTTTTTGTCATCCGTATTCCACGGACAATGCTTAGTTGAAAATGTAATTTTCAGAGCATCTCCTACCAGTGGTCAGTCAAAAACGGACCAAACACGAATGCCATCCGTGTTGTGTCAGTGATTTTTCACGGAACCATAGATATTAATGGTGATGTTTCGCTTCGGTCAGTGAAAAACTATTAATGTGTGAACAAACACATTAAAATCAATGGGTACATTTTCTGTCTGTGGAAAATGCGGATATGCGGATAGCACACGTGGGTGAGAAATGTAAATGTAGCCATGTGTGCCTCCTTTTTGTCTGGATATAGTATGATTATTTATTTAATAATTATGCACATGATCGTATCTGTTCTGTGGTCCACAGATTGCGGATCCGCAAAACACGAATGCTGTCCATGTGCGTTCCGAATTTCCTCATTTTGTGGAACTGAACGTCCGTCTCTCAGTAAAGCAGTCCTATCCTTGTCCGTGATACGTACAAGAATAAGACATGTTGTAGTTTTCTGTGGACCGTGTCCGTTTTGCGGTCCACAAATTGCGAATCTCCAAAACACAATGCTGGCCATGTGCATGTGGCCATGTCCAAATGCAGCTCGGATGTGGACCCAAACCACAGTTGTGTGCATGAGGCCTTAATATGATTATTTATTTGATAATTAGTACGTTTTCTGAAAGTAGCAAAATTTTCGGCCAACCTGCTGTGCCGACTGAAGTCAGGCACTGTTGATGGGATCAGAAGGACGAGGCAATTAATGTATATGAAATGTTTCTCGTAATTAAGAGGCCCACAAATCTCTTCACTTGCATGTTCCAATTTAGTCTTTTATGAGATGATTTGGTAGTTTCCTGAATTATGTTCAGCACAAATATGAGGAATATCCATTATGTTTCTGGCAGAACATGGCTTAATGTCTGATCAGCATTTATCCTTTCTCCCTTTCTTGAAGTCTGAACCAGAAGCTGCAGCTGGAGCTTGAGAAGCTGAGAGCCGATTATGAGAAGCTGAAGAGTGAGGAACACGAGAAGAGCCACAAACTGCAGGAGCTGACGTGAGTGTCCATGGAAGGCATAACTGCTACATGTGGTTTTCACACATAGGTTTTGGCTTATTTTACTGGCTTTTTCACAGTTTTTTTATGAGATGCAGTCCAAACATGATTTTTTTTCTTTACTTCCATTGTGTTTCATGGTCCATGGCATTCTTTTGAAAATTACAGCAGATTTTTGGCTACGGTAATTTTCAGTTTGTTAGTTTTTTTTTCTCATATACATCCTTTGGTCTTTGCCCCTGCTTCAAAAAGCAAATGTCTCAATATGCGTTTTGTTTTTTGTGGTGTTTAAATTTTTATTTTTTTTATAGAGATCTATAGGTGTCATGGGGGAGTACATATTTTCCTCTTAAAAAATATATAGCTTGCAAAAAATTCCACTAATACACACGGGGGACATTTATCAAAATGGGTGCAATGAAAAACTGACTTAGTTGCCCAAAACAACCAATCAGATTCCAACTTTTATTTCTCTAAGCTCCTTTAGAAAATGAAAGGATCAATCCAATTGGCTGCTGTGGGCAACTAAGTCAGTTTTCCTTTGCACTACTTTTGATAAATCTCCCCCACTATATGTAGAAAAATGCCAAAATACACCTAAATATCACCACAAAAACACATGTAACATTAATAAAATCAATAGCTTTTTTCGGCAAAAAACAAAACAAAACGCCAACAAAAATTGTGTAAAGGAAATCTTATCGGGGTATTCCAAAATGTTAATATTGATGGCCTATCATCAGGATGGATCATAGATATCTGATTGGCAGAGGTCTGATACCCAACACCCCTGCAGATCAGCTATTCCTGAGTAGCTCTTACGCGGGAACTGCTCCTATTGAAGTGAAAAGACGGAGCTCTGTCGGGAACAGCTGATTGGTTGGGGTCCTGGGTGGCCAATCAGATATTGATTGCCTATTCAGAGAATAGGCATTCAGTATTAAAATTATGGAATATCCCTTTAACGATCAAATGTTATAGTGCATATACCTGCAATACTGAAATATTAACAGTATGTGTTTACTTATTTTATTTGAGTTGTGTGCAGGTTATTAACTCGCTTTAATTTTTTAAAATCAGATTTCTGTACGAGAAGCACGAACAGTCCAAACAGGACCTCAAAGGGCTTGAGGAGACTGTTGTAAGTAGACCTCCTATAGGCTAGCAAATTTCACTGTCCTTGCAAATCTCATTAACATATTTTACTGAACTGTTATCTGTAACAATTTTATAAGGCCCGTGAACTCCAGACCCTCCATAATCTTCGGAAGCTTTTTGTTCAAGACGTCACATCTCGAGTCAAGAAAGTAAGTAGATTACTTATTTACTGTAGCTAAGGGGCTTTATAAAAATAAAAAAAATTAATTCACAATGGGCATTTTCAGTACAAAAATGTTTAGTCTCCTGCTGCTTTAAATAGGTTGTTCCATTAGGGCCATATCTCTAGCAAACTTCTGCAATTCCCTGCACAGACAGGTGGCCGCCAGCACAGCGAGCTCCTGAGGAACCAGTTCAGAGGATAAGAGTGGTAGTGGCCCTGATGAGGTGTGATGACAGTCTTTACTTAGTGCAAAATATAACTTATTGTATGGCACTTGCAGGCACTTCTGGATATAGCTTTCCACAATATGGTACAGGCCTGGCGTTTGACTAGCCTGGAAGAGATCTTAGTGATGGGTGCCTGAGATGTTGTCCCTCACCTGCAGCAGTGAAAAGCTGTGATTTTGCTGATCACTCTGATGTTTAGGCACACTGAAGCTTCTTTGGAACCAGCATTCTTGATTCCAGCAATTTTACTGGAATGGTAGTCTCACAGGAGTTCTCATTAAGTTCCCTAAAAGTAGGAGCTCTGGCATGGGCTTCCTTTCTCCTTGCTGTATCACTGGAACTCCGCCTCTTGGCAGGAAGTAGGAACAACTGACTCCTCCCAACAGGGGAGATATTAGGTGGTTAGCCCTGTTCCTGCCAACCATACCTCATTCGCTGGAATATACAGAAAAATAATATGACATTACAATACAGATAAAACAATTGCAGATCCCCCCAGGTCTATGTCCTGCACCAGCAGACTCACATTGATCATAAAGTGATGGTATAGGAAAGCACTTCTATGATTGTGTTGAATGTTCTTCTGCTGATAGATATTAATGGAGATTATGCCACACATGCATCTCCTGTTAGACTAAGTAGACAGAAGAGAAAACAATTCAGATTCTAGAATCCCTTCTTTGTGTAAGCCACATCACATGGTGCAAATAAGGACATCTATTTCGGTACACTAGTATTCTTTCCTCATGTACTGTATCTTCTATTATGCTACCAATCTGTCTGTGTAGAGTGCTGAAATGGAACCCGAGGATAGTGGGGGGATTCATTCCCAGAAACAGAAGATTTCCTTTCTTGAGAACAACCTGGAGCAACTTACAAAGGTTCACAAACAGGTAGGTGTTTCAGCTATTGTGTACGTAAGTGAGCTGAAAACAAAGCGAAGCTGGAAATTGAAGAAAAAAAAAAGTATATTTGTTGTTCACAAACCCAACACTTCATATCATTATGTGTGTAAACTGTATTGAGGTATGACATGTATGTGCTGCCTGCATCTGCTTCATTGTGCGGCATGAAGACGTGACATTGGTGCTAATGCTTGGCCTGCCGAGGTAGAGCACTGCTTCTCAGCGCATGTTTGTATTCTGAGATCATTTAGTTTTTTCTTTGTCACAAAATGAAGTCTCCATACACCATTGAATACACCCACTATATGACCCATCATGGAACAAAGCCTTGCTGATGTCTGTTTAGGGCATTTAACCTGTTGACTGTGAAGTGTTCCTGCAAATGGACGTACAGTTAAGTCCATGGGATGGTATGGGGTCAAGATTGCAAACCCATCTGTTCCTGTAAAAAGTAGTAAATGTAAACCAAACTTACCAGGAGAAGAGTCCAGGACTCTTCTCTAGCAGCATCAAGCTCATCCTCGCTGATGAGGGTGCACCTTGCTTCATTATGCCTGCATTGAACACAGTAAAGCGAGGTGCACCTTAAAGTTTGATGTTCATTTACTATTCTTCATGGGGATGGATGGGATTGCTGTGGACAGGTTTGGAACATTAAACCCCAGGTGCATAGCTAGCTGGTGGTTTAGTGACCCCCAAACCATGTGACTTCAAGGTGGACCAGTCAGTTATTAATTAGATGGCTAGACGTAAGGAGTCAAGCGTTAACGGGGTTGTCCAGGGCGGTGGTATTCATTCTTTTATATAAAGTGACCGCCACTGATCCCTGGCCACTGCTGTTTTTAATACACGAAAATACTTTATTGTGACAATCCGCATGAGAATGTACAGACAGAAGTAGAAGACAGAAGTAAAATATAAGAATAATTGTATGACTGACTTTAACAGCAATAATAAAGGCATTAAAGGGGTTGGCCACTTTCTGGCTCCTGGTGACCAACTGCCATATTGGATCAAGGGCAAATTTTTCTAATGGGAAAGGGGTCATGTCATCTCAAGGAAGACCAGCATTTTCTCAGAAATCGATTGCCACAATCAGATTTGCAATATCTCTGAACACAGAAATTTGAACTTTGAAGTTTTGAATTTTCTGCGTTCATAACTTTTGAAAAAGAGATATTGCAAATCTGATTGTGACAATCGATTTCTGAGAAAATCCTGGTCTTATTTGATATGCTACATGACCCCCTTCCCAGGGCGCAATTTAGCAGGGGGCGCGGGCCCCGTGCGGTTTAAAAAAAAGCGTTGCCGCAAGTTGTTTTTTTTAAAGTACGGCTGCGGCGGGCCCTCCCCCGCACCGGGCGGCTGCTGCACTGCCCAGAGAGAGGGACTGACAGGAGGGAAGCGCCTCTAATGTAGCGTGGCCAAGCTCTGTTCGGTCCATGGTACAGGAGCTTTTGTTTCCTGTACCCGGCCGGACTGACAGGAAGTGCTCACTTAGTGTGCACTTCCTTTCAGTCCAGCCGGGTACAGGAAACAAATGCTCCTGTACCGCGGACCGAACAGAGCTCGGCCACGCTACACTAGAGGTGTGGGGGGGAATGGAATGAGAGTGACAAGGGGTGGGGAAGAGGAAATAATGAGAGTGACAAGGGAGTGGGGGGTGAGAGTGACAAGGGTGGGGGGGAGGAAATGATGAGAGTGACAAGGGAGTGTGGGGGAATGAGAGTGACAAGGAAGTGGGGGGGAATGAGAGTGACAAGGGAGTGGGGGGGGAATGAGAGTGACAAGGGAGTGGGGGGGGGAAATGAGAGTGACAAGGGAGTGGGGGGGGGGGGATGAGAGTGACAAGGGAGTGGGGGGGGGAAATGAGAGTGACAAGGGAGTGGGGGGGATGAGAGTGACAAGGGAGTGGAGGGGATGAGGGTGACAAGGGAGTGGGGGGGGGAATGAGAGTGACAAGGGAGTGGGGGGGGAATGAGAGTGACAAGGGAGTGGGGGGAGAAAATGATGAGAGTGACAAGGGAGTGGGGGGGGGGAATGATGAGAGTGACAAGGGAGTGGGGGGGGGGTGAGAGTGACAAGGGAGGGGGGGAGGAAATGATGAGAGTGACAAGGGAGTGTGGGGGAATGAGAGTGACAAGGCAGTGGGGGGGGGAGAATGATAAGAGTGACAAGGGAGTGGGGGGGAATGAGAGTGACAAGGGAGTGGGGGGGAAATGAGAGTGACAAGGGAGTGGGGGGGAAAATGAGAGTGACAAGGGAGGGGGGGAGGAAATGATGAGAGTGACAAGGGAGTGGCGGGGGAAATGATGAGAGTGACAAGGGAGTGGGGGGGAGGAAATGATGAGAGTGACAAGGGAGTGGGGGGGGAATGAGAGTGACAAGGGAGTGGGGGGGGAATGAGAGTGACAAGGGAGTGGGGGGGAATGAGAGTGACAAGGGAGTGGGGGGGGAATGAGAGTGACAAGGGAGTGGGGGGGGGGAATGAGAGTGACAAGGGAGTGGGGGGGGGAATGAGAGTGACAAGGGAGGGAGGGGGGAGAAGAGAGTGACAAGGGAGGGAGGGGGGAGAAGAGAGTGACAAGGGAGGGAGGGGGGAGAAGAGTGTGACAAGGGAGGGGGGGCAGAAGAGTGTGACAAGGGAGGATGGGGAGAAGAGAGTGACAAGGGAGGGGGGAGAAGAGAGTGACAAGGGAGGGAGGGGGGAGAAGAGAGTGACAAGGGAGGGGGGGAGAAGAGAGTGACAAGGGAGGGGGGGGGGGGAGAAGAGAGTGACAAGGGAGTCCCCAGAGCCAGACCAAGAGCCAGACTGCAGCCAGAGACCAGATCATCTTATTGTCCTGGTGGTAAGTAGACAATGCAATATGTTTATTATTTAATTGTTTAGTTATTAATACTACATTGGAAACTAATTTACCTCACATTAAAAGGACACTATAGTCCCAGATTCAGTACAGTTTAATGTAGTGGTACTGGTGTCTATAGCCTGTTCCTGCAGAGAAAAGACACTGTGCAGTTCTGGTGGTAAAGGAGCACTATAGTGCCAGGAAAACAAACTCATTTTCCTGGCACTATATAGTTGTTAGGAGTGGGGCACCCTCGTGTCCCCCTCCCATTGGGCTGAAGGGGTTAAAACCCCTTCAACCGCTTACCTTTCTCCAGCGCCGGCACTGGGAACTCTTCTCCCCGATCCTCCTCTCAGATGCGCATGCATTCAAAACTATGTTTCGCTTCTTCCCACTGCAATTTTCACAGTGAGAATCGCGGAAGCACCTCTAGCGGCTGTCAGGGAGGCAGCTACAAGAAGCTTGATTAACCCTAAGGGAAACATAGCAGTTCTTTTAATTTAAATGCTGAGAAAGGGGTGGAACATATGTGATCTCATGATATGGGCAGATCATCTGATAAGAGGGGGGGGGGGGGGGCAATTTTTATCTTGCCTAGGGCGGCAAAAATCCTTGTACCGGGCCTGAGCAAACCTCCCATTAAGTGGACTGAAACGTCGCACTGGTGAATAAAAGGCACTACTACTGAGTGCCATGAAATTCTTTTTATTATTTCTCTGGAGGTTACCTGATCACATCCATAGGCACACCTATCTTATTTTTCTAGCAGTGCTGCTCTTCATCTTTTTCTTCACTTACTGATATAGCCTTTATTGATATTTGTGTAGTTTGCTATATTTAATGAGCCATATTAATTTGTTGGGCAGATCTTCTTTGCTGTCCACACAGAGGTCCTGTCCATAAGATGGCTGCTGATGGAGAGTCATGTGATTAGATGCTTCACACCTTATCCATTCAAGCAAAGTGCACCTGCTGTGTATTTGAATGGCGTAGACTGAGTGATTTTCTGGTCACAGCCGTTTTATGGACGGGACCTCTATGCGGATAGCACAGACTTGGCCAACAGGGGGCATACCTCATGAAATATAGAAAATGGTACAGAATATCAGCAAAGACTATATTAGTAAGTGCCATATAGTCATTTTACAAACACATTGATCAACAGTAACCAGAAAGTGACCAACCCCTTTAAGGTTATCACAAGAAAAGGATGTATAGAGCTCTTCCTATCCCACACACGAAACATCATGGGTAATAGCAATTCCAGTTATTTCTGAAGTACAAAATACGATATGACCCATCTCAAATAATCAACTAGAACAAAAAAAAGAGAGAAACCAAGATTGTGGTCTCGACCCCTATCATCCAGCCGGGATCAATAAAGGTGTAGTTAGCTACACCCAAAGCAATGGACGCAAACATCAAATAAACCCTGCAAACACATGTCAGTTTCGACTTAAAACCAGCCGACGCTCATCAGGAGTATATGAAAAGTCATTGACATAAAAGGCACACTAAATAACCATACTACCAGGAGAATTATTCCATGGGGACCAAGTGGCAGAGAATCGAGCAGATATTTCCTGATGCAGATACACAAGTTGTTGATAGGGGAGGGAGCTGTTCACGTTGTGAAACCACTGAACGTAATTTGGTATATCATCGTTCATCCAATGATGAGAAATCAGTTTTCTGACAGGAAAAAAACATCTCCTGCATCAATTGGGCGTGAGATGAGAGCAACTGCAGTCAACCTAAAAGTCAACTCCAGTTCCAGGAGTCATGGGGACAGGAAGCCCCATAAGGTCATTAAAAAATGAGCCCAATATCCCTAATTATGTACGGACACTGCCATATCACATGATGCAAAGTGTCTGGCTCCGTTTTACACTTGGGACAAATGTATGGTCTACTGGTGCAATATTTAGCGGGCCACTGCTGTTTTAACGCCGCTTTGGTCCCTGCTGTTCTTCACTTACTGTTCCCAGCTCAACATGCCCAGAAAGGTCCACTCCCACTTTTATGAGACAGTGGCGCTTTAAGTGCAGGCATGTATAGGATGCTGATGATCAGTTAAGAGAGCGGGCACAGTTCATGCGGGCGGCACTTAAAGGGGTTAGTTTCAAATTTCCTTCATGCCAGTAAATGTTATAAACTAAAAAATTCTTGAGACATTACCACAGAATCCAATCACAGTCCTCAATGGTATATGGCATGAGATTGCTGAGGATAGTGATTAGCTGTATCGGTATGCCATATACCTCTGCGTCATCGCTGCCTTCTTCTATACAACCAGGAAGAGGACTGGAGCTGTTACACTGAGAACGTTGCTGGAGAAACAGGTGAGTATAGTTATGTTATAATATTTCATGGCATTGGGCAAATTTGGAAATAACTCGGACAACCCCTTTAAAGGGTATCTGCTCCTTAAGGACTTATGCTCATGGCCGTAGCCTTTTTTGCAGTCCACAAAACACAGATATCGGCCGCGTGCGTTCCACATTTTGGAGAACAGAACGTCCTGTCTTCTATAGAACTATCCTGTCTTTGTCCGTAAAATGGACAGGAATTGGACATACGGATGCTGACAGCACACGTTGTGCTGTCCACAATTTTGTGGCCCCATTGAAGTGAATGGATCCGCATCCGATTCGTAAAGAATTTGAATCATGCGGACAAAAACAATGGCCATGTGCATGAGCCCTAAAGGGGTATTCTGGTAATTTCAAGTTATCCCCTGTTCACAGAATAGGGGATAACTATTAGATCGGTGGAAGGTCCTGCACCGATCTTGAGAACAGAGTACCGTTACCCCACAGGGCCCTCGAAATTAATGGAGCAGACGGTCATGCATGCACACTGCTGCTTCATTCATCTCTGCGGGACTGCCGAGTGCAGTGCTTGGCTATTTACTTCAGGTCCCTTATTGATGAATGGATCAGCAGTGCACATACTTGACTTGCTGGTCTGTTCATTTCAGAGAGCCCTTAAGGGGTACAGGGCCCTCATTCTCGTGATCAGTAGGGGTCCAAGTTGCCTTCACTGATCTAATAGTTATCCTCTATCCTGTGGAAAGGGGATGACATGAAATTGCCTGAATACTCCTCTAAGGAGGAGATCCCTGTCGGTCAGCCACTTGCCTCTAATCAGGGATACTCTACGTTCATGTGGCACTGCTATGTGCCTGCTGTCCTAACTGCTCACTGGTAGAGTTGAGCGAACCTGCCTTTTGGCAGGTTCGGGGTTTAAGTGAATTACATAATGAATTCCGTTCTCACGGAATCCATCACGTAATTCAATGCCAGCATGCCGCATAATACAAGTTTATGGCCAGCCCAGAGTGTTCCGTTATGCTGGTCATACACTTGTATTATGACGGCATACAAAACGGAACGCCTCTAAAGGCATTCCATTTGGCATGCCGGCATTGAATTACATTATGGATTCCGCTATACTTATATAGCAACGATACATAGTGCCGGCCTGTATGCAGTGTGACGTGTTTAAAGGGTTTGTTCCACCTTTAAGATTTTATTTGTATGTGTGGTGTTCTGTGGTGGGATTTATTCAGCCGTATTTCTCTAGTTATTATCATTTTGGTGTTTTGTAGCTTTGTGTACTTATTTGGTTCTGATTTTAATATATAAACTTAAATCAAGCATCCAAACTTTTGGAAGCATACTTTAAAAACTGTGTTTAAAGGGGTTGGCCAAAGTAAAACAGATCTGATATTTTCCAGAATCAGCGCCACATGGGTGGTGTCTGCCAGACACAGAAAAAAGTAGATCTATATTTTCTAAGCCTGGAAACTTCTTTAGTTAGTGATGAATATATACACTGGCATGCAAAGTTTGGGCACCCCTTATGACAATTACTGTTACTGTGATCAGTTAAAGGGGTATTCCCATCTGAGACAATGGGGGCATATCACTAGGGTCACCTCTGGGACCCCCACTTACACTGAGAACTGAGCGGGGAAGGTGGTGGCCGGAGGACCCCGGGTTTTACAGGGTGTAGCCACCACCAAGCGCTCACCCCATGGTAATGAATGGGAGCGCTTTCGCGGCCACCGCTCCCATTAATTTCTATGGGGCCGACGAAAATAGCGAGCCACACCTATCAGACAATGGGGGCATATCCTAGCGATTTACCCCACTGTTTGAGTTGGGAAAACCCCTTTAAGCAAGTTAAAGATGAAATGATCTCCAAAAGGCATAAGGTTAAAGATGACACATTCCCTTTGTATTTTAAGCAAAAACATTTTTTTATTTTCATATTTTACATTTTTAAAATAACAAAAAAGGTCTGGAAGCAAATTTTAGGCACCCTGCATGGTTAGTACCTAGTAGCAACCCCTTTGGCTAGTATTACAGCTTGTAAACGCTTTTTGTAGCCAGCCAAGAGTCCTTCAATTCTTGTTTGAGGGATTTACATCCATTCTTCTTTGCAAAAGTCTTTCAGTTCTGTGAGATTCCTGGGCCGCTTGCATGCACTGCTCTTTTGTGGTTTATCCACAGATTTTCAATGATGTTCAGATCAGGGGACTGTGAGGACCATAGTAAAACCTTCAGCTTGCGCCTTTTGAGGTAGTCTACAGGGAGTGCAGAATTATTAGGCAAGTTGTATTTTTGAGGATTAATTTTATTATTGAACAACAACCATGTTCTCAATGAACCCAAAAAACTCATTAATATCAAAGCTGAATATTTTTGGAAGTAGTTTTTAGTTTGTTTTTAGTTTTAGCTATTTTAGGGGGATATCTGTGTGTGCAGGTGACTATTACTGTGCATAATTATTAGGCAACTTAACAAAAAACAAATATATACCCATTTCAATTATTTATTTTTACCAGTGAAACCAATATAACATCTCAACATTCACAAATATACATTTCTGACATTCAAAAACAAAACAAAAACAAATCAGTGACCAATATAGCCACCTTTCTTTGGAAGGACACTCAAAAGCCTGCCATCCATGGATTCTGTCAGTGTTTTGATCTGTTCACCATCAACATTGCGTGCAGCAGCAACCACAGCCTCCCAGACACTGTTCAGAGAGGTGTACTGTTTTCCCTCCTTGTAAATCTCACATTTGATGATGGACCACAGGTTCTCAATGGGGTTCAGATCAGGTGAACAAGGAGGCCATGTCATTAGATTTTCTTCTTTTATACCCTTTCTTGCCAGCCATGCTGTGGAGTACTTGGACGCGTGTGATGGAGCATTGTCCTGCATGAAAATCATGTTTTTCTTGAAGGATGCAGACTTCTTCCTGTACCACTGCTTGAAGAAGGTGTCTTCCAGAAACTGGCAGTAGGACTGGGAGTTGAGCTTGACTCCATCCTCAACCCGAAAAGGCCCCACAAGCTCATCTTTGATGATACCAGCCCAAACCAGTACTCCACCTCCACCTTGCTGGCGTCTGAGTCGGACTGGAGCTCTCTGCCCTTTACCAATCCAGCCACGGGCCCATCCATCTGGCCCATCAAGACTCACTCTCATTTCATCAGTCCATAAAACCTTAGAAAAATCAGTCTTGAGATATTTCTTGGCCCACTTTGGGTAGGTAGTTTGCTTATCTGCTTCCAAAGGTATCTGCTAGCTGGAGGGCACATAGACAGTCCAAAAGGATCTGCTATGTTGCACATGAAAATCATTACAGGACAGACACCATCAGGGGCGGATTGGCAATAGACCTGACAGGGAAATTTCCCAGTGGGCCGAGGCCCAGGGGACCACCCAAGCCTCCCTCTCTGCCACTGGCCAGGTACATAATGACCTCTAAGTGTTAATTAATGCTGTGAGAATCAAGTACTCATGTACCCAGCCAGTGACCGCACATGTCCTCCTGAATTACACTGGTGTAGCCACATCTCGCCTTCTGAGCCCCCCTTGCTGAGCCCCCTGCTCCATATCTTAATCAGAGGCAACTGGAGGAGGGGAGCAGAAAATGGCAGCTTTGGATGGCCACCACAGAGGACAGCTTTTGGGGCAATATATTGTGCTGCACTGGGGTTTATGGTATTTTGCGTTATTGTATTGCTGACCCCTTCTACTTATGTTTCCCCGCCTCCTATCAATTTAGACACTCCTACAACATGGGGCCATGTTAGTTGTTTTTTTTTTCCAGGGCTGATTTAAGTTCCCAATCCACCCCTGAACACCATATTTACACTGTTCAGTTAATTGACTGGAAAATTTCTTCAAGGCTCCTTGGCTCTCTGAGATATGTACACATGCTTTATCGTAATTCTATTTACAGTATTACACACGCTTCTTTGCATATCCGGTTTTCAGATAGTGTTTGCCATAGAACAGGTATTACAGTATGTGTTGTCAGTGCTTCGAGACCTAGACAGAGAGCAGATGTCATCATTATATTGAGAGGTCCAGTCAATGACTTTTAGGACCTTTGTTAGACCTCGTGCATATGACCGTATTTTTCATCTGTATGCTATATGCATTTTTTCTGGATAGCACAATGACCCATCCAATTCTTTAGAGCCATGCACACATCCATATTTTTCGACAAATGATAGAACATGTCCTATTTTGGTACTCATTGTGGAAAAGAATAGCCATTTCTATTGATGTGAGTGAAAAAAATGCAAAGTGCACATTGAAGGTATCTGTATTTTGCAGACCAAAATACGGACATGTAGGAAACAAAGATAAAGGACGGCTCACCTCTGATTTGTGATGGCAAGGTGCACCAAACAGATGTTGTACCCAATCATCAAAAAACAATAGTAATAAAAATAGAATGGGCACTCATATATCCGGTACACAAAGTAGGCAAAGCGACTCGGGTGATGTGATGATAATATATTAATTTATTATAGCAATATGTATGTGCCAATGAATATCAATAATATTATACCATACACTATTGATATTATAACCTGAACAGAGCAATATCCCCAATATAACCTAAATGAATAAAACTGACATAAAATACACGATATATAATAAAAAATGCACAATATGTATAACAATCCACTGTTGTAGCTAATAGAAATCCGGTGCAAATAGTTGGGCTAAATAGATTATTGCTGTTATCTAAAACAGTGGCTGGCAGCACATATATCTCCAGAGATAAATAAAGTGAATAATAATTAAATAGTGTATCCTGTGATATAAAACAATTTGGTGTATATTATACCTCTATATACAATATATAAAGATAGTGAATATAGAAAAAATGGTGTACAATCAGTGCAAAATATAAATATAGATATATAAATATATAAATAATGTGAAAGGGTCTCTAGAGAATCAACAATAATTTGCTGCGTCCTACTGATATAGTCTTTCTTTAATATTAGGAAATGTGGTCTGAATATCAACTGGATCCACACAATTCCTAGAGGTAGACTTGATTCCAGCAGATATCAGCCTAAACAGGCTTGAACGTAGTCAGCCACAACAAGCGCGGCAATATAAATGTATCCAGCAATGTTGCAAGGTAATTAAGCAGCAATACAATTTTCTCCGGCAATATTACAAAGACAGTGCAGATGTATCTGACAGTGTTGCGCCGGTTCAATTGTAGCCAGCAATATTACTCCGGTTCAGATATAGCAGTGCCGAGTCGGTTTTACTCACATGCAGTCCTGCTCCCACCGTGGCGTCCCACGTGGTATGGGTTCAGGAGGACTCGCCTTTAGGTAGCACGATCAGAGTCTGTCTTGTTATCCGCTGGTAATGCTGTGTATACCCGACTGTGAACGGGAGCGCTGTCTATCTCAGGCTGTGACCCTATCTGGGTCAGTTCTGATGATAGAAGGTCTCACTCGCTGGATTATATCCAAAGGGATCCACAGTTCGGTTAGCCGCAGTTCAGATGTCCTTTTTTGGAAAGCGCTTTCTCAATTCAGTCAATAGTAGAACACTGTAGCCGGTCTCCTGTCAGGTCCAATTGCTCCTCACCAGACGCGTTTCGAAGGCTATCTGCCTTCTTCCTCAGTGGCTCACAGGATACACTATTTAATTATTATTCACTTTATTTATCTCTGGAGATATATGTGCTGCCAGCCACTGTTTTAGATAACAGCAATAATCTATTTAGCCCAACTATTTGCACCGGATTTCTATTAGCTACAACAGTGGATTGTTATACATATTGTGCATTTTTTATTATATATCGTGTATTTTATGTCAGTTTTATTCATTTAGGTTATATTGGGGATATTGCTCTGTTCAGGTTATAATATCAATAGTGTATGGTATAATATTATTGATATTCATTGGCACATACATATTGCTATAATAAATTAATATATTATCATCACATCACCCGAGTCGCTTTGCCTACTTTGTGTACCGGATATATGAGTGCCCATTCTATTTTTATCAAAATACGGACATGGCCATGTGCATGAGGCCTAAACATAATATTCTGTAGAGTCGGGATAAAAGCCTGCAACATCTTTTCTTTTTTTCTTAATAGACTTCCTGGACTTGTTCCAGGTGCCAGCTCCATATAAACTCAATTAGGAATTGAAATGATATTGCTATATTTAGTCAGAATTCTCTGCAACGGTATCTGTCTTCATTATAAATGCATTATCACCCCGCATCCATTATTTCTATTTGTTCCACATTCTGCTTTTTTCAGTTTGCACGCTCACTCTATATAGGAATAAGCATTCTTTTTTCAATGACTCCCATTTGTATCCCCCATTCCCTCCCTGCTGCCTTCCATTTAGCTGGATGACTGGGTTTCCAAGGTACTGAAAGATATTAAAAGAGATGTTTGCCTAATTCCAGGTCCGCTGGCCTCTATAATCCCAGATTTTATGCTTACAACCATTCATCCATTTTCCCTGTCTCTAATGGAATGATTAAATCTTGATGTATTCAGCTGACATGGAGTTAGAGGAGCAGCTCTGACATGAATCATCACATGTGGTGTTAGTAAATGGGGCTTGCAGGGCTCAGCATGCCATTCCACACCCTCCACCCTCCGGTTTTGGATTATAAATGAATAATAGATTTTCCTTGTTTGCATCTCTTCAGAGCTCATGCATATGGCAATGCACACAAGAAGTGGTACAAGTTCCCTTTTGTAGAGAACCATGAGTATAATATATTTGTCAGCAGATTCTACCTATTATGTAATATGGTGAAAATAAGTTACATTGCAGGAACCATATCCTGGTTTCTGATGGCTTTGCCACACCCTTTACATAATCCATAGCCTGTGTGAACATAGCTTAACGCACCATACACAGTACAACAATGCTGCCGTATTGAAGCCTTGGTTAAAAATTCGGAATGGTTCATGTCCTACTTGGTGTCCAGCATGAACCAAAGAAGCTGCAAAATCTTTCAAATACTGTATAGAAGAAACTGCATATGAAATATATTTTATACTGCACATAAGAGCTCACGCTTATCCCTAATACGGCACCCATAGACTACCATGAGCCTCTACTGTACCTCTGTGTGCCTACAACTTTACTAATAAACTTTATATGAAACCATTACAAAAAAAAACAGAACATTCTCCATCGCATCGGAGGCCTGCAGAGGAGCCATACCGCAACACACAGACACATGTACAAAACTACGTGGATCCTGTGTATTAGTGAAGATCATAAAAAAATTAGCTACTGGGGTAATGTACATTTTATATAATGTGAACATGTAAAAGTTTTGCCATGCAATTAAAGGGGTTTTCTGGGAGTAGAATATTGAATACCCATCTTCAGGATAGGTCATCAATATCTGATCAGTGGGGGTCCAATCAAATCTTGATGACCTATCTGTAGGATAGGTCCTTAGGACAGGTCATCACTCTTCAACACCTAAAAAATCCCTAAGCAAAAATTCAAGGGTAGCATGTTATGTGAATATGTCCGCTATACTATTAGGCCAAATGGTACAAAAAACTCTGTGCCATTTTGCTAATAACGCCAAACAAAGGGGTTGTCCCATTTGTGGAAAAAAATTGTCTAAGGGGTAAAAATTTGATAATTATAAGCATTTTTGACCTGTTTATTCCCCCATGGGACCAGTGACGGCATTGTGGTCTTCTTGCTAGTCTCTGTCTACTTGGCTGTAGTGGTGATGTGCTCTTGTACGCATACGACCACTACAGCCAATCCCTGGTTTTATTGGTATACAGCATGAGACTGCTAAGGCCAGGGAATAGCTGCAGTGGTCACGTGTATATCTGTGTATGGGCAGCAAATAAAACAGAGACTGTCAGGGTTGATTGCAGTGGCGGCACTGAAACGGCAGGGCAATAGACAGGTACATAAATTTTTTAAAATATATTGTGGGGACTTGCTCTGGTAGACAGGATTAGCAGACACAGTATAGAGGCAACAACAAGTTCTTTGGATCAAACAGTTCAGTGTTTTATTCACACTTTAGACAAGTGACAAAACAAAAAGTCGCATTGCGGTGTTAATGGTAATTCACACCATGCGGCAATTCTGCCTCAAAGAGACCTTGCTGATAGCAGCACCAACCAATTTTCACGCCACACAGGTAGCAAGCCTGCATCCAGACACAAGGCTCCCAGATCCCAACACAGAGACCTCGCTTCTGAGCCCAGCTGCCTATTTAAGGACGGCCAGGTGCTGCCAAAACCCGGACCGGCATTTAAAATCCGGTCCGGTATTTGACCTCACCTGGCTGTAAATAAGCCCAGCAGCACATGCTGGGAGGAAAATACAGTACCTGTTTTCCCAGACCAAACCTCTCTCTGTGTCACAATATATTTAATATATCTAATATATAAAGCTGAGTGTATGTTTGTATGTATGTCCGCTAAAGGAATCCGCACCATTGCAGGTACATCAGGTGTCTGGGAAGGTTTTAGACCGGGTCTCAGCTCTCTAGCATGTACCGTTCCTGAGATTTTCCCAAAAAATGCATTTGTCAATAGAAGCCTGGTCACACGACCCTTATCAGCCAATAGACGCTCGCAGGCCATTAGTCTCCACATATACACAGTTTTACACCAGGTTTCCATAACAACCCAGCCATTTTTCTTCACTACTGTTGGTCAGCTTTAAAGGGACAGGGTGCTGTGGATGACAATGTTAAGGGAGCGGAGGGCTGTGGAGGTCACAGTTAGGGTCCATTCACACGTCCACAAAATGGGTACGCACCCATTCCGCAATTTTGTGGAACCCTGTGCGGACCCGTTCATTTTCAATGGGGTCACAAAAGATGCGGACAGCACACTGTGTGCTGTCCACATCCGCATTTCCGTTCCGTGGCCCCGCAAAAAAAATAACATGTCCTATTCTTTTCCGTAGACACAGACAAGAAAAGGCATTTCTATTATAGTGCTGGCCATGTGCTGTCCGCACATGGCCGGTGTCTATGTTTTGCGGATTCTCAATTTGCGGACCGCAAAACAGTTGCAGACTTGTGAATAGACCCTTAAGGGGGCAGGTAGGGTGGCCATTCAGGCCACCCTCAAAAGATGGATTTAAAAACTTCGCTCCCAGGTCCAGCAAAGCCACGCCCCCTCCCACACCGCAGTTGACGGGGATTGAAAAAATTAAGGTAAAAATCAGCTTCTGTCAGCTACAGGGGTGGGAGGGAGGGTGACTTTCTCCCTGCAGCTCACGCGCAGACAGCACAGTGCTGCTGTATGAGAGTGAGCTGTTCAAAAGGACATCCCTGTGTCCGTCCAGGTTCTGCGCCGGACGGGGGAAAGGGAGTCTGAAAGCCAGACTGTCTGGCTTAAAACCGGACCTCTGTCCACCCTAGGGGCAGGCTGCTATGGAGGTCACAGTTAAGGGGAGGGTCCGCTATGGAGGTCAGTGTCAAGGGGCAGATTGCTGTAGAGGTCACTGTTAAGGGGATGGAGTCTTGTGGAAATCACTGTTAAAGGGGTTCTCTCATCATAGACAATGGCGGCATATCGCTAAGATATGCCCCCATTGTCTTATAGGTGTAAATCCCACCGCTGGGACCCGCACCTATATAGAGAACAGAGCCCTGAAAGTGAAAGAGGGCACACTGCGCATGCGCAGCCGCCCTCCATTAATTTTCTATGGGGCCAGCGAAAATAGCCGAGCACTGGCTTGGCTATTTCCGTCAAGCCCATCGAAGTGATGGGAGCGATGTCCGGTCATGCGCGGTGCGCTCCCATTCACTTCTATGGGGAGCCAGCTTGGTGGTGGACGGACCGGAGTCTTCCAGCCACCACCTTGCGGGGCTCCGTTCCCGATATAGGTACGGGTCCCAGTGGTGAGACCCGCACCTATAACACAATGGGAGCATATCTTAGCGATATGCCCCCATTGTCTATGATGAGACAACCCCTTTAAGGAGATGGTGTACTGTGGAGGTCACTAATAAAGGGATGGCAGTTGTGGAGGTAACTGTTAAAAGGGCAGGCTGCTGTGGAGGTCACTGTTAAGGGGGTGCGATGCTGTGGAGGTCACTGTTAAGGGGCAGGATGCTCTGGAGGTCACTGTTAAAGGGACGGACGCTGTGGAGGTCTCTTTTAAGGGGGCAGGGAACGGTGGCGGTCACAGTTAAGGGGACGGTCCGCTATGGAGGTCAGTGTTAAGGGGCGGGGTGCTGTAGAGGTCACTGTTAAGTGGGCGCGGTGTTGTGGAGATCATATTTTAAGGGAACGGAGTTCTGTGGAGGTCATTGTTAAGGGGCAGATTATTGTGGAAATCACTGTTAGGCTACTTTCACACTAGCGTTCGGAGCGGATCCGTCTGATGTCTGCTCAGACGGATCCGCTCCTATAATGCAGACGTTTACATCCGTTCAGAACGGATCCGTCTGCATTATAACTTAGAAAAATTTCTAAGTGTGAAAGTAGCCTGAACGGATCAGTCCAGGCTTTACATTGAAAGTCAATGGGGGACAGATCCGTTTGAAGATTGAGCCATATAGTGTCATCTTCAAACGGATCCGTCCCCATTGACTTACATTGTAAGTCTGGACGGATCCGCTCGCCTCCGCACGGCCAGGCGGACCCCCGAACACTGCAAGCAGCGTTCAGGTGTCCGCTCGCTGAGCGGAGCGGAGGCTGAACGCTGGCAGACTGATGCATTCTCAGCGGATCCGCGTCCACTGAGAATGCATTAGGGCTGGACGGTTGCGTTTGGGGCCGCTTGTGAGCCCCTTCAAACGGAGCTCACGAGCGGACACCCGAACGCAGGTGTGAAAGTAGCCTTAATGAGACAGGGTACTGTGGAGGCACTGTTAAAGGGGAGGGCGCTGTGGATCTTACTGCTATAGTGGATACTGTCGATATCTTTTAACGATACACATAAACATTAAATAAAATATTATATACAGTAGATTTCCCCCTCAGACAACATACCATATTACTCTTTCTTGATTTTTCGGTGGTATAATGATACCACATGGAACATGGAGTAAAGTGGAAACTCAGACGGGCTTGGAACCCAGTTGCACATCAGTTATAGTTCTTATATGGTATATTTTTAACTTTGAGTTGCTATCTTATCATTACCATGAGGCATAAACCTCTCCTCACACGTTGGTTGGGAATGAGCAGAATCTTGCAGACAGCATGCACTTTACAATGGAACCATGTACAGCGAGGTTATATTACAGCAGTAGCCATGCATAAGTATCTACATTTTGTGAATAGTTTACTAGGTCATTAAAGATTCACCACTCCTGACATGCCTGTTTTATTATCTTCATGAATTCCCAATGTACTAACAATTCTGGAGCATCTATTCTTATGTCTCTTTGTTGTGCCATTCCTTTATTATTTCTACTAGAAGTTATGAATGAATTGCTAGCAGTCTGCAGTAAGGGTACAGGGGGGTGGTAACCTGTTGGCGGTGTGTGTGTACCTGCACAGTCTGAAAATGGCAGCACTGATTGAGACCTTGCAGGTACACACGCCCAACTGGTTACCTCCCCTCCGTACCCTTACTGAAGGCTAATAGCAATTAATTCATAACTTTTAGTGCAAATAATAAAGGAATGACACAACATAGAGCCATAAGAATAGATACCGAAGAATTGTTAGTACGTTTGGAATGCATGAAGCTATTAAAATAGGCATGTCAGGAGAGGTGAAAGGTCCTCTTTAAGGCAGCAGAGACACTTTTTGATGTCTCTATGCAATGTTACAATGTATCTTATTCTCATCTAACCATCAATTATAGGACTATATCAGCACTGTACTACAGTAGTTGACGGCCATGGATGTTACATCCGTAAAGTAATTTTATTATTGGTTGTTTTTGTGTCTTTTACTGATTTTATATTAGTTATATTTCTGACCAGGTTGTCGTCTTTAACTATCACAGAGATTTTGACCCTCAGGCTGGCATCATCTAAACTTACCAGCTTCTTGAAAACCTATTGTTATGCCTCCATGCTATACACAACATAAAAATCAGTGCATGTTAAATACACATACTACATCTAAAGTCACATCTTCCTGCAATCCATAATTCTGCAAAGTCAACTCATAACAGTCTATATATAATCTTTATGACTACATATGTAAGATACCATTAGGTTGGTGTCACTGGTGTTTGCTGAAAGCCAGTAGGAAAGTATAAAAATGACTTCAGCTGTTTTTGTGGCATTTTTTCTCACTTTTGGAACACCTTTTGAGTCCCTTTGGATCATTAATGAATGGCCTAAACCACAAAACTGGTGCAAAAAAAAAAGTCACAAACTTGCAGGCCTAAAAACGCATCACCAGAAGGCTAGTTTCACACTATTGTTAAAATCTTCCAGCAGGCAGTTCCGGCAGAGGAACAACCTGCCGAAGTTCATCGTATGCGACATAGCCGAATACTGCCTTTCCCTCCAGAGCCTATTGGGTTTCGGAGGGATCCAGTCTGTTTTCGAAATTAGTGCTGGGATTCGGCCAGAAAAAAAATACTGCAAGCACCAGTTTTTGTCCAGCCAAATCCCGACACTAATGCCATAAACAGAGCGGGTCCCATTACAGTCAACATGGTCTGGCGGTGCTCCAGCACTTTCTGGCTATACTGGATCCGATGAACTACGGCAGGCTTTTCCTCTGCTGGAACAGCCTGCTGGAAGATTTTAACGCAAAAACTCAGTAGCTTTATTGCTGTTTTTTTCCCCATCTCCCTCCCAGAAAGAGTTAATAAAAGTTAATCAGAAAGTTATGTGTACCCCAAAATGGCACCATTAAAAAATTACCTCTTGAGTTATAGAAGGTGATGATGAAAAAATGAACGCTTAGCCAGTATAGGCTGGTCACTAAGAGGTTAAAAAAGCAGCATTGAGAACACATGGAATTTTGATAAGGATTATCACTTTCACCTGTATGGGGGATGTTGGTCCATGAAAACAGAAAAGTAGAACATGTTCTATTTTTTAAAGTTTTTTTTTCACTGGCTGTCAAAAACTGCCCATGTGAATAACCCCATAGACTACCACTGTCCGATAGGTGCCGATCGCTCTGTGACCCTCACCTATCTCTAGAACGGGACCCCCCCAAAGTGAACGAGGGCACACGGAGCAAGCGTGGAGACCCTCCATTCACTTCAATGGGAGTGCTGAAAATAGCCAAGCGCCATAGAGGTGAATGGAGGGGGACTCTCCATTCACTTTTATGGAAGTTCCAAACATGACCTCGCTCAGCTGTTTTCGGAACACTCATAGAAGTCATTGGAGAGAACGCTGCGCATGCGCGGTGCGCTCTCCTCCTTTCTGAGGGCCCTGTTCTAGAGAAAGGAATAGGTCCCAGAGCTAGCCATATGCCACCAAAGAGCGAGATGAGCCAACCCCTTTAATATACAAGTATGCATTGATGAGCGTCAAGGAGGAAGTCTGTTCCGCTCGTTTAGGTTGGAGCTAAAAATGTGAAATGGATGGTGGAAAAACAAAATTTGTGCAGCTTGTCTGCAACTATTATGTTGACCATTTTAGAGCTGTGATTTGGATGTACACTAAAAACACAGAAGAATCACAGGCAAGTCGCTGTCGCATGTGACTTGCATTGTATCTGTGGTGGCAAAGTTGAATGCGACCTTGCGAGCAGTGTTGGATTCTCTTGCTGCCGTTGCGTTGCAGTTGAGTGTAGCATTGCAGTCCCACTGACTCATTAGGTGCATTGTCGCAGATCAACATCTTCATGTCGTGTTACACGTCACCATGTAGCCCCAGCCTAAGGGCTCATGCACATGAACGTATTTTTGGTCCGCATCCAATCTGCAATTTTTGCGGGTCGGATGCAGACCCATTCACTTCAGCAGACCCTAAAAGATGCGGACAGCACTCCATGACGTCCATTTTGTGCTGTCCGCAAATTAGGGACGACGATAGAACTGTTCTATAATGGGCCGGATGTTCCGTTCCACAAAATGCGGAACGCACACAGCCAGTATCCATGTGCATTAACCCTAAAGGTACAGTAAGATTCTCAGCTCTGAGATCGTCTGGGGCCTAGATCATTTGTGACACAGCTGGTGGGATGAAACACCTGCGTTGACTGGAGGCATGGATAGTCTCGGATATCCACAGTCACATAATACGTGATGCAGCTAGGGGACGTTATCACGAATATTATCTAGATGAAGTAGCATGAGAGGAAGGACCAAAGGGGTGAGGCTTAGACACTGAGGGGGGAGATTTATCATCTCCTCTGTGCCTGAAAAGTGACAGTAAAAAGTTGCAGACTATGCCAGTATCTTTGACTGGTATTGTTTCAGAATTGACGAGATAAGCCAGAACAATGTATGTGATATTAAAGATGACTGACATGTCTGTTTTAGTAGTTACTTGCATTCCCCATGTAATAACACATCTGGACTCTTATGTTGTGCAATTTTTCCTTTATTCCTACTAAACGTTTCTGAATGAATTGCCAGCAGTCTTCAAGAAAGGTCCAGCAGGGTGTTACCAATTGTGGGTGTGTCTATGCACAGTCTGACACTAATCAATCAGTGCTGCCAGTGTCCTACTGTTCAAGAACACACACCCAACTGGTACCACTCATCTGGACCTTCAGTGCAAACTGCTAGCAATTCATTCATAACTTGTAGTAGGAATAATGGCTGAATGTCACAGCATAGCATCATATGTAAGAATAGATGCTCCAGGATTGTTATTACATTGAAAATATACATGGTTACTGTAACGGATCTCCTAGCACCCCAACCGGGTACCTCAGTCGATAGATGCTCCTAGTGCTTTCCGAGGACTCCAAGCACTCCACTTGACACCGTAAGCACTGCAGACCCCACGAACCGCCGAAGCTTGGTTGAGGTCTCGCCGTCTCCTACCCACCCTGGACCTACGACAAGGCTCCAGGCTCCAGTGGGTGAACCTCTCCTAAATCCAGAGAGCAGGAACAGCTCTTACAAGAGCTAGTAGTTATAGCCAGGGGAGTATAGCAAATCTTCAGCGTATAGCAATCTCCAGTGTCGATCAGTTACCCAAACACCAGCCTCAACTTGGTAAAGGGTAAAAACAGGAACTCCTAGCAAGGGACACTCCCCCTGGGGCCCTTGTAAAAGACTGTTTCAGTTTATATTTTAGCCAATCACATGCATTTACAGTATTGAAACCCTTCCAGCAATTGTACACAAAATCCCCTTCCCTCTGTCTGTAACGCAATCAACAAAATACAATGAGCATTTTCTGAGACACAATTAACTAACACACTGGCATTGTCTGAGACGCAATCCACAAAATACAATTACCAAACGTAATGGGCTAACTTAATCACTACCAGACAGAAAACACACATTTTTCCCAAGACACAGAAAACACCTCAAAACCCCACACATCCCCATAATGTATACATCCATGGATAGCTCTGATCTGGGTGAACAACATATCCAAAAATCACCCAGATCCGAGCAGGGGTTCCCGAATTCCATGGAAGTCACATTTGGCCGGCCGCAAGCATGGCTTTCCTGCCCAAAACAGTTCCACAGATTTAAGCTGTACGGCCGGTCTGTCTTCTCCTTCAAAGTTAGTATGGGCCATAATCCTGGGGCAGGAGGCTGGCAAACAGCCCCCTCCAAAACACCGTGGCGAGGTTGGTTTCGCCACAGTTACTAAAAGAGACATGTCTGGAGAGGTGACAGGTCACTTTTGTGTAATAAAAGGTAGGTCTGCAGAGTCAGTAAGCTAGATTTCCATCTCTTTTTTAACAGTCCGACTCCAGCCATCCAAAACTGACTGGCTCCACAGCTTTTTGGTTATCACATTTTTTCATGAATAAGGGCCTTACATAGAAAAAACATAGCATATATTTATATGATTACAGTTTCTGATCTTTCCTATATTCATATGAAAGTCAATATGCAACAAGCCATGCTTTTAATACATTTAATATACAATATTAGTACTGCCTACTGTGTCCTTCTCCCATACCATGTAGATTGTAAGCCCTCACGGGCAGGGCCCTCTCTCCTTCTGTACCAGTCTGTAACTCATCTTGTTCATGCTTAGTGCAATTGTCTGTATTATGTATGTGCACCCCTTATCATATGTACAGCGCTATGGAATGAATGGAGCTTTAATAATAAATAATAATAATAATAATTTTTTTTATATTTTTATTTTGAAGTTGGAGTTGGTGGACTTCTACTGACTCCAGCTTCGGCTCCACCTAAAACTGCCTCCGACTCCACAGTCTAGACAAAAGTATTATAGAAGTGATACCTTTTTTGCTAACTAGGAAAATTATAATTGTCTTCCTTTAAAATCCATTATTGCAATTGATTCCCAAGTGACTGAAGCCTTAGAGTCAAATATAGATCCTCTCTGGTACTTTGTTTCTGAATATTCCGTTACCTTATATAAGTGATAGTATCATACCTGTATGAGTGAAATATTGCTTTAAATTATGTCTCAGAACCCATACCATTAAAGGGGTTTTCTGGGATGGGATAGGTCATCAATATCAGATCGACACCCGTGTGAGCGCAGCCTTCCTTTCCTTGTTTACCGTAGTTAACATTACAGTGGTGAGCAGTTATAATTACAAGCCGTCCCATTCACTTCTATGGGACAGCTCATTCCTATTCAAGTGTATACTACAGATCCGTTCCATAGAAGTGTATAGGGGCGGCTTGTAATTACACCTGCTCGCCGCTGCGATGTCGACAGCAAGCAGGTAAACAATGAAGGGAAGGCTGTGCACGCACGGCAGGCTCCTTCTCTTCAACCAGCTGATCCCCGCCGATCTGATATTGACGACCTATCCTGAGGGTAGGTCATCAATATCAAAATCCTGGAAAACCCTTTAAAAATAACTACACGAGTATATGACCAAACCGATAAAAATCCATTATATTTCTTGCTGTGATTCTCTCATGGTCATACTTCCAATCTCTAACTTTCTTCGGTGCCTTCCAGTTGGTTCGTGACAATGCAGATCTTCGTTGTGAGCTTCCTAAACTGGAAAAACGTCTTCGGGCTACGGCTGAGAGAGTTAAGGCCCTGGAGGGTGCACTGAAAGAGGCCAAGGAAGGGGCTATGAAGGACAAGAGAAGGTATCAGCAAGAGGTGGACCGCATCAAGGAGGCTGTACGCTACAAGACTACAGTGAAGCGCACACACACTGCACAGATTGGTAAGACATGGCCAGTTCTGGTTTTGTGCTATGTTCTTCCCTGTCTGTCTCGGCATATTCCTGTGGTCAGCACCGTTCATATATATGTAATGTATTCTTTATGTAGTTACCATCTTATGAGTTTTGGGAAGAGGGTCTGCAAATGATCTCTTAGCTCTGCCTCTGATGCCACCAGATGTAAGGTAGCTATCTTTACAAGTTAATGTTAAACCTATTAAAGAGGACCTTTCATCAGAATCAAGTATGTAAACTGAATATACATACATGGAGAGTGGCGCCCAGGGACCCCCCTGCACTTACTATTATCCCCGGGCGCCGCTCCGTTCTCCGGTGATAGCCTCCGGTAAAGTCATAGTTAGGCTCCACCCATTTGAGCCTGCCGGCGTCTCTTTCTCCTATGCTGTAGCGCTGGCCAATCGCAGCGCTCAGCTCTTAGCCATGCTATGAGCTGAGCGCTGCGATTGGCCAGCGCTACAGCATAGGAGAAAGAGACGCCGGCAGGCTCAAATGGGTGGAGCCTAACTATGACTTTACCGGAGGCTATCACCGTAGAACGGAGCGGCGCCCGGGGATAATAGTAAGTGCAGGGGGGTCCCTGGGCGCCGCTCTCCATGTATGTATATTCAGTTTACATACTTGATTCTGATGAAAGGTCCTCTTTAAACAGACTTCAAGACGTGACTTGGATAAAAATTATACCAGTCATTTTTTCCAAGTCATGTCTGACTGTCAAACATTGACTTATAGGATAGCTGTCTTGCATCTGGTGGCATTAAAGACTGAGCCTGCTAAGAGCTAATTTGCAGACCCTCTTCCCAGAATTCCATAGAAGAGTTGCTTGGCCTATAAGACTCCTCACGTCGTTTTGGCACTCTCCATAAGGAGATATGGTATGCCCCCGATTCCTGAGGTTTAGCACATACTTTATTCATTATTAATCTGTATAAAAGCAATCTTCCTAATTGTGTTTTTTTGTTGTTTTTTTGCAGCCAAGCCAATTAGGCCTGGACACTACCCTGCCTCCTCCCCTACTAATTCCTATGGAGTCCGCAATTCTGACTCATTAAGTTACACTAATAACATCTTTCAGCAATACCAAAATATGTATATGCATTCATCCAGCCCCACCAATGACACATTGTAAGTATCGTAACTATAATTGTGTCTATGAAACTAAACAGCAATCGGTTCTGCTTCGAACATATAATTCATGCATTGAAATTTTGAAGAGGGAATCCACCTAGAATTTATGCTTTGACATACCACTTCACGGAGCACCAGGGGCATAGCTATAGGGGGTGCAGAGGAAGCAGGCGCTACCGTACCCAGTAGACTGAGGGGGCCCAAAGACCCTTGTGTCACATAAGAAGACACCGGTATTATAGAAAGTTCATGCTGGTCAAGTTACACTTCTGGCTGGAGGGAAGGGGTTAAGTTAAGAATTTGCCGGGGGGGAGGGGGTGCTCCTTTAATTTTTGACTCAGGCAGCACGAAGGCAATGTGCTTCCCTGCCCCTGGCCACAAAGCACTGAGGGAAGGGGGGGGGGCCAGCTGAACTCTTACACTAGGGCCCATGAGCCTTTAGCTACGCCCCTGCGGAGTGCCCAAAGTAGAACATCTCTGATACAAGATCCTGAGCAAGGATTTGGGTGGCCCCTCGATTTTCGTGAACTTCATTGGCCGGCACATATCTGACATGTCTGAAGATTAATTTTGGGTGGATTTCTTCTTTCACAATTAGTGGTTTGTGGGGAAAGGCCAGCATACTATATTTCCCAATATATAAATATTTCTCCATTTGGATTCTTCATGTAGTTGGCGGATTAGGATAGAGATTTGAGCCATATCTTGCAGCCTTAGGCTATGCTCACACTTCAGATTAGCCTCTGGCATGCATTTTCCTGGCAGAGGCTTTACCTTCGGCTTTAGATTTTAACATGTAGTAGTTGGAATGCTAAAAACACAAAGGAAATCCCTGTAGAATACAATAACAAAGTTATGCTGTAGTACCATAAAACATGCCAAACATAGATAAATAATGAAACCATACCGTAGTACAAAATTTCCTATGCCGACCATGTGAAAAATTTGATAAGTACATCCAGAGAACTTGCTGATACAACACATGCATACTATAAACTCCCTGAAGTAACAGTGTACGGCAGGGAAGCTGCTGAAATAAAGAAGATGGCGAAACCAGTCATGTCGTCTGGGCATCGTCTGTAGAGAGGATATCAGGGAGAACAGGGACACCAGGTCCCAGAAGGTGGCCAGAGCATAAGGAGATAAGAGAGGCCAAGCTCCCCCAGGAAGCCAGAGAGCGCTCTGCTCTACAAAGAGGTAGCCAAGCCCAGGACACCAGGCCCCGACTGGTGGCAAGTGCGTGCCTTACTGACTCAGAACAGAGCAGCGCCCTGTGTACAGAGTATACAATAGGAAACTCATCACATAGGTAATAAATGGCACCAAAGGGAAACTGTTTACAAAAAGGAGCATAAGAGGAACATGCAACATGTTAGATACAAGAAACAATAACGGTTAGGTCCATATAATGATGAAAACTATCCATCAAATAATCAATAATGACAAAAGGTTAGTAAATGAGATTAACCCAGGAGGGACTGTCACTTACTCTATCAGTAGTCTTAGCAAGTCTAAAAATTAATCAAAATAGATCCATCAAAAAGGCAAAATGTGGACATCAAAAACAGTAAGGACAAGAAAATCGTAAGTACACATGAAACTCTCAGTTTAGACCGTCAGGGGCTGACTTCATCCAATTGATAGTTTTAAACTATATATTTATTTTTCTCTCTTTCTAAGGAATTAAATGGCATCTGTCAGCAGATTTGTACCTATGACAATGGCTGACCTGTTGCAGCTGAAGGCATCTGTGCTGGTCCCATGTTCGTATGTGCCCGCACTGCTGAGAAAAATTATGTTTTAATATATGCAAATGAGCCTCTAGGACAAGGATGCCCAACCTGCGGCAGCTATTGCAAAGCTACAGCTATCAGTCTACAGCAGGGCATGGCGGGAGTTGTAGTTTTACGACAGTTGGAGGGCCGCAGGTTGGGCATCCCTTTTCTAGGAGCAATGGGGTCGTTGCCATTACTCCTAGAGGTTCCACTCTCTCTGCAAATGCACTTTGATTGACAGGGCCAGGTGTGATGACGTTTTCACTACCTGACCTTATCAATCAAAGTGGAGAGGTATCAGGAGTTGCAGAGAGAGCTGAGCCTCTAGGAGTAAGGGCAACACTCCTTTGCTCCTAGAAGCTCATTTGCATATATTAAAACATGATTTTTCTCAGCAATGTGGGCACATATGAATATGGGACCAACACAGATTTCTTCAGCTACCAAGTGCACATGTAACAGGTCAGCCAGTTTCATAGCTACAAATCTGCTGCCCTTTAAGATTTTGTTGTTGTTCCTAAAATGTTTATATATTTATAGCAGGATTTTATTCCGCATCTTTCGTTATCTTATTTAGCAGCATATTAAGTAGAGCGCGGTGACTACATACTGCTTTAACACTGCTGACTTTATTTTTCACTAGTTTCACCAACCCATGTTCCACTGCAAGAAGCAGTTCTTCTACTAGCAGCTTGCTTCCCTACCAGAAGATGAATGTGGACAATGGTAAGACAACTCCGTAGCAGGACAGAACAATATTAGACTGGGTTCACACCACGCTTAGCCTAGCCCTCTGCTGGGCTTTTCGTTGGGGGTTTAGGTTTGTATACCCGAAAAATGTTATTTAGACGTATACTGCGAAGGACCCTTTCACTTTATTGAGGCAAATAGAGTCTAAAGGATTAAACTTTGGACTCCATTTGACCTTCTTTCTGTTTATTTCTGCCAGACAGAAATGTATTGGGTGTATAGTGGTGCTCTTCATTTTAAAGACGGCCATACACATTGGTTGATGGTTGAACATCAGTCGAACAATCATCTGGTGAAGGTTTGTTTCATACACGGCCATACACATTTTAGTCCATATTGACTGTTGCAGTTGTTACAACTTCCCATAAATGTTAAATGAATGCAGGCAATCGACAAAAGATCTTTCTGGGAACCTTCTTTCAAAGAAAGATATTTTGTCCAACTATTGGACTAAAATAGTAAATGCAGTTGACTTGTTCTCAGACCATAATGGTCTATTATTGGCCGGCTGAGTGATCTTTTGTTGACCTGGCAAACGTTAGTTTTCGTTGATATCACCCATTTTGATCAACTTTAGACTAATAACTATGGGTGCGTTTAGAGTCTATTCACACTGTGTTCACAATGTACATCAAGAGGAATTCCAGACAGACACACTGTGCCATTGCATAGGTATGAAACCCATAGGTTCCCAACAGCTCAGTATACCTTTTTTTACCAATATACTGCTTCTGCCACTGTCCTTTAGCAAAACAGGTACAGTATGTATTACCATACTACTAGGGTATGTCTCAAGCTGCTAGAAACCTACAAGCTGATGTTTTGATCTGATCACAAAACTTCTAGATGAGTTCTAGTATTTTTAAAGGGGTTCTCAACTAAGCTGTGGAAGGGAGTTTCTGCAGCGCTTACCATTCTATCACTCCTCTGATTCCACAATATCGGATGTGACCGCCAGACTGGCTGCAGGCTTTTCCGCTCAGTTCTCAGCCGAATGTGCTCCACAGGGGCGTAGCTATAGTGGAGGCATGGTAAGCAGCTGCTACGGGGCCCAAACTGAGAAGAGGCCCTCCCAGGAAGAGGACTAAAAGATTTTATTGTCACGGCCCCCTCAACAGTATTATACAATTACATTATATACAGTGACATTATATACAGTATATACGTGTAGGAAACGGACAGAGTGACCGCCTAGCCTGGTCTGAGAGAGCAATCTTGACTAGCCACAGGAGTGGGGGGTTGCATGGGAAAGCTGTGAAGAAGTTTCTGGGGGGGGGGGGGGGGGGTCCCAGTCAGTTCTAGTTACGCCACTGGTGTTACTGTTTCTTCCTGTTCAGCTATATGTACATTAAACAGCTGAACAGGACGAACCAGGGACTCATCCGGTCAAAACCTTGGCGAAAGAGCCCACAGCCAGTCGAGCGGTCATGTGATCACAGCGGAGATTGCAGAATTGGCAGAGCGACAAAATGATAAGTACTGCGTAAAGTCTCTTCTTCCCACAAATAATAGCTGAAGCCCAAATTTTGTTAAAGCCTCAGAAAACCCCTTTAACATGCCAGAAAGGCATGCTAGATACTTTTATAGCTTCTACAGCAGGGAAAAGGTATAGGATTGTGGAGGTTATTACTGCTCAGCCCTAGAATGATTGCTATAAGGCTTGTAAAATAATAAACCACAAGATAATGTGTATGATAGTGCGTGTTCCTGCTAATGTGCCGTATTCTCTAGTATTTACTAACACGCTGCTTAATGCAACACGACATGCTGCTTTAGGCTACATGAACACGACAGTAAAAAAACAAAAAAAAATAATGTTGTTAAAAATTGACACGTTTTCAGTTGTTCATGGACATTTTTTGCATCCATTATCTGGCCATGTATCCGTTTTTAATTTTAAGCATATTTTTATTGAAAGCACTTATATATGACATTACATCACGAAACCGCAAATCCAAAGTGCCATTACAGTGTCAAGTTAGCATATAAAATATGCACATAAACAAATGTATACAAAGTGGGAGAGGGGAGGGGGGGAGGTATAGTAAGGTGGGGGTAATCCCAAGTTGCAGAGAAGACTTCTCTAAATCTAAAACACAATCACATCAAGAAGGAAAACCACGAAACTCATGCCATGATCTCCATATCTTTGTGAATTTGGCTGTATATCTGGTCTCCCATCCTACAATCTGTTCCAACCTGTAGATGTCGTCATATTTTGCTAGCCAATTGGCCAATGGGGGGGGTAAAATCTTTCTGCCAGTGTGAAGCAAATAAGGATTCGACCGACTGCCAGAAGCTGTGTTAACATAATTTTAGTATGGACTGGGCATTTGATTTGATCAGTTAAACTTAATAGGCTCAATTGTGGTGAAAGGGTGATTGTGACCTCCCAGACACGGGAGAGGACCTGACACACCTCGTTCCAGAAGGGGTGGATAACTCAACAGCTCCACCAAATATGTATATAGGAGCCTATCTCTGTCTCACATCTCCAACACAACTGACTGACCTCTGGGTACATCTTGTGTAGAGTCTCAGGGGTGTAATACCAGCGAGTAAGGACTTTATAATAATTCTCTTGCAATCTGACAAATGTTGAGATTCTGGGGGTCAAAGTGAGACAACGCTGGAGGGCTTTCTGTTTGGGTGATATTTGTAGATCATCTTCCCATTTTTTAACATAGTCAAAGGTTGCCGGCCTGGCCTGGGAAACCAAACAAGTGTATAGGTTCGTAATTTTCTTAGTGGGTTCTCGGGTCAAACTTGGTAGGGTGGTTACATGAGATAGGGAGGAAATTATTGAGGTAATATTTGATGTGTAAACAATGGAACATAGTTAAAAAGGATATATGTCATGAGATTCCCAATTCCCTCTCAGACCTACCTGGGGATCTGCTAAGTCAATCAATGGAATAGTGTTTGGTTTTTTTTTTTGTTTTTTACTTATGTCTGTTAGGGTGGGCTTGAAATGGGGAGATGAATCCCAAAGCACATCTCTAATCTGTATTAAGGGAGAGAGGGGGGAAGACAGTAGCAATGGGCCTAGGCTAGATTTCCAGAACTTGATCGTATTCCGTGTGATAGGGTTTGAGATATCTATCTGTACATTTTTACAGTCTAAGAGAAGTAGAGTCCTTAAAGGAACCAGAGAAAAGGTGCATTCAGCTTGGATATCTAAGCGTTCCTTTTGTGGCCTAAGCCATTCCATACAGCGCATACCTTGTACAGCCTTGTAGTACATAAAAAAGTCTGGCATCCCCATGCCGCCTTGTCTTGTCGGTTGGGTAGTATAAGAATATTTAAGTCTAGGTCTCTTTTTACCCCAAAGAAAGACTGATAGAATTGACCTTAGTTGTGTAATGAATGAGTGTGGGAGGGGGATAGAAAGGGTTTGAAAATGATAGAGCACTTTGGGTGAAATTACAGGTTCTTCAATTATAAAAAAAAATAATACTTGCCTCAACCATTACACACCGAAACACTTGCTCCTCACTTTACATCATGTCATCACACTGGATGTGCAAGTTCTGCTGCCTCAAGTGACAATGATTGTTCTAGTGCGTGCAAGTGGATGAGGTATTCTTTTTTTATTTTTACCCTGGAAAGGAACTTTTTCACACTGTACCTGTTTTTAATGACCTTTAGATGGGTGCATTTATATCTATACAGTCAATAAAAACCGTCCCATTGATTTCACTGGAGTGAAAACAGCAAAAATAGGACGTCCTGTTTTTTGACGAGTGCTATTCACTGGCCATTAAAAAATCGCCCATAGACTTTAATTTGTTCTAAGAGATTTTCACTGTTGTGTGCATGTAGCGTTCTACTGTATTATACTATGGCATGTAGCAGTGAAGTGTCTACAGTTCATAGATAAATGGTGTCATATTAAGCGAATGTTTAACAAACTGCTCTTTTCGCCCATTGTGCTGACAACAGGCAATACTACAGACATCAATGATAACCGGTGAGTCAGGGGAATACGTCTGTTGTAGGAGGGACTCTTTTCACTATTCTGCATGACCTGTATGCGCTAGATGTGGGTGTCACTGGGCTAGAAACTGTTGATGTGGACTAGCAAATGGAGTTTTCAAGGCTTCCAATATTAATGACCTATCATCAGCATAGATAATTATTCACTAAGGCTGCATTCACATCACCGTTTAGCATTATTTGTTTTTCTGATCCGTCAGAAGGAGAGAGAGAGAGAGAAAAAAAAACAGGATCCTGTAAAATAAGGGATCCTGTTGCATCAGTTGTCGTCGATCTAAGCCATTTCCGTCTGAGATCTGTTTTCTAGATGGGGAAAAACAGTCCTGCATGCAGTACTTTTTTCCTGTCTATATAAAAACGGATCTCAGAAGAAAATGGTTCAAACGGATGACAACTGATGCAACAGGATACTTTTTTTTTGTTTTTTTACAGGATCCTGTTTTTTTTTTATTTCCTAAAGGCCGACCTGTGTTTTTTGGCTCTAAATGCATGCCAGGTTCCTGGGGCATAAACCTCTGTGTGAACTAGCCCTTATATGGGTAATTGTTTTTTATTGTATCTTTTTTCAGAAGTGATTTGCCATGCGGCTGTGAGGCGGATGAACAGTCACAGTTATTTCCCCTTCACCAGGAGACTGCAGCCAGCTAATAACAGGGTTCACTAGATAGGTCTTTTCACCTGCACTTCCAGGTAAGTCAGCGGTATTAAAGGGGAATTACGATCTTACACATTTATGGCATGTCCACAGGAAACGCAGTAAATGCCTGATAGGATCAGGTCCCTCCTCTGTAACCTCTGTCTATTGGCAGTCGGTCCTGTAATCCCTATTCATCCATTCAGCACAAGATGAATTTTTTTACTGAAATCACTAGAGAGGTAGCAACGATTTCATGCACCTCTCTCCATTGAAGTCTGTTGGAATTAAAGGAAACCTATCAGGTTGAACATGGTGTCTGATCTGCAGGCAGCATGTTATAGAGCAGGAGGAGCTGAGCAAATTGATATATAGTTTTGTGGGAAAATATTCTGTATAACCTGTACTTCATTCATTTAAATTCCTGCTCATTCTGGGCTTTGAAGTCCAGGGGGCGGTCCTATCAGTGATTGACAGCCTTCCCTCTGTGACTGTGTATAGAGATAGCTGTCAATCACTGATAGAACCGCCTTCTTGACTTCAAAGCCCAGAATGAGCAGAGATATAAATAAATAAATTGCAAGTTACTAAATCTTTCCCCACAACACTATACAGTGGATATAAAAAGTCTACACGCCCCTGTTAATATGTCAGGTTTCTGTGCTGTAAACAAATGAGACAAAGATAAATCATTTCAGTACTTTTTCCACCTCTAATGTGACCTATAAACTGTACAACTCAATTGAAAAACAAACTGCAATCTTTTAGGTGGAGGGAAGAAAACAAAAAAAATTAAATTAGGTGGTTGCATAAGTATGCACACCCTCTTATAACTGGGGATGTAGCTGTGTTCAGAATTAATCAATCACATTCAAAATCATGTTAAATTGGAGTCCGCATACACCTGCCATCATTTAAAGTGCCTCTGATTAACCCCAAATAAAGTTCAGCTGCTCTAGTTGGCCTTTCCTGAAATTTTCTTAGTTGCATTCCACAGCAAAAGCCATGGTCCACAGAGAGCTTCCAAAGCATCAGAGGGATCTCATTGTTAAAAGGTATCAGTCAGGAGAAGGGTACAAAAGAATTTCCAAGGCATTAGATATACCATGGAACACAGTGAAGACAGTCATCATCAAGTGGAGAAAATATGGCACAACAGTGACATTACCAAGAACTGGACGTCCCTCCAAAATTGATGAAAAGACGAGAAGAAAACTGGTCTGGGAGGCTACCAAGAGGCCTACAGCAACATTAAAGGAGCTGCAGGAATATCTAGCAAGTACTGGCTGTGTGATACATGTGACAACAATCTCACGTATTCTTCATATGTCTGGGCTATGGGGTAGAGTGGCAAGACGAAAGCCTTTTCTTACGAAGAAAAACATCCAAGCCAGGCTACATTTTTCAAAAACACATCTGAAGTCTCCCAAAAGCATGTGGGAACAGGTGTTATGGTCTGATGAAACCAAGGTTGAACTTTTTGGCCATAGTTCCAAAAGATATGTTTGGTGCAAAAACAACACTGCAGATCACCAAAAGAACACCCATACCCACAGTGAAGCATGGTGGTGGCAGCATCATGCTATGGGGCTGTTTTTCTTCAGCTGGAACTGGGGCCTTAGTTAAGCTAGAGGGAATTATGAACCGTTCCAAATACCAGTTACTATTGGCACAAAACCTTCAGGCTTCTGCTAGAAAGCTGAACATGAAGAGGAACTTTAATTTTCAGCATGACAACGACCCAAAGCATACATCCAAATCAACAAAGGAATGGCTTCACCAGAAGAAGATTAAAGTTTTGGAATGGCCCAGACCTGAATCCAATTGAAAATCTGTGGGGTGATCTGAAGAGGGCTGTGCACAGGAGATGCCCTCGCAATCTGACAGATTTGGAGTGTTTTTGCAAAGAAGAGTGGGAAAATCTTGCCAAGTCAAAATGTGCCATGCTGATAGACTCATACCCAAAAAGACTGAGTGCTGTAATAAAATCAAAAGGTGCTTCGACAAAGTATTAGTTTAAGGGTGTGCACACTTATGCAACCATATTAATTTTTTTTTATATTTTTTCTTCCCTCTACCTAAAAGATTTCAGTTTGTTTTTCATTTTAGTGGTACAGTTTATAGGTCACATTAAAGGTGGAAAAATTCTGAAATGATTTATCTTTGTCTCATTTCTTTACATTTTAACAGGGGTGTGTAGACTTTTTATATCCACTGTATATCAATCTGCTCAGCTCCTCCTGAATTATATCATGCCGCCTTCAGCTCAGACACCAGGTTCCCTTTAAGGAAAGTGGCAAACACTAATTTTTCCTTTATTTCAGTGGGAAAAGTGGTCACATTAAATGTGCAAATGGGAGTCACGTGACATGCCTATCCTTCTGATCGTTGGAGGTCTTAGAGGTGTGGTGAGATCCACACATCTTGTGAATGTGCCTTACATGTATAAGATAGGTAGACGTGTATACGTAAATGTCCAACTTTAAATAAGAAGCAAAGATTATTTACAAAATTTTCAGCAATTTCATGTAGGATCCTTCTTTGGTGCTTTGCATTGGTCTGCAGACGTTAGCTCAGACACATAGCAGTCAGAAGTAGGTATGTAGGAGTAAAACAAGCACAGCGCAGTTTCCGCCCAGTAATGCGCCGTGTTTTTTTTCACCTCTAATGCACTAATCTATTGATCTCTCTCTGCTTTGTCTTCCTTCTTTTCCACTTCCAGTCTCCAAAGGAACTGAAGCTTATTCCCAGCATGCTGCAAGTTAGCTTCCTGTGGCCTCTGCTGCCAACCATTATCTCCCCTGTATGACTCTAGCTCAATGTCTTTCTACTGTGCTCTGTTAACGTACTGTATACTAACAGCTGCTAATGTTTACTCTACACCTTTGCAATGCACTCAATGATGTACCCACTTGTGTTTTCAACTCAGTCCTCTAAATGAACTTAATGTATACCTGTCAAATCACACACCGTGTTATTTACCTGGGGTTAGTAATGTATCCAAAGGAATGGAATAAAATGTGACAATTAAAATGTATGTATAGTTGTCTTTTCAGTGCTATGGCCTCGACAGCATGCTGGGTGAGAAACATGGGTAAAGGGAAATTTTCATGAAAAACATCATGAGGTATGAACTGTAGAAATCACAGTTTGCAAGCCTTCTGCGTCAAATCTCCAGTATTTCAGCTGATGCCGATATTGACCTCAGGGGAAGTTTTAGAGCAGCAAACACAGCAGCATTGTATTACGTGGTCGAGTACTCAGCAGAGTATAAGTCAAGAATAAGGCTTGCCATATTAGGTAGCTGTCAGCTTGACCGAGCATGCATGTAATAGGGAGCAGGGAATAAGCCACTGCAAGACCCCTCTGGCAGCAGCTTATCTCTCTTGAGAACAGAAGGATCGGGCATGTTGAAATCCAGATGCCTGATCTTTTTTCCCACCGTCATCTGCTGTCGAGTTGCTGGAAGCTATGAGGCCCCATACACATTAGCTGGTGCTGTAAATCTGCAAGTTTGGCCGACATACAGTACAGACCAAAAGTTTGGACACACCTTCTCATTCAAAGAGTTTTCTTTATTTTCATGACTATGAAAATTGTAGATTCACACTGAAGGCATCAAAACTATGAATTAACACATGTGGAATTATATACATAACAAACAAGTGTGAAACAACTGAAAATATGTCATATTCTAGGTTCTTCAAAGTAGCCACCTTTTGCTTTGATTACTGCTTTGCACACTCTTGGCATTCTCTTGATGAGCTTCAAGAGGTAGTCCCCTGAAATGGTTTTCACTTCACAGGTGTGCCCTGTCAGGTTTAATAAGTGGGATTTATTGCCTTATAAATGGGGTTGGGACCATCAGTTGCGTTGAGGAGAAGTCAGGTGGATACACAGCTGATAGTCCTACTGAATAGACTGTTAGAATTGGTATTATGGCAAGAAAAAAGCAGCTGAGTAAATAAAAACGAGTGGCCATCATTACTTTAAGAAATGAAGGTCAGTCAGTCAGCTGAAAAATTGGTAAAACTTTGAAAGTAACGGCTATTTTACCATGAAGGAGAGTGATGGGGTGCTGCGCCAGATGACCTGGCCTCCACAGTCACCGGACCTGAACCCAATCGAGATGGTTTGGGGTGAGCTGGACCACAGAGTGAAGGCAAAAGGGCCAACAAGTGCTAAGCATCTCTGGGAACTCCTTCAAGACTGTTGGAAGACCATTTCAGGGGACTACCTCTTGAAGCTCATCAAGAGAATGCCAAGAGTGTGCAAAGCAGTAATCAAAGCAAAAGGTGGCTACTTTGAAGAACCTAGAATATGACATATTTTCAGTTGTTTCACACTTGTTTGTTATGTATATAATTCCACATGTGTAAATTCATAGTTTTGATGCCTTCATAGTCATGAAAATAAAGAAAACTCTTTGAATGAGAAGGTGTGTCCAAACTTTTGGTCTGTACTGTATATCTAATGTGTATGGGCACCAGAAAACTGTTAAAGGGGTTATCTCATGATTAATATAAAAAATAAAAATCAGACATCATATAGTACATGACAATCTCTTTCTAACAAAGCTAGAACCAGCCCTGTACCTCACATGGATCCAGAGTCTTCCTGTTCATTGCTCCAATTACTCTATTAGATGTATATCAAGCTGGCAGCTCAGGAGGGTATGTCCTTTCTGTTGAAGCTCAAGGGGAGTGTCCTTTCTGCTGCAGCTCTCTCCCTATAAAGGATAAAACTGAGTATGTCCGTCCATTTCAGTGAGCCGGACAAAGAAATCAGAAAAACAAAAACAGCAGGTGGTGCTATACAGATACATTTTGTTGAATAACTGAGTGGCTGTATTAAAGGGGTTGTCCAAGTTATTTTTATTGATGGCCTATCCTCAGGATAGGTCAACTCATCAATATCAGATCTGCGGGAGTCCGACACCCAATCTGATATTGATGACCTATCCTGAGGATAGGTCATCAATAAAAAAAATATATATTTGATATATATTTTAAATATTTAATTAAATGCATTTACAAAAGTACTACAGGGTGGGCCATTTATATGGATACACCTTAATAAAATGGGAATGGTTGGTGATATTAACTTCCTGTTTGTGGCACATTAGTATATGTGAGGGGGGGAAACTTTTCAAGATGGGTGGTGACCATGGCGGCCATTTTGAAGTCGGCCATGTTGAATCCAACTTTAGTTTTTTCAATAGGAAGAGGGTCATGTGACACATCAAACTTATTGGGAATTTCACACGAAAAACAATGGTGTGCTTGGTTGTAACGTAACTTTATTCTTTCATGAGTTATTTACAAGTTTCTCTTTGTTTACAGCCATTGACATGTCGCCGAGGTTAACACGTGAGGAGCGGATAGAAATTGTGTTGATGTCTGGTGAACGCAGTAACCGGGTCATTGCAGCAGATTTCAATGCAAGACACCCTACGAGACCACCCATCTCCCATGCTACAGTTAGCAAACTCCTTGCTAAGTTTCGTGAAACTGGTTCAGTGTTGGATTTGCCAAAATGTGAACGCATGAAATCTGTCTCTAATGAAGAAACATCAGTGGCTGTCCTAGCTTCATTCAGCAAGAGCCCACAGCGTAGCACTCGCCGCATGTCACTGGAGAACATCCCTTCGGCAGATATTAGCTACTCACAAATGGCACCCTTACAAACTCCAGCTACTGCAGCATCTCAACGAGGATGACCCAGATCGGCGCACTGAATTTGCAGAATGGGCAAAACAAAAATTGCAACAGGACCCCCAGTTTACGCAGAAGATTTTGTTCAGTGATGAGGCAAACTTTTATGTGAATGGTGAATTTAACAAACAAAACCACCGCTATTGGTCTGACACTAACCCACATTGGATAGATCCCTCCAAGACTGTTGGAACAAAAAAATTGATGGTATGGTGTGGTATATGGGGTAAAAAGATAGTGGGGCCATTCTTCATCAATGGAAACCTCAAGGCCACTGGATATGCGAAATTGCTACATGATGATGTGTTTCCCTCTTTATGCACTGAAGCTGGCACGTTCCCTGAGTTTTTCCAGCAAGATGGTGCACCACCACATTATGGGTGTCAGGTCCGAGCATTCCTAGATGAACAGTTTCCTGGAAAGTGGATTGGTCATCGTGGGCCAGTTGAATGGCCCCCAAGGTCTCCTGATCTGACCCCCTTAGACTTTTATCTTTGGGGTCATCTGAAGGCAATTGTCTATGCTGTGAAGATACGAGATGTGCAGCACCTGAAAGTACGGATACTGGAAGCCTGTGCTAGCATTTCTCCTGCGGTGTTGCTATCAGTGTGTGAAGAGTGGGAGAAGAGGGTTGCATTGACAATCCAACACAATGGGCAGCACATTGAACACATTTTATAAGTGGTCAGAAACTTGTAAATAACTCATGAAAGAATAAAGTTACGTTAAAACCAAGCACACCATTGTTTTTCTTGTGAAATTCCCAATAAGTTTGATGTGTCACATGACCCTCTTCCTATTGGAAAAACAAAAGTTGGATTCAAAATGTCCGACTTCAAAATAGCCGCCATGGTCACCACCCATCTTGAAAAGTTTCCCCCCTCACATATACTAATGTGCCACAAATAGGAAGTTAATATCACCAACCATTCCCATTTTATTAAGGTGTATCCATATAAATGGTCCACCCTGTAGATCCAGGTGCTGGTCTGAAAATTGTAGAATATTTTTGGTGGGACAACCCCTTTAAACACACATCAATATGTAATAGCTATGCTATTCTGTTTCAGTCCCAAATTATTTCTATGTTCCTTAGAATAAAAAATAACCTTTATTATATTTCCTTAAAATAAACAGAGTGAATTAAAGGGCTTCTGTCACCCCACAAAAGTCATTATTTTTTTTTTTGGATAGTTACATTCCTTATAGCGCGATATAGGAGAATATAATCTTGTCACTTACTTTCATGCGGCCGTTTCTTTAGAAAACGAAGTTTTATAATATGTAAATCCGGTCTCTACCAGCAAGTAGGGCGTCTACTTGCTGGTAGCCGCAGCAGAAAACCGCCCCCTCCTCTTGTTGATTGACAGGGCCAGCCGTGATCTCCTCCTCCGGCCGGCCCTGTCAGTATTTAAAAAATCGCGCGCCTCTGTTCATTCGGCGCAGGCGCTCTGAGATGAGGAGGCTAGTCTCCTCAGAACTCCCTCAGTGCGCCTGCGCCGATGACGTCTTCTCTTTCGGTGATGTCATCGGCGCAGGCGCACTGAGGGAGTTCTGAGGAGACGAGCCTCCTCATCTCAGAGCGCCTGCGCCGAATGAACAGAGGCGCGCGATTTTTGAAATACTGACAGGGCCGGCCGGAGGAGGAGATCACGGCTGGCCCTGTCAATCAACACGGCGAGGGGGCGGTTTTTTGCTGCGGCTACCAGCAAGTAGACGCCCTACTTGCTGGTAGAGCCCGGATTTACATATTACAAAACTTCGTTTTCTAAAGAAGCGGCCGCATGAAAGTAAGTCACAAGATTATATTCTCCTATATCGCGCTATAAGGAATGTAACTATCAAAAAAAAAAAAAAAGACTTTTGTGGGGTGACAGAAGCCCTTTAATATCTCTTGTTTGGCGTATTTCATATTCATCTGTGTTATATTCTCAAAAAGCCTCTGGTAATATTAGAAGACCAAAAAACTACTAGTGTTTTTTTCTTTTTTTCACATCTTTTCAATGTATTGGTGGTACTGATAGCTGGGTACAGGATTTTATAATAATGACGGTGGTTGTTTTAACTCACACACACCACTGCTACATAATATCAAGTATCAATGGCTGCTGTATGCTGAGAGTTAGGTTACTTTCACACTCACGTTTTGGGCGGATCCGTCATGGATCTGCAAAAACGGATCCGTTACAATAATACAACCACATGCATCTGTCATGAACAGATCCGTTTGTATTATCTGTAACTTAGTCAAGACGGATCCGTCATGAACTCCATTGAAAGTCAATGGGAGACGGATCCTCTTTCTATTGTGTCAGAGAAAACGGATCCGTCCCCATTGACTTCACATTGTGTGCCAGAAAGCTGAGGGGTCGACCTGCAGGCGTCCCCAGCATTGATAGAAAAAATAATTTATGAAAAGGAAGGAGGATAGCTGGGAAGGGAATGATTAGCAACATAATAGCTCTATTAGAGCAAGAAAAAAGTATTGGAATTGAAGCTAATACTGAGAGCTACTTGAAACAAAGTAAATACCGTAGGATACTGAAATAATCTGCTACATTGGCAACAAGGATGTTGCTAAAGATAAGCGAGTCCATTGCGGGAATCCCGCTCCGTGTGTGAGTGTGATCCTCCGCTCTGGACTTGCAGGAGCGCACGGCATTATCATGATTTATTATGCTATGTGCCTCTGCTTGACCTTATTTCTACAGAATCATACTGACAGCTTTAGGTCACTATGATTCTGTGGAAAAAAGGCCATGCAGAGACACATAGCATTATAAACCATGATAAGGGTCCATTCACACGTCCGTAAGTGTTTTGTGGATCTGCAAATTGCCGGCAATCTGCACACCAGCAATCTGCATTCCGCATTTTGTGGACCGCACATTGCCGGCACTATAATAGAAAATGCCTAATCTTGTTTTGCAAAATTGCGGAACGGATGCAGACAAAAGAGATGCCGGCTGCACGAACAAGTGGATTAAGGTGAGTTTATTTATTTATTTTTTAACCCCTCCAGCCCTATTTTACTATGCATTCTGTATTCTGAATGCTATTATTTTCCCTTATAACCATGTTAAAAGGGGAAATAATAATGATCAGGTCCCCAGCCCGATCGTCTCCTAGCAACCGTGCGTGAAAATCGCACCGCATCCGCACTTGCTTGCGGATGCTTGCGATTTTTACGCAACCCCATTCATTTCTATGGGGCCTGCGTTACGTGAAAAACGCACAAAGAGGAGCATGCTGCGATTTTCACGCAACGCACAAGTGATGCGTGAAATTCACCGCTCGTGTGCACAGCCCCATAGAAAGGAATGGGTCAGGATACAGTGCGGGTGCAATGCGTTCAACTCACGCATCGCATCCGCGTGGAATACTCGCCCGTGTGAAAGGGGCCTAACTCTCAGCATACAGCAGCCATTGATATTATGTAGCAGTGGTGTGTGTGAGTTAACACAACCACTGTCAATATTATAAAATCCTGTATCCAGCTATCAGTACCACCAATACATTGAAAAGATCTGAAAAAAAGAGAAAAACACTAATAGTTTTTTGGTCTTTTAATATCACCAGAGGCTTTTTGAGAATAAAGCACAGATGAATATAAAATACGCCAAACGAGAGATATTAATTCACTGTCTTTATTTTAAGGAAATATAATAAAGGTTATTTTTTTTATTCTAAAGAAAATAGAAATAATTTGGGCCTGAAATAGAATTGGCATAGCTATTAGCTATTGATGTGTGTTTAGTTTCAAAGTAATTTCTGGGCCAATAAGGGTCAATTTTTGCTATAAGCAACCCCTTTAAGCTACAAAAATCAATGTGGAAGAAAATCTAACATCAGTCACTGGCCTTAAAAACAATATGAGTAATGAATCTTTCCCTTTTCGTGAGCATGGTACATTGCACTGTTCTGTCTCCAGTGTACGTCTGTGTCTTGAATTTACAGATACTATTTATTAATGTTTTATTTTTTAATGATCGAGTAAATTGGGCAATTTACAATAAAGATAATTCAACTCCTATTTTGTTTTATAACTTTTATTTTTAAAAGCGACGTAGTTTGGGAAACTAAAAGAAATGATTGACCTTTTTTTTGAAAAATGTTACCTGGATCTCATGATCCAGCTAGAGGGAAGATTAGGAATGAAAAGGGCATATTGGTCTGCAAGTGATTGAGAAAGGTTTGGTCGATACTCGATTGATTTTCAGTTACAGCAAAAACTTTCTTCATCCAGTCAGTGTACGGTTGACTCCTATATATAACTTTCAGAAGGTTGCATTTCTAAATTAGTTTTAGGGAATGCAGTCAGGTTTCCACCATTTCAGCCGGATGATACTGACACATATTGTACAGATTTCAGCCATAGAAAAGGTACATGTTCAGTACTTTCTAGTCAGTGTCACCATCAAATGCATAATGAAGTGGGTAAATACCATCAAGACAATATTTTGTTGCTACAGTTTTTACTGTTCTCTTACCAGTAATCTAGCCTATTGGGAAACAGAGGTGAGAAACAGGATATCCATTTAAAGCTGTTGTCTCACTTCAGAAAATGGCATTTATTATGTATAGGAAGTTAATACAAGGCACTTACTAATGTATTGTGACTGTCCATATTGCTTCCTTTGCTGGCTGGATTCATTTTTCCATCACATTATACACTGCTTGTTTCCAAGGGTTATGGCCACCACTATTGCACAGATACGAGGTGGCTGGGTTGAAGGCTGCTGCGCATGCATGCCTATGTGTGCTCATATGCCCCAAGCCACCATAGAGCCCAGTGCCTTTTCCTATAGTCTGCAAGCATGGTCACCACTGCTGGATTACAGGGTGGTCGGAGCAGTGTATAATGCAATGGAAAAATTAATCCAGCCAGCAAAGGAGGCAATATGGACAATCACAATACATCAGCAAGTGCCTTGTATTAACCTTCTCTACATGACAAATGCCATTTGCTAAAGTGTGACAACCCCTTTAATTTAAAACAACTAAGGATGGATTTTCACTAGTGTAATGCCATTCCGTTATAGGTTCCATTTATATCAGAATATAACGGAATGCAAAAAGAAAGCCTTTAAGAGGCATTCCGTTTTGCTCCGTCCTAATAGAAGTCTATGGGCATGCATAACGGATCCGTCTGGTTTCCGTTATGCAGGACAGAAAAAAAAGTCCTGTCCACTTTGTCGGAAACTGAGTCCCACAGAGTGGTGGCTGGAGGACTCTGGTCTCGCCACCACCAAGCCCAATCCCCATAGAAGTGAATGGGAGAGCACAGCGCATGACCGCCCACCGCTCCCATTCACTTCTATGGGCCCGACGGAAATAGCCGAGCCGGCTGGCTTGGCTATTTTCGGCAGCCCTATAGAAATTAATGAAAGGCAACTGCGCATGTGCAGTGCGCACGCCACCACTTTCGGGGCTCTGTTCTCGATATAGGTACGGGACCCTATTGTCTGTGATGAAACAACCCCTTTAAGTAGGGTCTAACAAGAGACTGACTGTAATGTTTCTCAATAGAATTACTATTAGGAAGTCCAAAAAATATCTGCCGTATGATCAGTACTTTATTGTATCTTGTATGTCTCCAGGTCTGAGAACTTGAATTGTTTCAGAAGCTGAGCTTTTTAAAACTTTTATAAGATTTATACTTTAGGTGTATACCCCTTTAAAAGGGTTTCTCTGGTCTAGAATATACCTTGCTAAAGAAAAACCAAGACAAGAGGTATAGGGAATTAAAACTTAACCTTTACTAGTGATACAATAAAAATCATGCCACACCAAAAAGACATACAAATCACATACAAATCACAGTTGTATAAGCAATCACCTACACTGTAACAGATTGTGGCATACTACAGTGTCAATCTCACCAGTCCAGACGTAGTGGGTCCTTAAAGGGATGTAGATCATTCACGAACCCCAATGACAAGGTGGTGCCCTGATGTGCTCACTTGGGTACGTAGTCTGTATACAGCTGGGCGGTTTGGATGTTCTTAGTTGCAAAACAGGCAAGCAGACGGGTAGCTCTTAAGTTCTTGCATCAAGACGGCAACAGGAACAGCTAGCCCTATATCACCCTGCGGTAAGGGGAGGGACTAGGAATGCCCTACCTATCTATACAGAGCACTCGCCCCAAAAGGGGCGACCCGTCCAGATACCTGTCCCTAAACCAGGGCACAATCTGTAGTGCACCCTAAATAGAAGTTCCCGACGTGCCACGTTTAGTTGGAATAACTCATCGGGGGAAACGGACAATCTTAGGGTATTCTGAGTACATGATAAACTAAATGCACAAAAATGCTGGGTAAACAAATATGCTGAGTACAAAAATATGCTGAGTACACTGAATACACCAAATTGCTGGGTATCAAGTATGCTGAGTACATCAAACACAAATGGGGCCCAAAAATAGGGAAAAAGAAACAGAAAAACATAGGGGGATAAGTGGGAAGTAATAACCCAGAATAATCCCATGGTTCAGTAGAGCCAACTGGGACAATAAGGATCCCCAGAAAGAAATGTCCAGTGATACTAACATGCCTGCCAGTGGGTAGGGGCTGCATGACTAAGCGCCTGGTCAAGTGTCAGCATACTTGATACCCAGCAATTTGGTGTATTCAGTGTACTCAGAATATTTTTGTTCTTAGCATATTTGTTTACCCAGCATTTTTGTGTATTCAGAGCATACCCTAAGATTGTCAGTTTCCCCTGATGAGTTATTCCAACTAAACGTTGCACGTCAGGAACTTCTATTTAGGGTGCACTAGGGATTCTGCCCTAGTTTATGGACAGGTATCCGGACGCGGTCGCCCCTTTTGGGGCGAGTGCTCTGTATAGACAGGTTGGGCATTCCTAGTTCCTCCCCTTACCGCAGGGTGATATAGGGCTAGCTGTTCCTGTTGCCGTCTTGATGCAAGAAATTAAGAGCTACCCGTCCGCTTGCCTGTTTTGCAACTAAGAACATCCAAACCGCCCAGCTGTATACAGACTACGTACCCAAGTGAGTACACCAGGGCACCACCTTGTCATTGGGATTCGTGAATGATCTACATCCCTTTAAGGACCCACTACGTCTGGACTGGTGAGATTGTTCATTTTTTTTTTCCTTCATTGTGTTTTATGGGCCCGATAACATTTTGTAGTGTGCCACAATCTGTTACAGTGTAGGTTATTGCTTATACAACTGTGATTTGTATGTCTTTTTGGTGTGGCATGATTTTTATTGTATCACTAGTAAAGGTTAAGTTTTAATTCCCTATACCTCTTTTCTTGGTTTTTCTTTAGTTTAGTATTGATTTGGGAGTGTATAGGAGAGACACCATTAGTCTCTCCTTTTCTATTGGTTTTCTAGAATATACCTTGGACATCAATAGGACAGAGCTGCAGTACCAAGCAAAGATATACTGTATGTACAGATGTGCCAAAGTGATGTTTTTCCAACCACATTCCTTTGTTCCGCTGATCTATGGGATCCTGACAGTTGGAACCATAAGTTGATGGCGTATCTTGTGGACCATTAGTGTTGACATGAGGTCTACCTGGATAGTGGATCCTCATGGATGCCACAAATGGACAGTCTGGTTTTGAATCCGTGGCCAGTTAGTAGTCGCAGAATCAAGAGACAGAATACGTATTCAATCAAGCAAAAGATCAGAGCTGGCAAGTTCATGGAATACAACCATCCAAGTAGATAAGGATAAAGGAAAGCAGCAGAAGTAACGAAATCCAAGTTAGTCCACACACTACAGCAGATACAGAACCTGTTTGCTCAGGCAAGGAAAAGAAGGGGGGTCCTTAAATAGCCATAGAGTAAAGTACTGACAGATTTAAGAGGACTGTTTAGTTGCTGGGTTGTGTGTGGTCCAGTAACATAGTAGAGATAGCAGAGCAGACTTTAAAGTATGGCATCCTGTCAGCAGCGATGGACATAGTGAGCACAGTGCGTGATAAATGTTTTCTATTTTTAGGAGGAGAAGCTTATCTCATTCGCCATAATTACCTGTTGTAACAGGCAGTGGGTGTGGACCCACTGTACCGTCTAACTGGTTTGGCTTTTGGCTATATCGCAGGGCGTTATCCTGGTATTGACACTTTAACCCCTATGCAGGGATCTGATCTTCTCTGCAGGAAAGCCACCAAGCTGCTACCTCCTGAGATGTCCCAGTATAATTGATGGCTGTCCCACGAGAGTCAGAGACACTGGTGCAAAGTACTGAGGGATAAGACAATACTCTTAGTCTGCTAACAGGCCAAGGTGTGGCTAGGTAGCATATAAACAAACCCGATAAACAAGTACAATGTCAGGGCAAATGGTAATGAGGCAATACGAGAAAAAAAGGCTAAGGTCAGGGCAAGTGGCTTGGAGTCAATTGTCAGGCAGGAGTTCGTTACACGAGTAGTCAAACAGAATATCACACCTTCATTGGTAACAGACTAGGAACCTAAGCTTTTGCACCCTTCCACTAGAGATGGTGCCTTAATTACCCAGGGACAGCCAGCCATGGGCTGGAAAAGAATTTGGACAGGCTAGGCAGGCCTAAGCCTTCAACAGAGGAGGAGGAGAGCAGCAAGCACATGGAGCGCTGGCACCTGCAGCATATGACAGAAGAGTATGCATGGGTCTGGACCGCCGGTGAAACAGAGTGCAGGGCCAGGTAAGAGACGCGTCGCCTATGCCTGTTGTGGGAAGTAGAGCAGTGGCGGGCACAGGCCACTATTGAACACTTGTTTACACAACTGAGGTTTTAGTGTTCCATTTCAAGGGATCCCAGCATAACCCACCATGTGTTCCTTCTACTGGGAATTAATTCCTTTTTTTTTTTTTGCCAAAAAATGGAAGGTGACACAGATTTCAGATGACTATATCTACTTATGTAAATGAACACTACATCAGGAGTGTCAATAGGAAATACCATGTTGGTTGTAATGTTTCAGCCATGTATTAACATCATGGACCTCGGAAGAAGTCATCTGTGTCAATGTTTCTGGGTCTTATCACATATTCAGTCGGCAGAGTAGAAGTACCTGAATTCACAATGCACCTCTATAAATACATCAATAAGTACAGTAGCACTGCATCCTCTTCATTCTTCAGATCACTAGGGGTCATAGAGATTGGACCCCCACTGATCTTAAGGTGATGCCATATCCTAGCAATATGCCATCACTGCATAAGTTTGAAATACCCTATAAAATACGTAGGTCTAGAAAACGTTATATGAAAAACTGTGTTGTGGTGTGCATTTTCAGTTGGGAAATTTAAAGGAGACGTTGGCCAATAAAGTAGTTTTTATTTACAACTAGCTGAAGGACCCGGCTCTGGTATATTTAATCTATTTCATTTAATGTTTGTGTGTGTCGTTAAAAGATATCAACACTATCCACTATAACAATGACATCTACAGCACCCTGCCCCCAAAACAGTGACCTCCACAGCCCCCCACCCCTTAACACTGACTCCCCCCCAGTGCCCTGTCCCTTAAAATTGGACCTCTACAGCAGCCCACCCCCTTAACTTTGACCTTTACAGCAGCCTTCCCCTTTAACAGTGACTTTCACAGCATACCACCCCCTTGACAGTGACCTCCACAGGGGCCCGCCCCCTTAACAGTGGCCTTTACTGGATCATGGGCGTGTCCTTTTGAACAGCTCACTCTAAGACAGCAGCACTGTGCTGTCTGAGTGTGAGCTGCAGGGAGAAAGTCACCCTCCCTCCCACCCCTGCAGCTGATAGAAGTTGATTTTTACCTTCATTTTTTCAATCCCCGTCAGCTCAGGAGTGAGAGGGGGCGTGACCTAACTAGATCTGGGGTGGGGTTTTAAGTATTTTGACGGTGGACACATTGTGGCAGGGGGTGTGTCTGGGCTCCTTCCTGCAAGAGTGACGCCCCTCTGGCCACCTTACTGGTCAATTTGCATACCAAATAAACTGGATTTTCAGAGGATAAAAACATCTATGGGTTTCCTATGAGTCCCAATTACTTCAATTAATATTTTCCAGAAAGATAGCAAGCACGGAAACATACAAATAATTCAAGGCTATCTTCTTTCTTCTTGCTCCAGCTGAGGTTTTGATGATTGTCAAACTTGAAAACCACATGTTCATCGCTCTACTGTATATCCACACCCCTTGTGGTCTGATATTCCGTTTTTCTTTACGCCATTGCTCTGATGAACAGTTGAGTAGACTAAGTAGACACCATGCTAGGGATCAGTTGTCATTAGTGTCAGAGGAATCTGATCCCCCTACATCTTTTCTTTAAAAAAAATGAACAGACACAAGAACCTTCCAGAACCAAACCGTCCCATCGGAAGTGTTGTCTCTCTTTGCCTGTTTGAAATTCAGTTCTGATTTTTGCTTATAAAAAGGTACACAAAGCAGATACCACCAACCCAAGTGGGATAGCATCCTTGTTAATGCATAATTCATATAACTCTTCTAATCCTAGCCTTTGTGTATTTGTGTTGTTAGTCTTTATCTTACTGAGAGTTGTGCATTTTTAGTCAGTCGTCAGTTTTGGGTAAAACTTATGAGCAGTAAACTGATACATAAGCAGAGGTGGACTTTACCACTGCCGGCCACAAGCAGCGGCTATACCACCTGTGCAACCAGTTAGGCTGCACAGGGTCCTAAGGGCCCTTTCCCATCTGTAGAGCAGTAGCTGAAATGCACGGACTGTACTGCTAAAGTGGGGCTTAGCGGGCCGATGGGGGCAAGATTTAGCCGTGCATCAGAGTAGAAGTTAGTGGAGGCCGAGAAGTGCCAACTCCATCCTTGTACATAAGTAGCATGCTAACATTGTTACCTATGTCAAAAAGGGTGTAACTGCCATTATTGGGCTTAGATACTGAGGTCACCACTCACCAGGTACCAATTCAGACATGGATTTTGTTATGGACAGCAAGAAATCCAATTTTGTAAGCAGGAAAAATACAACGCTATAGTACATGATTATATATGAGAAGTTCACAGAAATCTGGGCTTTTATATGTACAGTAAATACCTTTGCTAGTAACATGAATGGCATGCTGTACTAATGTCCCTACAAAAAAAGAGCCAATTAAACATTTGATATAAAATATATCACCATTATTAAATCCATAAAGGGATTAATAGTAAGTCACACCAAGATGGCTGCCAAATGAAGCCTGTGCCGAAACACATGTTGGATTTGGTTTCATTCTCCTGTTTGGCCAGCAGGTTGCCTGTTTAAGTAGGCCATGCTTCCTGGTCACATGATGTGCCTTGCATCACATGACCTGTGACCTCAGCATGCCAGCATAGGTTCAGATTGGCTGGCGCAACAGCCTAGTTACCATGCCAACCAGACACCAGTGGTGCTGTCTGCAAAGGAGCATGCCCGCCGGGGCGAAGGGGCATGACAGTACTGTACTGAGATTAAACGATGCCTGGTGAATAAAATCTGCTACCAAATGTGTCACACATCTCTCATTACATCATATGTGTACCTAAATGTAAGGAAGACTTTACTAAAAAGGCTTCCGTATTCAGACATTACTCCGCACGCCCGGGGCAGTAAAGTCTATGAACGAAAACGGGTTTTCACCAGAGCCCATCACAAAGCAGGGTAGAGTTAGCTGCTAGCCATTCAGTCCCAGAGGAGAACAAGAGGGCAAAATAGAGGTAAATCCAAAAAACTGCCGAGGAATAGGGTCACCAGAAATCAGACAAGTGTAAATCCAGAAGTGGTCAGGAGCAAAGCTATTGTAAAAATCACAGAATATCAATAGTGATTAGCATAACCAGGCTTGGACTGACCCATAGGGGAACAGGTAAATCCTGAGGTGGGTCTCTAAAGGAGTGGGCCTTAAGTCCCTCACATGAGTGGTGGTTTGCTCAATACACAGATAAGGCCTAATGCACACGACCATATGTATTTTGTGGTCCGAAAAATATTGACGTCCGTGTTGCATAGTTTTTTTGTGCACCCATTGACTTCAGTGGGTCTGTGGTCTGCATTTTGAGGCCAAGTATAGGACATGTTCCTACCTGCTTGCAGAACGGACATATGGATGTGTAGAACACACGGATCATCCGTTGTAATCGTACTGACCCACAGTATGAAGAGCATTGGTCAGTTTTACCACATAGTGGACGCCACAAAAACAAAACCCATAAAACTGTGGCAGAATTGCGTTTTTTTCCCCAATTCCACTCTATTCTGTTTTTTTTTCCAGCTTCCATCATATGCAATATTAAATGGTGCCATTAGAAACACAACTTGTCCCGCAAAAAACAAGCCCTCATACGGTTATGTGAATGAAAAAATAAAGATGTTATGGCTCCGGGAAGGCAGGGAGTAAAAAATTAAAACACAAAAATAGAAAATCGCCATGTCATACAGCTATGGGAACGGAATTTTTTTTTAAACGTTTATGGATGGGAAGGCAGGAGGTAAAAAACTTAAAAAGGGACAATTGCCATGTCAGGAAAGGGTTGATAAAATACAATCAATTTCTCCTATATATACTCTTGTACATATGTACAGTAAATTTGGGTAAATTAATTAAATATATATATTGGAAGCAGGATCTAATAATCTAGTCCAGGATTTTGTAAGGATCAGTTGATTCATAAAATTGGGCTTCCATGGAGTGACTGTATTATGATTGCCACTAGAGAAGGTGAAACGTGTCTGGATTAAGAGGTTATCTGCTATAGTGTTTTGGAATATTTAACAAGTAACCGATTTAATGATTGATATCCTGTAATTTGGGATTATGATATTGTATTTTATTAAAATTGTTATATTGGTATATTTTTTTGAATTTTCATTTAACCACTTCCCATCTGGGCCCTTTGCCCCCTTCCTGACCAGGCCAAATTTAGCAAAACGGACATATCTCACTTTATGTGGTAATAACTTTGGAACGCCTTTATTTATCCAAGTCATTCAGAGATTGTTTTCTCGTGACACATTGTACTTCATGATAGTCATAAATTTGAGTCAAAATATTTCACCTTTATTTATGAAAAAATCCCAAATTTACCCAAAAATTTAAAAAAAATCGCAATTTTCTAAATTTCAATTTCTCTGCTTTTAAAACAGAAAGTGATACCTCATAAAATATTTATTATTTAACATTCCCCATATGTCTACTTTATGTTGGCATCATTTTGGAAATGTCATTTTATTTTTTTAGGACGTTAGAAGGCTTAGAAGTTTAGAAGCAATTCTTCAAATTTTTAAGAAAATTGCCAAAACCCACTTTATAAGGACCAGTTCAGGTCTGAAGTCACTTTGTGGGGCCTACATAGTGGATACCCCCATAAATGACCCCATTGTAGAAACTACACCCCTCAAGGTATTCAAAACCGATTTTACAAACTTTGTTAACCCTTTAGGCGTTCCACAAGAATTAAAGGAAAATGGAGATCAAATTTTTAAATTTCACTTTTTTGGCAGATTTTCCATTTTAATCAATTTTTTTCTCTAACACATCTATGGTTAACAGCCAAACAAAACTCAATATTTATTACCCAGATTCTGCGGTTTACAGAAACACCCCACATGTGGTCGTAAACTGCTGTATGGGCACACGGCAGGGCGCAGAAGGAATGGAACTCCACATGGTTTTTAGATGCCATGTCCCATTTGAAGCACCCTTACAGTAGAAACTCCCAAGAAGTGACCCCATTTTGGAAACTAGGGGATAATGTGCCAGTTTTATTAGTACTATTTTTGGGTACATATGATTTTTTGATCATTCAATATAACACTTTATGGGGCAAGGTGACCAAAAAATTGGTTGTTTTAGCACAGTTTCTATTTATTTATTTTTACAGCGTTCACCTTAGGGGTTCAGTCAAGTGACATTTTTATAGAGCAGATTGTTACGGACGTGGCGATACCTAATATGTATACTTTTTCTCATTAATTAAAGTTTTACACAATAATAGCATTTTTGAAACCAAAAAATTATGTTTTAATGTGTCCATGTTCTGAGAGCTATAGTTTTTTTATTTTTTGAGAGATTTTCTTATGTAGGGGCTCATTTTTTGCGGGATGAGGTGACGGTTTTATTGGTACCATTTTGTGGGACATACGCGTTTTTGATCACTTGGTGTTGCACCTTTTGTGATGCAAGGTGACAAAAATTGCTTGTTTTGACACAGTTTTTTTTTTTTTTTTTTTACGGTGTTCACCCGAGGGGTTAGGTCATGTGATATTTTTATAGAGCTGGTTTTTACGGACGCGGCAATACCTAATATGTATACTTTTTTTTATTTGTTTCACTTTAACACAATAATAGCATTTTTGAAACCAAAAAAATTATGTTTTAGTGTCTCCATGTTCTAAGAGCTATAGTTTTTTTATTTTTTGAGAGATTTTCTTATGTAGGGGCTCATTTTTTGCGGGATGAGGTGACGGTTTTATTGGTACCATTTTGTGGGACATACGCGTTTTTGATCACTTGGTGTTGCACCTTTTGTGATGCAAGGTGACAAAAATTGCTTGTTTTGACACAGTTTTTTTAATTTATTTTTTACGGTGTTCATCTGAGGGGTTAGGTCATGTGATATTTTTATAGAGCTGGTTTTTACGGACGCGGCAATACTAAATATGTCTATTTTACTTTATTTTTTCTATTTTAATTTTTTTTTTTTTTATTCCTAACTTGGGAACTTTTTTTTTTTTTACATGTGAAACTTTATTTTATTTTATTTTTTCAACCCTTTATTTTTTTTATTTTTTTTTACACTTTTCGTCCCCCATAAGGTCATACAAGACCTCTGGGGGACATTTGCTTCACTTTTTCTTTTTTTTTTCACAGTTGATTTCTCCTGTAACTGGGGCTGAGATAGTAGCCCCAGTTACAGTGGAAATGCACCCCTATAGAGGCTGTACAGCAGCAATCCTGCGCTGTACAGCCTCAGAGCAGGGCTGATCGAGGTCTCTGAGAGACCTCACACAGCTCCTGCACACTCCGGTCACGGCGGTCACATGACCGCCGGGCCGGAACAGGAAGCGCTGTGTCTGCAGCGATCTAGAAGGCAGGGACACCTGGGCACTGTCCCTGCCTTGTCTTAGGGTTGCCCTGCTGTCACTGACAGCGGGCAACCCGATCAGCAGCTGCACGATTAGCGTGCAGCTGCTATTTCTGACAGGACGTTTTAAAACGTGCTGTCAGAAATAGACGTCCACCCATAGGACGTTTATATCCTATGGGCGGACGTGAGGCGGTTAATAATAATTACATACAGTCATGAGAGTCAGTTGCATGCTAATATATGAGAAGATTGGTATTATTAATATTATTATTATTATGTGAATATTCTGTTTAGGAAGTAATAAGATCTATTTGAGAGCCAGGCATTTGAGATATATATATATATATATATATATATATATATATGTATGTATGTGTGTGTGTATGTGTGTGTGTGTGTGTGTGTGTGTGTGTGTGTAGAAAAAGCCAAGGCAGCAGTCAAATATCCGTGAGAAAAAGGGGTATTTTAATCACCCATGTGGTAACAGCAACATTTCAGATCACTCCATGGAGCCTTTGTCAAGCCATAATACATAGTGCAAAATCAGGTGCTTATATAGCATACATAATTAACAAAGTGATTACATGATTATACATCAATTCTTACAAAAACAATATTAAAAACAATATGTATCAAATGTGCATGATTATATCTCACTAAAAAAAGACAATGCGTCATAAAGTGCTATGTGCCAAAGATTCTATCTAGAAATTCATATAGTTACAGTGCATGACATCATTAATCAATACTGCAAATCAGGTGTACATGATCGTGTTAATTAAAAACAAATAATTCCTCCAATAGAGAATTCTCACATGTAGCTTGAGACGGCAAGACTCAGTCGGCGTCCGGAATTGAGTAGTGCGCAGGCGTGAAAAACTCCTCATCCCGCGAGACTATCTATCACATAAAAGACATAGGCGCCCACATCCAAGATGGCGACCTGGCACTGAACATCAACTGAGCATGCTCATTCCCAAAGCAGGGTGGAGACAGTCTGACACACACATCTCATGTGACGAAATCACATGACCGCCATTCATGCCAGCGGACCGATCGTACTACACCATTTCTTTAATAATATCTCAAAAAAAGGGAGTCAAACAATGCAAACTGGGCTAATGGCATCCCGCCAATATCACCCTTATTGACATACTCCCATATCTTCATATGTCAGTGGTTATGTATCTGATCGTCCACCTATCATAGGCAGTCACACTTTATCTCAAAGGGCGTGACGTCTCCACCGGGGGTCACCCGTTCAGAGGCAGCACGCCCAGATAGGATCCACAGACGCAGCCGTCACCATGAAGCGACTCTGTATCCCGGTCTCCATCATGAGAAAACCATCCAATCTCACACAAACTGTATAATACCCTGGGGAACCAATATACACAAATACATGGTCTAAAACAATGGCCATAATATAACAAAGTCCCATAATATAAGGAGAAATATTAGAAAAAAATAATAAAAAATTACAAGGTCACATCTTGTCTGTGTCGTCATATGTCCCAATGTGATTACATGCATGCATCAGTGAACACAAGAGGTAAATTAAAAAATATTTTTTCACATATCCATAACCGCCAATATGGTCCTGCTGTCTTATAGCTTCCAAGGTGGTAATTCATTGTTGAACAGGTTTGCATATCCATCTATATAAAGAATAAATAAAACAAAAATCAGTTGTTGGAATAAATCCAATAATTGCACATGTATAAAACCCATACGAGAGAGGAGGGCAGAGTTCATCAGAACCATAGAAAAAAGGAAGAAAGAAAAAAGAGAAGAAAAGAAACAAAAAAAGAAAAAAGACAAACAAAAAAAGAAGAAAAAGAACAGAAAAAAGACATTGAGAGATATTCATATAACCCTGAAATCCACATTAAGGCCTCTAGGCTTGAGAGTTTGTAACTCAAAGATCCAATAAAGCTCTCTTCTTTTTAAACGTATCGTCCTGTCTCCACCCTTTCTGGACAAAGGCACTTGCTCAAGTATTCAGAATTTCAAATCACGCTCACAGTGTCCTGCCTCCTTAAAATGTTTGGGCACAGGTAAATCCAAAGGTTTTTTCGGAGGATCAAGTTGAAAGTGTGGGCTGCAGGGCAACAGGACAGAGCCTTGGCTGAGACTAGGGGGTTGAGTAAATTGAGCTTACATGGTACAGGATTATTCCTTAAGAGTGATTTTAACCCTGTGTTACATCACCCTGCTATTGAGGCTTTCACTCTAGCGGTAGGGAGAGACATAGAGAAATTAAGACAGGATGTGACATTGAGACCTATGGAATATGCCAATATGACTACTGAGGATATAAGGGCCATTAGTGATCTGGCTTCGGACCGCCAGCCTCACCATCAAGTCTGCTGACAAGGGTGGTGGGGTTGTGGTCATGGACACAGATCGCTATGTGCATGAAATTAAGTCACAGCTGGCAGATGTGAATGTGTATCAGCGGGTCCAAAATGACCCTAAGTTTGGATTGTTGAAAGAACTCAGAGATGTGTTGATGCAAGCCAAATCTGGCGGCATCATAGATGAGAAATTGTTTACTAATCTATTTTGTGAAAAAACGACAACGTCTATACTATATACCCTTCCTAAAATACATAAAAATCTGTTTGCTCCCCCTGGCCGGCCCATTGTGTCCGGCAGGGGTTCTTTATTTTGTAATTTAGCTGTTTTCCTGGATAGGATCTTGTGGCCATTTGAAATGTCCGCCAGGTCCTATATAAGGGACACTAGTGACTTTTTGCTCAAAATTAAGGATTTGAGGGTACCTGGGGGCGCCATTCTTGCTTCTTTTGACGTGTGTAGTGTATACACATCAATTGGACATGAGTTGGGACTCCTGGCGGTTTAACAATGCCTACAGCATACTAACTACACAGAGGAATGCAAGGAATTTCTACTTATACTGTTGAGATTTATTTTATCTAGGAATTTCAATTTTTTTCCAAGATGAGTATTATGTCCAGTTGAGGGGGACGGCGATGGGGTCCAATGTGGCGCCCACCTATGCAAACATATACATGACCCATCTTGAGGAGTCTTATATCTATGGGTGCCGCCACTTCAGCCAAGTGCTGGGGTGGTGGCGCTATATAGATGATATTTTTTTGGTATGGGTGGGCGCCACAGAGGACCTCATGGCTTTCCACTCCTTCTTGAATGATATTGACCCGAGTGTCAAATTTACTTTGGTACACTCTCATGACAAGCTACAGTTTCTTGATACCGAGGTTTCGATTAGGGGACACGAGTTGTCCACTAATCTTTATGTAAAGCCCACTGACAAAAATACCCTTGTAAGGTTTGAAAGTCATCACCCACGACCAATGTTCAATGTTCTTCCTCTTAGCCAAATGTTACGGGTAGGTAGAATAGTTGATGAGGGCCCGGTCAGGGACCTCAGACTTTCAGAGATGGCTACCAAGTTCCAGACTACAGGGAGTGCAGAATTATTAGGAAAGTTGTATTTTTGAGGATTAATTTTATTATTGAACAACAACCATGTTCTCAATGAACCCAAAAAAACTCATTAATATCAAAGCTGAATATTTTTGGAAGTAGTTTTTAGTTTGTTTTTAGTTTTAGCTATTTTAGGGGGATATCTGTGTGTGCAGGTGACTATTACTGTGCATAATTATTAGGCAACTTAGCAAAAAACAAATATATACCCATTTCAATTATTTATTTTTACCAGTGAAACCAATATAACATCTCAACATTCACAAATATACATTTCTGACATTCAAAAACAAAACAAAAACAAATCAGTGACCAATATAGCCACCTTTCTTTGCAAGGACACTCAAAAGCCTGCCATCCATGGATTCTGTCAGTGTTTTGATCTGTTCACCATCAACATTGCGTGCAGCAGCAACCACAGCCTCCCAGACACTGTTCAGAGAGGTGTACTGTTTTCCCTCCTTGTAAATCTCACATTTGATGATGGACCACAGGTTCTCAATGGGGTGCAGATCAGGTGAACAAGGAGGCCATGTCATTAGATTTTCTTCTTTTATACCCTTTCTTACCAGCCACGCTGTGGAGTACTTGGACGCGTGTGATGGAGCATTGTCCTGCATGAAAATCATGTTTTTATTGAAGGATGCAGACTTCTTCCTGTACCACTGCTTGAAGAAGGTGTCTTCCAGAAACTGGCAGTAGGACTGGGAGTTGAGCTTGACTCCATCCTCAACCCGAAAAGGCCCCACAAGCTCATCTTTGATGATACCAGCCCAAACCGGTACTCCACCTCCACCTTGCTGGCGTCTGAGTCGGACTGGAGCTCTCTGCCCTTTACCAATCCAGCCACGGGCCCATCCATCTGGCCCATCAAGACTCACTCTCATTTCATCAGTCCATAAAACCTTAGAAAAATCAGTCTTGAGATATTTCTTGGCCCAGTCTTGACGTTTCAGCTTGTGTGTCTTGTTCAGTGGTGGTCGTCTTTCAGCCTTTTTTACCTTGGCCATGTCTCTGAGTATTGCACACCTTGTGCTTTTGGGCACTCCAGTGATGTTGCAGCTCTGAAATATGGCCAAACTGGTGGCAAGTGGCATCTTGGCAGCTGCACGCTTGACTTTTCTCAGTTCATGGGCAGCTATTTTGCGCCTTGGTTTTTCCACACGCTTCTTGCGACCCTGTTGACTATTTTGAATGAAACGCTTGATTGTTCGATGATCACGCTTCAGAAGCTTTGCAATTTTAAGAGTGCTGCATCCCTCTGCAAGATATCTCACTATTTTTGACTTTTCAGAGCCTGTCAAGTCCTAATTTTGACCCATTTTGCCAAAGGAAAGGAAGTTGCCTAATAATTATGCACACCTAATATAGGGTGTTGATGTCATTAGACCACACCCCTTCTCATTACAGAGATGCACATCACCTAATATGCTTAATTGGTAGTAGGCTTTCGAGCCTATACAGCTTGGAGTAAGACAACATGCATAAAGAGGATGATGTGGTCAAAATACTAATTTGCCTAATAATTCTGCACGCAGTGTAGAGGCTATCCCAAGAGGCTCATCTCTGATAGTATCTGCAAAACCAAAACTAGAATGAAGAATGGAGATCCAAGGAGGTCCAAGACTGTGATGCCGAGGATCCCATTCGTCACTGATTACAGCATCAATAGACCTCAGGTTTCCTCTATTGTCAGGAAACACTGGCCGGTTTTGGCCAGTGGTTTTGACAATATAGAGGAATTCAGGGTTCCCCCATTGTGCTCCTTTCGTAGGAGTCGTAAATTAGGTGACAAATTAGTCAGGGCTGATGTTGGGTCCTCCAGAATTGATTGCAGCACGTGAGCGTGATTTGAAATTCAGAATACTTGAGCAAGTGCCTTTGTCCAGAAGGGGTGGAGACAGGACGATACGTTTAAAAAGAAGAGAGCTTTATTGGATCTTTGAGTTACAAACTCTCAAGCCTAGAGGCCTTAATGTGGATTTCAGGGTTATATGAATATCTCTCAATGTCTTTTTTCTGTTCTTTTTCTTCTTTTTTTGTTTGTCTTTTTTCTTTCTTTTTTTCTCTCTTTGTTTCTTTTCTTCTCTTTTTTCTTTCTTCCTTTTTTCTATGGTTCTGATGAACTCTGCCCTCCTCTCTCGTATGGGTTTTATACATGTGCAATTATTGGATTTATTCCAACAACTGATTTTTGTTTTATTTGTTCTTTATATAGATGGATATGCAAACCTGTTCAACAATGAATTACCTCCTTGGAAGCTATAAGACAGCTTGACCATATTGGCGGTTATGGATATGTGGAAAAATATTTTTTAATTTACCTCTTGTGTTCACTGATGCATGCATGTAATCACATTGGGACATATGACGACACAGACAAGATGTGACCTTGTAATTTCTTTTTTCTAATATTACTCCTTATATTATGGGACCTTTGGCACAATGCAAATGGCCATTGTTTTAGACCATGTATTTGTGTATATTGGCTCCCCAGGGTATTATACAGTCTGTGTGAGATTGAATTGTTTTCTCATGATGGGGACCGGGATGCAGAGTCGCTTCATGGTGACGGCTGCGTCTGTGGATCCTATCTGGGCGTGCTGCCTCTGAACGGGTGACCTACGGTGGAGACGTCACGCCCTTTGAGATAAAGTATGACTGCCTATGATAGGTGGACCATCAGATACATAACCACTGACATATGAAGATATGGGAGTATGTCAATAAGGGTGATATTGGCGGGATGCCATTAGCCCAGTTTGCATTGTTTGACTCCCTTTTTTTTAGATATTATTAAAGAAATGGTGTAGTACGATCGGTCCGCTGGCATGAATGGCGGTCATGTGATTTCGTCACATGAGATGTGTGTGTCAGACTGTCTCCACCCTGCTTTGGGAATGAGCATGCTCAGTTGATGTTCAGTGCCAGATCGCCATCTTGGATGTGGGCGCCTATGTCTTTTATGTGATAGATAGTCTCGCGGGATGAGGAGTTTTTCACGCCTGCGCACTACTCAATTCCGGACGCCGACTGAGTCCTGCCGTCTCAAGCTACATGTGAGAATTCTCTATTGGAGGAATTATTTGTTTTTAATTAACACGATCATGTACACCTGATTTGCAGTATTGATTAATGATGTCATGCACTGTAACTATATGAATTTCTAGATAGAATCTTTGGCACATAGCACTTTATGACGCATTGTCTGTTTTTAGTGAGATATAATCATGCACATTTGATACATATTGTTTTTAATATTGTTTTTGTAAGAATTGATGTATAATCATGTAATCACTTTGTTAATTATGTATGCTATATAAGCACCTGATTTTGCACTATGTATTATGGCTTGACAAAGGCTCCATGGAGTGAGCTGAAACGTTGCTGTTACCACATGGGTGATTAAAATACCCCTTTTTTCACGGATATTTGACTGCTGCCTTGGCTTTTTCTATCTAATAGGACCGAGTCCGTGGTCTGCTTCAAGGAATTGCATCGGTTTGGATTTGTGTTTCTGCTCATCAACTCTTTTATATATATACTGTATATCTTCTAATATATAAAGCTGAGTGTATGTGTGTGTATGTCCGCTAAAGGAATCTGCACCGTTATATTTACAATCACGAAATTTGGCACACAGGTTCCTGAGATATTCCCCAAAAATGCATTAGCCAATAGAAGCTTGGTCACATGACCCTTATCAGCCAATAGAAGCTCGCAGGCCATTAGCCTCCACATACACAGTTATACTCCAGGTTTCCATAACAACCCAGCCATATTTCTTCACTGCTGTAGGTGAGCTTTAAAGGGAACCTGTCATCAACTTTATGCTGTCCATAAAGTAGAGACAGGTGAGTTGATTTCAGCGGTCTGTCATTTATAACTTAAAAGTAAGTGGTTTCTGAGAACCAACATCACAATTATTGCAGACTGGGACTGGAAAAGAGTCACGGCCACCTGAGAAGAGTCATGGTTAGGGTCCATTCACAAGTCCGTAATGTATTGCGGATCCGCAATACACCCGGCCGGCACCCCCATAGAACTGCCTATTCTTGTCCACAATTGCGGATAAGAATAGAACGTGTTCTATTTTTTTCGGGAGCCGCGGACCGGAAGATCGGGGCCGCGCTCCGGAAATGCGGATGCGGACTGAACGGATCCGGACCCATTCTATGGAGGTGTAAATGGACCATTATTCATGAACTCCTGCTCTCCCTGCCGATCTGCTTCTACCTAGTTCTCTCCCTTTCTCTCTAGGAGAGAACTGCCAATCAGCAGATGGGTGAGAGAGCAGGAGATTATGAATAACGCTGACTCTTCTCAAGGCCTGGGCTGCAATGATTATGATGCTGGTTCTCAGCAACCACTTACTTTTAGCTCATGAGTGACAGACCGCTGACATCAGCATTTCTGTCACTATTTTGTGCTGCCCTCAGTGAGGTCAGCATAAAGTTGATGACAGGTTCCCTTTAAAGGAAATCTGTCACGAGGATAATTGCTATTGAAGTAAAGCCATGGCCTAATAGCACTTAATACCTTATTTCAAGATGTGCCTTTGTTCCAGCAATAGATGTTTTTATCCTCTGAAAATCCAGTTTATTTGGTATGCAAATGAGCCAGTAAGGAGCCCAGAGGGGCGTCACTCTTGCAGGAAGGAGCCCAGACACGCCCCCTGCCACAATGTGTCCACCCTCAAAAGACGAACTTAAAACCTCACCCCCATATCCTGTTAAGCCACGCCCCTGATCCAATTAGGCCACGCCCCTCCAAATCCTCAGCCGACGGGATTTAAAAAAATGAAGGTAAAAATCAACTTCTGTCAGCTGCAGGGGTGGGAGTGAGGGTGATTTTTTTTCCACTGCAGCTCACACTCAGACAGCACAGTGCTGCTGTCTTAGCGTGATCTGTTTAAAAGGACACGCCCCGATCTGGTTAGGCCACGCCCCCACCCACTCCTCAGCCAACAGAGATTGAAAAAATTAAGTTAAAGATCAACTTCTAGGTCCCACTAAGCAACGCCCCATCTGTTAGGCCACGCCCACTCCTCAGCCGACAGGGATTGAAAAAATGAAGTTAAAAATCAACTTCTGTCAGCTGCAGAGGTGGGAGGGACGGTGACTTTCTCCCTGCAGCTCACACTCAGACAGCACAGTGCTGCTGTCTGAGAGTGAGCTTTTCAAAAGGACATCCTTTTGTTCGTCCAGGCCCTGCGCCAGACGGAGGACAGGGAGTGTGAAGGGGGTGGTGTGCTGTGACACTCACTGTTAAAGGGGAAGGCTGATGTAAAGGTCAAAGTTAAGAGGGTGGGCTGCTGTGGAGGTCCAATTTTAAGGGACTGGACACTGTAGGCGGGGGGGGGGGTAGTGTTAAGGGGTGGGGGCTGTGGATATCACTGTTAGGGGGCGGGTTGCTGTAGATGTCACTGTTATAGTGGATAGTGTTGATATCTTTTAACGACACACACAAACATTAAATGAAATAGATTAAATATACCCAAGCGAAGCTGGGTCCTTCAGCTAGTATATATATATATATATATATATATATATATACTGCTCAAAAAAATAAAGGGAACACATAAATAACACATCCCAGATCAGAGTTAATTAAATATTCTTCTGAAATACTTTGTTCTTTACATAGTTGAATGTGCTGACAACAAAATCACACAAAAATAAAAAAATGGAAATCAAATTTTTATCCCATGGAGGTCTGGATTTGGAGTCACACTCAAAATTAAAGTGGAAAAACACACTACAGGCTGATCCAACTTTGATGTAATGTCCTTAAAACAAGTCAAAATGAGGCTCAGTAGTGTGTGTGGCCTCCACGTGCCTGTATGACCTCCCTACAACGCCTGTGCATGCTCCTGATGAGGTGGCGGATGGTCTCCTGAGGGATCTCCTCCCAGACCTGGACTAAAGCATATGCCAACTCCTGGACAGTCTGTGGTGCAACGTGACGTTGGTGGATAGAGCGAGACATGATGTCCCAGATGTGCTCAATTGGATTCAGGTCTGGGGAACGGGCGGGCCAGTCTATAGGATCAATGCCTTCGTCTTGCAGGAACTGCTGACACACTCCAGCCACATGAGGTCTAGCATTGTCTTGCAATAGGAGGAACCCAGGGCCAACCGCACCAGCATATGGTCTCACAAGGGGTCTGAGGATCTCATCTCGGTACCTAATGGCAGTCAGGCTACCTCTGGCGAGCACATGGAGGGCTGTGCGGCCCTCCAAAGAAATGCCACCCCACACCATTACTGACCCAGTGCCAAACCGGTCATGCTGGAGGATGTTGCAGGCAGCAGAACGTTCTCCACGGCGTCTCCAGACTCTGTCACGTCTATCACATGTGCTCAGTGTGAACCTGCTTTCATCTGTGAAGAGCACAGGGCGCCAGTGGCGAATTTGCCAATCTTGGGGTTCTCTGACAAATGCCAAACGTCCTGCACGGTGTTGGGCTGTAAGCACAACCCCCACCTGTGGACGTCGGGCCCTCATATCACCCTCATGGAGTCTGTTTCTGACCGTTTGAGCAGACACATGCACATTTGTGGCCTGCTGGAGGTCATTTTGCAGGGCTCTGGCAGTGCTCCTCCTGTTCCTCCTTGCACAAAGGCTGAGGTAGCGGTCCTGCTGCTGGGTTGTTGCCCTCCTACGGCCTCCTCCACGTCTCCTGATGTACTGGCCTGTCTCCTGGTAGCACCTCCATGCTCTGGACACTACATTGACAGACACAGCAAACCTTCTTGCCACAGCTCGCATTGATGTGCCATCCTGGATAAGCTGCACTACCTGAGCCACTTGTGTGGGTTGTAGACTCAGTCTCATGCTACCACTAGAGTGAAAGCACCGCCAGCATTCAAAAGTGACCAAAACATCAGTCAGGAAGCATAGGAACTGAGAAGTGGTCTGTGGTGACCACCTGCAGAACCACTCCTTTATTGTGGGTGTCTTGCTAATTGCCTATAATTTGCACCAGTTGTCTATCCCATTTGCACAACAGCATGTGAAATTGATTGTCACTCAGTGTTGCTTCCTAAGTGGACAGTTTGATTTCACAGAAGTGTGATTGACTTGGAGTTACATTGTGTTGTTTAAGTGTTTCCTTTATTTTTTTGAGCAGTGTATTTATATAGCTTTTCTTCCACATAGGTGAAAAAGGTTTTTTGCTTTTTCACTTCTGGAGTGCTCCCCGGTTTTTATTTCTTTGTATTTTGGGACTGTGCTGGTCTCTCATTTGGGCATTGCACCCGTATTTTCTTTGGACGGTGCTGCCGCTGGTTTTCGTATTTCTATACACAGTATTTATATATATATATATATATATATATATATATACAGTACAGACCAAAAGTTTGGACACACCTTCTCATTCAAAGAGTTTTCTTTATTTTCATGACTGAAAATTGTAGATTCACACTGAAGGCATCAAAACTATGAATTAACACATGTGGAATTATATACATAACAAACAAGTGTGAAACAACTGAAAATATGTCATATTCTAGGTTCTTCAAAGTAGCCACCTTTTTCTTTGATTACTGCTTTGCACGCTCCTTGGCATTCTCTTGATGAGCTTCAAGAGGTAGTCCCCTGAAATGGTTTTCACTTCACAGGTGTGCCCTGTCAGGTTTAATAAGTGGGATTTCTTGCCTTATAAATGGGGTTGGGACCATCAGTGGTGTTGAGGAGAAGTCAGGTGAATACACAGCTGATAGTCCTACTGAATAGACTGTTAGAATTTGTATTATGGCAAGAAAAAAGCAGCTAAGTAAAGAAAAACAAGTGGCCATCATTACTTTAAGAAATGAAGGTCAGTCAGTCAGCCGAAAAATTGGGAAAACTTTGAAAGTAAGGGCTATTTGACCATGAAGGAGAGTGATGGGGTGCTGCGCCAGATGACCTGGCCTCCACAGTCACCGGACCTGAACCCAATCGAGATGGTTTGGGGTGAGCTGGACCGCAGAGTGAAGGCAAAAGGGCCAACAAGTGCTAAGCATCTCTAGGAACTCCTTCAAGACTGTTGGAAGACCATTTCATGGGACTACCTCTTGAAGCTTATCAAGAGAATGCCAAGAGTGTGCGAAACAGTAATCAAAGCAAAAGGTGGCTACTTTGAAGAACCTAGAATATGACATATTTTCAGTTGTTTCACACTTGTTTGTTATGTATATAATTCCACATGTGTTAATTCATAGTTTTGATGCCTTCATAGTCATGAAAATAAAGAAAACTCTTTGAATGAGGAGGTGTGTCCAAACTTTTGGTCTGTACTGTGTATATATATATATATATATATGTATTGTTTTATAAATCGATTTTAGGTATTCAGTAGGTGGTGCCTTCATAGATCTTAATTAACCTATTAGATTACAGGTGAGTTGTAATTTTAAGGTTATTCTAAAATATATATTAACTGCTGAAAGTCACAGTGGTGAGAACAGAGCTCAAGCCCAGAATCTGCCTCTTCTTCATGAAGTGCTTCATTCCAATGTGAACCTGGTGGCCACCATGTCATTGACTTGTGGTGGTAAGTTCATCTTCTGCTGCTGATTGTCCAAACTCCAAGATCGTGCTGTGTTTTGTGCTTGTGCCTATTGTATACACAGGGACACCAACGCTTGACTTGCAGAGGAGAAGACAGCGGCCATGGACGCAGGTGATGTTTTTACTTGGACTTATCACTCTATCCAAAATAAACAGATAACACTTTGAGTATCAGGAAATAGAAAGTTTACAAATAATCTGCATGTTAAGTGCAACCTTACAGCGGATAAAATATGGTGCTCACAGTGGCAGCGGAACCCAGCCTTCGCCTGCCAGTACATACACAGTAATGATTATTGTGGGGCAGGATGCGCTCCATTCATTGGGGAAACAGGGCCAGGTGAGTATTTATTTATTTATTTGATGAACAGTACAGGGGCAGCACTACTGTAAAGAGTTCACTAAGGGGGCAAAATTACTATGTGGGGGCACTAAGGGGACATATCTACTGTGAAGGTTGCACTTAGGGAGCATATTACTGTGGGGGGGGGGGGGGGGGAAGCCTACAGGGCCTAGGTGACATACCATAAAGTAAACCCTTTAGTCCTCATGTCCAAAGCGAGGCTAGCCCCAGTAGCAGGGTGTGCAGGGAAGTTGGTGAGGGGGCCTTTTCTAGTTATGACCCTGTGAAGAACTACAATCTCTCTTTATACCAGCTGCTAAGAGACCATTTTGCATCTTTTGAGAGAACTTAAGTTATTAGGGTCTTGCGAGTGTATCCGATGCAAAACGCTTCTGATCTAAGTTACATAGCTAGAGTTGTTCATTTCATACTTATTTTGGAGAAAAACATAAAAAAACGATGAAAGTCAGACATCTTCAAAGGGTTAATTACTAATGCGATGTTTCTTGAGTTAAATGTTGTGACTTGTTATGTACATGCAGTTACTGGCAATGTATGGAAAACATATGCTTATCAACTAACAAATTGTGTTAGGTTATCAGGAGACGGACTAGGTTCCGCCCCTGACTAGTTAGTGTTGAGGGAGTCTAGTCTGAAGCAGCCTGAAGGGAAACGTCTGTTCAACCTCCTGCACAGCTAGGCCCAAATTCAGAGAACCTTAATGTCTGACCCTACAACTGCCCAGAAAGCAGCCATATTAACAAAGTATTCCAGAAACAAAGAAAAAACAGACATCTGAGAAGATTCAGAACCTATAAAACCATGCATTGGACTCAGACAGCAAGGTATTGTGCTTGTTTAAGACAGAAAGGCTTTGCTGATGTGGAGAGAGAAAATTGCTAAAGCATACTCCATATTTTGAGATAGATTGGCCACCCATACCAGTTCTGAACCCCTCAGTCTTAGAACTGCAGAGTGACTTAACAAGTGTGGAGATTGCCATGATCTGTGAGTACTACCACTACACTGACCCTGGTGTGTGTGTCTGAGATATGGAAATCAAGTAGTAACAGAGCACCACGCCTCATGTATTGTCAGATACCGGGGAAGAAAAGTAGCCGCTTACTAAATAGAGTTGTGTGATGCAAGCACAACACTGGCATGTAAGCGGATCAGTCCCATGTGGCAAGCAGCACCCTCCTGCTGCAGGAATACCACCTGGATCCCGTATAACAGTGGAAGAAACAAGGAGCATGAGGGGCGCTAATAAATAGGTTTAATATTAAAACTGATACATAAATGAATAAACAGTGCTATACCTTTCACTGGCGTCAGTATTTTATCGTGCCTGAAGAAGGCAGTAGCCCGCCAGCGAAACGCGTTACACTGTTTATTATTTTATGTATCAGTTTTAACCCCTTCAGGACCCTGCCATTTTTCACCTTAAGGACCAGGCCGTTTTTTGCAAATCTGACATGTCACTTTATGTGGTGATATCTTTAAAACGCTTTTACTTATCCAAGCCATTCTGAGAATTGTTTTCTTGTCACATATTGTAGTTCATGACAATGGTAAATTTGAGTCAAAATATTTCATTTTTATTTATAAAAAAAAAAAAAAATTTACCACCAATTTTCAAAATTTCAATTTCTCTGCTTTTAAAACAAATAGTGATACCTTCTAAAATAGTTCTTACTTTACATTTCCCATATGTCTACTTCATGTTTGGATCATTTTCTAAATTACATTTTATTTTTTGGGACGTTAGAAGGCTTAGAAGTTTAGAAGCAAATCTTTAAATTTTTCAGAAAATTTCCAAAACCCACTTTTTAAGGACCAGTTCAGGTCTGAAGTCACTTTGTGAGGCTTACATAATAGAAACCACCCATAAATGGCCCCATTTTAGAAACTACACCCATGAAGGTATTCAAAACTTATTTTACAAACTTTAACCCTTTAGGTGTTTTACAAGAATTAAAGGAAAATGTAAATAAAATTTCAGAATTTCACTTTTTTTTGGCAGAGTTTCAATTTTAATCAATTTTTTTCCTCTAACAAAGCAAGGGTTAACAGCCAAACAAAACTCAATATTTATTACCCTGATTCTGTAGTTTACAGAAATGTCCCATATGTGCTCGTAAACTGCTGTACGGGCACACGGCAGGGCGCAAAAGTAAAGGAACGCCATATGGTTTTTGGAAGGCAGATTTCACTGGGATAATTTTAAGTTGACGGGTCCTTTAGGAGGTTAGAAGGGTTATCTGGGACATCAATATCACATTGGTGGTCTGAGTGCCGGCACCTCCGCCGATCAGCTGTTTGGGAAGCTGCAGCACTGACTGGGCTCTAGTGAGCACGGCAGCCTCCTGGTCGCTTACCAAGTGCAGCGCCGTACATCATATACTGGCAGTACTTGCTATAGTACTTGCTATTGCAGCTCATCCCCACTGACTTGAATAGGACTGAGCTGCAACTAGGGCAGTGATGGTCAATCTTTTAGTGCCCAAACTGCAACCCAAAGCCCACTTATTCTTTGCAAAGTGCCAACACAGCAATTTAACCTGAATGCCAATATAGTATATCTTCCTTGTACTTTATCATTTAGCTATAATAGCCTGCCTACATTCAATGCGCTGCCTGTGCCATTCATAGCTTTCCCTGCGCTGATGAATGGCATTAAAAGTCTAAGGCATATTGGTATACCATAGACTTTTTCCAGGGGGCGGCTGACCACAGAGGTTCGCCACCACTGGCCTAGGGTATGCTATCAATGTACTGTGATGTCACTGGCCTAGGAAGAGGCCGTAGCAATCATGGAGCCCCACAGATCTAGGTTATCAATATTAATTCCCACATAACCCCTTTAAGAATAAACCTATTTATTAGCACCCCCCTCTTTCTTCTCATGAGTCCAATTAGAATCGTGAACAGGGTTTGGGCACCTATCGCACATCCTGAGTAAATGCAATACACATCTATGATAGAATACTAAGTAGTTAAAGGGATTGTCCGAGTTTTCTTTCATTTTACCAAAGTGATGGAGAAGAGATCTGGTAAAATAATAAAAAAACACGTGATTGACTTCAGCGGTATATATCACAGCTGCAGCCAAACTGCACTGGCTGCAGGAAGATGACCGAGCGCTAGTGTTGATCGAGCACCAAAGTGCTCGGGAGTTCGGTTGCTCGGGTCGAACACCTCGAGATGCTCGGGTGCTCTACCGACCACCTGAGCACAATAGAAGTCAATGGGAGAACCCGAGAATTAAACCAGGCACCCCCTGCTCTGAAGAGAGAAGGGTGTCTGGTTCATAGGAAAAGGTCAGAATTTGATGGAAACACCACCGAAATGGTTCGGGAACAGCATGGGGAGGATGTCTGGATGCATCTTGGACTCCCAGGTCGCTGCTGGGAACGATGTTGTCCGAGTAGTACGCCACTTTTACAGACTGACACTAATACGCACAAAACTGAAGATAAAATCAATTTTAGAGGAAAAATTGTTAGGAAACATTCTTTCCTGTATATTTACTTGTATATAAAGTGCAAGTGCTGCCAAAAATTACAAGGAAGAGGCACTCCGATACAACCTTTATATCACATAAAGGAGGGTTTTCATTCACATTGTGGTACAATTGTTCATGTAGTGGGACTCCTACACGCATAAAGCCTATGCACTAAGTGAAAGGGCTTCCAAAAATTTCAAGGAACTGGCACTCCAATACACCCTTTATTACACATAAAAGAGGGCATCATACACCCTTTAAAATTATGATTGATTGCCTGCTGGTGACCCTCAAAAACATTAGGAGCAAGGGCCTGCTGGTGACCCTCTAAAACATTATGGGCGAGGGCCTGCTGCTGAGCTGATCATCTTAAACATTAGGGGCGAGTGCCTGTTGTTGATCTCAGCATCGAAGAAATTATGGGCAAGTGCCTGCTGCTGAGCTGACCATTAAAAAGTTATGGGCGAGGGCTTGCTGGTTAGCTGATCCTGTAAAACATTATGGTTGAGGGCCTGCTGGTGAGCTGACCCTCTTAAACATTACTTGCGAGAGCCTGCAGGTGAGCTGACCCTCTAAAAGATTGTAGGTGAGGACCTGCTGGTGAGCTCACCCTCTAAAACATTATATACGAGGGTCTGCTGGTTAGCTGACCCTCTAAAACATTATATGTGAGGGCCTACAGGTGAGCTGACCCTCAAACATTATATGCAAGGGCCTGCAGGTGAGCTGACCCTCTAAAAGATTGTAGGTGAGGGCCTGCTGGTGAGCTGACCCTCTTAAACATTATATGCGAGGGCCTGCAGGTGAGCTGACCCTCTAAAACATTATTTACATGCAAGGGCCTGCAAGTGATCTGACCCTTCTAAAAGAATGTAGGTGAGGGCCTGCTGGTGAGCTGACCCTCTTAAACATTACTTGCGAGAGCCTGCAGGTGAGCTGACCCTCTAAAAGATTGTAGGTGAGGGCCTGCTGGTGAGCTGACCCTCTTAAACATTACATGCGAGGGCCTGCAGGTGAGCTGACCCTCTAAAACATTGCAGTTGAGGGCCTGCTGGTGAGCTGACCCTCTTGAAAATTACAAGGGCCTGCAGGTGAGTTGACCCTCTAAAAAATTGTAGGTGATGGCCTGCTGGTGAGCTGACCCTTTACAACATTACATGCGAGGGCCTGCAGGTGATCTGACCCTCTAAAAGATTTTAGGTGAGGGCCTGCTGGTGAGATGACCCTCTAAAACATTACATGCGAGAGCCTACAGGTGAGCTGACCCTCTAAAACATTTACATGCGAGGGCCTGCAGGTGAGCTGACCCTCTAAAACATTGTAGGAGATGGCCTGCTGGTGAGCTAACCCTCTAAAACATGACATGCGAGGGCCTGCAGGTGAGCTGACCCTTTAAAAAATTGTAGGTGACCTGCCCCTTTAAAACATTACATGCGAGGGCCTGCAGGTGATCTGACCCTCTAAAACATTACATGCGAGGGCCTGCAGGTGAGCTGACCCTCTAAAACATTGTAGGTGAGGGCCTGCTGGTGAGCTGACCATCTAAAACATTACTTACATGCAAGGGTCTGCAAGTGATCTGACCCTCTAAAAGATTGTAGGTGAGGGCCTGCTGGTAAGCTGACCCTCTAAAACATTATATGCGAGGTCCTGCTGGTGAGCTGACCCTCTAAAACATTATATACGAGGGTCTGCTGGTTAGCTGACCCTCTAAAACATTATATGTGAGGGCCTACAGGTGAGCTGACCCTCAAACATTACATGCGAGGGCCTGCAGGTGAGCTGACCCTCTAAAACATTGTAGGTGAGGGCCTGCTGGTGAGCTGACCCTCTAAAGCATTACATGCGAGGGCCTGCAGGTGAGCTGACCCTCTAAAAGATTGTAGGTGAGGGCCTGCTGGTGAGCTGACCCTCTAAAACATTATACGCGAGGGCCTGCAGGTGAGCTGACCCTCTACAACATTTGGAGCGAGGGCAGACTAATAAGCATGTTGATATGATGGAGGAGGAGGATGAGAAAAGGAAGAATGAACCATATACTTTTTTTGTGGTGGAAGGGGTGTATGGGAATACAGTGAGTGAGATGAGGGCCTGCAGGTGAGCTGACCCTCTAAAAGATTGTAGGTGAGGGCCTGCTGGTGAGCTGACCCTCTAAAACATTACATGCGGTGGCCTGCAGGTGAGCTGACCCTCTAAAAGATTTTAGGTGAGGGCCTGCTGGTGAGATGACCCTCTAAAACATTTCATGCCAGGGCCTGCAGGTGAGCTGACCCTCTAAAAGATTGTAGGTGAGCTGACCCTCTAAAAGATTTTAGGTGAGGGCCTGCTGGTGAGATGACCCTCTAAAACATTATACGCGAGGGCCTGCAGGTGAGCTGACCCTCTACAACATTAGGAGCGAGGGCAGACTAATAAGCATGTTGATATGATGGAGGAGGAGGATGAGAAAAGGAAGAATGAACCATATACTTTTTTTGTGGTGGAAGGGGTGTATAGGGAATACAGTGAGTGAGATGAGGGCCTGCAGGTGAGCTGACCCTCTAAAAGATTGTAGGTGAGGGCCTGCTGGTGAGCTGACCCTCTAAAACATTACATGCGGTGGCCTGCAGGTGAGCTGACCCTCTAAAAGATTGTAGGTGAGCTGACCCTCTAAAAGATTTTAGGTGAGGGCCTGCTGGTGAGATGACCCTCTAAAACATTATACGCGAGGGCCTGCAGGTGAGCTGACCCTCGACAACATTAGGAGCGAGGGCAGACTAATAAGCATGTTGATATGATGGAGGAGGAGGATGAGAAAAGGAAGAATGAACCATATACTTTTTTTGTGGTGGAAGGGGTGTATAGGGAATACAGTGAGTGAGATGAGGGCCTGCAGGTGAGCTGACCCTCTAAAAGATTATATGCAAGGGCCTGCAGGTGAGCTGACCCTCTAAAACATTACATGTGAGGGCCTGCTGGTGAGCTGACCCTCTAAAAGATTGTAGGTGAGGGTCTGCTGGTGAGCTGACCTTCTAAAACATATGCGAGGGCCTGCTAGTGGGCTGACCGTCTAAAACAGTGATGCCCAACCTACGGCCTGCGGGCCAAATGCAGCCCGCGAAGCCGTGTCATGCGGCCCGCACAGTAACAGGACTTTATCAGCGCACTAGCACAGGGCGCGCTGCAAACGCAACAGACAGCAAAGCTATGCTGCCTGTGCCTGCAATCTCCCCGCCCCCAGCGCCGCCTCCTAGCTAATTTATTCACTGCACTTGCCTCTGTGAAATTGAAGAGAAGCGCCGTAATCTCGCACAGGCGCACTGGCAGAGGCATCGAAGTGCGCATGCACCGTCTTCCTGGCCTCTGCCAGTGCGCCTGTGCGAGATTACGGCGTTTCTCTTCAATTTCACAGAGGCAAGTGCAGTGAATAAATTAGCTAGGAAGCGGCTCTGGGTGGGGAGGAGATCTGTGGATGACACTGAGGGGGGGGGGGGGTATCTGTGGATGACACTGAGGGGGGGATCTGTGGATGACACTGAGGGGGGATATCTGTGGATGACACTGAGGGGGGGATATCTGTGGATGACACGGAGGGGGGGTATCTGTGGATGACACTGAGGGGGATATCTGTGGATGATACTGGGGGGGTATCTGTGGATGACACTGAGGGGGATATCTGTGGATGACACTGGGGGGGTATCTGTGGATGACACTGAGGGGGGATCTGTGGATGACACTGAGGGGGGATCTGTGGATGACACTGAGGGGGGATCTGTGGATGACACTGAGGGGGGATCTGTGGATGACATTGAGGGGGGATCTGTGGATGACACGGAGGGGGGGTATCTGTGGATGACACTGAGGGGGATATCTGTGGATGACACTGGGGGGGTATCTGTGGATGACACTGAGGGGGGATCTGTGGATGACACTGAGGGGGATCTGTGGATGACACTGAGGGGGGATCTGTGGATGACACTGAGGGGGGGATCTGTGGATGACACTGAAGGGGATCTGTGGATGACACTGAGGGGGGATCTGTGGATGACACTGAGGGGGATCTAGGGAGGGGTGTGGGGATGTTGGGGTGGGAGGTCCTGGAGGGGTGTTTGGGTGGGAGCTCTGGAAGGGGTGGGTGGTCCGATAGGTATGTGGGGGTGGGAGATCCGGGAGGGGGTACAATTCTTTTTGCTATTGGGCCCAGTCATTTCTAGCTACGCCCCTGATTGGTAAGATTGGGCGGGCACTGGAGCGCCCTGCTGTAGGAGAAGCTGGCGGGAGATGAAAGGAGGAGGGGCCAGCTCCTGGTGGTGTCGGGCACGCGGCGCAAGCATGGCGGTGGAGGATCTGACTGAATCCTAAAGACCAGACATCAAGGTAGACCTGCAGAAGAAGGTGACAGCGCAGTATGTGATGTATACATGTGTGTAATGTATGTAGTGCAGTGTGTGATCATCACATACTGCACTACATACTTTACACACATGTATATATCACATGCCCCCTCACAGTAATAATGCCAAGATATGTGCCCTCTTCACAGTAGTAATGCTCACACATGCTCCCTCACAGTAGTTATGCCCAGATATGTGCCCACTCACAGTAATAATGCCAAGATATGTGCCCTCTTCACAGACATAATGCTCATACATGCCCCCTCACAGTAGTTATGCCCAGATATGTGCCCCCTCACAGTAATAATGCCAAGATATGTGCCCTCTTCACAGTAGTTATGCCCAAATATGTGCCCCCCTCACAGTAATAATGCCAAGATATGTGCCCTCTTCACAGATGTAATGCTTGCACATGCCCCCTCACATTAGTTATGCCCAGATATGTGCCCTCTTCAGAGTAGTTATGCCCAGATATGTGCCCCCTCACAGTAGTTATGCTAGATATCTGCCCTCTTCACAGTAGTAATGCTCATTCGTGCCCCCTCACAGTAGTTATGCCCTGATATGTGCCCTCTTCACAGTAGTTATGCCCTGATATGTGCCCTCCTCACAGTAGTTATGCCCAGATATGTGCCCCCTCACAGTAATAATGCCAAGATATGTGCCCTCTTCACAGATGTAATGCTCGCACATGCCTCCTCACAGTAGTTATGCCCAGATATGTGCCCCCTCACAGTAGTTATGCCCAGATATGTGCCCCCTCACAGTAGTTATGCCCTGATATGTGCCCCCTCACAGTAGTTATGCCCAGATATGTGCCCTCTTCACAGTAGTAATGCTCACACGTGCCCCCTCACAGCGTTTGCATTTCTTTCTGGCAAAGCTACCTGGTTCCAGCCCGCGAAATTTATACCAAGTCTAGTGCGGCCCTCAGACGAAAAATGGTTGGGCACCACTGCTCTAAAAGATTGTAGGTGAGGGCCTGCTGGTGAGCTGACCCTCTAAAATATTTTATGCGAGGGCCTGCTAGTGAGCTGACCCTCTAAAACATTATATGCGAGGGTCTGCTGGTTAGCTGACCCTCTAAAACATTATATGCGAGGGCCTACAGGTGAGCTGACCCTTTAAAACATTATATGCGAGGGCCTGCAGCGAGCTGACCCTCTAAAACATTGTAGGTGAGGGCCTGCTGGTGAGCTGACCCTCTAAAACATTACATGCGAGGGCCTGCAGGTGAGCTGACCCTCTAAAACATTGTAGGTGAGGGCCTGCTGGTGAGCTGACCTTCTAAAAAATTACATACGAGGGCCTGCAGGTGAGCTGACTCTCTAAAAGTTTGTAGGTGAGGGCTTGCAGGTGAGCTGACCCTCTAAAAGATTGTAGGTGAGGGTCTGCTGGTGAGCTGACCCTCTAAAACATTATACGCGAGGGCCTGCAGGTGAGCTGACCCTCTACAACATTAGGAGCGAGGGCAGACTAATAAAAAAACATTTAAACTGCCTTTATGTTCAGCCGCTTTCCTCTGGTGGAGTAGAGAAGTCAGGGGCAATCCAGGCCTTGTTCTTTTTGATGAGTCAACCTGTCAGCATTGTCAGTTGACAGGCAGATGCGCTTATCAGTTATTATGCCCCCAACAGCACTAAATACCCGCTCTGACAAAACGCTGGTAGCAGGGCAGGCCAGCACCTCCAAGGCGTATAGTGCCAGTTCTTGGACACCCAGTAGTTGTAAGGCACAGAGGGATCATTGAGGACGCTTACACAGTCTGCTACGTACTCCTTCACCATCTTCCAAAACTTTTCTCTCCTTGTGACACTAGGCCGCGCAACAGGGTGAGGGTGCTGGCGGGGTGCCATGAAACTGTCCCAGGCCTTGGAGAGTGTTGCCTTGCCTCTGTTGAAACTGCTGTGTGTTCCCCTCGTCTGCCCTCCTCAGTTGCCCAATGAACTACGTACTCTCGCGCCAGCGTTGTCAGCTGGACATTTTTGGAGCAATTTTTCCACAAGGACCTTCTTCTATTGCACCATTTTGCTCATCCTCTCCACCACAGGAATGAGAGATGAGGTTCTCTTTGTAGCGGGGGTCGAGAAGGGTGAACAACCATAATCGGTCACAGGAAAGGCAGCCTAACATAAAGTCAGCCATGTGTGCCAGAGTCCCAACAGGCAAGACTTCACTGTCGTCATCAGGAGGATGACTCTCAATCTCCTCATCCTCTTCTATCCATCCACGCTGAACAGATGGAATTAAACTTCAATGGATACTACCCTCTGTAGCGGAGGCAACCGTCTCCTGCTCCTCCTCATCATTCAATTTGCGCTGAGAAGACGAACTGAGGGTGGTCTGGCTATCACCCTGTGTAATGTCTTCCCCCATTTCCTGTCAGGGATCAAACCGGGAGACTCCGGCGTCCTAAGCTGTAGCCTTGCTCACTAGACCACAGAGCTTCCTGGACAGTTTCTGTTACTTTTTTGAACCACCTCCTTGACCTGAATGTTCCTGCTTTTGGTTTGACCAATCAGATCTGCGTACGCCCTATTTAAGGAAGACCATGTCACTTCCTCCCTTGCCAGATTATTGAGCTATCTCAGCCTTAGTCTTGCTTCAGCCTCTCAGTATTTTGTCTGCTAACCTGCTTGTGTACCGAACTCTGCCTCCATTGACTACTCTCCTGCCTCATCCTGAATCCTTGCCCCTGCCATCTCGTGTACCGAACTCTGCCTCCATTTGACTACTCTCCTGCCTTATCCTGAATCCTTGTACCTGCCATCCCGTGTACCCACACAGGACTGCCTGACTACTCTCTTGCCTTCCTCGTTCTTCGGCACTCATCTACCACGTGCACCTTATTGGGTCCATTGAGCCACCGACATATACCTGTATATCGGATCATTCATCCATTCCGTTTCCGCGCTCCTCTGTTCCTGTGTCGCTGCCATTGGACTCCTTCCCCTCTTCGAGTAACCTCTACAAGCAATTGTGCAGGTAACCTTAACATTTCCACCTCTTCCACATGCAAAGCGTCGGCCTTAATTGTGAGCAGCGAGCGTTTGAGTAGACACAGAAGTGGGATGGTAGCGTTATCGCCGCTCACCATCTGTGTTTCTTAAAACCTCACAGAGGTCAGACATCCATGCCTACTCGCTTCTGAAGAGCAGAAGCTGACTGGAAAGGCGAAGACCATGTTGCAGCTGATATTCAACTACTACCCTCTGCTGCTCACAAAGCCTGGCCAACATGTGGAACGTCGAGTTCCCGCGCATGCTCACGTCGCACAACAGTTGGTGAGCTGGCATTTGTAAGCGCTGCCGAAGCGTTGACAGACTGGCGGAAGCTGTCAATGACTTGCGGAAAAGGGCACACACACGGCCTACCTTCACCAGTAGCTCAGGCAAATTTCACCAGTAGCTCAGGCAACTTGGGGTAGGTTTTGAGAAACCGCTGAACCACTAAGTTAAAGGTGTGGGCTAGGCATGGGATGTGTGTAAGCTTCCTGAGCTCCAAAGCCGCCACCAAGTTTAGGGCCATTATCAGACACAACGATGCCTGGTTATAGGTTGAATAGTGAGAGCCACCGCTCAGTCTGGTCCCTTATCCACTGCCACAGCTCTGCGGTGGTGTGCTGTTTGTCACCTAAGCAGATCAGCTTAAAGGGAACCTGTCACCGGGATTTTGTGTATAGAGCTGAGGACATGGGTTGCTAGATGGCCACTAGCACATCCGCAATACCCAGTGCCCATAGCTCTGTGTGCATTTATTGTGTAAAAAAAAAACGATTTGATACATATGCAAATTAACCTGAGATGAGTCCTGTATGTGAGATGAGTCAGGGACAGGACTCATCTGAGGTTAATTTGCATATGTATCAAATCGTTTTTTTCACACAATAAAAGCACACAGAGCTATGGGGACTGGGTATTGCGGATGTGCTAGCAGCCATCTAGCAACCCATGTCCTCAGCTCTATACCCAAAATCCAGGTGACAGGTTCCCTTTAAGCATGGCCTTTTGATGCTTCCCCACTGCAGTGCTACACTGCTTCCAGCTACCGACTGATGGCTGACTGGTGCTGCAAGAGGATAATTCTGAGGTAGAAGTGGGGGTTGGAGCCACTAAAGTAGGTGATGGCGGAAACCCTGATGGAATTAGGGCCCGCAATCCTTGGCGTCAGTAGCACCTGTGCCATCCCAGGGTACGACTCGCTCCCGACCTCCACAACTTTCACCCAGTGTGCCGTCAGGGAAATGTAGCGTCCCTGGCCACAAGCACTTGTCCATGTGTCAGTGGTTAAGTGGACCTTCCCAGTAACTGCGTTGGTCAGGGCACGGTTGATGTTACGGGACACATGCTGGTGTAAGGCGGGCACGGCACACCATGAAAATGGCGGCTGGGGACTGTGTAACGAGGGACGGCCGCCGACATTAGGTTGCGGAAGGCCTCATTGTCCACAAGCCTAAATGGAAACATTTCCAGGGCCACAGGCTATGGCCTGTGGGTGAGTGGCTAGGTATTTGTGCTTGCGTTCAAATGCCTGGGGTAAGGACATTTGTACGCTGCGCTGGGACACGGAAGTGAATGTGGTCGCTGATGGTGCTTGCGAAGGTCCACGGCGGGAGGCATCCGGGCCTGCGTCTTCGATAGGGGATTGGCCAGCACGTAACACAGGGGAAGAGGAGGCAGTGGTGTGACCCGCAGACACAGATTGTGGACCCAGGCATTTGGCCCACCTATTACAGTGCTTTGATGCCATGTGGTGGATCATGCTGGTGGTGGTGAGGTTGCTAGTATTCACGCCCCTGCTCATTTTTGTATGGCACAGGTTGCAAATGACAATTCTTTTATCGTCCGCACTTTCCCCTCACCCATGACGGCACCCTGTGCGACTCAGGACCTCCCATCAGGACAGGAAACCTGAGAAGATAAAAAGGACACACCTCCACACAACACCAGTTCAGGTTTCCTGTCCTCCGGATGGGAGATCCTGAGAAGCAGCACTGCTGAAGACGTACCTCCAAGACACCGGAGCTGGGGAAGGTCTGTGGCTGAGTGCCGTGGGAAGTCCTATCCCTGGGGAGCGGTAGTTCTGTGGCCGTGCCGGAAGCCGCTCCCCATAAGTCTGCCTGCGCTTGCCCTCTCTCCGGCCCTGCGGGGAGCCGCTGTGGCCGTGTCCAGGCGGCTCCCCATGCTCTTCCTCGCTCTGCCCAGTTCCAAGATGGCGCCCGCGCGTCCGTGCGCTTATGCGCATGCGCGGGGCCGTCTCCTGGAGATGACGTCGGGGGGGGGCGGGGCTTAGCCCGTGCAGGACCCGGAAGTAGAGGCCGGAGCGCGTCCTTTAAAATACAAATACGGCGGCAGGTTCAGGCAGCCAGCTGGGGCACAATTTGGATGTGCCACGTAGCGATCCTGGGCAATCATGTCGGAGCCTACAGAAGGACGCGCTGAACCCCAGGAACCCTTGAGGCCTGCAAGTCCGGTACCGGTCTGAGGATGGGGAAAAAAGGAAAAGCTTCAGGGTGAGAGCGTTCCTTTTTATTCTAATATGGTGTTTCTTATGATTGTTTTTAGATCCCTAAACCACCTAAAAAATCATCTTCTAAGACAAGACACAAGGAATGTGCGGAGTGTAAAGTGCCCCTATCTGCATCTTATCAGAAGGCGTTATGCTCAGCGTGTATAGATAATCTGGTAGCAGAGCAATCCCAGACCCTTACTAAATCCATGAAATCTATTATTAAGGCGTCCTTTAAAGCATTCAGTAAGAGCCGTGCCAGGTCCCCAGATAAACCAGGAAAGGATACAGAGTACGACAGTATTGAGTTGGACTCTTCCGAAGATGGCGGAGAATCCGGACAACTATTGTCTAGTGATTCGGACTCCTCGGATGAAGATTATTCAGGGAGATCCTTCTTTTCCCCAGAGGACACGCAGCCGTTATTAAAAGCGGTCAGAGCAACCATGCAATTAGAAGAAGTTAAGCAGACCAGATCAGTTGCGGACCAGGCCTTTCAGGCATTAGGCCCTAAAAAACATCGGGTCTTCCCTATTCATGATAACATGCAAGCGATCATCAATAGAGAATGGAAGAATCCTGATAGAAAGTTTTTCTTACCCTCCTCGGTGAAAAGGAAATATCCTTATGAAGAGAAAGTTTCCTCCAGCTGGGATAGGGCTCCTACGGTAGATGCTCCAGTCGCTAAGATAGCTAAGAGATCTGCCCTCCCCTTTGATGATCTGGGTTGCCTGTCGGACCCATTAGATAAGAAAGCAGATATATACCTTAAACGGGCATGGGAAACTTCCGCTACTTGTCTTAGACCCGCAGTGGCAGCCACTTGGGTATCCCGGTCCTTAAGATTGTGGATTGAACAGCTAGAGAAACATCTGAGGGAAAAAAAGCCCAGGGAGGAAATCTTAGCTTCTCTTCCCACCTTTGCTAAAGCGGCAGATTTTTTAACGGATGCTTCTACGGATGTTATGCGCTTTGCTGCCAAGTCCTCAGCTATGACAAATGCGGCTAGAAGAGCCATTTGGCTTAGGTCATGGAAGGGTGACCAGGGGTCTAAGGCCAGGCTGTGTGCCCTTCCGTGTGAGGGTGATAGATTGTTTGGATCCTCCCTGGATGACATCTTGGAGAAGGCATCTGACAAGAAAAAAGGGTTTCCTGTCCCTCAAAAACCCCCCTTTTTTCGTAAACCCCAGCAGGGCTTTAGAAAACAGAGGGGTAAGCCCTATGATAGGAAGGAAAGGGATAGATTTCCAAGAAAAACTAGCGGTTTCCTGTTTAAATCCCAGGATAACAAACCAAAAGACAAGCAATGACGCCAGACTCCAGGTTGGGGGGAGACTCTCTGCCTTTCTCCCGGCTTGGGCGAACGTCACCCAAAACAAGTGGGTTTTGGGGGGGATAGCGGAGGGATTCAGGTTGGAGTTCCGCTCCTATCCCCAAGTCTTTTTCACCCACACTCCAACTCCAAAGGATCCTCTAAAATCCACAGTTCTGGAGAGAGAGGTTCAGTTATTGTTGGACAAAGGAGTGGTTTGCCAGGTCCCGGGGAGGGAGGAGGGCAGGGGGTTTTACTCCCCACTCTTTTTAATAAAGAAACCCAATGGTTCCTTTCGTATGATTCTGAACCTAAAGCGTCTAAACAAATTCCTGAGATACAAAAAATTCCGGATGGAAACTATAAAGACAACTTTAGACCTGTTATACCAGGGTTGCTGGATGGCAAGTATAGACCTAGAGGATGCCTATTATCACGTCCCAATTCACTCTTCCTCCCAAAAGTATTTAAGGACGGCTGTCCAAGTACGGGGCCAACTTCTGCACCTACAATACAGGGCACTGCCGTTTGGGGTCTCTCAAGCCCCGAGAATTTTCACCAAGGTCGTGTCGGAGATGGTGGCATTCCTTCGATCATCTGGGATAGTAGTAGTACCATATCTGGACGACTTTTTGTTCATAGCCCAAACAAGGGAGCAGTTACAAGCAGAGCTCGCCCTGGTGTGCTCTCTGTTGAAGGATCTGGGGTGGAAAATGAATCAAGAAAAATCTTGTCTAACCCCTTCTCAAGTTTGCACCTTTTTAGGAATGCAGCTAGATTCTACGGCTCAGAAGACATTCCTCCCTCAGAAGAAAGTGTCCTCGACAATAGAGCATGTTTGGTTCCTTTTCCGGTCCTTCCAATGTTCCATCAGGGAAGCGATGGCAGTACTGGGGCACCTGACGGCTACAATTCCAGCCGTACCATTCGCTCAGATCCACACGAGACCGTTACAGTCAGATATCTTGAAGATTTGGAATGGTCTTCCACAAACACTAGAGAGAAAATTTCATCTTTCCTCCAGAGCAAGGTACTCCCTTCTGTGGTGGACGTCCGAGAAGAACCTCTCGATAGGAATGCCTTGGTCCTTCATAGAACCCATGCTGATAACGACAGACGCCAGTCCGTGGGGCTGGGGAGCTCATTCAGAAGGAAAATACTGGCAGGGAAGATGGGATTTAAAAACCCGGGTCTGCACGTCAAATTACAAGGAGCTCAAGGCGGTAGAAAGAGTACTAAAGGTGGCAGTTCCAGAGGTCTCCAACAGAAAGTTGGTATTTTACTCGGACAATTCAACAACAGTGGCCTATATAAATCATCAAGGCGGGACAAAAGTACCATCCCTAATCTTCCTCTGCCAGGAAATTTTCAAAATAGCGGAAGACAGGAACCTGGTCTTATCCGCAATACACTTGAAAGGGAAAGAGAACACGGTGGCCGATTTTCTAAGTCGAGTAGAACTCAGGCAGGCAGAGTGGAGTCTGAACGAGGAAGTTTTTTCCCAGATTGTAACAATGTTTGGGACCCCAACTATAGATCTCTTTGCCACCCGGAAGAACAGGAAGACAAAGAGGTTCTTCTCCCTAGATTACACAGAGAATCCTACAGCGGTAGACAGTCTGGCTCAGGATTGGAGCCAGGAACTCGGCTATGCCTTCCCACCTATTTCCCTAATCCCGCAGGTTCTGAAAAAAGTACGGACGGAGGGAGCCACCATAATCATGATAGCCCCAAAGTGGCCCAAGAGAATCTGGTACCCCACCCTCTTAAGTCTAGCCAGGGGCCCTCCCTGGGTGATCCCTCCGAGGGAGGATCTACTCTCCCAGGGGCCTGTATGGCATCCCAATCCGGGGATTCTTCAGTTGGCAGTATGGAGATTGACAGGGACATCTGGTTGAAGAGAGGGCTTTCTAGCAAAGTTGTTTCCACCCTTCTAGGTAGCAAAAAAGCGTCAACAGCTAGGAAGTATAATAGGGTGTGGAATGTCTTTTCTTCCTTTTTGGGTTCTAGCCCTGATCCATTTAGTCCTCCTGAAATCCCTAAGGTTTTGGACTTTCTACAAGCAGGGTTAGACAAAGGGCTCAAGGCCTCCACCTTAAAAGTTCAGGTGTCGGCCTTGAGCTACTTTTTTGACTTCCAATTAGCAAACCACCCGTGGGTCAAGCGTTTCCTTTCTGCCGCTGCCAGAATCTGTCCTTCCGTTAGACCTCTTTCCCCTCCTTGGGACCTAAATAGGGTCTTGACGGCCCTAACCGATAGACCCTTTGAACCCTTACTAGAGGTTCCCATTGACATCTTATCCATTAAGATGGCTTTCCTCCTGGCTATTACCTCGGCTAGGAGGATATCGGAGATCCAGGCCTTCTCGGCATTTCCGCCCTATACGATCATCCAGGATGACCAGATAGTTATTAGGCCCTTGCCTTCTTTTCTTCCCAAGGTTGTCTCCGATTTTCATAGGAGCCAAGACATTGTGTTGCCTTCCTTTTTTCCTAACCCCTCCAATAGCTTGGAGGAAAAGTTTCATTGCTTGGATGTCAAGAGATGCTTGTTAGTCTACTTAGATGTTACGGCTCCTTGGAGAAAGGACGAGAACCTCCTGATTCAGTTTTTAGGAGGAAATAGGGGGAAAAAAGCATCCCGAGGGGTTATTGCTAGATGGGTGAAGAAGGCCATAGCTAGAGCTTATATTTCCCTGGGTCTCCCCCCCCCTTCAGGTTTTGGGGCCCATTCTACGAGGGCGGTGTCTACTTCGTGGGCTGAGAAAGCTGATGTATCGTTAGCCCAGATTTGCAGGGCGGCTACCTGGAGCTCCCCGCATACTTTTCTTAAACATTACAGATTACAGCTCCATTCTGATGCTTCCTTTGGAGAGAAAGTCCTTCAGGCTGTGGCCCCCCCCTAGGTTCTACTTATAGTTTATCTCGCACAGGGTGCCGTCATGGGTGAGGGGAAAACAACATTGCTTACCGGTAATCGTTTTTCTCGATACCCATGACGGCACCCGATATTTCCCTTCCCAAGCAGATATATATATATTTGTTGATGGCTTTTTGCCAGGTCTATATGAAGTAATATAGATAAAAAAAAAAAAAAAAAAAGGGGGTTTTTAACCCTTTGTCACTTCTCTCCGGAGAACAATTTATTTCTTCTACTGGTGTTGTGTGGAGGTGTGTCCTTTTTATCTTCTCAGGTTTCCTGTCCTGATGGGAGGTCCTGAGTCGCACAGGGTGCCGTCATGGGTATCGAGAAAAACGATTACCGGTAAGCAATGTTGTTTTCCTCAAAAAAGTGCCAGGCTGCATAACACCTACCCCTTGGCAAGGGAGATTTTCCCAAGGGTGTGCTTCGGGGAATAGTTGCGGGCCTGTTTGGTGTGGCCCGCCTTCTCCCTTTTGCCACCCCACTGCCTCTTCCAGCCTGTTGCGGTGCTGCGTTTCTCTCCCCCTCTGTACTGCTGTCCTCGCTTGGCTTGTCACCTTCCCAGGTTGGGTCAATGACTTCATCGTCCACCACCTCCTCTTCCACTTTCTCACTCTGCTCATCCTCCTGACTTGTTAACCTAACAACAACCTCAGTTATTGACAACTGTGTCTCATCATCGACCTCTCATCATCATCATCATCATCATCATCCCCTTCGTGAAACACTAATTGCCGTTCGCCACTGTCATCTTCTTGTGATTGTGGATGCTCCAGAGTTTGGGAATCAGGGAACAAGATCTCATGTCCCTCTTCAAGCGGGCTTGTCGAGAGGCCCAAATGAAAGAATGGCGCTAAAAAGAGCTCCTCGCAATATCCGAGTGTGGGATCACTTGTTTGGCAAGACTCTCCATGGTGGGAGGAAGGAGGATCAGGGTGAAGATTGTGTTGACCAGACTCTTAGCTACTGAGACTGGACAGGGTGGTGCTTAACCGACTGTAAGCATTATCTGCTGCAATCCAACTGACCACCTGGTCGCACTGGTCTGACTTCGAGAGCGTTGTCCTGCGCCACCCTGCAAACTGGGACATGAAGCTAGGTATCGTGGATGATTGTTTTTCTTGTGCTCTGGCAGCAGGCACAGTTTCAACGTGCCCAGGGCCACGGCCTCTGCATGCACCATCAGCATCACGGCCACTTCCCTGTCCCTTACTGCTCGCCTTCTTCATATTAAATGTTATATATGCTTGAAAGTATGTCACACGTACAGTACAGTAGGATTTGTAAGTGTATGTGCAAAAAAATAAAAAAAAGGTATTTGGGATGCGTGCACGTTACACAGGAGAAATACCGCTGATAATTTCGCTAATGTCAGCAGCGGCTAATATAAAATTACAGGGAATGTCACTGGTATTTTGGATGTGGAAACGTTACACAGGAGAAATACCGCAGATAATGTCGCTAATGTCAGCCGCGGCTAATATAAAATTACAGGGAATGTCACAGCTATTTGGGATGTGGAAACGTTACACAGGAGATGTACCCCAGGTAATGTCACTGTCCGCAGCAGACACAGTCTACGGAAAAGGTACACTGGATGTCACAGATTTTTTTTGGGATGTGCACACATTACACATGAGATGTAGCGCAGCTAATGTCACTGTCCGCAGCGGACACCGACTACGGAAAAAGTACACTGGATGTCACTGATATTTTTGGGATGCGCACACGTTACACAGGAGAAATACCGCAGATAATGTCGCTGATGTCAGCAGCGGCTAATATAAAATTACAGGGAATGTCACAGGTATTTGGGTTGTGGAAACGTTACACAGGAGATGTACCCGAGGTAATGTCACTGTCCGCAGCGGACACCGTCTACGGAAAAAGTTCACTGGATGCCACTGATATTTTCTGGATGTGCAGTTGTGCACACGTTACACAGGAGATGTACCCCAGCTAATGTCACTGTCTGCAGCGGACACAGTCTACGGAAAAAGTACACTGGATGTCACTGATATTTTTTGGATGTGCACACGTTACACAGAAGATGTAGCGCAGCTAATGTGACTGTCCACAGCGCACACTGTCTACAGAAAAAGTACACTGGATGTCACTGATATTTTTGGGATGCGCACACGTTACATAGGAGAAATACCGCAGATAATGTCGCTGATGTCAGCAGTGGCTAATATAAAATTACAGGGAATGTCACAGGTGTTTGGGATGTGGAAGTGTTAAGCCTCATGCACACGACCGTATTTTTTTGCGGTCCGCAAAACGGGGTTCCGTTTTTCCGTGATCCGTGACCGTTTTTTCGTCCGTGGGTCTTCCTTGATTTTTGGAGGATCCACGGACATGAAAAAAAAGTCGTTTTGGTGTCCGCCTGGCCGTGCGGACCCAAACGGATCCGTCCTGAATTACAATGCAAGTCAATGGGGACGGATCCGTTTGACGTTGACACAATATGGTGCAATTTCAAACGGATCCGTCCCCCATTGACTTTCAATGTAAAGTCAGGAGTTAATATACCATCGGATCGGAGTTTTCTCCAATCCGATGGTATATTTTAACTTGAAGCGTCCCCATCACCTATATGTTAGAATATACCGTCGGATTTGAGTTACATCGTGAAACTCAAATCCGACAGTATATTCTAACACAGAGGCGTTCCCATAGTGATGGGCACGCTTCTAGTTAGAATATACTACAAACTGTGTACATGACTGCCCCCTGCTGCCTGGCAGGTGCTGCCAGGCAGCAGGGGGCAGCCCCCCTACCCTGTAGTTAACACATTGGTGGCCAGTGTGGCCGGCCCCCCCCCTCCCCTGTAGTTAACTCATTGGTGGCCAGTGGGCCCCCCCTCCCCTGTAGTTAACTCATTGGTGGCCAGTGGGCCCCCCCCTCCCCTGTAGTTAACTCATTTGTGGCCAGTGCGGCCACCCCCCCCCCCCTGTAGTTAACTCATTGGTGGCCAGTGGGGCCCCCCTCCCCTGTAGTTAACTCATTGGTGGCCAGTGGGCCCCCCCTACCCTGTAGTTAACTCATTGGTGGCCAGTGGGCCCCCCCCCTCCCCTGTAGTTAACTCATTGGTGGCCAGTGTGGCCGGCCCCCCTCCCTCCCCTGTAGTTAACTCGTTGGTGGCCAGTGGGCCCCCCCTCCCCCTCCTAATTAAAATCTCCCCCCTATCATTGGTGGCAGCGGAGTGTACCGATCGGAGTCCCAGTTTAATCGCTGGGGCTCCGATCGGTAACCATGGCAACCAGGACGCTACTGCAGTCCCGGTTGCCATGGTTACTTAGCAATTTGTAGAACCATTATACTTACCTGCGAGCTGCGATGGTCTGCGTCCGGTCGGGAGCTCCTCCTACTGGTAAGTGACAGGTCCGGCCGGGAGCTCCTCCTACTGGTAAGTGACATGACCTGTCACTTACCAGTAGGAGGAGCTCCCGACCGGACGCAGACCATCGCAGCTCGCAGGTAAGTATAATGGTTCTACAAATTGCTAAGTAACCATGGCAACCGGGACTGCAGTAGCGTCCTGGTTGCCATGGTTACCGATCGGAGCTCCAGCGATTAAACTGGGACTCCGATTGGTACACTCCGCTGCCACCAATGATAGGGGGGAGATTTTAATTAGGAGGGGGAGGGAGGGGAGAAGGCCCACTGGCCACCAACGAGTTAACTACAGGGGAGGGGGGGGGCCCACTGGCCACCAATGAGTTAACTACAGGGGAGGGGGGGGCGGCCGCACTGGCCACCAATGAGTTAACTCCGGGGGGGGGGGCTGCCCCCTGCTGCCTGGCAGCACCTTCCAGGCAGCAGGGGGCAGTCATGTACACAGTTCTGTTAGTATATTCTAACCTGAAGCGTCCCCATCACCATGGGAACGCCTCTGTGTTAGAATATACTGTCGGTTCTGAGTTTTCACGAAGTGAAAACTCAGCTATGAAAAAGCTTTTATGCAGACGGATCTTCGGATCCGTCTGTATAAAAACTAACCTACGGCCACGGATCACGGACACGGATGCCAATCTTGTGTGCATCCGTGTTCTTTCACGGACCCATTGACTTGAATGGGTCCGTGAACCGTTGGCCGTGAAAAAAATAGGACAGGTCATATTTTTTTCACGGCCAGGAAACACGGATCACGGATGCGGCTACAAAACGGTGCATTTTCCGATTTTTCCACGGAACAATTGAAAGTCAATGGGTCTGCGAAAAAAAACGGAAAACGGCACAACGGCCACGGGTGCACACAACGGTCGTGTGCATGAGGCCTTACACAGGAGATGTACCTCAGGTAATGTCACTGTCCGCAGCGGACACCGTATACGGAAAAAGTACACTCAATGTCACTGATATTTATTGGATGTGCACACATTACAAAGGAGATGTAGCGCAGCTAATGTCACTGTCCGCAACGGACACCGTCTATGGAAAAAGTACACTGGATGTCTGATATTTTTGGGATGCGCACAGGTTACACAGGAGATGTAGCGCAGATAATGTCGCTGTCTGCAGGGGCCTAACTATTGTACGCTCCCTACACTATCTTTCCCTTCCTCAGTACAGCTCTCCCTGACCAACACTGAGCCGAACATGTGTCATCAGCACCCGATGACGCGGCGTAGCCATGTTGGTTACTGGCATTACAGTGAGGGCAGTACTTACCTACACATTTATTGGCTGCGTAGCAGACAACAAACGTGCGGGGAGGAGACTCGAGCATGGCGCTCTAGCGCATGCGGTATTCGACCGAATACAGCCATGTGCCGAGCATCGAGATGCTCGAGCCAAACTAGTGTTCGGCCGAGCATGCTCGATCAACACTGCCGAGCGCCAGTGCTGGATTGGAGTGGATGCAGGAAGGGAAGTTTCTTTTTTTAATTATTTTAGAATGTAAATAAAAGTTGGATAACCTCTTTATGGCTACGTCCACACTGAATAGCTATGCGGTGGCAAATCTGCGGTGGTTTTCAGCTCCTGCAAACTGGATAAGATATTAAAGGGGTTATACAATCCTATAAAAAGCCCCCCAATCTGAATACACTTACCTGGGTCCCTGCACCGCCGCTGCTGCTTCTCCAATTTTTTTAAAAATGATTTCATACACCCCCCTCCTTGATTAGAATAAAAACGTATACATTTGTACTTGGTTGCCGGTCCAGCTCTACATTCCTGGTCCAATTATATGCTCCTGGCACTTCCGGGATCACATGCCGTATACTGTGCGCATTGCTAGTGAGAGATTCAGTCTTATGCATGCGCTGTGGGTTGTAACCAGGCTAGGATCACATTCATGTGATCCTGGAAGTGGCAGGAGCATATAATTGAACCAGGATGCAGCTCTGGGTTGGTAAGGAACTCTTTAATAAGTACCAATGGAAAAAGTTGTTACTCTTATGAAGGGGGGTTTGAAATAAAAAAATTAAAAATCAGAGAACCCCTTTAACTTTTATTCTGTCTCCTTTTTTACGGTGTCTCTGCCAGGTCTTGAACCCAGGACCTTCTATATGGGAGAAACTCTAAGCGAAGACTCACATAGGCCACTGTTATTTTCTCAGACTTTTTTTTAAGAGGATAAATGCAGAAGTATAATTTTTATCATCTTTTTAGTAATTGCAAAAAGTATAATGGCACAAAATAAATTAGGCTGTGTTCATATGACATTTTTGTCCCACGTTTAACATGACATATCAGTTAAACGGATGCCTAGGACGAATGTCATGAGGGGCATTCATCACCATAGGGTTCCATTGTAAAATAAAATGTATCCATTAATATATACGTTTTTTTCTTTTTTTGCTGGATTCTGCAGGATGGGAAAGCGTAGTGTGCTCCACCTTTGCATCCTTTTCTTCCCCCAACGTATAGGTTAAACATAGGGCAAAAACAGGACTTAAGCAACCCAAAACAATAGTCACAAAACCATCTATTGGGGGTCATTCACTAATGCAAAACTGATGTAAAAAAAAAGTATTTTATGATGAGGTGCGCGCCTTGTCATAAATTATGCACATCCTCTGGGATAGCAGGGGGAATCAAAGAACGGTGTAAAACAACAGTCTTTGAAAATGTCCCCCATTGTGTGGTATTTTTTACAAAATCTACAAGGAAGTTCCTGATGGATCCTCTAAGTACAGATGTGCCCGAAACCTAACATGAACTTCTGTGCATGTAATCAGTCCCCCCATCAGTCAGAGCACATGGGGTGGGGGGGGGGCTTCTAGAAAAGGACTGAGAAAACGATCACTTGCCATCTAATCCCCTCTGCGCCGCATTACACTGTTTTATTAACTCCACGACCCAGAGATTTACCAGCATCCAGATCAGATTAGTTGCACCAAACACACAGACATCAGGAAAGTCTCCATGTTACACTGTCCTCCTGTCCATAAGGTATCTAAGTGTAAAACCTGCGGAGTGCTTCCCTAGCGATACCAGTTACAAGCTGCAGCAATGGTGACGATCCCTAGAGAGAAAACCTGACAGATAGAGGAGATTTCCGTAATTCAGAAAAGACAATTCTTTCACTATTGCCATAAACCATCGTCTTCAATTAGTTTTACAGGGCAAACTGGGCTGTTGCATAGGGCCGCGCATTTCGGGGCAGCAATGAAAGGAGAGGAAGGATATTTCACTGCTTTGTAGTTATTTGCTTCTCCATAACGGCTCATTCATTACACTGGCTCACACATAATGCCGGGGCAGCATTTTATATTAAAATCAACTGGGAAAAAATAGTTTTATTAAACAAAAAGCAAAACTTAAAATATGATCAAACCATTTGCAACGGGCCGCCACCGCCTAGGGCCCTCTATATAGCGTCCCAGGTTTAGTAGGAATGCAGAGTGGTGTGATGCGGCCTAAATGTCTCTTTATGTGTGTCACGGTGCTCCTACCTGGATACGGCTGGACCCCAGGCATTGGCTCTGAAGCAAGAAATAGGGGGAATAATTGAGGAATTTGAAAGACCTTGTATGTAGTTGAACAGCAGCTTTACTTTGCATAAACATTCTCCAAAACGGTTTCCAGACTTTGTCTTGGTTCCAACAGTCTTTAGCATTAAACTGGCAGGCAATGTCACAGGAATCAAGATAGAGCGGAGGTGCACCCCTTGAGCTGCCACCCGATCCTCTGTCCCTGCCTACTTGCACCACCCGCCCTAGGTGACGGAGCGCAACTGGGCGACAGTCCCTAACCTACTAAGTGCAAGCAGAGGGAAAGAGACAGCAGGGAAGAGGACAGCCACTGAGAAGTTACAATAAGCGGACAAGAGGTAGACCAAAAACGGAAGACGAGGCGGGTCAACTAGCCGAGGTCAGTCCAGGAGGTCACGTCAGAACAAGGGAAGAGGCAAAGACAAATCCGTAAACAAGCTGTCAAAATCCGAGAGGTAGCGTCCAGGTACAGGGAGCAGGCAGAAGAGGTGTCAAGAGGCGGATTGAGGTTCAATTCCAGAGGTAGCTTAATAACAATAAAGTACACAGCCTATAGGACGAAAATCACAGGCAACCTGTAGCCAGCAGGCCGTCTGTATTTATAGTGGGGAGTGAGGGTCATGTGACGTGGCCAGCGTCACATGACCGACAGACAGACAGACAAATCGAGTACCGAGTGATCAGCTCGGCGCTCAAGGCAGACCTAGGAGCAGGGAGCCTCCCAGCTAGCAAAGCCGCCCTGGGAACGAGGCCAAACACAGATCCTCGCTCCCGAAGCTAAGCAGCAGGTCTGCGGCTGATGGGAGACCGAGTGCGCCTTTGGCACCCCGTTACAGGCAAACTCGACTCTGCTACATCTGTTCCTCTCTGGCTTTGCTGTGCTGACTGTATGACTTTGCTTCTTCTGTATGCTGCACTTCTCTTTGTATGGTCTGTCTCTAGATTAGGCCAGGTAACTTGGCTCCTAAGGCTCAAAGCTTTGACCTCCATGGCCAGCAGAGCTGAGGGTGCTCTGGCTAGCTTGGGCACATTCAGCAGAGACATGCCCCTGCACACCTGTCCTGTAGCAGGGGGTAAACTAGATTAACTAGAAACTGGTCCCCACCCTTCCTGCAGGAAGTGGGACTAGCCCAATTCTCCACAGAGAGGGGTTAGAATGGAATGTTCCATTCTACCTAAGATAGCTCTGCCTTGTTTGCTGCCACCTGCTGGTGAACCAGGCACATTACATGAACACAACAGTTGCAAACAGATTAGGAATGCACATTGTGGAGGACCTGGAATAAATGCATAAGATGACATTATATTAGACCAATAAAGACAGTAGCAGGGTGCAGGAGTGGCAACACCACTCGGGGGTGTTACACATTGGCGTATTACAGTACCAGCAAAGTGTATGAGATTACACTAATCTCTTGTACACTTTGTGGATTTTTTCCGTCCGGAAAATTGACTTGCATTGCGGATTTCAAATGAAATAGCATGTCAATTATAGTTGCGGTTTTTAGCTGCGGATTTCAAGATTGTGTTAAATCCGCAACAAAAACCGCGGACAGACATTGCAATTTTTGTTGCAGAAATCCTCACAGAAATCTGCATGGATCTTATGTGCGTTCACCCACACCTGTGTGCAGGTGGCCTAGTTGTGAAGCACTGTGGGTTTTGTCGTATGTACATCTGTGGCAAATCTGCAGGGTATCTGTTCCGTGTAAACTTTTCCCTAAACTCCCGTTCACCCTATAACATCTGGGGACTGCACAGCCGCCATGTATAAGCATAGTAGGGCATTTCAAAAGCAAGGGTCAAAAGTCTGTAGAACAACCACATGAGAATGTGACATAACATTGCCCTCAGTCAAGATGGTTTCCGCGGTATGACATTCCAGCAAGGATAAAATCTCCATGGTGACGCGGGAGCGCCGAGCGCGCGGTCACGTGACCGATGAGCCGGCTGGGTGGAGGTGGGGAGCTATTGCGCAGCCGCGCCCGGAGCCCAGGTGTGTTAGAAGGGGCGGAGAGAGCCAGCGGCCCGGGCGGGCGGGGGAGCACCCGCTTGGGACAGCCGAAGAAAAAGAAGAGAAGGTTCGGGGGTCGTGGTCGCTGGCAACACCGAGAAGCTGCCATGTCTTCCAGCGGGGCGCCCGCTACTTCTGCCGCTGTCAGCATTCTGTCCACCTCTACAGCCAAGACTAAGACGAAGAAGAAGCACTTCGTGCAGCAGAAAGTGAAGGTGTTCCGGGCCAGCCACCCGCTCGTCAGTGTCTTCATGTGGGGAGTCAATCACTCGGTGAGGCCCGGCCTGCTGGGCACCTGTAGAGCAGCGAGCGCCCCCCGCAGGGTGACAGGCGGACTGCACCTACACACATCCGGCTGCAACCTGCTGCTCCCCCTAGTTGTAGAACTACAAGTCCCAGGTGTCAGTGCAGGCCGACAGTGGTGTCTGGTGATACAGCAAGTGTGCATGTGTGACATAGTGCAGTGTGTGTGTGTATATATATATATCTATATACAGGGGCTAATGTAAGGTGAGGGCGGCTGTGCCCTGGCTTACCATAGTGCACCCCGCTATATGGTTATGTAGTCATAGTACAGTGCACCCCGCTATATGGTTATGTAGTCATAGTACAGTGCACCCCGCTATATGGTTATGTAGTCATAGTACAGTGCACCCCGCTATATGGTTATGTAGTCATAGTACAGTGCACCCCGCTATATGGTTATGTAGTCATAGTACAGTGCACCCCGCTATATGGTTATGTAGTCATAGTACAGTGCACCCCGCTATATAGTTATGTAGTCATAGTACAGTGCACCCCGCTATATAGTTATGTAGTCATAGTACAGTGTACCCCGCTATATAGTTATGTAGTCATAGTACAGTGCACCCCGCTATATGGTTATGTAGTCATAGTACAGTGCACCCCGCTATATGGTTATGTAGTCATAGTATAGTGCACCCCGCTATATAGTTATGTAGTCATAGTACAGTGCACCCCGCTATAGTTATGTAGTCATAGTACAGTGCACCCCGCTATATAGTTATGTAGTCATAGTACAGTGCACCCCGCTATATAGTTATGTAGTCATAGTACAGTGCACCCCGCTATATAGTTATGTAGTCATAGTACAGTGCACCCCGCTATATGGTTATGTAGTCATAGTACAGTGCACCCCGCTATATAGTTATGTAGTCATAGTACAGTGCACCCCGCTATATAGTTATGTAGTCATAGTACAGTGCACCCCGCTATATGGTTATGTAGTCATAGTACAGTGCACCCCGCTATATAGTTATGTAGTCATAGTACAGTGCACCCCGCTATATGGTTATGTAGTCATAGTACAGTGCACCCCGCTATATAGTTATGTAGTCATAGTACAGTGCACCCCGCTATATGGTTATGTAGTCATAGTACAGTGCACCCCGCTATATGGTTATGTAGTCATAGTACAGTGCACCCCGCTATATTGGGAGCCTAGTCTGTATAGGTGCTGCTCAGTTCTCGATCTATAAGTAGCTCTGCAGCAGGAAAGGACAAATCCACTATAGATTATTATTTCATGCACTTCAATACATAATACAGGACACGCTACGGCCCATTCTAGGATTTGGGCCGAAGCAGTTGAAGAAGACTAGGATGAGCTGAAACGCGTCCTGTATTCTGTATTGAAACCTATGAAATAAAAATCTATCAAGAATATACCACAGCTGCTGGGAACGTTCTAAATATTGGGTACCTAGTCTGTGCACCCCGTTATCTTATGGAGAACCTTGTCATAGTATAGTGAACCCGGTTATATGACAATCCTGTTCATACTATAGAGCCCCTATTATATGGAAAACGTAGTCATACTATAGTATTATATGGGGGACTCCTTCATTGTATAATGCACCCCATTATATGGAGGCGTAGTCATAGTATGCCCAGTTATATGGGCGACCCATTCATAGTATAGTGATAGAGCCACCCATTATATGTAGGTGTAGTCATAGTATGCCCGGTTAGTCAGAGCACACGGTTCTCATATTATAAATCTTGTCATAATATAGTACACCTCATTACATTGTAAATCTATATAATATAGCTTCAGATATACAGTAGCATACTATATAGTGGCTTTTGGGTAGTAAAATTGGTTGTACCATGGTGCTTTGGGGGCATTGCAGCTGTTTGTATCACGTCGCTGGGGGTGGGGAGGTGTACCTGGTTGTACCGTGGAGGCTCAGGGGTTGGCGTATCTGATTGTATTGTGGAGACTTCTGGGGCAGTGTACCTGGTTGTGCCGTGGAGGCTCTGGGGGCGGTGTACCTGGTTGTGTCGTGGGGGCTCTGGGGGACGGTACCTGGTTGTGCCGTGGAGGCTCTGGGGGACGGTGTACCTGGTTGTGCCGTGGAGGCTCTGGGGGCGGTGTACCTGGTTGTGGCGTGGAGGCTCTGGGGGCGGTGTACCTGGTTGTGGCGTGGAGGCTCTGGGGGCGGTGTACCTGGTTGTGGCGTGGAGGCTCTGGGGGCGGTGTACCTGGTTGTGGCGTGGAGGCTCTGGGGGCGGTGTACCTGGTTGTGGCGTGGAGGCTCTGGGGGCGGTGTACCTGGTTGTGGCGTGGAGGCTCTGGGGGCGGTGTACCTGGTTGTGCCGTGGAGGCTCTGGGGGCGGTATGTGATGTTATACAGAATTTGATATACCGGATGCTAATTGGATGAGTTAAGAAGATTCTTCCCTCCTGCGAGGTCAGGGGCCCGGGCTGCTCACAGCATGGTCAGGTGGCAGTACCCCGGTTGTACAGCACACTGTCTGCAGCTGGTACTTCTCTTGTCTGTTACGGAGGCCGTTGGGCACTAGGCTTGGCAGGTGCCCTTTGCTTAGTATCCTGTATTTCTGTTCTGATATTGCCCGGCTGGTGGCCTCTGTTACTCAAGGTTACAGGACAATCTCTGGGTCAACCATCTACATTTTTCCAATGGCTGTTTCACAGTAAACGTTCATTCACTGGAAATAATCACTTCACCGAGCCGCAGGGGGGTTACTGATGGGGAAGGGGGGCGCAGGGATGCATAGCTGGCAGTCAGTGATCCGGTCACTTCCTGACATGGGCCTACTTGTATGTGTACAGCTTCCCTCTCAGTTTTGTCTGGTTCAGTGGTGCCTGGGCCAGCTCGTCAGTGTAAATCCTCAATCACACGTCAGTGTGCTATAAGAGTTCTCCACAGACTACACACATTAAAATGAATGGGGCCGTGTGCTGTCACACATCAGTGTTGTAACACGGATGCATCAGGCCCATTATAGTCTATGGGTCCATGAAAACCACTGATTTCACGGATCATTAGGAAAAGATGCTTTGAAAATGATTTTAAAGCTGTGCAGTTTTCAGTGAAACACGGATAACACAGACAGCAAAAAACGGACATACGGACCCTTCATGGATGTATCACTGACCACTTTCTCACAGATTTGGACACGGACGTGTGAATGAGGCTTATCTTAGTGCCTGCTCTTGTTACAGTCGTGCAGATAATCTCTTCCTTTGCCAGCCATTAGCATCATCGGTCTAAATGCTTGGACGTTTTCCCGGCTACCAATGGTTGGCTCCATAAAGACCACTTACCACCTGCCCACCACCACCCGGGGAGCCAGAAACATGTAGAATGCTATATAATCTTACGTAGGTTCGCCTCGGTGCTGTACCCGGTGGCATAAGCTGGAAACCTCCCAGTGAAAAATGGGCGATGTGTAAGTTTAGGGGGTTCACTTGGCAGTCCTAATCTTTCCTACTTCCTGCCGGCTCCTAGATTTCTCACTCCATAAGGCTACATGCACATCCTTTTTAAATTTATTTATTATATTTTTTTTTTGCGGATCCATTTTAACAATGCCTAAAACGGACAAGAATAGGACATGTTCTATTTTTTTGCGGGGCTACGGAACGGACCTACTGATGCAGACATCACACGCTGTGCTGTCTGCATTTTTTGCGGACCCATTGAAATGAATAGGTCCGCATTCCTATCCGAAAAAAAACCCGGAACGGACACGGAAACAAACAACGTTCGTGTGCATGTAGCCTAACATGGCGTTACGTTATCCACCCAGAGACTCCTTTATGTTACTGCTCTGCAGACTTGTCATACGCTTTGTATATCGTTTACTCCTTTTCAGGATCTCTACGTCTTGTGGCTGATTGATTTAAAGTGATTTCATTTTTATAACTAATATTGATATAACTTATAATATAATAACTGATATTTGAAGTCCTAGCAGGACCCTCTAACAAAGGCCTGTGTGGCATGTGGATGTCATAGATGAGGGGACCCCACCTAGGCAGAGCCTCTAACAAGGAGAAGCTTGTTGAGGTCATTTATTTGGTGTTTTTTGCCACAACTTGCAAATTTGTTGCACAATTGTCAGTAGGGAAACATGTACATAAGTTTGTCTCTCTTCGAGCCTAGGGTCACCAGATCTGGGTGCTAATAACACCTTCATAGTGGGCATTGAACGCAACTGATCTGAGAGGGGAACAGGGGCCTGTAAGAAATTCTTTAATACATGATCATTTCATTTTCATCACAGGCACTTCATCAGGACAGTAATTGTGGGAATTTTTTATAAACTTTCCTTCACATCTTACGTTTCGAAACACCTCCCTAAATTCTTCAGAATTTTCCAGCAGATGTGGAGTTTGCTTTGGCTGTTAATTCTCTATGCAGCAGTGCCGGGTTTTCTTTTTTAGAAAAGACAAAGAGAAATGAATAGGAAGGAATGCAGGTGGGAATTGACGGAAATCTTTACCTCCCTTTTTGGTTCTGTTGGGGTGACAACCCGCATAGCACAGCCCAGTAATGCACAAACTATGCATAAAAGGTAAAACCAACGAGATCTTCTAGATAAAGACCATACATGTTATACTGTTGTTGGTCAATTTTATTAGGGTCAGACTGCCATCAAATGTTCTGTATAGGGTGTCCTGCCTTAACCTGTAACCGGCATTTTGTGTATAGAGCTGAGGACATTGGCTCCTAGATGGCCGCTAGCACATCCGCAATACCTGTCCCTGACTCATCTCACGTACTGGACTCATCTCAGGTTAACTTGCATATGTATCAAATCAGGTTTTTTTATACAATAAAAGCACACAGAGAGCTACGTATAGGGAACTGGGTATTGGGGATGTGCTAGCGGCCATCTAGCAACCCATGTCCTCAGCTCTATACACAAAATCCCAGTGACAGGTTCCCTTTAAAGATGCACCAAATTTGTGAAACATTGTGCACCATTTAATAAAACTACAAAACTGACCTATCCACCTATCCTCAAAGTCGGTCACCAAAATCTGATCAATAGGGGTCAAACACCCATCACTCTAGCCAAGCAGCTGTTTGAAGAGGCTGCAGCCCTCCAGTGAGCACTGCAGGCTCCTCGCAGCTTACCTAGCACACCTCTGTCCATTGAATAGCAGCTGTGCTTCGTATTGTAGCTCAGGCACATTCACTGCAGTTTGTTTAAACTGATGATCTATCCAGAGGATAGATCATCCGCATCTGATCGGCAGGGGTCCGACACCCGGGACCCCCGCCGATCAGCTGTATGAGAAGGCAGCGGCGCTCCAGGAGAGCCGCGGCCTTCTCACTGTTTACCACAGGCCCAGTGACGTCACGACTAGTATAAACTGGCCTGGGCGGGGCTAAGCTCCATTCAAGTGAACAGAGCTTAGCCGCGCCCAGGCCAGTTGATACTAGTCGTGACGTCACTGGGCCTGTGGTAAACTGTGAGAAGGCTGCGGCGCTCCTGGAGCGGGGGTCCCAGGTGTCGGACCCCCGCCGATCAAATGCTGATCCCCTTTAAATGAAACTGATCTGCGCCTAGACTGATAAACGAGATGTCACAGGCCTTGGTTCTGGAGCGCTGCACCTTATTTAAACTGCTGATCGGTGGGGGTTCCAGGCGTCAGACCCCCACCCTTCAGATATTGATGACCTATCCTGAGGATAAGCCATCCGTATTACACAACGCAAGACCCCTTTAAGGACACGGCCATATTTCACCTTAAGGACCAGGCCATTTTTTGCAAATCTGACCAGTATCACTTTGTGTGAATAACTTTAAAACGCTTTTACTTATCCAGGCCATTCTGAGATAGTTTTTTCGTCACATATTGTACTTAATAACACTGGTAAAATGGAGTCAAAAAATTAATGTTTATTTATAAAAAGAATAAATACCAAATTTACAAAAAATTTGGAAAAATTAGCAAATTTCCAAGTTTCAATTTCTCTACTTCTATAATACATAGTAATACCTCCAAAAATAGTTATTAATTTACATTCCCCATATGTCTACTTTATGTTTGCATAATTTTGGGAATGCAATTTTATTTTGTGGGATGTTACAAGGCTTAGAAGTTTAGAAGCAAATCTTGAAATTTTTCAGAAAATTTCTAAAACCCTCTTTTTCAGGACCAGTTCAGGTCTTAAGTCACTTTGTGAGGCTTACATAATAGAAACCACCCAAACTACACCCCTCAAGGTATTCAAAACTGATTTTACAAACGTTGTTAACCCTTTAGGTGTTCCACAAGAATTAATGGAAAATAGAAATAAAATTTAACTTTTTTGGCATTTTCCATTTTAATAATTAGTTTCCAGTTTCAAAGCAAGGGTTAACAGCCAAACAAAACTCAATATTTATGGCCCTGATTCTGTAGTTTACAGAAACACCCCATATGTGGTCGTAAACTGCTGTACGGGCACACGGCAATGCGCAGAAGGAAAGGAATGCTATACGGTTTTTGGAAGGTAAATTTTGCTGGATGGGTTTTTGACACCATGTCCCATTTGAAGCCCACCTGATGCACCCCTAGAGTAGAAACTCCAAAAAAGTGACCCCATTTTGGAAACTACGGGATAAGGTGGCAATTTTGTTGGTACTATTTTGGGGTACATATGATTTTTGGTTGCTCTATATTACACTTTGTGAAGCAAGGTAACAAGAAATAGCTGTTTTGGCACAGTTTTTATTTTTTGTTATTTACAACATTCATCTGACAGGTTAGATCAGGTGGTATTTTTATAGAGCAGGTTATTACGGACGCAGCGATACCTAATATGTCTACTTTTTTTTATTTTATTTATGTAAGTTTTACTTTTACATAATTTCATTTTTGAAACAAAAAAAATCATGTTTTAGTGTCTCCATAGTCCGAGAGCCATAGTTTTTTCAGTTTTTGGGCGATTATCTTGGGTAGGGTATGATTTTTGCGGGATGGGATGACTGTTTGGCACTATTTTGGGGTGCGTATGACTTTTTGATTGCTTGCTATTACACTTTTTGTGATGTAAGGTGACAAAAAATGGCTTTTTTTTTTTACACCTTTTTATTTTTTTACGTTATTCACCTGAGGGGTTAGGTTATGTAATATTTTTATAGAGCAGGTTATTACGGACACGGCGATGCCTAATATGTGTAGTGCATTTTTTTTTATTTATTTTTTTTAATCAGTGATAAATGTTTTTATTTTTACATTTTTTTTTTTTTTTTTTTTTTTTTTTTAACCAGACCCACTTGGTTCTTGAAGATCTAGTGGGTCTGATGTCTGTATAATATAGTACAGTACACTATATAGTGTACTGTACTGTATTTTCACTTTACAAAGTCTGAGAAGTCTGCCTTTAGCAGAAGTCTGATCAGCACCATGGACAACCGGAAGCATTTGAAGGCGTCCGTTTGCCATGGTAACCATCACCCGCTGCCACAACAGAGCAGCGGGTGATGGGGACGGAGGGGGGCCCCCTCCCTCTGTGATCCTGTCAAGAATCGGGGGCTGAAAAGGCACAGCAGCCCCTGATGGGAGAGGGAGGGAGCTCCCTCCCTGTTAACTCCTTCCATACAACTCCTTCCCTACGGACCGCAGCATGGAAGGGGTTAAATGGCGATAGCACAGATGTCAGCCATTTCAAGCAGAGTGTCAGCAATGTGCTGACACTCTGCTTGCTAACCGCTCGGCCATCCTGGAAATGAGAGGGGGCGGGCGGACCGCGAGGATCAGAAACTTCTGACAGCGCTGCAAACTGCAGGTCTGAATTGACCTGCAGTTTGCAGCAATCGCCGCTACGGGGGTGATCGTAAATACACATGGCGTACCGGTACATCGTGTGTCCTTAAGTACCAGGACATCATGACGTACCGGTACATCATAAGTCCCTAGGAGGTTAAAAATCCCCCACATGGTAACCCCCCCAATATTTATTTTCTACAGATTTATTAATCAAACTAAAATTGAATCCCTGAGTGGTTCCATTTTAGACGGTTATCTTCACTGCTGCTGACACATGTCTGTATTGTTTTTCAGGTCAATGAGCTCAGTCATGTTCCTGTTCCCGTGATGCTTTTACCAGATGATTTTAAGGCGAACTCCAAAATTAAGGTCACTAATCACCTCTTTAACAGGTTGGTTGAAAATGCCGCAGTTGTCATGTGCTTTGAAGTATATTTGCTTTTCCACTTGGTTGCAGTAGATGACCAGCACTTGTCATATTTATCATGTTTTAATCAGAGATGATCCTAGACGGCTGTTGGATCTAAGAGCTGCTTTGGACCTGTTCAGCCTGTGCTAATATTTGAAGAGCAAAAGCAACTTTAACTATTTCCAGAAGTACAAATACTGTATATTGCCACACAAACCTCTGCTGTTTTCCAGGAACGTGCTGTAGTGGCACAAAACTCATGTAAAAGGGGTCGTCCACCTGTTAAAGGATGGCTTAGCCTCCGGATAGGCCATTACTAGCTGATTGGCCGGGGTCCAACACCCCTCACCCCTGTCAATCATCTCTTTGGCAATAGCTCCAGCACTAGAAGCAGACAACCTTATTATGAATTGAGCTGCTAACTGCAGCATTGTCCCCATCAACTGCTTCCAGCTCTGCAGTGACAAGCTTGGTCCTCTACAAAGTTGGAGCTGTCTGCTGCAAGAGCTATTGCCCAACAGTTCATTGGCCGGAGTGATGATCTATCCTGAGGGTATGCCATTACCTAATAAAAGGTGCACAACACCCTTAACCACCTCCCATCTGCCCGTTGACTATAAACGTCTGGGAGGTGGATCTCTATCTCTGGATGGACGTTCCCAGGTGTCCCTGCTTTCTAGATCGCTGTATACACAGCGCTGTGCGCTTCCTGTCCCGGCCTGGCGGTCATGTGACCGCCGGGGCCGGGAGACTGAAGGAGCTGTCGGATCTTCTACAGACCGATCAGCCCTGCACTAAAGCTGTACGGTGTTGTATAGTGCTGTATAGCCTCTCTGGGGGGTGTATTTCCCCTGTAACTGGGGCTACTATGTCAGCCCCAGTCACAGGAGAAATCAATAGTGGGGGGTGAAAAAAAGTGAAGTTAAATGTCCCCCAGAGGTCTTGTATGACCTTATGGGGGACGCAAAGTGTCAAATAAAAAAAATAAAAAAGTGTTAAAATAAAAAAAAAGGTTTAAAAAATTCCCCAAGTAAGGAATTAAAAAAAATATTAAAGATGGGAAAAAAATAAGTAAAATAAACATATTTGGTATTGCCGCGTCCGTGACGGTCGGCTCTCTAAATATATCTCATGATCGACCCAGTCCGATAAACGCCATAAAAAAGAAATTTGAAACTGTCAAAAAAAGCCATTTTTGTCACCTTACATTACAAAAAGTGCAACACCAAGTGATCAAAAAATGAGTCCCTACATAAGAAAATTGCTCAATAAATAAAAAAAAATAGCTCTCAGAACATGGACACATTAAAACATAATTTCTTTTGTTTAAAAAATGCTATTATTGTGCCAAAGTAAAAAAAATAAAAAAGTATACATATTAGGTATCGCCTCATCTGTAAGAACCAGCTCTATTAAAATATCACATGACCTAACCCCTTGGGTGAACACTGTAAAAAAACTAATTAAAAACTGCCAAAAAAGCCAATTTTTTTGTCACCTAACATCACATAAAGTGCAACACCAAGCGATCAAAAAGCCGTATGCTCCCCAAAATAGTACCAATCAAACTGTCACCTCATCCCACAAAAAATAAGACCCTAACTAAGACAATTGGTCAAAAAATAAAAAAAATATGGCTCTCAGATTATGGAGACACTAAAACATCATTTTTTTTTGTTTCAAAAATGCTATTGTGTAAAACATAAATAAATAAGAAAAAGTATACATATTAGGTATCGCCACGTCCATAACAATCTGCTCTATAAAAATGTCACATGACCTAACCCCTCAGGTGAACACTGTAAAAATAAATAAAAACTGTGCTAAAAGAACCAGTTAAAGTGTTATAATGAATGATTAAAAAATCATATGTACCTAAAAATGGTACCAATTAAAACATCAACTCTTCCTGCAAAAAACGAGCCCCTGCACAAGACGATCGGCATAAAAATATGGCGTTCAGAATATGGAGACACAAAAACATAATTTTTTTTCAAAAATATTTTATTATGTAAAACTGAAACAAACAAAGTAGACATATTTGATATCATTGCGTCCATAACAACCTGCTCTATAAAAATAGCACATGATCTAACCTGTCAGATGAATGTTGTAAAAAATAAAAACCGTGCTAAAACAGCCATTTTTTGGTTACCTTGCCTCACAAAAAACTTAATATAGAGCAATTAAAAATCATATGTACTCCAAAATAGTACCAATAAGGCTACTTTCACACGAGCGTTCGGAGCGGATCCGTCTGTTTCATCAGACGGATCCGCTCCGATAATGCAGACGTTTGCATCCGTTCAGAACGGATCCGTCTGCATTATAACTTAGAAAATTTTCTAAGTCAGAAAGTAGCCTGAGCGGATCCGTTCAGACTTTACATTGAAAGTCAATGGGGAACGGATCCGCTTGAAGATTGAGCCATATTGTGTCATCTTCAAGCGGATCCGTCCCCATTGACTTACATTGTAAGTGTGGACGGATCCGCTCGCCTCCGCACGGCCAGGCGGACACCCGAACGCTGCAAGCAGCGTTCAGGTGTCCGCTCACTGAGCGGAGGCTGAGCGCTGGCAGGCGGATGCATTCTCAGCGGATCCGCCTCCACTGAGAATGCATTAGGGCCAGACGGATGCGTTCGGGGCCGCTCGTGAGCCCCTTCAAACGGAGCGCACGAGCGGACACCCGAACGCTCGTGTGAAAGTAGCCTTAAACTGGCACCTTATCCCCTAGTTTCCAAAATGGGGTCACTTTTTGGGAGTTTCTACTGTAAGGATGCATCAGGGGGGCTTAAAATGGGACATGGCATCTAAAAACCAGTTAAGCAAAAACTGCCTTCCAAAAACCATATGGCTCTCCTTTTCTTCTGCGCCCTGCCGTGTGCCCTTACATCAGTTTACGACCACATGTGGGGTGTTTCTGTAAACCGCAGAATCTGGGTAATAAATATTGAGTTTTGTTTGGCTGTTAACCCTCGAGGTGTTAAAAAATATTAATGGATTATAATGGAAAATCTGCCCAAAAAAGTTTCATCTCAATTTTCCTTTAATTCTTGTTGAACACCTAAAGGGTTAACAAAGTTTGTAAAATCAGTTTTAAGTAACTTGAGGGGTGTAGTTTCTACAATGGGGTCATTTATGGGGGGTATCCACTATGTAAGCCCCACAAAGTGACTTCAGACCTGAACTGGTCCTTAAAATGTGGGTTTTGGCAATTTTCTTAAAAATTTTAAGAATTGCTACTACTCATCTGGGACTGTGCTGTCGTCTGTTAAAAACATAAGCCACAGCTCTGAGGTGTACAAAGCCTAAAGACTGGCTTACATGACCTGATAGTCTGGCCAATTATCGGGAAAGATAACATTCTAAAGTTGCCGCAGATCACCCAATGAATGAGCAAAACGGTTGACACCTCAATCATCGTTTCTAAGCAGCAGATTGTCCAGTGTGAATTTATAGGAGGACACGTGATGGCAGCAGCCATCGCTCGTCCCTATACAGTGGAGGTGATTGCTCTATGTATATGCAGTTCTTCATTTCCACTGAGGACCATGCAGTTATAGGGAACAAACGCTTCCTTCCCCGTAATTGTCTGCTCGTCAGCACAGTGTTAAATGCGACTTAAGTCAATGCCAGGCATCTGCTTGGTAAAGCGATAATAGTAGGAACTGATGCTGAATGGCCAGTGTACTTTATTCTGATTTATGGAGCATCTGCCCAGGAGCTAAGTTTCAGTATGGAGATTTTGTTAAAAAAATATGATTTCATATTGGAAGAGCTGATCAGCCTGTCTTTTTGTTGTTCGTTCACAGCTCAGTGGAAAGTCCAGGAATACTTTACTTATCATTCTGTTGTCTGCCAAGATGTCTCTTCCAAAAATGTTAGGAATCCAGAAGCAGGGTTCATGATCTGAAACGCCAGTTATACACACACTGACAAGTGGATGTACCAGTCTATCCTGAGATTTCCATGACTGGCTCTTGTCCTTTTATTTCCTATGTAAAGTAACACTATTCACAGGGTCTTAGATGCATTATTATGTGGCAGCACATGTCAGACTGCATTAACAGAGTACTGAAAATATTTAGGTATATTTGCATACATTGGCAATCAAAATATAGCCCTTGGGATAATCGCTAGTGATGAGCGGCAGGGGTCATATTCAAATTCGCGATATTTCGCAAATATTTTGTAGAATATTCGTCGAATATTCGCGAATTCTATAATTCTTTTTTTTTTTTTTTTTTTTTTTACTCGAAAAATCGGAAAGGTAATGATTGTGTAATATGCGAATTTTCGGATTCAAATTTTTATTGCGAATTTTTCAACTTACAACTATTAGACAAAGAAGATTATAGCACTATATTAGCTAAATTGCTCTATTCGATTTTTTTCGAATATTCTCTATATTGCAAATTAACAGGTTGTGGGTAGCTTATTTCATTTGGTTTAAAACTTAACATTTAATTATGTCAATCATAAAAAGATAGGCCCTTAAATAGACACTTAAGAAAAGAATATATCTGTAACCACTGGTTACACTAGTCTCCTGAAAAAATAGACTGAGACGGGAAGGAACCATAAACAGGGATAGCGTAAGGAATAGATAGGGTGAAGGGTACGTGAGTACCAAGACAGAGGGACACACTGCTGGGACTATACCCTAGATGTCCCTAATCTGTCTAAGTCACACCACTATCTAATGCAAAATACCTGCATTCGCCCTCCCTAATGATGGACTGCCCAGCTTGGCCCGATAGAGCAATTCATTTCATCACAGGACCATCTATTCTGTCTATCGGGTATGGGCACAAAAGTTGGCAAAAAGGACGTAGTGATTGGATTCCAGGTAGGATGGCAATGCCGTTGTAAGGGATCGCAGAACCTGGTCAATATCAACCACAAACAGATGGTAATAATCAGAATAGATACAGTGTCCCGACGCGTTTCCTCAGTGATGTCTGATTCATCAGGGGACAAAATTATATATAAGAGGCTCCCTGATATAAGGGTACCTCTTCCAACCAAAGCACGTGACACAGGATGGTATCTAGTTCAAAGTCTTGAGTCCTGTGTAGACCCCGACTATATACCAACCACCCAAAGACCAATGTCCTCTCCCACCAGCCCAGGAACAAATTAGCATACGACGGGGAGTTCATGTGCCCCGTCGTATGCTAATTTGTTCCTGGGCTGGTGGGAGAGGACATTGGTCTTTGGTGACACTCCCAACATACACACCCCATGCATCGTTACTTGGGCAAGGTTTATTGACGATGTCTTTGTTGTCTGGAAAGGGGGAGAGCAAGATTTCTGTGATTTCGTTAAAAATCTAAACGTGAATGACATCAACATGAGATTTACTTCAGTCTTTGAGAAGGACACCCTACCCTTTCTTGATATATTGATCTCAAGAGACAAGGAAGACACGCTACAAACAAGCACTTTTAGGAAACCCACCTCCACCAACTCACTCCTACATTGGAGTATGGCTCGTATTTAGCACTGTACAGATCACTAACCTATGCTGGGGGTTACAACTAGCATGGATCTGTTACACTGCAAACGAAATTGACACCTTGACTCATTGTGATTTATATGTAATCTTATATGTGGTGTATTCACTATACTTGGATTTAAGTCACAGCAGTCTATGTATCTTTATAACCGCTGTGATTAAGTGACACAGGATTGCTCTTGACTCACTATCCGGATTGTGACATATAACCGGATGGTGGTTGGTATATAGTCGGGGTCTACACAGGACTCAAGACTTTGAACTAGATACCATCCTGTGTCACGTGCTTTGGTTGGAAGAGGTACCCTTATATCAGGGAGCCTCTTATATATAATTTTGTCCCCTGATGAATCAGACATCACTGAGGAAACGCGTCGGGACACTATCTATTCTGATTATTACCATCTGTTTGTGGTTTATATTGACCAGGTTCTGCGATCCCTTACAACGGCATTGCCATCCTACCTGGAATCGAATCACTACGTCCTTTTTGCCAACTTTTGTGCCCATACTCGATAGAGCAATTCATTTCATCACAGGACCATCTATTCTGTCTATCGGGCCAAGCTGGGCAGTCCATCATTAGGGAGGGCGAATGCAGGTATTTTGCATTAGATAGTGGTGTGACTTAGACAGATTAGGGACATCTAGGGTATAGTCCCAGCAGTGTGTCCCTCTGTCTTGGTACTCACGTACCCTTCACCCTATCTATTCCTTACGCTATCCCTGTTTATGGTTCCTTCCCGTCTCCGTCTATTTTTTCAGGAGACTAGTGTAACCAGTGGTTACAGATATATTCTTTTCTTAAGTGTCTATTTAAGGGCCTATCTTTTTATGATTGACATAATTAAATGTTAAGTTTTAAACCAAATGAAATAAGCTACCCACAACCTGTTAATTTGTTCTAGATCAAAAGGGTTTAGCTCGCTATTTAGTGATTGTAGCCTGACCCGCTGAAATACGGTTCTGTAAACTATATTCTCTATATTGCTATAACTTAGTTTTTTCGAATATTCGTAATATTTTAAAAAAAGAATATATAGCAATATAGCGAATATTCAAAAAAAAAACGAATATAGAGCAAAATTCGCAAACACTACTACTCCTAAAGTCAAGTATATTGCAGCCTTCTTATTGGCCCACAAGCTAGAAGCAGTGAGGGATCATGTGTACTGATAAAAAATATTCGTGATCAACACTAATAATCACCACATGAGAAATGTCATTTGCTGAAGTGAGACAACCCCTTTAAGGGATACTTCTAACAAAAAAAGACTTGCCATAGGTCCCGAAACTTTTTGGCAATTAGCCATGTTCAGCCATGCATTTGCCCTGCAGAAGAAATGTAGTATTACATGGTTGTCATTCAGATGAATCGTCATGCATATCATACAGGGATGGCTCTAGTGTGCCAGAGTGGAAGCCACTCCTACAGAGACAGGAAGCCCCCTCTATGATGTGCATATGCCCTAAGAGTTGTCTTCATGAACTGACCACTTTAAGCAGTCCGTGGATGTAATGATCTAATGATTTTACATTACTTGCAAATAATTTACGTCTATGGTACGAAAATCGTCGTTTCAAACAGTAGAGGCCCGCGGATAATGTCCGCGACTGGCAATAATGCCGATCGCAGTCATTTAAGCCTTTAGATGCCGTGAGCAAGTGCGACCACGACATCTAAATAGGCGATCAGGGATGTCGGTCATTCTAATACGCTGAGTCTCTCTGAAGAGACTCAGCGTATTAGAACTGCAGTTCCTATGTTGGGCAGGATATCTGCAAAATCAACTTATACTGTCATTAAATGGGAATACAGTGGAAGTTCTCATCAATCTGAGCACTGTATTTTGTAGCCTCTTAGAGGGGCTATAAAAGTTTTTTTTTTGTTAAATATATTAAAATATAAAAGTTTTAATAGCCCCCTTTCCCTAGTTTAAAAAAATGTAAAACATTAACAAAAATTTTTTTAACATCATGGGCATCACCGTATCCAAAACTGTCCATTCTATAAAAATATTTATCCCATATAGGGAATGGTGTAATTGAAAAAAAGTATCAAAATCGCCACTTCACCATTTTTTCATCTCTTCTCTTACCCCAAAGAATTTAATAAAATGTGATCCAAAAGTCACACACTCCAAAATACACTGCTCAAAAAAATAAAGGGAACACTTAAACAACACAATGTAACTCCAAGTCAATCACACTTCTGTGAAATCAAACTGTCCACTTAGGAAGCAACACTGAGTGACAATCAATTTCACATGCTGTTGTGCAAATGGGATAGACAACAGGTGGAAATTATAGGCAATTAGCAAGACACCCCCAATAAAGGAGTGGTTCTGCAGGCGGTAACCACAGACCACTTCTCAATTCCTATGCTTCCTGGCTGATGTTTTGGTCACTTTTGAATGCTTGCGGTGCTTTCACTCTAGTGGTAGCATGAGACGGAGTCTACAACCCACACAAGTGGCTCAGGTAGTGCAGCTTATCCAGGATGGCACATCAATGCGAGCTGTGGCAAGAAGGTTTGCTGTGTCTGTCAGCGTAGTGTCCAGAGCATGGAGGCGCTACCAGGAGACAGGCCAGTACATCAGGAGACGTGGAGGAGGCCGGAGGAGGGCAACAACCCAGCAGCAGGACTGCTACCTCCGCCTTTGTGCAAGGAGGAGCACTGCCAGAGCCCTGCAAAATGACCTCCAGCAGGCCTCAAATGTGCATGTGTCTGCTCAAACGGTCAGAAACAGACTCCATGAGGGTGATATGAGGGCCCGACGTCCACAGGTTGGGGTTGTGCTTACAGCCCAACACCGTGCAGGACGTTTGGCATTTGCCAGAGAACACCAAGATTGGCAAATTCGCCACTGGCGCCCTGTGCTCTTCACAGATGAAAGCAGGTTCACACTGAGCACATGTGACAGATGTGGGAGTCTGGAGACGCCGCGGAGAACGTTCTGCTGCCTGCAACATCCTCCAGCATGACCGGTTTGGCATTGGGTCAGTAATGGTGTGGGTGGCATTTCTTTGGAGGGCCGCACAGCCCTCCATGTGCTCGCCAGAGGTAGCCTGACTGCCATTAGGTACCGAGATGAGATCCTCAGACCCCTTGTGAGACCATATGCTGGTGCGGTTGGCCCTGGGTTCCTCCTAATGCAAGACAATGCTAGACCTCATGTGGCTGGAGTGTGTCAGCAGTTCCTGCAAGACGAAGGCATTGATGCTGTGGACTGGCCCGCCCCTTCCCCAGACCTGAATCCAATTGAGCACATCTGGGACATCATGTCTCCCTCTATCCACCAACGTCACGTTGCACCACAGACTGTCCAGGAGTTGGCAGATGCTTTAGTCCAGGTCTGGGAGGAGATCCCTCAGGAGACTGTCCGCCACCTCATCTGGAGCATGCACAGGCGTTGTCGGGAGGTCATACAGGCACGTGGAGGCCACACACACTACTGAGCCTCAATTTGACTTGTTTTAAGGACATTACATCAAAGTTGGATCAGCCTGTAGTGTTTTTTTCCACTTTAATTTTGAGTGTGACTCCAAATCCAGACCTCCATGGGTTGAAAAATTTGATTTCCATTTTTTTATTTTTGTGTGATTTTGTTGTCGGCACATTCAACTATGTAAAGAACAAAGTATTTCAGAAGAATATTTAATTCAGATCTAGGATGTGTTATTTTTGTGTTCCCTTTATTTTTTTGAGCAGTGTGTATGTGTGTGTGTATATGTATGTATATGTGTATATATATGTGTGTATATATATATAATAATCACAGCACAATGTGCTGCGGTGTATTTATTTATTCTGGATTCGACACAGTGGTAGAGTGTTGACATCGCTGGCACCCAGTACTTGTTACAAGGTGTGCTGCCCTGAACTCTCGAAAAATTAGAACATTGTGCAAAGTTAATTTATTTCAGTAATCCAACTTAAAAGGTGTAACTAACATACAGTCCTGATCAAAAGTTTAAGACCACTTGAAAAATGGCTAAAAATCATATTTAGCATGGCTGGATCTTAACAAGGTTCCAAGTAGAGCTTCAACATGCAACAAGAAGAAATGGGAGTGAGACAAAACATTTTTTGAGCATTTAATTTAATGAAAACAACGAATAAACTGAAACAGGCTGTTTTTCAGCTGATCAAAAGGTTATGACCACACCTCCAAAAAAAAAACTAGACCTCTGCCCCCCCCCCCCCCAAAACAGAAATCCAACTTCCAAACGTGAACTCGGTAATGAGTAGCTCCGCCGTTATTGTTTATCACTTCAAAAATTTGTTTCGGCATGCTTGATGCAAGCGTTTCCATGAGGCGAGTGGGAACATTTCTCCAAGTGGTGAAGACGGCCGCACGAAGGCCATCTACTGTCTGGAACTGTTGTCCATTTTTGTAAACTTCCCTTGCCATCCATCCCCAAAGATTCTCAATTGGATTTAGATCAGGGGAACGCGCAGGATGGGCCAAAAGAGTGATGTTATTCTCCTGGAAGAAGTCCCTTGTCCTGCGGGCATTGTGTACTGTAGCATTGTCCTGTTGAAAAACCCAGTCATTACCACACAGACGAGGGCCCTCGGTCATAAAGAATGCTCTCTGCAACATCTGGACATAGCCAGCGGCCGTTTGACGCCCCTGCACTTCCTGAAGCTCCATTGTTCCACTGAAGGAAAAAGCACCACAGACCATTATGGCGCCCCCTCCACTGTGGCGCGTAGAAAACCTCTCAGGTGGGATCTTCTTGTCATGCCAGTAACGTTGGAAACCATCAAGGTAAAAAAAATTCTCAGAGAATAAAACTTTCTTCCACCTTTTTGAATGTCCCATGTTTGGTGCTCTCTTGCAAAGTCTAAACGAGCAGTTCTGTGGTGTTCAAGGAGACGAGGTCTTTGAAGACGTTTTTTGTTTTTGAAGCCCTTCAGTCTCAGATGCAGTCTGATGGTTATGGGGCTGCAGTCAGCACCAGTAAGGGCCTTAATTTGGGTTTGAGGATCGTCCAGTGTCTTGACGGACAGCCAATTGGATCCTCCGGCTCAGTGCTGATGAAATTATTTTGGGTCTTCCACTTGACTTTTTTTTGTTCCTTAACCCTCAGGATCATTTAAGAAATTCCAAATGACTGTCTTACTGCGTCCCACCTCAGCAGAGATGGCGCGCTGTGAGAGACCCTACTAATGCAGTTCAACAACCCGACCACGTTCAAAAAGGGGGGGGGGGGAGGGGTTTGCCTTTGCCATCACAACGTGTGACTACCTGACAGAAAATGACAATGAATCCACATCTTTGCACAGATTTGGCCTTTTTAAAGGCATGTGGTCCTAAAATTTGGATCAGCTGAAAAACAGCCTGTTTCAGTTTAATCGTTATTTTCAATTAATTGAATGCTCGAAAAATGTTTTCTCACTCTCATTTCTTCTTGTTGCATGTTGAAGTTCTACTTGGAACCTTGTTAAGATCCAGCCATATGATTTTTTTGCCATTTTTGATGTGGTCTTAAACTTTTGATCAGGACTGTATGAGATACTCATTACATGCAAAGCGAGAGATTTCAAGCCTTTATTTGTTATAGTTTGGATGATTATGGTTTATAGCTTATGAAACCCCAAATTCGCAATTTTGAGGTACCCTTTGCTCAGGGGATATGGATTAATTAGCTGACTAGAGTGTGACACTTTGAGCCTAGAATATTGAACCTTTTTCACAAAATTCTAATTTTAAGCCGCATTAATGCGATTCCTTTTTAATTTGCATTACTGAAATAAATGGACTTTTGCACGATATTCTAATTTTTCGAGTTTCTCGCGTGTGTGTGTGTGTGTGTGTGTGTATGTATATGTGTGTGTGTGTGTGTATATATATATATATATATATATATATATATATATATATATATATATATATATATATATATATACACACATTTTTTTTTTGTATTTTTCAAAGTTTATCTTTTCAGTCTTAAAACACAACGAAAACCTACACATATGTGGTATCGTTGTAATCATACTTACCCAGAGAATGAAGAGCATAGGTCATTTTTTCCGCATAGAAAACACCATAGGGAAAAAAAAACATAAAACTGGCTTAAAGGGTAACTGTCATGTTTTCATCATAAAAATCAATTTTAGCATGTGTTACTGCTGCAGCATTATGCATAAAGCAATCTTTAGTTTCTTCACATACCACTGTTTTCCTTGAGTTTTTCCCTTAGTTATGGCTGTTTAAACACTTACTATGTGAGGACCTTCTCAAGATGGCTCCTCTGCCAGTTCTGAGGCCAAAACTGCTTTCCCTGTTTTGATAACAGCGTCTAATATACCTGCTACCTGGTCCTCTGGTGGACCCCTTTGTTTGGATCGACCACCAGAGGACACAGGCAGCTCAGTAATATGTTGCACCAAGCACCACTACACTACACCCCCCCCCCCCCCCCCCTGTCACTTATTAACCCCTTATTCACCCTTGATCACCCCTGATCACCCCATATAGACTCCCTGATTACCCCCCTGTCATTGATTACCCCCCTGTCATTGATCACCCCCCTGTAAAGCTCCATTCAGATGTCCGCATGATTTTTACGGATCCACTGATAGATGGATCGGATCCGCAAAACGCATACAGACATCTGAATGGAGCCTTACAGGGGCGTGATCAATGACTGTGGTGATCACCCCATATAGACTCCCTGATCACCCCCCTGTCATTGATTACCCCCCTGTAAGATCCATTCAGATGTCCGCATGATTTTTACGGATCCACTGATAGATGGATCGGATCCGCAAAACGCATACGGACGTCTGAATAAAGCCTTACAGGGGCGTGATCAATGACTGTGGTGATTACCCCCCCTGTCATTGATTACCCCCCCTGTCATTGATTACCCCCCCTGTCATTGATTACCCCCCCTGTCATTGATTACCCCCCCTGTCATTGATTACCCCCCCCTGTCATTGATTACCCCCCCCCCTGTCATTGATTTACCCCCCCCCTGTCATTGATTTACCCCCCCCCCTGTCATTGATTTACCCCCCCCCCTGTCATTGATTTACCCCCCCCCCTGTCATTGATTTACCCCCCCCCTGTCATTGATTTACCCCCCCCCCCCCCCCCCCCGTCATTGATTACCCCCCCCCTGTCATTGATTACCCCCCCCTGTCATTGATTACCCCCCCCCCCCTGTCATTGATCACCCCCTGTCAGGCTGCATTCAGATGTCCGTTTGATTTTTACGGATCCACGGATACATGGATCGGATCCGCAAAACACATACGGACATCTGAATGGAGCTTTATAGGGGGATGATCAATGACAGGGGGTGATCACCCCATATAGACTCCCTGATCACCCCCCTGTCATTGATCACCCCTCTGTAAGGCTCCATTCAGACATTTTTTTGGCCCAAGTTAGCGGAAATTATTTTTTTTTTCTTACAAAGTCTCATATTCCACTAACTTGTGTCAAAAAATAAAATCTCACATGAACTCGCCATACCCCTCACGGAATCCAAATGCGTAAAAATTTTTAGACATTTATATTCCAGACTTCTTCTCACGCTTTAGGGCCCCTAGAATGCCAGGGCAGTATAAATACCCCACATGTGACCCCATTTCGGAAAGAAGACACCCCCAGGTATTCTGTGAGGGGCATATTGAGTCCATGAAAGATTGAAATTTTTGTCCCAAGTTAGCGGAAAGGGAGACTTTGTGAGAAAAAAATAAATAAAATCAATTTCCGCTAACTTGTGCCAAAAAAAAAAAATTTCTATGAACTCGCCATGCCCCTCATTGAATACCTTGGGGTGTCTTCTTTCCAAAATGGGGTCACATGTGGGGTATTTATACTGCCCTGGCATTCTAGGGGCCCTAAAGCGTGAGAAGAAGTCTGGGATCCAAATGTCTAAAAATGCCCTCATAAAAGGAATGTGGGCCCCTTTGCGCATCTAGGCTGCAAAAAAGTGTCACACATCTGGTATCTCCGTACTCAGGAGAAGTTGGGGAATGTGTTTTGGGGTGTCATTTTACATATACCCATGCTGGGTGAGAGAAATATCTTGGCAAAAGACAACTTTTCCCATTTTTTTATACAAAGTTGGCATTTGACCAAGATATTTATCTCACCCAGCATGGGTATATGTAAAATGACACCCCAAAACACATTGCCCAACTTCTCCTGAATACGGAGATACCAGATGTGTGAGACTTTTTTTGCAGCCTAGGTGGGCAAAGGGGCCCATATTCCAAAGAGCACCTTTCGGATTTCACTGGTCATTTTTTACAGAATTTGATTTCAAACTCCTTACCACACATTTGGGCCCCTAGAATGCCAGTATAACTACCCCACAAGTGACCCCATTTTGGAAAGAAGACACCCCAAGGTATTCGCTGATGGGCATAGTGAGTTCATGGAAGTTTTTATTTTTTGTCACAAGTTAGTGGAATATGAGACTTTGTAAGAAAAAAAAATAAAAAATCATCATTTTCCGCTAACTTGTGACAAAAAATAAAAAGTTCTATGAACTCACTATGCCCATCAGCGAATACCTTAGGGTGTCTACTTTCAGAGCAACCAAATATAGAGCAACCAAAAATCATATATACCCTAAAATAGTACCAACAAAACTGCCACCTTATCCCGTAATTTCAAAAATGGGGTAACTTTTTTGGAGTTTCTACTTTAGGGGTGCATCAAGGGAGTCTTCAAATGTGACATGGCAGCTTAAAATTTTCCCAGTGAAATCTGCCCTCCAAAAACCATATGGCGTTACTTTCCTTCTGCGCCCTGCCGTGTGCCCGTACAGCAGTTTATGACCACATTATGGGGTGTTTATGTAAACTACAGAATCGGGGCAATAAATATTGAGTTTTGTTTGGCTGTTAACCCTTGCTTTGTTAGCGAAAAAAAATGGTTAAAATGGAAAATCTGCCAAAAAAGTGAAATTCTGAAATGTTATCTCCATTGTCTATTAATTCTTATGGAACACCTAAAGGGTTAATAAAGTTTGTAAAATCAGTTTTGAATACCTCAAGTGTAGTAGTTTCTAAAATTGGGTCATTTTTGGGTGGTTTCTATCATGTAAGCCTCACAAAGTGACTTCAGACGTAAACTGGTCCTTTAAAAAGTGGGTTTTGGAAATTTTCAAAAAAATTTCAAGATTTGCTTCTAAGCCTTCTAGCGTCCCCAAAAAATAAAATGGCATTCACAAAATTTTTGTGGAAACTTGACATGTCACTTTGTGTGGTGATAACTTTGTAATGCTTTTACTTATCCAAACCATTCTGAGATTGTTTTCTCGCGATACATTGTACTTCATGATAGTGAGAAATTTTAGTAAAAAATCCAAAATTTACAGAAAATTTGGAATTATTTGCAATTTACCTTACATTCCCCATATGTCCACTTTCATGTTTGCATCATTTTGTAAATGTAATTTTATTTTTTTGGATCTTATAAGGCTTAGAATTTTAGAAGCAAATTTTTACGAAAATTTCCAAAACCCTTTTCTTTTTTTTCTTTTTTTTTAGGATGCCTTCAGTTATGAAGTCACTTTGTGGGGCTTACATAGTGGAAACCACCCATAAATGACCCCATTGTAGAAACTACTCCCCTTAAGTTATTCAATTCAGATTTTTACAAACTTTTTTTAACCCTTTAGGTGTTCCACAAGAATTAAAAGGAAAAGGAGATGGCATTTTTAAATTTAACTTTTTTGGCAGATTCATTTTTTATTTTTTTTCCTGTAACACATCAAGGGTTAACAGCCAAAAAAAACAGTTTACGGAAACAGCCAATATGTGGTTGTAAACTGTTCTACTGGAACACGGCAGGGGGCAGAAGGAAAGGAATGCCATATCGATTTTGGAGGGCAGATTTCACTGGAATAATTTTAAATTGCCATATGACATTTAAAGACCCCTGATGCCCCCCTACAGTAGAAACTCCCAAAAAGTTACCCCATTTTTGAAAATTATAGGGTATGGTGACACTTTTATTGGTACCATTTTGTGGTATATATCACTTTTGATTGCTCTATATCGTGCTTTTTGTGAGGCAAGGTAACCAAAAAATGGCTGTTCTGGCAGTTTTTATTTTTTGTTTTTTTACGGTGTTCACCTGACAGGTTAGATCATGTGCTATTTTTAAAGAGCATGTTGTTATGGAGGCGACTATATCGGATATGTCTACTTTTATTTTTCTTTTGTTTCAGTTTTACATAATAAAGCATTTTTGAAAACAAAAATCATGTTTTTGTTTCTCCTTTTTCTGAAAGCCATATTATTTTTTGTAGGGGCTCCAGATTTTGCGGAATGAGGTAACTGTTTGGTACTATTTTGGGGTACATACTACTTTTTGATCGTTTGGTATGATATATATATATATATTATATATTATATATTATAATTATATATATAATTTTTTTTTTTTTTTTTTTTTTTTACGGTGTTCACCGGACGGGTTAGCTCTTGTGATATTTTTATAGAGCAGGTTGTTACAATTTTTTTTATGTCTCTTTTTTTATGGGGAATGTGCTTTTTTTTTTTTTTTTTTTTTTTTTTTTTTATCCCACTAAAGTACTTCAACATTTCAGGGCCTGATCCCTGTTTCAATACAGCACAATACGTCTGTATTGTGCTGTATTGAACTGTCAGTGCCTTACGCTCGAAGACGCTGACAGTTGCCTAGGAGACCCAGCCATGGGGCTGGATCCCCTGGGCTTCCGTAGCTGGCAGTCCCAATGCCTGTTCAAGGCATCGGGGGAGCCATAGCAACAATCAGGTCCCCGTCACCGCAGCACGGGGACCCGATGGGCATGTACAAGCTGCCACAAACCCCCTGCATGCTGCGGTCAGCGTGACCGCAACATACAGGGGGTTAATCCAACGTCATAGGTGTTTTCACCTATGCTGGCGAATACAGCAGGGGCCCGGCTGTCAGTATCAGTTGGGCCCCTGCTGCTGATCGCGGCAGCGCATGTGGGGTAGCCGGTTAACGTTAGGACGAGCATTCTCGTCCTAGGTCAGCAACCTGTTAATAGTGTTATTTCTAGTGATAGAAACACTTTAAATAAATTTTTCCTGTAACACAGCAAGGGTTAACAGCCAAACAAACCTCAGTATTTATGTAAACTGCAGAATCGGGTTAATAAACACCCCATATGTGGTCAAAAATTTCCTCATGGGCACACCACAGGGCTCAGAAGGAAAGGAGCGCAATATTGTTTTTGGAGGGCATGTTTTGCTGGAATGGTTTTCAGGTGCCATGTCACAAGAGACCCTGAGGTACCCCCATAAAGAAAACCCCCAAAAAGTGACCCCATTTTGGAAACTACACCCCTCAAGGAATTGATCAAGGGGTGAAATGAATGTTTTGACCTAATACGTGTTTCATAGAATTTAGAAAAACTTGGCTGTGAAAATGTTAAATTACATTTAGTTCAAATAAAATGTTGCTTTAGCCCCAAATTTTTCAACGGGTGCAACAGCTTGGTTCTACTCATGTCTAGATGCTTTCAGCGATGAGGGCTGCCCACACTTCAGTAAGTGTCAGCATCTGGAAATCCTCTAAGGGTCCATTGAATTCACACATTAAATATTTTACATGTATTCTGGAACAGGTTTTGTGCAGAAATCAGCATAAAATCTGCTAACATTCAGCATCCTATGAATGTGAATGCAGTTTCCCTAATCCTATGTATATGCTATGGAAAATCTCTTCACAGATTTTTGTCTGGACAACACTAAGAAAAAGAGTAATGCCAGGTTTACCAGGGGGTAAGGAGCTGATTATCGGGATAAAAGCTTTCCTTCCTGACAACTGGCTGCTCGTTCAGTGGAGGTGAAGCTGTGTATTTACATGCGCGGATCGCCTCCACAGTATGAGGACGAGGGATCGCTATAGATATGGCTCGTACTGCTGTATGGTTTCTGGGCAGCAGATCACTGTTTAGACAGCACGAGCAGCTGCCCAGAAACTATAATTTAGGCTACTTTCACACTAGCATTCGGGTGTCCGCTTGTGAGCTCCGTTTGAAGGGGCTCACAAGCGGCCCCGAACGGATCCGTCCAGCCCTAATGCATTCTGAGTGGACGCAGATCCGCTCAGAATGCATCAGTCTGGCAGGGTTCAGCCTCCGCTCCGCTCAGCAAGCGGACACCCGAACGCTGCTTGCAGCTTTCGGGTGTCCGCCTGGCCGTGCGGAGACAAGCGGATCCGTCCAGACTTACAATGTAAGTCAATGGGGACGGATCCGTTTGAAGATGACACCATATGGCTCAATCTTCAAACGGATCTGTCCCCCATTGACTTTCAATGTAAAGTCTGGACGGATCCGTTCAGGCTACTTTCACACTTAGAATTTTTTTTTAACTATAATGCAGACGGATCCGTTCTGAACGGTAGTGTGAAAGTAGCCTTAGGTGCCTGCAGGAACAACCGTTTCACCCAATGAGCAAGCATTTTGCAGCACCTTTAGACGAGCAGATTGTCGGAAATGTGTATTTACTGGCACGTTTGTCCCCGATAATCTGCTTAACAATCAGCCCTTGTAAACCCGACAGCGCTTGCTAGTTATTCCCGCAGATTCAGTATTGGGAAAGTCTGCAGACTAGCTCCAGTTACTGGGACTGCTCCTCATGCAGATCTGCAGCACAAAGCAGAGGCTCGGCTGTACTAATCCTAAAGTAGGCGTAACCTTAGATAGGCCGTCTAGACCTGCACCAGATTTATCACAGGGGCTCTGGCTGGGGGATAAATGTGGTGCAGGAATAGACACTTTTCTCTGACTACCAGCTGCAGTTTGGCTTACTTTGAGACAGATTTTACACCAGATTTGACGCTAACAGATGTATTTTAGGCCCTGCCCCTTTCTCGTGAGGCCTCCCCCTGGTCAAGCATGTCAGAAAAAAGGAGAAACCCTAGATGCGCCAATTTGCACCACTTTTTAGTTCGATTTTTGGAGCAGACCCATTAGTAACTCTGGGCCACAGTGTCGTCATCCTGTAGTAATACTTGTATATGTAATATGCAGATCTGACGCATGAACAGGCATAACTTGGCTGTGCAGTAGTTTAGTTGTGCATATTTGCTGCTTTGTCTTGTAGTAGGATTTCATATGTAATGAGAAAATTAGAATCTGCATTTCCTCGGTTGTTTGACTTTGCCGACTATCTTTTTGTATTCTTATATTTCAGGGAGAATTTACCTAGTCACTTCAAGTTTAAAGAGTACTGTCCACAAGTTTTCCGAAATCTCCGAGAGCGTTTTGTAATAGATGACATTGACTATCAGGTAAGCTGATTAAAATTCCCACATCTCTCATTATATAAACCAGGGAATTTGCTATAGAGGTAAGTTTTTATTGCAAAATACATTTGCAACTTGAATGGCAAAAAAAAATAAACGTACCACGTAATTATTACGTCACATTTCATAAGTGTCCCTAAAGCATCATTGGGAGGTAACACTTCCTGTTTTGTTAGGTTCATTTCTCAGTAGGCGCACAATCAAAATGGTTGTGCAGGGGTTTTACATTAAAGGGCTATCCTCAGGATAGGCCATTAATATCTGATCAGTGGGGGTCTGACACCCGGCACCTCCGCCGATCAGCTGTTTGAAGAGGTGGCCGATGTGTAATCAATATAAAAGCCCTGCACAACCCCTTTAACATCTCAAGATTAGAATGTCTGGTAAAGATCCCTTTACATGGGACGACAGAGCAGCAGATTATCGGCAAGGAAGCGTTCCTTCCTGACCATCTGCTGCTTGCTAGCGGAGGAGACTGCTGCATTTGCGTATGGGGAGGAGCGATTGCTAAAGCTGAGCTCTGGTTACTATAGGCAACAAGCCCACCTTTTACTTTTCGACTGTTTTAATCAGGCACCTCCATCTTTTTCTGATGCAGCTTTCAATGCCCATGTGGTTACTGTAAAGCAAGCCTCTGACCTGCACTTCGCAGAGCAGGAGATCTGGCAAGATGGCTGCCCCCATAATGATGTCAAGAAATTAGAATTAAAAAAATTATAATCACAAAAGAAAGATTTGACGAAGAATTTGTATTTCAGGATATAGTTTTAATTGGTAAAAAAATAAATAAAATAGGGGATGCATTCCCTTGAAGGAGTCCCTTGGGATTTCTTAGTGTTTTCTTGGTCTTGGTTCGGGGAGTGTGGAGATAAGATGACCTTGCTGCAATTCCAAAGAATGAAAAAAAAGAAAAACTCCATTTTCCCACAGCAGCTATGCTCAGCTTCCCCAAAGTATATGTATGTATAAGTATTATTATTATTTTCTTTTTATAAACCTGGTAAGTGTTGTAGGTAGTCGAAAAGAATTTAAAAGGACACTGCAGTAGTTAAAGGGGTCGTCCGTCGATGTGGGGCAAACCCTGTATAAGCTCCTTTGTGAGTCTGAAAAGGCGGAGTTCATAGCTGGTAGGGATAAAGTTCTTCATGGGGTTTATGTTCTCATTGAGTTTTAAAGATGACTAAAGCTGGATGCCAAGTAGTTTATATTCATGAGACTCTTACTTTTTTGGAAAATAATCCATAAAATCCTCCTTTTATTAAAGCAAATCTGCTTATTGCTGTGTAATGAAAAGTCTGAACTCCTAAAGGCTGCAATGTGAGAGATGCCGACTTCTGAGGACGAATACAATTTGTACATATCCTACCGCAATAGTAATCCATGTGCAGTCATATAGTGTATGCCGCCTCTGTATTATTCAGGGTGGGATGACTCCCCTTGTTGTGACCCTCTCCTCATCTCCACTGGTTAATATAGGAAGTTTCTTATTTTGCGTTGGCACGAAATCCCTTTGATCTCCCATTATAGCTGACAGACTAGGCCACATTCATAGGGAGCTGTGCAACTGTTCAGTCCTCCTCTGATAATGATAGAGCACTGGAGACGTGAGCACCCATTATGAAACATTAACCCCTTCACTGGCCTAGCTCCACGTCTTTTAGGGAATCGCTGTCCACATCTGCTTTTACCATGCAGCACACTATATAATGAAAATTGTGGGACGTAATTTATATCACCTTGATAAACTGCCAAGGAAGCAGCATTTTGTCCTGTCAGGTATCCAGGAAATCAACACCAGTGTGCCATATTTATCCAAAGTTTTATCGTCTGGATCAGTGGTGGTCAGCCTGACATTGTGGGGTGCGACAGTGTGGCATCTAATCCGGCCAGGGCTGTGCATTGCATCTCATTTTTCTTACACACTTGCATTTATGACCAGCGACTGTTGGAAAAATATACGTGAAAAGAAAACCAGTCACAACCATATAAAATCCCATCTATACACTGCGTGCAGAATTATTAGGCAAATGAGTATTTTGACCACATCATCCTCTTTATGCATGTTGTCTTACTCCAAGCTGTATAGGCTCGAAAGCCTACTACCAATTAAGCATATTAGGTGATGTGCATCTCTGTAATGAGAAGGGGTGTGGTCTAATGACATCAACACCCTATATTAGGTGTGCTTAATTATTAGGCAACTTCCTTTCCTTTGGCAAAATGGGTCAAAAGAAGGACAGGCTCAGAAAAGTCAAAAATAGTGAGATATCTTGCAGAGGGATGCAGCACTCTTAAAATTGCAAAGCTTCTGAAGCGTGATCATCGAACAATCAAGCATTTCATTCAAAATAGTCAACAGGGTCACAAAAAGCGTGTGGAAAAACCAAGGCGCAAAATAACTGCCCATGAACTGAGAAAAGTCAAGCGTGCAGCTGCCAAGATGCCACTTGCCACCAGTTTGGCCATATTTCAGAGCTGCAACATCACTGGAGTGCCCAAAAGCACAAGGTGTGCAATACTCAGAGACATGGCCAAGGTAAGAAAGGCTGAAAGACGACCACCACTGAACAAGACACACAAGCTGAAACGTCAAGACTGGGCCAAGAAATATCTCAAGACTGATTTTTCTAAGGTTTTATGGACTGATAAAATGAGAGTGAGTCTTGATGGGCCAGATGGATGGGCCCGTGGCTGGATTGGTAAAGGGCAGAGAGCTCCAGTCCGACTCAGACGCCAGCAAGGTGGAGGTGGAGTACTGGTTTGGGCTGGTATCATCAAAGATGAGCTTGTTGGGCCTTTTCGGGTTGAGGATGGAGTCAAGCTCAACTCCCAGTCCTACTGCCAGTTTCTGGAAGACACCTTCTTCAAGCAGTGGTACAGGAAGAAGTCTGCATCCTTCAAGAAAAACATGATTTTCATGCAGGACAATGCTCCATCACACGCGTCCAAGTACTCCACAGCGTGGCTGGCAAGAAAGGGTATAAAAGAAGAAAATCTAATGACATGGCCTCCTTGTTCACCTGATCTGAACCCCATTGAGAACCTGTGGTCCATCATCAAATGTGAGATTTACAAGGAGGGAAAACAGTACACCTCTCTGAACAGTGTCTGGGAGGCTGTGGTTGCTGCTGCACGCAATGTTGATGGTGAACAGATCAAAACACTGACAGAATCCATGGATGGCAGGCTTTTGAGTGTCCTTGCAAAGAAAGGTGGCTATATTGGTCACTGATTTGTTTTTGAATGTCAGAAATGTATATTTGTGAATGTTGAGATGTTATATTGGTTTCACTGGTAAAAATAAATAATTGAAATGGGTATATATTTGTTTTTTGTTAAGTTGCCTAATAATTATGCACAGTAATAGTCACCTGCACACACAGATATCCCCCTAAAATAGCTAAAACTAAAAACAAACTAAAAACTACTTCCAAAAATATTCAGCTTTGATATTAATGAGTTTTTTGGGTTCATTGAGAACATGGTTGTTGTTCAATAATAAAATTAATCCTCAAAAATACAACTTGCCTAATAATTCTGCACTCCCTGTAGATACCTAAACGTCCAGCGCTTTGGGCCCCTAGACCTGCATTGTGTCTGGCTCCTGTGTGCCTATTTATTGGGGTGATATATGACCGTCTTTCTTTGATTCTGACGGGAACGAGGCCCAGGTCTGGGGCTGCTCCGCTCACTTTCTACAATTGAATAGTGAGAGTAGTGATACTAAGATGGGGCTCTTTTTATAGGGGTTGTCTCACTTCAGTAAATGGCATTTATGTCGATAAAGTTAATACAAGGCACTTACTAACGTATTGTGATTGTCCATATTGCCTCCTTTACTGTCTTGACTCATTTTTCAATCACATTATACACTGCTTGTTTCTATGGTTATGACCACCCTGCAGTCCAGCAGCGGTGGTCGTGCTTACACACTGTAGGAAAAAGTGCTGGCCTCTGTGGTTTGCGGGAGTGCGCATAGGCTGGCGCTTTTTCCTATAGTGTGCAGGCACGACCACCGCTGCTGGATTGCAAGGTGGTCATAACCATGGAAACAAGCAGTGTATAATGTGATGGAAAATGAGTCAAGCCAGTAAAGGAAGCAATATGGACAATCACAATACATTAGTAAGTGTCTTGTATTAACTTTATCTACATAAATGCCATTTACTGAAGTGAGACGACCTCCTTTTAAAGGAAATGTGTTACTATCTGATTTTAACTGGCAGATAAAGTTTTTGGTGACACATCTCCTCCTTTTTTCTTATCTGTTTTTACAGATTTATTCTGTTTCCTGAACATGGGGGCGGCCATCTTGCCTGAGCTGTCCTTAACAGCATTTAGAAAGCATTAAGAAAATTGCTTTACGGCAGCCCCATGGTCCATAGACACAATGGTCAGGAGGGGACTTCATTGACTTCTATGGGAGAGTATTGTAGGCATGCTCTGTGACCCGTGCAGAGGGCATTGTACAAGGAAGGAATAGAAAAGCTTTGACAATCACCTATTGCAAGTGGTAGATCCTGTCTTATGTCATTCTAATCCTGCCTGTAGTGATATCACCTCTGTGCATAGATAGATAAGCAGATGACTGCAGTAATGTGATCTGTACAGACCAAGAAGCGGCACCTATTATTTGGATTAGTGGCTTACTTTGTTTTTTGTTTAAATTTAGAAATTGACAAAATTTTAAAATAACATCATGAAAAATTATTTAAACAAGGTCATGTTACCAGTGGGGTTCCACAGGGATCTGTACTGGGACCGATTTTGTTTAATATCTTCATAAGTGATATTGCAAAAGGCCTCGCTGGTAAGGTTTGTCTTTTTGCTGATGACACAAAGATATGTAACAGGGTTGATGTTCCTGGAGGGAAACGCCAAATGGAAAAGGATTTAGGAAAACTAGAAGAATGGTCAGAACTCTCGAAACTGAAATTTAATGTGGATAAGTGCAAGATAATGCACCTGGGGCGTAAAAACCCAAGGGCAGAATATAGAATATTTGACACAGTCCTGACCTCAGTATCTGAGGAAAGGGATTTAGGAGTAATTATTTCAGAAGACTTAAAGGTGGGAAGACAATGTAATAGAGCAGCACGAAATGCCAGCAGAATGCTTGGATGTATAGGGAGAGGTATAAGCAGTAGAAAGAGTGAAGTGCTTATGCCGCTGTACAGAACACTGGTGAGACCTCACTTGGAGTATTGTGCGCAGTACTGGAGGCCATATCTCCAGAAGGATATAGATACTCTAGAGAGAGTTCAGAGAAGAGCTACTAAACTAGTACATGGATTGCAGGATAAAACCTACCAGGAAAGGTTAAAGGACCTTAATATGTATAGCTTGGAAGAAAGAAGAGACAGAGGGGATATGATAGAAACTTTTAAATACATAAAGGGAATCAACTCGGTAAAGGAAGAGAGCATATTTAAAAGAAGAAAAACTACCACAAGAGGACACAGTTTTAAATTAGAGGGGCAAAGGTTTAAAAGTAATATAAGGAAGTATTACTTTACTGAGAGAGTAGTGGATGCATGGAATAGCCTTCCTGCAGAAGTGGTAGCTGCAAATACAGTGAAGGGGTTTAAGCATGCATGGGATAGGCATAAGGCCATCCTTTATATAAGATAGGGTCGGGGGCTATCCATAGTATTCAGTATATTGGGCAGACTAGATGGGCCAAATGGTTCTTATCTGCCGACACATTCTATGTTTCTATGTTTCTATGTTAAACATGAAAACAGTAGGTCAATTCTTATGAAACCGTATTTGTCATCTTGTAACCTATTTGGCTCATGTAATGTTCCTAATCGGGATATTAGCATGTCAAGGATGCCTAGTGATAGAAATGTAAACCTCTTTACTTGATGGTTATCATGTATATAGGGGTATTCCCATCTGAAAAGGTATTTTCTGCTACTTGATCTGGAGAACAGAGGAGCAGAGGGCCCTCCAGCATTTCATTTACTGCGGCACGGATCCATTCAGTTGATAGCAGCTTGTGTCTTAAAGTGTCACTGTTCAGAGCAGGAGCTGATGCCGTTACTAGTGCTGTTGCCCCTTCGTTCTAGGTTTGATGGGAGTCCCTTGAATCATATCTCCAATGATCAGACAGTAGTAACCTATTCTAGCAGTAGGCCATCACTTTCTGTAGTTATGTCTCTGTAAAAGTGGCTGTTTTTTTACATGAAGCGTTGTCCAGGATTCTCCTTTGCAAAATCGAAAACTATCAGTTAGATTACAATGTCCAGTTTTTATCTTCTTACGCTGTGCCAATTATAGGGGTTATGAAATTGCAAAGTTAACATTTTGAAATAAAATGCCATTTTTTTATGATGAGGTATGCTGGCCGTACCAGTCCCTAGTTGGTTACAGAAGCACCCCCACAAAAATGTTTATTCTGACCTATTAGAAAGGTACATTATGTAAACTGTGGTGAAGGTAATTTTTCCAATGACTATTTGTGAGTTATAACCTTCCTTCTGATCCTCAGCTGTGTCATGTGACCAACATTCTGACCCTCCAAATAACACAGCATCTTATTTGTGGATAGGAAGCCAGTTTCCCTATACATTCCTATAGGAATGAAAAAGAGAAGTAACTGACTTTCTGTCCTGTGTCAGTTGGAGATCAGTGTTGGTCACATGACACGGCTGAGGATTAGAAGGGAGGTTATAAATCACAAATAGTCACTGGTGAGAAGATTACATTCACTATAGTTTACATTATGAACATTTATAATAGAAATAATTTTATTGGAGTGCTTCTTTAACATTGACTACCATGTGGCCCCTCTTTTGTACATTATTACAAGTACTCTACAGCTGATCTCTAAACCTTATTTTAGCTCTCTCTGACACGTAGTTCCCCATACACTGAAAATGAAGCTCATGATGGACGGTTTCTTCTGTCTTATGACAAGACTTTGGCAGTGAAGGAGATCTCCAGTGAAGATGTGGCCAATATGCACAGTATCCTTTCTGACTACCATCAAGTAAGTAACACTGAAAATGTAAAGGGAGTCTGTCTGTAAATTATCACACAACTTGTACAGCCTCTGATGATGACTGGCACATGCGCAGTGAAGTTGTTGACCAGAGCAGGAAGCATACTAGGCATGCACTAGGCCGAGAACGAACGGCGCATGCTTGAGATTTCAGTTGGGATACCGGTGACTTTGAAGAAGGCGGGCGCTGTCAGTCCAGACAAAGGGGGAGGCACTGGGCAGGGGTTACAAGCAAAACCTGGAGCACTTGCAACATGATTTGTGTACCAGATTACAGTTAATTTTCTTGGCAGTAAAGCTACGTACAGCCACAGTTACAGTATGTGTCGACGGGTTTATATGTCCCCTCCCAAGCCTTAGGAGTTATTTGGTAGGCATAATTAATCTGACACTCAATTTAACATGGAACATACTGGTACTGCTGTCTGATCCATTGATATTCTGTGTTGTGGCAGCATAGGTAGGACGGCATATATATGTTTCTGTGGTTTAATTTATGTAAAAAGCTATCTAAAGGATAACTGTCATATTTCTATTTTATTTGCTAGTATATTAGAGCTAGGCATACATACCTGAGTTAGTCTGTCAATGATTGCTAAAAGATCTGTAATTACCTTATAGCTTAACAGCTTTCATTAATGTCTCCTGTCCCTTTCCACTGCTCCATTAAAAGACCGTTGCTAGGGCTCCTCTGTCTCAGGCTAGGAAGACAAAGGGGCGGTCCTTCACACTGCATGCCTGCATTAGGCTTCAGAGTGAGGAGGCGTGTCTCTCAGTAATCCAATCTGATTGGCTGGCAGGAAGCTGCTCGCTACAGAAAGTGTGTATTGGAAGTGAGAGAGAGCAGTTTTGGCCTCTGAGAACTGGCAGAGGAGCCATCTTAACCACCTCAGCCCCTATAGCTTAAACACCCTTAATGACCAGGCCACTTTTTACACTTCTGACCTACACTACTTTCACGGTTTATTGCTCGGTCATGCAACTTACCACCCAAATGAATTTAACCTCCTTTTCTTTTCACTAATAGAGCTTTCATTTGGTTGTATTTCATTGCTGCTGACATTTTAACTTTTTTTGTTATTAATCGAAATTTAACGATTTTTTTGCAAAAAAATGACATTTTTCACTTTCAGTTGTAAAATTTTGCAAAAAAAACGACATCCATATATAAATTTTTCTCTAAATTTATTGTTCTACATGTCTTTGATAAAAAAAAAAAATGTTTGGGTAAAAAAAAAAATGGTTTGGGTAAAAGTTATAGCGTTTACAAACTATGGTACAAAAATGTGAATTTCCGCTTTTTGAAGCAGCTCTGACTTTCTGAGCACCTGTCATGTTTCCTGATGTTCTACAATGCCCAGACAGTACAAACACCCCACAAATGACTCCATTTCGGAAAGTAGACACCCTAAGGTATTCGCTGATGGGCATAGTGAGTTCATAGAACTTTTTATTTTTTGTCACAAGTTAGTGGAAAATTATTATTTTTTTTTTATTTTTTTTTCTTACAAAGTGTCATATTCCACTAACTTGTGACAAAAAATAAAAACTTCAGCGAATACCTTGGGGTGTCTTCTTTCCAAAATGGGGTCACTTGTGGGGTCGTTATACTGCCCTGGCATTCTAGGGGCCCAAATGTGTGTTAAGTAGTTTGAAAACAAAATGTGTAAAAAATGACCGGTGAAATCCGAAAGGTGCTCTTTGGAATGTGGGCCCCTTTGCCCACCTAGGCTGCAAAAAAGTGTCACACATCTGGTATCTCCGTACTCAGGAGCAGTTGGGCAATGTGTTTTGGGGTGTCATTTTACATATACCCATGCTGGGTGAGAGAAATATCTTGGCAAAAAACAACTTTTCCCATTTTTTTATACAAAGTTGGCATTTGACCAAGATATTTATCTCACCCAGCATGGGTATATGTAAAATGACACCCCAAAACACATTGCCCAACTTCTCCTGAGTACGGAGATACCACATGTGTGACACTTTTTTGCAGCCTAGGTGGGCAAAGGGGCCCACATTCCAAAGAGCACCTTTCGGATTTCACCGGCCATTTTTTACAGATTTTGATTTCAAACTACTTACCACACATTTGGGCCCCTAGAATGCCAGGGCAGTATAACTACCCCACAAGTGACCCCATTTTGGAAAGAAGACACCCCAAGGTATTCGCTGATGGGCATAGTGAGTTCATAGAAGTTTTTATTTTTTGTCACAAGTTAGTGGAATATGAGACTTTGTAAGAAAAAAAAATCTAAAAAAAAATCATAATTTTCCTCTAACTTGTGACAAAAAATATAAAATCCTAGGAACTCTCCATGCCCCTCACGGAATACCTTGGGGTGTCTTCTTTCCAAAATGGGGTCACTTGTGGGGTAGTTATACTGCCCTGGCATTTTCCAGGGGCCCTAATGTGTGGTAAGTAGGTAAATGACCTGTGAAATTCTAAAGGTACTCTTTGGAATGTGGGCCCCTTTGCCCACCTAGGCTGCAAAAAAGTGTCACACACGTGGTATCGCCGTATTCAGGAGAAGTTGGGCAATGTGTTTTGGGGTGTCTTTTTACATATACTCATGCTGGGTGAGAGAAATATCTCGGCAAAAGACAACTTTTCCCATTTTTTATACAAAGTTGGCATTTGACCAAGATATTTATCTCACCCAGCATGGGTATATGTAAAATGACACCCCAAAACACATTGCCCAACTTCTCCTGAGTACGGCGATTTCAGATGTGTGACACTTTTTTGCAGCCTAGATGCGCAAAGGGGCCCACATTCCTTTTTATGAGGGCATTTTTAGACATTTGGATCCCAGACTTCTTCTCACGCTTTAGGGCCCCTAAAATGCCAGGGCAGTATAAATACCCCACATGTGACCCTATTTTGGAAAGAAGACACACCAAGGTATTCAATGAGGGGCATGGCGAGTTCATAGAAAAAAAAAATTTTTGGGCACAAGTTAGCGGAATTTTTTTTTTTCTTTTTTTTTTTCTCACAAAGTCTCCCTTTCCGCTAACTTGGGACAAAAATTTCAATCTTTCATGGACTCAATATGCCCCTCACGGAATACCTGGGGGTGTCTTCTTTCCGAAATGGGGTCACATGTGGGGTATTTATACTGCCCTGGCATTCTAGGGGCCCTAAAGCGTGAGAAGAAGTCTGGAATATAAATGTCTAAAAATTTTACGCATTTGGATTCCGTGAGGGGTATGGTGAGTTCATGTGAGATTTTATTTTTTGACACAAGTTAGTGGAATATGAGACTTTGTAAGAAAAAAAATAATAATTTCCGCTAACTTGGGCCAAAAAAATGTCTGGAGCCTTACAGGGGGGTGATCAATGACAGGGGGGGGATCAGGGAGTCTATATGATCACCCCCCTGTCATTGATCACCCACCTATAAGGCTCCATTCAGACGTCCGCATGTGTTTTGCGGATCCGATTCATGTATCAGTGGATCCGTAAAAATCATGCGGACGTCTGAATGGAGCCTTACAGGTGAGTGATCAATGAAAGGGGGGTGATCAATGACAGGGGGGTGATCAGGGAGTCTATATGGGGTGATCACCCCCGTCATTGATCACCCCCCTGTAAGGCACCATTCAGACGTCCGCATGATTTTTACGGATCCGATCCATGTATCAGTGGATCCGTAAAAATCATGCGGACGTCTGAATGGAGCCTTACAGGGGAGTGATCAATGAAAGGGGGGTGATCAATGACAGGGGGGTGATCAGGGAGTCTATATGGGGTGATCACCCCCGTCATTGATCACCCCCCTGTAAGGCTCCATTCAGACGTCCGCATGATTTTTACGGATCCGATCCATGTATCAGTGGATCCGTAAAAATCATGCGGACGTCTGAATGGAGCCTTACAGGGGGGTGATCAATGACAGGGGGGGGGGGGGTGATCAATGACAGGGGGGTGATCAGGGAGATCATATGGGTCAGGGGTGATCAGTGGTTCATAAGGGGTTAATAAGTGACAGGGGGGTGTAGTGTAGTGGTGTTTGGTGCTACTTTACTGAGCTACCTGTGTCCTCTGGTGGTCGATCCAAGCAAAAGGGACCACCAGAGGACCAGGTAGCAGGTATATTAGACGCTGTTATCAAAACAGCGTCTAATATACCTGTTAGGGGTTAAAAAAATCGCATCTCCAGCCTACCAGCGAACGATCGCCGCTGGCAGGCTGGAGATCCACTCTCTTACCTTCCGATCCTGTGAACGCGCGCGCCTGTGTGCGCGCGTTCACAGGAAATCTTGCGTCTCGTGAGATGACGCATATATGCGTGACTCTGCGCCAGGCTGCCGCCTCCGGAACGCGATCCTGCGTTAGGCGGTCCGGAGGCGGTTAAGAAGGTCCTCATGTAGTAATTGTTTAAACAGCCGTAACTACGGGAAAAACTCAAGGAAAACGATAGTGTGTGAAGAAACTAAAGATTACTTTATGCATAATGCTGCTGCATCAGTAACATGCAAAAATTTTATTTTTTGATTTAAAACAGGTTGTTCCCTGTGATTACATGTTTTAAACGTAGCCTTTAATCTAATTTAAACATAAAATAACAAACTCCGTCTCCCACAGACACACCTAGAAAAGAACAAAAAAAAGAAAAGATATATCCTTCATGACATAGGAGATAATACTGCAATCGTCCAATGACACGGGTCAGTGATAGACGGGGTGGACAGTCATGGAGTCTGATCTGGCCCTAGGCTGGATAGCCCTGCCTAAGAACGGAATAGCCACCCTGATAAGGACGATCCCGTGTTCTGGAACCTCCTTGTGAGACCTAAATAGATCCTATAATCCAGGTGGGTCCCTACTGCGGGGCCTGCTCTAGGTACACAGAACACAACAAAAAAACCAAATATAGATTGACAGTATAGGGAGCAATAGACCACCCACACTCATGGATGCTGCGTCTTGTGGGTGGACAGTTGCTAGCAAAGATTGTCATGAAAGGTGCACAGACAACCAGGTGTGATTATCTATGAATACGTATCATCAGATAGGCGATATCAGTGTGTAGCCCTCACACACTAGATTCAATGTGTGATGTTCATACACCGAAAGTCGCCGTACACATTTGTACATGCAAGTGTATAATTAAGATGTATATACACGCTAGGCACCAGGAGCACTGCCTATGGTAGCATGCAATCAGGTGCCAGTGTCCCAACGCGTTTCACCCTAATTGATTGTCGGGTTCCTCAGGGGACATATATAAGTACAATGCTGTTTTTGGCATCAGTAAGAGGTAACAGAGCAGTCAGCAGGGTCCTCAATTATGATGACACAGTTGACCAGATCATTTACTGGTCTTATTACGTTCAGTCGTTAAATAGCTTTAAACGGTCAGATTCAAGGACCATATTAGAGGACCTTTCGGGGGAGGCACTAAGTGAGTGAGTCACTCGCCAGTGTGGGTATAGAGCATGAGTTACAAGTTACCACACAGATATACAGGCTTATGCAAACATGGATGGTTCCCACATAGGTAATCAGAGTGACGACCTCCTAAAACAGCCACATATGTGTGATAAGCATAGCAAACAAGTAACCATATACTACTTGCGTGTCCGGATGCAGCCAAAGGGGCCCCTGGCTGTCTGTGGAGTTAGTATGTCCACTGTCACTCCAGCCATAGCCCGTGTACATAAGATAATGGTGCCACACTGGTCCTGTGTGATGGCTGCACACTGATATCGCCTATTTGATGATACATATTCATAGATAACCAGACCTGTGGTTGTCGGTGCACCTTTCATGACATAATCTTTGCTAGCAACTGTCCACCCACAAGACGCAGCATCTATGAGTGTGGGTGGTCTATTGCTCCCTATACTGTCACTCTATATTTGGTTTTTTTGTTGTGTTCTGTGTACCTAGAGCAGGCCCCGCAGTAGGGACCCACCTGGATTATAGGGTCTATTTAGGTCTCACAAGGAGGTTCCAGAACACGGGATCGTCCTTATCAGGGCGGCTATTCCGTTCTTAGGCAGGGCTATCCAGCCTAGGGCCAGATCAGACTCCATGACTGTCCACCCCGTCTATCACTGACCCGTGTCATTGGACGATTGCAGTATTATCTCCTATGTCATGAAGGATATATCTTTTCTTTTTTTTTGTTCTTTTCTATGTGTGTCTGTGGGAGTTTGTTGTTTTATGTTTAAATTAGATTACTTCAAAATATTTTTATTGTTTTATAAATATAAAAATGAATACTCGCCGATAGGCGTGAAAAGATTAACTTTGACCATCATATATAAATCGGCATGCTTGAGTTACAGCTGTTACAATAGTTGTACAGATATTGATATAATCGGTATATCACCTTTCTTGGTAAAACATAAATTTGGAGAAACATTTCCAAACGTGGAAAAGGAAGGAGGGGGGGGGGGGGGGGGAGTCAGAGGGGAGGGGGATAATGTGTATCTAGAAAGACTCATGATTCCACATACCATGCAATAGTCCTACAATTCCCAAATGAAATCCTAGTTTAATCAGTAAATCTTCTAAACTTCTTCCATGGGCCCCAAATAACCGAGAAACGTTGAGGTGTTCTGGCATCCCAATGTGCTATTTGCTCCAATCTATAGATCTGGTCACATTTCATAAACAAATGCTGCAATGATGGGGGGTCTATTTTTCTCCAGTATACTGCCACTAGAAGAGGTGTGCTGCTGCCAATAGTATCTTACACAAAGTGTGAACCTCTCTTGCTTTAGTACTGGTTAACTCTCCCGTTAGGCCAAAAAGGCATAATTTAGGTGACGCTCGGACTGTTATTCTGCATACCTGGGATAGGACCTTACATACCTCCTGCCAATAGTTTTGAATTTTAGGACATGACCACCAGACATGACTTTGAGACCTAATATTAATCTCACACCTCCAGCAAATGGGACTGACCTCTGGGAACATAGTGTGTAACCTTTGTGGTGTATAATACCAGCGTGTGAGGACTTTATAACTATTCTCCTGCAATTTTACACATCTAGAGACTTTCCCTGAAGCCATTAACACTTTCGGCATCTCCCATTGATCAAATTTTATGGCTAGTTCCTCCTCCCATTTATCAATAAACGCACATCTATTTGTATCATTTGTGGAAATGAGCAAGGAATATAAATGGGATATCTTCTTTTTAGGTTCTAGTTTTTGCAAGGCCATTTTTTCGAATATTGTATGATCTGTGCCCCATATTTAGATTAAAGGCTACGTTTTAAAACAGGTTGTTCCCTGTGATTACATTTATTATACATATACACCACCTGTGGTTATCACTCCCTCTGACGGGATATCGTCTTAGCTGTGATTACTTTGATTAAAACATGACAGTTACATTTTAAAAGGTTTGTCCAAGATTATCAAAATCTCAGACAAGCCCCCGAGTCGTCTTAAAAAAATAAAATAAAAAATGTTATCCTTACCCTTTTCTCCATTTCCATTCTCTGGTCCACAGGTGAGGTCCTACTGCCGCAGATTGTTTATTTAAAGAGGCCCTTTCACTTGTATAAACTATGTGAACTGAGTATGCTGCCATATAGAGCGGCGCCCGGGGATCTCACTGCACTTACTATTATCCCCGGGCGCCGCTCCGTTCCCCCGTTATAGGCTCCGGTACCTTTGCTCCTTAAGTTATAGTAGGCGGGTCTTCCCTTGTCCTGTGGGCGTCTCCTTCTCCTAGGCTGCAGTGCTGGCCAATCGCAGCGCACAGCTCACAGCCTGGTAGTTTTTTTTCTCCCAGGCTGTGAGCTGTGCGCTGCGATTGGCCAGCGCTGCAGCCTAGGAGAAGGAGACTCCCACAGGACAAGGGAAGACACCGCCTACTATAACTTAAGGAGCAAAGGTACAGGAGCCTATAACGGGGGAACGGAGCGGCGCCCGGGGATAATAGTAAGTGCAGTGAGATCCCCGGGTGCCGCTCTATATGGCAGCATACTTAGTTCACATAGTTTATACAAGTGAAAGGTCCTCTTTAAACACTGCAACGGTGACGTGCCAATATACAACACGTGACCACTGCAGTCAATCACTGTCCTCAGTGGTCTCCTGTTTAGGACAGTGATTGGCTGCAGAGATCATGCGTCTTTCGCTTTAACCACTTCCCGCAACTGTAACGCCGAAAGGCGTCATTGCGGCGGCTCCCCCAGGCTACGCTAACGCCAATAGGCGTCATCTCGCGTGAGCCGAGATTTCCTGTGAACGCGCGCACACAGGCGCGCGCGCTCACAGGAACGGAAGGTAAGAGAGTTGATCTCCAGCCTGCCAGCGGCGATCGTTCGCTGGCACGCTGGAGATGTGTTTTTTTTAACCCCTAACAGGTATATTAGACGCTGTTTTGATAACAGCGTCTAATATACCTGCTACCTGGTCCTCTGGTGGTCCCCTTTGTTTGGATCGACCACCAGAGGACACAGGTAGCTCAGTAAAGTAGCACCAAGCACCACTACACTACACTACACCCCCCCCCCCCCCCGTCACTTATTAACCCCTTATTAGCCCCTGATCACCCCTGATCACCCCATATAGACTCCCTGATCACCCCCCTGTCATTGATCACTCCCCTGTCAATGATCACCCCCCTGTAAAGCTCCATTCAGACGTCCGCATGATTTTTACGGATCCACTAATAGATGGATCGGATCCGCAAAACGCATCCGGACGTCTGAATGAAGCCTTACAGGGGCGTGATCAATGACTGTGGTGATCACCCCATATAGACTCCCTGATCACCCCCCTGTCATTGATTACCCCCCTGTCATTGATTACCCCCCTGTCATTGATTACCCCCCTGTCATTGATTACCCCCCTGATAGATGGATCGGATCCGCAAAACGCATCCGGACGTCTGAATGAAGCCTTACAGGGGCATGATCAATGACTGTGGTGATCACCCCATATAGACTCCCTGATCACCCCCCTGTAAAGCTCCATTCAGATGTCCGCATGATTTTTACGGATGCACTGATAGATGGATCGGATCCGCAAAACGCATCCGGACGTCTGAATGAAGCCTTACAGGGGCATGATCAATGATTGTGGTGATCACCCCATATAGACTCCCTGATCACCCCCCTGTCATTGATCACCCCCCTGTAAAGCTCCATTCAGATGTCCGCATGATTTTTACGGATGCACTGATAGATGGATCGGATCCGCAAAACGCATACGGACGTCTGAATGAAGCCTTACAGGGGCATGATCAATGACTGTGGTGATCACCCCCCTGTCATTGATTACCCCCCTGTAAAGCTCCATTCAGATGTCCGCATGATTTTTACGGATGCACTGATAGATGGATCGGATCCGCAAAACGCATCCGGACGTCTGAATGAAGCCTTACAGGGGCATGATCAATGACTGTGGTGATCACCCCCCTGTCATTGATTACCCCCCTGTAAAGCTCCATTCAGATGTCCGCATGATTTTTACGGATGCACTGATAGATGGATCGGATCCGCAAAACGCATCCGGACGTCTGAATGAAGCCTTACAGGGGCATGATCAATGACTGTGGTGATCACCCCCCTGTCATTGATTACCCCCCTGTAAAGCTCCATTCAGATGTCCGCATGATTTTTACGGATGCACTGATAGATGGATCGGATCCGCAAAACGCATCCGGACGTCTGAATGAAGCCTTACAGGGGCGTGATCAATGACTGTGGTGATCACCCCATATAGACTCCCTGATCACCCCCCTGTCATTGATTACACCCCTGTCATTGATCACCCCCCTGTAAAGCTCCATTCAGATGTCCGCATGATTTTTACGGATCCACTGATAGATGGATCGGATCCGCAAAACGCATCCGGACGTCTGAATGAAGCCTTACAGGGGCGTGATCACCCCATATAGACTCCCTGATCACCCCCCTGTCATTGATTACCCCCCTGTAAAGCTCCATTCAGATGTCCGCATGATTTTTACGGATGCACTGATAGATGGATCGGATCCGCAAAACGCATACGGACGTCTGAATGAAGCCTTACACGGGCGTGATCAATGACTGTGGTTATCACCCCATATAGACTCCCTGATCACCCCCCTGTCATTGATCACCCCCCCTGTCATTGATCACCCCCCCTGTCATTGATCACCCCTCTGTAAGGCTCCATTCAGACATTTTTTTGGCCCAAGTTAGCGGAATTATTTATTTTTTTTTCTTACAAAGTCTCATATTCCACTAACTTGTGTCAAAAAATAAAATCTCACATGAACTCACCATACCCCTCACGGAAACCAAATGCGTAAATTTTTTTAGACATTTATATTCCAGACTTCTTCTCACGCTTTAGGGCCCCTAGAATGCCAGGGCAGTATAAATACCCCACATGTGACCCCATTTCGGAAAGAAGACACCCCCAGGTATTCCGTGAGGGGCATATTGAGTCCATGAAAGATTGAAATTTTTGTCCCAAGTTAGCGGAACGGGAGACTTTGTGAGAAAAAAATAAAAAATATCAATTTCCGCTAACTTGTGCCAAAAAAAAATAATTTCTATGAACTCGCCATGCCCCTCATTGAATACCTTGGGGTGTCTTCTTTCCAAAATGGGGTCACATGTGGGGTATTTATACTGCCCTGGCATTCTAGGGGCCCCAAAGCGTGAGAAGAAGTCTGGTATCCAAATGTCTAAAAATGCCCTCCTAAAAGGAATTTGGGCACCTTTGCGCATCTAGGCTGCAATAAAGTGTCACACATCTGGTATCGCCGTACTCAGGAGAAGTTGGGGAATGTGTTTTGGGGTGTCATTTTACATATACCCATGCTGGGTGAGAGAAATATCTTGGTCAAATGCCAACTTTGTATAAAAAAATGGTAAAAGTTGTCTTTTGCCAAGATATTTCTCTCACCCAGCAAGGGTATATGTAAAATGACACCCCAAAACACATTCCCCAACTTCTCCTGAATACGGCGATACCACATGTGTGACACTTTTTTGCAGCCTAGGTGGGCAAAGGGGCCCATATTCCAAAGAGCACCTTTAGGATTTCACAGGTCATTTACCTACTTACCACACATTAGGGCCCCTGGAAAATGCCAGGGCAGTATAACTACCCCACAAGTGACCCCATTTTGGAAAGAAGACACCCCAAGGTATTCCGTGAGGGGCATGGCAAGTTCCTAGAATTTTTTATTTTTTGTCACAAGTTAGTGGAAAATGCTGATTTTTTTTTTTTTTTTTTTTTTTTCATACAAAGTCTCATATTCCACTAACTTGTGACAAAAAATAAAAACTTCCATGAACTCACTATGCCCATCAGCGAATACCTTGGGGTCTCTTCTTTCCAAAATGGGGTCACTTGTGGGGTAGTTATACTGCCCTGGCATTCTAGGGGCCCAAATGTGTGGTAAGGAGTTTGAAATCAAATTCTGTAAAAAATGACCTGTGAAATCCGAAAGGTGCTCTTTGGAATATGGGCCCCTTTGCCCACCTAGGCTGCAAAAAAGTGTCACACATCTGGTATCCCCGTACTCAGGAGAAGGTGGGGAATGTGTTTTGGGTGTCATTTTACATATACCCCTGCTGGGTGAGAGAAATATCTTGGCAAAAGACAACTTTTCCCATTTTTTTATACAAAGTTGGCATTTGACCAAGATATTTATCTCACCCAGCATGGGTATATGTAAAATGACACCCCAAAACACATTCCTCAACTTCTCCTGAGTACGTAGATACCAGATGTGTGACACTTTTTTGCAGCCTAGGTGGGCAAAGGGGCCCACATTCCAAAAGCACCTTTCGGATTTCACTGGTCATTTTTTACAGAATTTGATTTCAAACTCCTTACCACACATTTGGGCCCCTAGAATGCCAGGGCAGTATAACTACCCCACAAGTGACCCCATTTTGGAAAGAAGAGACCCCAAGGTATTTCGTGATGGGCATAGTGAGTTCATAGAAGTTTTTATTTTTTGTCACAAGTTAGTGGAATATGAGACTTTGTAGGAAAAAAAATAAAATAAAAAAAATCATCATTTTCCGCTAACTTGTGACAAAAAATAAAAAGTTCTATGAACTCACTATGCCCATCAGCGAATACCTTAGGGTGTGTACTTTCCGAAATGGGGTCATTTGTGGGGTGTTTGTACTGTCTGGGCATTGTAGAACCTCAGGAAACATGACAGGTGCTCAGAAAGTCAGAGCTGCTTCAAAAAGCGGAAATTCACATTTTTGTACCATAGTTTGTAAACGCTATAACTTTTACCCAAACCATTTTTTTTTTACCCAAACATTTTTTTTTTATCAAAGACATGTAGAACTATAAATTTAGAGCAAAATTTCTATATGGATCTCGTTTTTTTTTTGCAAAATTTTACAACTGAAAGTGAAAAATGTCATTTTTTTGCAAAAAAATCGTTAAATTTCGATTAATAACAAAAAAAGTAAAAATGTCAGCAGCAATGAAATACCACCAAATGAAAGCTCTATTAGTGAGAAGAAAAGGAGGTAAAATTCATTTGGGTGGTAAGTTGCATGACCGAGCAATAAACGGTGAAAGTAGTGTAGTGCCGATTTGTAAAAAAGGGCCTGGTCTTTAGGGGGGTATAAACCTGTGGTCCTTAAGTGGTTAATGTCACAGGGACATGTAGGTGTACAGGATGTGACTCCTGTAACCAATCAATCACTGTCCTCAGCTGTAGACTGCTGAGGACAGTGATTGGCTGCAGCAGTTACGTGCCATATATTGACACAGTAACTGGAGCAGTTTGTAAACCAGCAGCAGGACTGCACCAGCGGTGCAGAGAATGGTGCTGGAGAAAGAATAATCATTTTTGTATTTCAGACCATTTGTGGGCCTTGTCCAAGATTTTTACTTGTATCGGACAACCCTTTTTAATGATTTTCCTCTTTGTCTTCCAGCATATTGTGAAATGCCATGGTAGCACACTCTTGCCTCAGTTTTTGGGGATGTATCGTTTGAGCGTAGACAATGAAGATTTTTACATGCTAGTAATGAGAAATATGTTCAGCCATCGCCTCACCGTTCACAGGAAGTATGATCTTAAGGTGAGCTTGTGTTTTATGTTTTTTAAATAATTGTTCCTTGAGTTCCTTTTTTTTTTTTTTTTTTTTTTTTAAAGCATATATGTATTTTTTTTACTGGGTACGATCTCTACAGACCGCAGTAAACGGCAGCCTTTAGGCGAAGGCTACATGGCAACTATGGTAAGTTGCACACAAGTCACGCAACCAAAATGTGTGCAATTTATTTGCGACTTGCTGTATTACAGGTACAAAGCTGTGCACTTGTCCCATGTGAGTCATTGTGGCATGCCACTTTCATTAACTGAAATTGTTAAAAGCCCATAAATGGTAACATTTTATACATGGAAGCCTAAGTGATCTTGTACTGTACCCCATCTTTGAATGTGAAGGGCCCCAGCTTTCCTAATATTGGCGATGTCATGCAGCAAGCGTAAATACTCTGCTTGTTTCTGGCTTCTCCACTCTGGCGCAGGCACTGAACACATACAGGGGATTATGCTGCCTGTATCTGTGCCGGCTCTGGACGCGTCCAGTTACTGTTCAGCGCCTGAGCTGTAGTGGAAGAAGCCAGGAACAGCCTGGATTGGTCAGGTGAACAAGTCACGTGACTGCTGCCCTCTTGCATACTATGGAAGCAGATGATTCAGGTAGCTCTGATGTCGCAGATGCTGGGGTAGCAGGGTCTTCACGTTCAGTGCTGGGGTACAGTACAAGATCACTTATAACTGCATGTACTAAACATTGCATTTTATGGGCTTTTTTACAACTGTAGGTATAGACTGGCCAATCCTTTCAAGGACTTTGGTGCAAGTTATTTGTTATCAAAATGGCTTTGCATTTTTGCAACTGTTAGGTGTTGCAGTGCATTCATTATGACACTCATTAGATGCGGTATTGCACTGGAAGTCATGCAAGCAAAGTTGCCATATAGCCCTATCCTCAGTCCCATTTTGTAAATCTTTTAACCCCTTAAAGGGGTTCTCTTTCTAATGTTTTTCCACAGACCATGCTTACCTGATTCCGTCCACTGTGTTCCGGCCCTATCTCTGCCCCGACTTCTCTGCAGGTCCCAGGTTTCCCCGCATCAACATCCGTTTCAATGCGGGGCACGTGACAGCTGCAGCCAATCACTGGCTGTAGCTGTGACGTGCCACCCGTGCGGCACATGACCCAGTGATGTGCTGCAAGAGTGACATCTGATTGCCAGTGATCCATCAAAATGGATGTTTTGTGGGGATGTTGATGTTGGGAGACCGAGGACCGGCAGATCCAGCTGGGCAGCGATGGAGCCCGAACACAGTTGCAGGGATCAGGTAAGTATGATCACCAGCGCAGGTGCAGCCATGCTGTAGAGTCTGTTGATAAATGCTAGAAAGCTGAACAACCCCTTTAATGCCAAAGGGAATACAAGTACATATACGGGATGTACTTACTGCTGATGTACATCAATCTCAATGTGATCACTGTGGTAGCTCTAGCTGACAGCCTGTGTCCCACTACGAGGGCAAGTCTAGGAATATGGTAATTTTGATCCCGGCTGTTTAACCACTTAGATACCATAGTGAATATTGTCATCTAAAGGGGTTTGACTACAGTGTATTATAGAATGGATCTAAAGGTTGGTTGGTCAAGTCCCGCATTTGGACTAAGAAACAATAAAGGGGTATTCCTATCTGGGATATCTCTCTATTTTCAGAAGTCCGTGGTGTGCTTTCACCTCGGTGCTCCTGTTCTGGAGATCGGAGCAGGTCCCACCTCTGGGATCCGCTCCTATCTGACGTTAATGGCTTATCCTAGCGATATGCCATCAATGTCCCCGATGGGAATACCCTTTTTATAAGGATCTTTGATAACATTTTTTAAGAAGTTTTTATTAAAGGGAGTCTCTTAGCAGATTAGGCCATGCATAGCTGCTATCAGTGCTAGGTAGGGGCTTGGAGAGCTGTTAAAATATACCTATTGAGAACCTTTTATCAGTAGTGTGATTTTTATTCTGCTCCTGCAAGTGCCCAGGAGGTGGAGCTTCACTGTGAAGAGCCCTCCTCAGCCTTCTGCATTGAGCTGATCCACAGCCCCACCCCACTTCCCGATTTACGTTCATCCCACCCGTCAAAAAAAAAAAGCAGTCCGTCATATGTACCCCAAAATGGTATCAGTGAAAACATTGACTTATCTCACAAAAAACAAGGCCTCATAAAATGATAGAAAACAAAAAAAGGTGTTTAGCCCTTAAAGGGGTTGTTCTACCAAGAACCTATGTTCGGGATAGGAGTTAGTTTCTAATCATGTGGAACCCCCACTGTTCTGCTATGACTGTTGGAACCCCCACTGTTCTGCTATGACTGTTGGAACCCCCACTGTTCACAAGAATGTGCAAGAGTGGTGTCCGGGGACTTTGGCACCATAGTCTTGTGCTTGATACCAGCGGTCAGACCCCCACTGATCAGACACTTATCCCCTGTCTTGCTGGATGCAGAGAATATTTTGTTTTAAAAAAAGTAAATGTACACCACCTTTCATACTAGCGTTTCTATTTTCCGGTATTGAGATCCATCATAGGCTCTCAATACCGGAAAAAAAACACTTCAGTTTTGTCCCCATTCATTGTCACTGGGGACAAAATGTAACTTAACAGAATGCTCCAAAATGCATTCTGTTCCGTTCTCATACCGGAGAGCAAACCGCAGCATTTTGCGGTTTGCTTTCCGTCCTGGGATGCGGAGCAAAACGCATCTTTTCTCTGACACAATAGAAAACGCATCCGTCCCCTATTGACTTTCAGTGGAGTTCATGACGGATCCGTCTTGGCCATGTTAAATATAATACAACCGGATCCGTTCATAACGGATGCAGACGGTTGTATTATCAGTAACAGAAGCGTTTTTGCTGAACCCTTCCGGATCCAGCAAAAACACTGGTGTAAAAGTGGCCTAAGTAATCCGGGCTACTTCTTGGTGCTCTTTTAGCAGTATAGGATAACAAGAGTAAATAACTTCTAATTTGTGAAGTCTTGCACTATAAGAGTTTTCTGCGTTACTGGAGGTGCCATTCTCTAATTTTTTTACATCCTTTACAGGGATCCTTGGTTTCTCGAGAGGCTAGTGATAAAGAGAAGGTACGTTTCTTGTCTGTTTGAGATCACACAATGTATTTCTGGAACCATTGTCCTTGTGTTTTCCTTCCATTGTTGCATGGCTTGAAAAGATGGCTTTTGCTCTAGTCTGAATCAGGGATACAGAAATAATCTAGTATTTTGCTGTTGATTGTTGTTAATGTCCCCTGTCTGCTTTCAAAGATCTGATGGAACTTCTAAAGGTTAGATCTAAGAAATAGAAATGTAAGAGTGTCTAGGTGAGACACTTTACTCTATGTCCTCTGGAGCCCATAATGTATTATTAATTGCATGTTTGGTGTAGTTCTTGCTAGAAGTCATTTTGTTTATTTTGGGTATAACTTATTGGCTTGTAAGGTTGGAGTGTTGTGGGCATGCTCTGTGACGTTTGCAGGATGGCAGGGCTGAGCTGTCTACATCACCTATTATCGATGATGAAATCAGAAAGGGTCAGTCCACTGTGAATAACGACAGTGTGAAAGCTGTAGTGTATTTCAAGATATTTGGGAAGATGGCGACGTGGAAATCTTAAGATAACCTTTTAACTTTTTTAGATTTGCCATTCTACTCCCTGTTCATATGTATTCATGTAGAGCAAGCCGTGTGTCAGTAGCTGTACTTTTATACATAGGGTCTTGTGCATCCTTTTTGCGGTCCACAAATTGCGGAACCACAGAATATGGATGCTGTATGTATTGCATCTGCATTTTTTTGGCGCACTCATTTACTTAAATGGATCCGTGGTCCACATTTTGAGGACCAGTATGAGACATGTTCTATCTTTTTGCATTCCACAAAAATATAGTCTGCCCTCAAAATGCAGACCATGGACCATTTGAAAATAATTGGTCTACAAATTAAACGCAGACAGCACTGTATTTTACTGATCCACAATTTGCGGACCGCGAAACAGATACGGTCGTGTGCATGAGGCCTAAGTTGTACTTACAAATGTTCAAATCTTGAAGCATTTGTAAGTTGTCAGACGGGTATGTCTCCGCATGCTAGATTCTGGTCGCAGTCTTCCTTTTCCTCTGCTGCTTAGGATAAGTGACTCGGATGCCTTATTTGGCTGTCAGAGTTTGCAAGCGTTGAGGCCGCACTGCTATAAATGTAACATTACATGAATTCCAGAAATCGCTTTTTCCTTTTAGGAATATTTTATGGGGCTAGAAACAGCTGCTGCTGTCATGTTGTAGCTGTGTCTATGCTATAATTTCTTTTTCTCAGATAAGGGCGCGTTCACATGTGTCGGTTTCTCCTGAACGGCGGCTTTGTAGTACAAAACAGGACAAAATGGAAACGTATGCTGCGCTACTCTGTCCTGTAAAATCCAGGCTGACATGACTGAAACCCGATAGACTCCATTACAGTCAATGGTGTCCGTTGTACCTCATTTGCCTCCGCCATCGTGAACAAGGCTTGAAGTGAATAGTTACAGAATATTCTAGTCAGCACACAAAGTCTTTCTTCCTTGGAGCTGTTTCACACGAGCGGATGCCATGCGTGGAATCCGCAGCGTGAATGACAGCCAAGCCCTGCTCCGGACAGCAGAGACACGGAGCAGTAACATGATTGATAATACTCTGTGCCTCTCGGTGATCTTTTTACTACAAAATCACAGTGAGATAAAGTGGTCACCATGATTTTGTAGTAAAAAGATCACAGAGAGGCTCGGAGCATCAATCATGTTACTGCTCCGTGTCTCTGCTGTCCGGAGCGGGGCTTGGCTGTCTTTCACGCTGCGGATTCCACGCATGGCATCCACTCGTGTGAAACCGCCCATAGGCCTCAGTCAGGCAGGTTCATATTCCAGATGTGACACCTCTGTCTCCTACTTCTGACATGTCCAAGATGATGGCATTTATCAAACGTGACCGGGGTGTTCTCTACTGCACAGGTGATGAAAGCGTTCAGATGCAGACTGCAGAACCACCTGCATCCGCGCTGTACGCTTGTAGCACCTGCACAGTAGAGATTGCTTCCGGGCAAGTGGGTTATATAAAATGACTGCTACCATCTTGTATGCTATGGGCACACCAATCTGATTACATGCTTTATCCATGGGAATTCCCTTCCCATGGATAGAGTATGTAATCAGATTGGCGTGTGCTTCTATGGGTGTGTTGGGGTAAGCAATTGGCCACTTTTGTTTCATGCTTATTAATTTAGAGACATGTTATACACTGACATGTCATTAGAAAGCCAACAACCCCTTTGATGTCTACAGAACGCCAACAAGAAAGCAGTAACTTGTACATCTAAGGTTCAAAATTTAGTAAAGTGAAGCATGACTTGTGTCACTGTGGTGAATACAGTACAGTGAGCAGAAGAAATGCTAAGTGACAATCTGCCCCTGGAAGAGCATGAGATCTGTGAGATTTAATAGTACACACACCTAGAGCTTTGGTCTTGTAGACAAGTGGTCCTCTCAGAAGAATGGTCAATATACGGACTAATATGGAAGTGGTGGTCTTGCTTTAGTTGTCTGCTTCTCTGTAGACCTAGAGAAGGAGAACATTAGAAATCGTCTTACACCCAGATGACGTCAGAGCAGCATTTAACACTTTTTTGGGACATCACTGTCACAAATCTTAATGTTGAGAAGTTTTCATGTAGGCAGCTTTATCTACTAGGATGTGTCCTGCAGAAGGGTGCTAATGTCAGGGAACTCTCTAGAGAGGTGATCTGCCCCTCTTTACTCCAGCTGTTTGTAGCTTAGTTCACACATGACAACTGGGTGAACGATTAGCTGCTAATCGTTCACCCAGTTGTCATGTGTGAACTAAGCTACAAACAGCTGGAGTAAAGAGGGGCAGATCACCTCTCTAGAGAGTTCCCTGACTTTAGCACCCTTCTGCAGGACACATCCTAGTAGATAAAGCTGCCTACATGAAAACTTCTCAACATTAAGATTTGTGACAGTGATGTCCCAAAAGTGTTAAATGCTGCTCTGACGTCATCTGGGTGTAAGACGATTTCTAATCATTAGCTAATCATTAGCTTGTCCTATGGCCTTCCACTGCAGGCGTGTACATATCAACACCCAGTTCACTCTTTTCTCCTCAGAGACCCTTGGATCTGCAAGGTTTGGGCCTTTTGCAGAGCTCTTATGTACTGCATCTGTGGAGAGGTTGACTAGAGTTTTTAACTTATAGAAGTAGTATATTAGAATCCTAAGAACCGTTTTACAATTAAAGATGCCCGGGTATTTGGGCAGTGAAGTAGTCAATACTGACCAGTGTGCTTGGAGAGCAGTGGAAACCCACCTGGTGTCCTCCATGGGTTCACATTTTGCTTATTTTTATGGCCAGATGTTACGTTAAATTCTTTAGTGCAGTATTAACCACACTACATACAAAGCGATTTTGCGTTGAGGTTCAGTGTTTCTGGATAGTCAGCAGTGAAGAACCAGAGGCAGTGTTATTTCCTATACATCAAGGAGGGGAGTGGGGACGTAACCTCCTATTTGGTGTATGGGGCATCACACAGGCAGGTGATGAACACCAGCAGCATGGTGCTGTAACTGCATGTGACACAGGCGTACAGAGGCATCCCTGCTACATTAGTAAGGGTCGTCTTACACAGCCTGAGGCTGGGCCGTAACAAGCGTCGATTGACGACAGTCAATGTCCTGAACAACGGACATAGTCAAAGTGCCCTAAATAATAACTGTGTGCAGATGAAGTAAAGGCTTTTACTGGCCAATAATCGCTAACAAGCGATCGCTCTTCCCCATGCTGCGGAGGAAATTGCTGCGTGTAATGGCAACGGTCTCCTCCGCTAGATAGCGGGCAACACTTCCCTCCTGACAGTCGCTTGCTGATCTGCCCGTCTAGACTAGTCGGGGATTGGTAAACGCTCGTTGTGCCGCAGATACGTAGCGTAACATTTATTCATTTTGAAATCCTCCTCTTTCATTTGTCTTCAGATTAAGGAACTTCCAACTTTGAAGGACATGGATTTTCGAAACATGAGCCAGAAGGTGTACATTGATGAGGAACAAAAGAAAGCCTTCATGGAGAAGCTGAAGCGGGATGTTGAGGTAACGTGTTTGTTTTTCGTCTTGTACCATACTTGTTCCTTATGTTTTGGCCATGTTTACATGCAGCACATATGTCGATTATACTCCAAAAACCGCCAGTATGGTGATACCTTGCATGTAAATGAGGTTGTTCACAACTCCATTCAGACACTGCAAATTTTTCAAATCCATACTATTCCTTTCAATTTCACTCTTTGAAATTCAAATGCTATAATCTGCAGAAGGGAGCAGCACACTACACTACTGGTGGGGGGGGGGGGGGGGGGCTAATGAAAACCTTATTAAATTGAGCCGAGATGGTAGTGTGAACAGAGCTTTAATTGATATTCAGCTGATATAGTAATGTCTTGTTTAATGACCTGCAGCTATTTGAATGTGTGAACGTCTGAGGTCTATACTCCGTTGCTGCTTATGACTCTTGGCGTAAAGCCCTACTGTCCATAATTTCTGGAAGGAGGAGAAAAGGTTAGATTTCTTGTTGAAGTAGGGAGCATAGTTAACATTTTCTTTAATGGCTCTATGAGCTGGTTTTTCCCGTTTTGTAAAAGAAAACATTGTCCATCACGTTGTTCTTTTTCCAGGTCCTCTGGCTAATTTTATGAGTTTTATCCTGAGAACAGAATGTTCTTCCATGACTAGTTTAGAACCTATAACACCAGTGTCTGTCTAGTCTTGTGATGTGTCTGATCCGCACTCCTGTCACATGCACATCTGCAGTTTTCCTCTTGACTGTTCCATCTCCAAGCAGAATGTAAATGTGGATGTTTTGCCATTTAGGTTTGTTGCATGCCTCCCGTAGTCTCACAGTTGGTGTACCTACATGGGGCACAATGGTGTAGAAGATGGCAACTCCATCATTGTACCGCAGCAAAAAATACAAGACTGTGTAGGAAAACTGCCATTGCTGTAAATCTGATGCAAAAAGTGCAAAGGGTATAAAGATGCCAGTAATTAATATTTCCCATAGACTTCAGTAGAACATCTAGAACTGTCATTTTGTTTTGCCTAAAAAATGGGGGGGGTCGAAACTTGCAGCAACAAAAACACACCCAAAAGTGCAAAATGCCCAAAAAAAAGCATCTGCATGACACCAGCTGTTATCCCTGGTAGAAGAATGTTTGCCTGCTGCAGATTTGTATCATCACCGCGTACAATCCCCTCTGACGTTCATATGAACTAATAGGGCAAAAGGACCGGGCTGGTCCTGATAGGACAACAATTTTAAAGGGTTGGATAATAATGGGAAACATGGCTGCCCTTTTGTTCGGGTAAGGCACGCGGATAAGAGTCGTTCTGGGGGGTGAAAGAGCAGCCATGCTTTTCTAAACGTACAGCACCTGTAAGACGAGTGAGATGCATGCTAATGTACCCGACCATTTTTATTAGACTTATAATTGGCCATTGTTTCCATATTGTAGATCCGGTCTCCTTCAATCCACTTCTGTGTTTCCCCTAAACTGGTTTAGTCACTTCACTTGTGTTTTTCCTCCTGTACCATCAGTTGTGAATGGAGCATTGCCAGATATTTCTATATTAACCTTATGAGCAGTAACTCAAAATCATGATTAATTGAGCATTTATCTTGGTTAATGAATGATTATTTTGTTAGAGATATGTGGGGCTGGTGGCAGTCACTTCGCTTCTGTTTCCATCCCAGCGGGCAGCGATGTCTCTGGCATGCCAGCGAAGCGACAAAGTGTGGACAGACTCAGCAGGTCCCCCGAAATATCGCTAGCACTGCTCCTTTCAATGGCATAGCCATCTGTCCCAAGAGAACACGAGTCAATCAGTGGGCTGTGAGCAGCGTGGCTTAGGAAACAATAGCGGATGTGGTAGGAGCACCTCCACCAGCTGAATGTTAAGTTAAATGTTTTCAGCAGGATATTACAGGACCACCACCACTGACCTGAGCTGCTTTCTGTGGGAGAAAGTGGTTTTCTGACATTCATAAAGTGTATTAGAAAAAGGTGTTTATTGTAATAAACTTTGCACCATTACATTTTTGTAATTACAATTACTGGAAAAAAAATATATTTTTCCTTTTATCCTTTAAAAAAAAAAAAGAAAAGAAAAGCAGACCAAAAACCCTATACAGTGTACTGGGATATAGATAGCTGTAGATACCAGTGTATTACATATGTGAATACTATTGAGGTCTTTAGTCACAGAAAATCTTTCCATTGACAACAGGTGAATGTGTCGCTCACTGGTACAGTTTCGGCCTCCCTTATACCAAGTCTTGAGTTTAGGACCTGGCAGAGAACATGTGAAAGAGACAGAATTAAATATAGGGGAAGGGGGGTTCTCTGCAAGCACTGTCAGAATGCTTGAAGGCCCCTCTCCCAAGGCATCCCCCTTCATTTTCAGAGTGCTGACCCTGGGAGCAGTGTAGGGACTCCTTAAAGGGGTTGTCTCACTTCAGAATATCAGCAAAGAAGAGTGTCCCACGGCGCAAGAACCACCCGGTGGTTTGGTTAAGATGCCGGGTTTTTTATTAACCAAACCACCGGGTGGTTCTTGTGCTGTGGGACATTTTTCTTTGCTGATTGACCGGCTTTCTGAGGGACCCCAGGCATCCCTGACCAGAAGTTCCTGCACCCCTGGCTGCATACCATCCGCTACAAGGGGTCTTTAACAGTCCCATACCGTGCCTACACTAGAGTTGTGCCTACACCTAGCACAACCCCCCTTCCCAAGGTGAGCCTTCATTTTTGGAGACATTTCTATTACTTTATCCAAACGTTATCACCCTATGGTATGCCGTTTTTATGTTCTACAGTTGAACACAGCCTGTACAAACCATTCACTTCAGCATATGACATTTATCATGTAGAGAAAGTTAATACAAGACACTTACTAATGTATTGTGATTGTCCATATTGCTTCCTTTGCTGGCTGGATTCATTTTTCCATCGCATTATACACTGCTCGTTTCCTTGGTTACGACCAGCCTGCAATTCATAAGCGGTGGCCGCGCCTACACACTCTTGGAAAAAGTGCCGGCCTCTCTTGTGGCCTGGACTGTAGGAGCTTATATAGGCTGGTGCTTTTTCCTGTAGTGTGCAAGCACGGCCACCGCTGATGGGTTGTAGGGTAGTGGTAACCATGGAAATGAGCAGCGTATAATGTGATGGAAAAATTAATTCAGCCAGCAAAGGAAGCAATATGGACAGTCACAATACATTAGTAAGTGCCTTGTATTACCTTTCCCTACATGATAAATGCCATTTGCTGAAGTGACACAAACCCTTTAAGGCACAGCTAGGTACTCTATAGATTACAGCAGGGAGTGCTTCCTTACAGCACAGCATAGGATTCCCAGAGCAGGGACTCTTTACTGCATATCAGAGATTCAGGGACTCCTTACATTACAGCAGAGAGCATGTAACCAAACAAACTTGAGCAAGATTAGGTTGGATAGGGAGTCTGCATTTCAGTTTCGATTATGTTGCCTGGCCTTAGACTAGCATTATATGTCCATTCCTGCATCTTATTAGCCTTGTTGTAGCCTTAGTAATGTAAAGTTGGGATATCTTGTGAAATGACTAATCCGTTACAGTGGAATAATGGTTTATTGTTTTTTTTGTTATAGTTTCTGGTGCAGTTAAGAATCATGGATTATAGTCTCTTGCTGGGAATTCATGATGTCCTCCGAGCAGAGCAAGAAGAGGAAGAGGAGATCGAGGAGGAGGATGCTGAAAATGAGGGAACAGTTCATGCAACTGTTGGTTCCTATGGGACTTCTCCTGAAGGAATAGCTGGCTTCCTGAACTCCCAAAGACCTCTAGGCCCTGGAGAATTTGAGCCAATGATTGATGTTTATGCCATCAAAAGCTCAGAATGTAAGGATTTGATTTTCCTTTTGGTTGGTGTTTGTATTTTGTTTTTTGTTTTTTTATGTTTCTTAGAATTGCAGCTATGCATTTGGAGACTGATCAATCTTTCAGCATTTTCTACAAAAATCCATCTTCCTAAGTTGTGGGATTTTTTTGTACAGGTGCTCCACAGAAAGAAGTCTATTTCATGGGACTCATTGACATTTTGACACAGTACGATGCAAAGAAGAAAGCCGCTCATGCAGCCAAAACTGTAAAGCATGGGGTAATTATTGTACTGATCTTAACTAGTGAATCTCTGTACTTAAAGGCATGTGCTAGGACTTTGCTATTGATCGCCTATTGTTAGAATATGTCATCAGTATCTAACTGGTGGGGGTCAAACACCCAGCTCCCCTACCAATCAGCAGTATCATAATGTTTTAATCGCATTAAATCGCACTAAGCAGCACTGGTGTTCATGGTAGGTCTGATCTTCTGTGGCCTTCTGTTCTGCTTTAGGCTCAGTAACTAAATTGTAGTGTTATCAGGAGTAGTGTGAATATCAGGTTTTATTCTGCACCTGCAGGTGCCATGGCAGTGGGTCCTTACTGTGAACAGCCCCTCAAACCTCACTTTTTTCCCCATGGATTTATTGGTCTGAATGCCTCTTCTGAATACCGACCTTACTTCATGTGGTCTCCTGGAACTTTAGACCCCCAAAAGTTGAAGTCCCAAAGTGGGACAAAAAAATAAAGTGAAAAAAAAAGTTGAAAAACTAAAGTTCCCCCCCCCCCCAAAAAAAAAAATTAAGTTTCAAGTAAAAATAAACAAAAACATAATTTTCCCCCCAAAAAATTGGTAAAAATTAGGGGGGGAAAAATTGACATATTGGGTATCGCCGCATCCGTATTGACCGGCTCTATAAACATATCACATGACCTAACCCCCCAGATGAACACCGGAAAAAATAAAAACATCACAAAAAGTACAACAGCAAGCGATCAAAAAGGTGTATGCCAACCAAAATAGTACCAATCTAACAGTCACCTCATCCCGCAAAAAATGAGCCCCTACCTAAGACAATCGCCCAAAAAATAAAAAAAACTATGGCTCAGAATATAGAGACACTAAAACATCATTTTTTTGTTTTAATAAAGCTGTTATTGTGTAAAACTTAAGTAAATTTTTAAAAAAGCATACATATTAGGTATCGCCTCGTCCGTAATAACCTGCTCTATAAACATATCACATGATCTAACCCCTCAGGTGAACACCGTAAAAAAAAACTAAAAAAAAAAAAACTAACAAAAGCCATTTTTTTTGTCACCTTACATCGCAAAAAGTGTAATAGCAAGCGATCAAAAAGTCATACACACCCAAAAATAGTTCCAATCAAACCCTCATCTTATCCTGCAAAAATCCTACCCTACCCAAGATAATCGCCCAAAAACTGAAAAAACTATGGCTCTCAGACTATGGAGACACAAACATGATTTATTTTTGTTTCAAAAATGAAATCATTGTGTAAAACTTACATAAATAACAAAATAGTATACATATTAGGTATCGCCGCGTCCGTGACAACCTAGTCTATAAGAATACCACATGATCTAACCTGTCAGATGAATGTTGTAAATAACAAAAAATAAAAACTGTGCCGAAACAGCTATTTCTTGTTACCTTGCCTCACAAAAAGTGTAATATAGAGCAACCAAAAATCATATGTACCCTAATTTAGTACTAACAAAACTGCCACCCTATCCTGTAGTTTCTAAAATGGGGTCACTTTTTGGAGTTTCTACTCTAGGGGGGCTTCAAATGGGACATGGTGTCAAAAAACCAGTCCAGCAAAATCTGCCTTCCAAAAACCGTATGGCATTCCTCGTGGTTTACGACCACATATGGGGTGTTTCTGTAAACTACAGAATCAGAGCCATAAATATTGAGTTTTGTTTGGCTCTTAACCCTTGCTTTGTAACTGGAAAAATATTATTAAAATGGAAAATCTGCCAAAAAAGTGAAATTTTATTTATATTTTCCATTAATTCTTGTGGAACACCTAAAGGGTTAACAACGTTTATAAAATCAGTTTTGAATACCTTGAGGGGTGTAGTTTGTAAAATGGGGTCATTTTTGGGTGGTTTCTATTATGTAAGCCTCACAAAGTGACTTCAGACCTGAACTGGTCCTTAAAAAGTGTTTTTTTGGAAAATTTCAGAAAAATTTCAAGATTTGCTTCTAAACTTCTAAGCCTTATAACATCCCCAAAAAATAAAATGTCATTCCCAAAATGATCCAATCATGAAGTGGACATATGGGGAATGTAAAGTAATAGCTATTTTTGTAGGTATTACTATATATTATAGAAGTAGATAAATTTAAACTTGGAAACTTGCTAATTTTTAATAAATTTTGGCAAATTTTTTATTTTTTTTTATAAATAAAAATGAATTTTTTTGACTCCATTTTACCAGTGTCATGAAGTGCAATATGTGACGAAAAAACAATCTCAGAATGGCCTGGATAAGTAAAAGCGTTTTAAAGTTATCACCACATAAAGTGATACTGGTCAGATTTGCAAAAAATGGCCTGGTCCTTAAGGTGAAAATGAGCCCGGTCCCTAAGGGGTTAAAGAGGACTTTTCACATGGGTTTGTAGTAAGTGAGATAAATATCTGTACCTGCTGGGTAGCCCCCTGCTGTGCTGCCACCCTGCCTGCTTTTTTAAAATGGCACTCCTGCGCCCTGTTATGGCCGCTCACAAATTTTGCGCTCAGTATGTTAATACTGAGCATCGGAGCAATGGGGAGGAGGTTTTTTCTCCCTGGCTGTGACTCTCTGCGCTGCGATTGGACAGCACTACAACCGGGGAGAAGGAGACACCCACAGAGAGACCGTGTCTCCTCCCCACTGCTCCGATGCTCAGTATTAGCATACTGAGCGTGAATTTTGCGGGGGGCCATAACGGGGCGCAGGAGCTTTATTTTAAAAAAACAGGCAGGGTGGCAGCACAGCAGAGGGTATCTCACTTACTACAAACCCATGAAAGGTCCTCTTTAAGCATTAACTTCTACAAAGTTACATTTATGGCTGTGAGTCCCGTTTTATATATCTCATGGTTAACTATGCAGAATATTAACTTTTAGTCTGGCATTATAAGACATGAATGCATCAATTGTTTTCTATGTACACTAATTTGTAAAAATGTTCTTTTATTTTAGGCTGGTGCTGAGATTTCTACTGTGCACCCAGATCAGTATGGAAAACGATTCCTGGAGTTTGTCACCAAAATATTTGCGTAAAATGTCAACCCTCACTTTTTTCCCCATGGATTCATTGGTCTGACTAAATTGAACAAGAAAACCTCCTCTGAATGCCGACCTTACTTCATGTGGTGTCCTGGACTTTATTACAGCACTTGGAGGCAAAATAAACCAAACCATGGGTGCTAGAGTTAGAGCAATAAAAAAGTTTATTGACCATCTAAAGGGGAAAAATATCTGTTTCCAGTGGTACCAGGCTTGACCGTCTTTGTACAAATTACCAACAGCTAGGCACGCAATTAAAGCAGTTTCACACCTTTTTCATATTGTTACCACAATTTTCCCAAGCAGGTTAGGCAACAATACGTGTCACTAGAATCTGCCATTAGAAATATTATCTGAGTTTTTAAGTAGATTCTGCTCAGAATTATTGCCTTCACTTCAGGCAGGTGTTTGGCCTGACCATATAGATAACCAAATGAGGGACCATCTATGGAAACTGTTCCATGATTACAGTATGAGGCGGTCTCCACCTTTCAGTCTGCTTTGGGTTAGTGCCTTGTTTTCCTCCTACCCTATGGGAGACCTCATTTCAGTTTTCAGTGGGAAAAAATGAACAGGAGTTTGGGCCAAAATGCAGCTGCAAAGACCATTAGCTTTTCTAAATGCCCTCCTATTTCCAGTTTTTCTATATACCTGTACACTGGGTTTTAGTACACAGAGAACAAACAAAATTCTTATCTGCATTTCTAGGATCTTAGTGAATGCTACTTGTTTATACAGATGTATACATTTAAATTTCATTATTTATCGTTGTGTGCATATTTTGGGTTCATTACTTGGAGCTGACTTGTGTATTTTTAGCGGATAAAAACTTATATTTATTTTGTGCGTTTCTTGTATTAATTTTTTTTTTAAAAGGTTTCCATTTCTACTAAAATATTAGGTTTCAAGGGTTGGGCCAAGTTTTTAAATATTCCCTGTCCACATGATGGGGGATATCTAGTTGATCGCTGCAGGTATGACCATTGGGACCCCCAGCACTCACAGGAATGGGGGAATGGGGATCCTTCCCCCCCCCCCTCCCCCGTTCTGATGGAGCAGCAGGTCATGCATGCGCATTGGCGGTCCATTCGTTCTCTGTGGGAGTTCCGGAGACGCAAATTGGGGATAACTTAAAAACCTGGTACAATCCCTTAAAGCCAGCGTTTCACCCCAGTTAGCCAGCGCACGTAAAAGTTTTCAGCTGACACCTAATTTTATTTTATTTTTTTCAATTTGCTTTTCAACTTTGCTGATGTGGGGGGAAAAATCCTCCCAGAGAAATGCAATTGGCTGTACGTTATTCTGTCCACCTACGGTAGAAGCAACAAATGATGTGACAAGATTGTAGTCTGTGCACTACTTGAGCTATAGTATGGGCTGCATTACACACATTTATCAAAACTGGTATGAAGGAAAACCGGCTTAGTTGCCCATAGCATCCAGATTCCACCTTACATTTTTCAGTGCTCCTTTGGAAAATAAAATTTGGAATCTGATTGGTTAATATGGGCAACTAATCCAGTGTTCCTGTCCACCAGTTTTGATGAATCTCCCCTGTCATGGTAGAATTTTTGAATGATCCCTAAACAAGGGATCTAACAATGTTGTCTGCAATATTCCAAATCTTAACATTTAGTCTAGAGGTAAAAGAATGAGAAGACATGACTCATTGTGGTATTTGAGTCTTCTTCCACCTCTTCCAATTCCTAACAGCACAATCCTTTTGGCAGAAGACCATCTTTATTAGCAAAGCCCTGGGTGTCACCCTTACAATCTAAAAATACAAATGAGCCAATAGGATTGTGACGTGTGTTAGCATAGAGTGACGTATATATCCTCATAGTATACATCTGGACACAATTGGGATACTCCAGGCGGGAAAACCAGAAAAGAGGACTTCCTTAGTCTAGAAACCTGACGTCCCCTCTGTATCCATCTAGCTTTTATACCAAATGGTGTAACCTAGGTATATCCACTATTTAATTATGTTTAAATAATCCAACTATATCGCAATCAATTTTTTTCAGCAGTTTTTAATGCTTTTAAAAAAAAAATATAACAATTCCTTTAAATACGTTTTGTTTTTTTAAGAGCTCTTTAGGGGATTTTTTTGTAACATTTTAAACATGCATTTTTAAAGTCCTGTAGAGGATCCTGATTAGAAACTGCCAGAAAAAAAAAAAACATAGCGCAAGCTGCATTTTGGTAAAAAAATGCAAATCAAAACAGTTTTTAAACTTTTTGAAAAAATTTTCAACGTTAACATTAAACCTGGCCACTTTTTTTTTTTTTTTTTTTTAACCTATGATGCACCAACATGTGCTGTTGGCAGGAGGTTTGGGACATTCCTAAGCACATAAGATGGTTGGCCTGTCTGACTCGTCCAGCTGATATTCAGCTAATGTATATGGCCACCTTTAATCACCTGCTGTAGCTGCCATGTCTAAAACTAGCAGAACTATGCACAATAATTTTTTTAAATCTCAAGACTATTTCACATGTCGTGCTTTCTCATGAGCCACTGTACGTGAGTAAATGAGCATGTGAGGGACCTTTTGAAAGGACATGTTTTTCTTCCCAACCTGATGAATTTTTTTTTTCAGCTGGTCTTTTTCTTGAGGCCGTGTTGCATTTTAGCTTAGTGCCTCTTCATTTATATTCCATGTATGCAGTACTAAAACGTAAAGTACTAAAACTTAAATGGGGAAATATTCCATGTATATAGAGGGAGACAAAGGAAAGGTTTTTCTCTGGTTCATTCCCTACTATGTCCAAAAATATTTAGATGAAACCAGGAACAGAAGTACAGCCATGTGTAAGCTCCCCTTTTGTAACTGCCTAATATGTTCCAGACGCCTATTGATCAGGGTGTTCTGGCCTCTACTTTTCCCTGCAAGACAATCTAGCACAATGCGACAATGTCTTCTAGTGTTATGATGGCAATCTTCACCTTATCTCCATATTATGTTATGTTGTTGCGTTTCTTCTCTTTACAAATACAAAAAATTGGAACAAATTTATGTTGTGTTTTTTTTTTTCCCTTTCCTGTTTAAATAGGACCTGCCAGTAGTGTTGAGCGAACCGAGCTTCGAATGCTTCATCTGAAGTCGCTTCGTTCAAAATGAAATTCGTTCACGCTTCGTTATTCATTCAGTTATTCAGAGGCATTCCGTCATAATAGTCTATCGCCTGCATAACTGATCCGTCCCGTTTCCCTTATGCAGGGGAGTCCTCTCCTGCATAACTGAAACCGGACGGATCCGTTTTGCAGCCCGTCCGGTTTCAAAATATGAAATTCAAAATATGAAATTCGCTCATCTCTAGTTCAAAACTTCAGAATAATACTGTACGGAGATGGTCTCCGTACAGTATTAGAATGTGTGGGCTCCAATGAGCTGAAGTTAGTTATTCACGAAGTCATGCGAGACTTCGTTGAATAACTTCAGTAGTTGATTTTTTTTTATGTGGAAAAGTACTTTAAAACTTGAAACTAAACTCTGTTCTTCTGTTAGGCGGGGTTCACACACGGGTGTTGCGGGAACATGCGCGATTTTTCCCCACGAGTGCAAAGCGTTTTAATGCGTTTTGCACGCGCGTGAGAAAAATCGGCATGTTTGGTACCCAGACCCGAACCTGGACTTCTTCACAGGGTTAGGTGTAGATTTTATTATTTTCCCTTATAACATGGTTATAAGGGAAAATAATAGCATTCTTCATACAGAATGCTTAGTAAAATAGTAATGGAGGGGTTAAAAAAAAAATAACTCCACTTGTTCGTGCAGCCCGGCTTCTCTTCTTTCTTTTTCTTATTCTTTGAGAAAAAGGACCTGTGGGGACATCACTGCGCTCATCACATGGTCCATCAACATGGTGATGGTTCATTTGACGAACCATGTGATGAGCGCAGTGACGTCACCACAGGTCCTTTTCCTCCTGGACAGCAAAGAAGAAGACAGAAGAGAAGCCGGGCTGCGAGAACAAGTGGATGAGGCGAGTTCAATTTTATTTTTTTTTTTAACCCCTCCAGACCTATTTTACTAAGCATTCTGTATTAAGAATGCTATTTTCCCTTATAACCATGTTATAAGGGAAAATAATAATGATCGGGTCCCAATCATCTCCTAGCAACCATGCGTGAAAATCGCACTGCATCCGGACTTGCTTGCGGATGCTTGCGATTTTCACACAGCCCCATTCACTTCTATGGGGCCTGCGTTGCGTGAAAAACGCACAATATATAGCATGCTGCGTTTTTCACGCAACGCACAATTGATGCGTGAAAATCACTGCTCATGTGCACAGCCCCATAAAAATGATTGGGTCCGGATTCAGTGCGGGTGCAATGCGTTCACCTCACGCATTGCACCCGCATGGAAATCTCACCCATGTGAAAGGGGCCTTACTTCTAAAAATGTATAAATAAATTAACAGGGTGTAACCATTCCCCATGAGAGTGGGGTGTGTGCTTAGTCTGACATTGTCCAGTTAGTGTTGACTGTAAGAGACTGGAGGTACACCCCCTACTGACAGGGAATAAAAACATCCAGTTGTCACAGAGGTTCAAAGCAGAATACTAAGAAGAGTCACTTCAGAATTGTTATTTTATGGTGGTTTTAAGTATGACTAGTTAAGTGCCAGTCCTTTAATTCATTTTTACTGAGGGCATGTTCACTCGGCTTTTCTGCTTGTAATCTGCCTCCCACCCACTGTTCTCAGTGGTAAATCTGCACCATGGTGGGTGTTCACACACTGATTACCCCATTGAATGGGACCAAATCCACAGGCAGATCTGCGACATGCAATATGCAAAACTACATCGGAAATCCCAGGGTCAGGCTCAGCTTTCTGCTACATATTTCAAGGCAGATACATTTAGGGTATGCTCACTTGCATACCATGCAAGTGTTATTCTGACACCAGTACTGTATTTGCAGGAAGCAGATCCTGTTATTTTTCAAACTGTTCGATGGGGATAAATATCTGATCAGAGGAGGTCTGATATGGTGCACCGCTTCGTTATGTGGATGGCTGATCAGTGGGGATCAGCCATCCACAAACTGTTTAGTAGACAAGGCTGGTTACAGCTTATCTATTGCCTGTTCAGATCCCCATCAATCAGCCAGAAGCTGTGGGACTCAAATGGCAGCAGCAAGGAAAGGATTAAGAACCCTAGAGGTAACTATTCTTAGCACGTTTTAGGCGGGTGTTGGTCTTGGGGTACTTTCACACTAGCGTTATTCTTTTCCGGCATAGAGTTCCGTCCTAGGGGCTCAATACTGGAAAATAACTGATCAGTTTTATCCTAATACATTCTGAATGGAGAGCAATCCTTTCAGGATGTTCTCAGTTCAGTCTTTTTGACTTTTCAGGACGGAGATAATACGGCAGCATGCTGCGGCTTTATCTCCTTCCAAAATTCGGCAAAACGGATCTGGCATTGCGGTCTGCGCATTCTCAGACCGCAAAAAAATTTGAAAAAATAAATGCCGGATCTGTTTTTCTGGATGACACTGGAGAGACAGATCCGGCATTTCAATGCATTTGTCAGACTGATCAGGATCCTGATCTGTCTGACAAATGCCATCAGTTTGCGTACATTTTGACAGTTCCGGCGACGGAACTGCCTGCCGGAATCCTCTGCCGCAAGTGTGAAAGTACCTTTATTCCTGAAAAGGCCTTTTTTAAGTTTTTGGGTGAAGACTATGCATGTGTAAGATGGCTGTGTACTTTACTTTGGATTCTATGGTTGTTCTTTATTACAAACTAGTACCTGGCAGAAGGATTAACCCTATTAAACCAGGCATACTGCCCTGTAGGGTTGGAACATTGTATTAAATTGCTAAAATAAAAAAAAGCTCTCCATGCATCAGATCGTTACAGTAGTGTAGGTCCCATCACACTGGATGATATTACAGCAGATTGTCAGGAAGGAAGTGTTCTTTCCCGACAATCTGCTGCTCTCTGGTGGAGGAGACCGATGGATTTACATGCAGCAATCTCCTCCAGAGTATGGGGAGGAGCGATCACTAATGTCATCATTTTTCCCCACAACTATGTAACCCTTAGGCCCCTTTCAAAAGGGCTGAGTTTTCTGCGCATTCTTTAATACAGAATGCTTAGTAAAAGGTCAATTGAGGGTTAAATATTTTTTTTTTTTATTAACTCGCCTCCTCCAATTGATCACGTAGCTGCCGGTCTCCTGTTCTTTCTTCAGGACCTGTCAAAGGACCTATGGTGATGGACCATGTGATGAGCACAGTGACGTCACCCCAGGTCCTTTGACAGGCCTTGAAGAAAGAACAAGAGACCAGCATCTACGTGATCAATTGGAGGAGGTGAGTTTATTTATTGTTAACCCTCAATTGACCTTCTACTAAGCATTCTGTATTATTAAATGCTATTATTTTCCCTTATAACCATGTTATAAGGGAAAATAATAAAATTTACAGAATACTGAACCCAAACCCGAACTTCTGTGAAGAAGTCCGGGTCTGGGTACCAAGCATGACGATTTTTCTCACGCGCGTGCAAAACGCATTAAAACGCTTTGCACTCGTGGAGAAAAATCGCGCATGTTCCCGCAACGCCAGTGTGAACCCAGCCTTAGAGTTCTGGAATGTATTGGATTAAACTGACAGAATTATGTCAGTGTTCATAGTAACACTCGTTTATCGGGTAATTGGATTGGTAGTGCAGCACAAAAATCCTTGTTGCCTGGTGGCAGATTGTGCCGTGTAAACATGGTCTGCTGCCAGGAAACGAGTCTGTATGGGGAAGAGTGATGGCATTAGCGATTGCTCCTCCCCATATTCTGTTGGAGCTGGAGGAGATCGCTAGCGATCAGCAGGGTGTCTGGAAGGAATGCTTCCTTCCCTACAATCTGCTTGTACATCGTCCCGTGGAAAGGGACCTTTTAGGATCCTTTTACGTGTAGAGATGATCTGGCAGATTCGGGAACAAAGCAGAAGCTCCCACTAATATTTACTAATCATCGGTCAGATGGCTGTTTATACACACATCTTTTGTTATACACACCAACTATTGGTCTGATTGAACTGAAATTGGGCATATAATCTGTTGGTGTAAATGCAACACTGCTAGATCATCAGTGGAGATGAGGGTGGCATTTACTTTTTAGCAATCAATATAGCGATTGCTTGTCCCCAAAGAAAATCATTGTTCCTCCCCAGCAGATCGTTGTTTAGACGGCATGATCTGCTGCACAGGACCGATGATTTTTGGTGCCTGCAGAACGACACGATCACTGAATAAGGGCTCATGCACACAGCTGTGGCCGTATTGCGGCCCGCATATGGTGGGTCCGCAATACACGGGGCACTGCTGTGTGCACAGCGCATCATTCACTTGAATGGGTCCGCAAACCCGGAGATGCTGTGTGGAAGCACGGATCAGAACCCTGCGGAAGCACGGATCAGAACCCCACATAAGCACTACAGAGTGCTTCCGTGGTGTTTCTGGCCGTGCCTCTGCACTGCAAAAAAAAGTAGTGCATGCACTACTTTTTTGCGGTGCGTACCATCCGAAGCGGATCTCATACCCCATTAAAGAGAAGGGGACCGCGATCCGCATGCGGCTGCCGCACGGTCGGTGCCAGCACGGGCACGGAGCCCTTACGTTCGTGGGCATGAGCCATAAATGAGCGTTTGCTTGTCCATTGGGTGATTGCTGGCACCTTTTACACAGGCCAATTATGGGGAATGAGTGTCCATCTCTGATAATCTCTGATAATTTGGCCGATAATAAGCCTCTGTAAAAGGAGCTTCAAAATGGTCTGTTAGGTGACGGAGGAAACCCACGCAAACACGAGGAGAACATGCAAACTTCATGCAGATGTTGTCCTTGGTGGGATTCGAACCTAGGACCCCAGTGCTAACCACTGAGCCACCGTGCTGCACCATCAATCACATATGTATGTAGTAATGTACACGTTCAACCCCCAAGTGGTGGCTTGAGGCAGCCAGAAGATTCTGAAGATATATTATAAAAGTTAATATGCACAGACTGGTTTAGATTTAAAAAATGTATACAACCGTTTAACATCCCGATTTAGGCTACATGCACATGACCGTGCCGTTTTTTGCGGTCCGCAAACCGCGGATCTGCAAAAAACGGAAGTCACCCATGTGCCTTCCGCAATTTACGGAACGGGCGGCCCATTGTAGACATGCCTATTCTTGTCCGCAAAACGGACAAGAATAGGACATACTATATATTTTTTGCGGGGCCACTGAACAGTGCAACGGATGAGGACAGCACACAGAGTGCTGTCCGCATCTTTTGCGGCCCCATTGAAGTGAATGGGTCCGCATCCGAGATGCAAAAATGGCGGCTCGGATGCGGACCCAAACAACGGCCGTGTGCATGAGGCCTTAATCTGAGAGCATCTCCTATTTCCCTGTGACAAGCAGGTACCTGGGAGACTCTCCTGTTTTCCATAGCAATGCTCACTTTATGTATTGATCATTTCAGCTGCTTGTCCCCCTCAGATGGCTTGGACTGACAGTGTTCTTCTGAAGTCTTTAGCAAAAGCGTTCTATACATCTCCACTAAAGGATGTGCAGTAGATTCATGCTCTTGTTATGTGCACATGCAAATACATGTAATGTTAAGGGTTAAGTAATTTTAAAGTGTTAATTTTATTTTAAAGGGATATTCCAGTTACACATTATCCCCCGATCTACTGGGTAGGGCATAACTGTTATATTTGGTGGGTGTCTAACCAATGGGAACCCCCACCAGACATGGGAATGAAGCTGTGGTCAAACATGGCCACTGCCATTTCATTCTGTATGGGAGTGGTATCCCCAGGAGTGCCGCAGAGAGTGGCAGCGCGCATGGTCAACCACAACCTCCACTCAATAAGGAAGGGGGGGGGACACTAGATACCCAATGCTCTAATAGTTATTCCCTCTCCAGTGACTAGGGGGTAACTTGTTACTAGAATACCTCTTAAATTACTTGTTTGTGATGTTCTGGCCATGATAAGCTGAGGTGTTCAGAATTAAAACAAGTGAAAATGTAGTCTATTGATATTCTTTAGCGCCATCTGTTGGTTCAATGTGGTACAATGGTGTTTAAGGTGCACATTTTTTGCACTGTACTTTTTTTTTTTTTTTTTTTGTGCTGTGGGACAAATATGGGAACTGATATGGGACTTCTTTAGGGCTTGTCAAGGGTGTGAAATTGGAAAGAATATGTAGTATTGTTTTTATGGATGCATTGTGATACTATATACAGTTGTGTTCAAAATAATAGCAGTGTGTTTAGAAAAGTGAATAAAGCTCAAAATCTTTCTGATAGCTTTTATTTCTATACACACAAATGCATTGGGGACACTGCACATTCTGTTCCAAATCAAAACATGAAGGAAAAAAAAATCTAATTTGTGTTCCTCTAAAAAAAAAAAAAAGGAAAAGAAAAGTGAATATTAGACTGAAAGATTTTGCTTTCCTTTGAATCACTTAACAAATATTTAGTTGTATAACCACTGTTTCGGAGAACTGCTGTACATCTGTGCTGCATGGAGTCAACCAACTTCTGGCACCTGTGAACAGGTATTCCAGCCCAGGATGATTGGACTACATTCCACAGTTCTTCTCTATTTTGCCTCAGAAGCTGCATTTTTTTATTATTAAGATCCGGGGATTGGGCTGGCCACTCCATAATGTCAATCTTTTTGGTCTGGAACCAAGATGTTGCACGTTTACTGGTGTGTTTGGGGTCGTTGTCTTGTTGGAACACCCATTTCAAGGGCATTTCCTCTTCAGCATAAAGCAGCATGACCTCTTCAAGTGTTCTGATGTATTCAAACTGATCCCTGGTATGCGATAAATAGACCCAACACCGTAGTATGAGAAACATCCCCATATCATGATGCTTGCGCCACCATGCTTCACTGTCTTCACAGTGTACTGTGGCTTGAATTCAGTGTTTGGGGGGTCGTCTGACAAACTGTCTCCGGCCACTACACCCAAAAAAGAACAATCTTACTTTCATCAGTCCACAAAATGTCTCTTTAGGCCAGTCAATGTGCTCTTTGGCAAATTGTAACCTCTTCAGCACATGTCTTTTTTTCAACAGTGGGACTTTGCAGGGACTTCTTGCAGATAGCTTGGCTTCACATAGGCGTCTTCTAATTGTAACAGTACTCACAGGTAACTTTAGACCTTCTTTGATCCTCCTGGAGCTGATTGTTGGCTGAGTCCTTGTCATTTTGGCTATTCTTCTATCCATTCGAATGGTAGTTTTTTGCTTTCTTCCACATCTTTCAGGTTTTGGTTGCCATTTTAAAGCATTTGCGATCATTTTAGCTGAGCAGCCTATCATTTTCTGCACTTCATTATATGTTTTCCCCTCTCCAATCAACTTTTTAATTAAGGTACGCTGTTCTTCTGAACAATGTCTGGAATGACCCATTTTCCTCAGAATTTCAGAAAGAAATGCACTGTAACCAGCATGTACAACATTTTCTGCCTTCCTTCCTTAAATAAGGGCAATAATTGCCACCTGTTTTTCAAAGAATGAATAACCTCCACACTGCTATTATTTTGAACTTGCCCCTTTCAATTAGTGATTCAATTACACAGAATCAGCAGCATTCATGTCATGACTGTTGGATTTCTATTACTCTACTACACCTTCTAGTAAATTATTTGCCATGTAGAAATATAATTTCTACCAAAAACAGTGATTGATCAGGTTAGTGATGTCTGACTGCTATTATTTTGAACACAACTGTACTTAGTCTGGTATAGGGCACACTTTCCATTTATAAAGAGTTTGACCCGCCCTGGAAGGTGTAGTGTTATAATATACCTTCCAGCGCGGGTCGAACCCCTTATCCTTTTTTATATTAATCTAACTTGGAGGTTATTTTGGCAATTAACCCTTCGTCGACCCAGCAGCGGCGCACTCCCACGGAGTGTGAAACTGTGTAGTATCACCTCTTCCTCTGTACGGCAGTGCGGGTTCCAAAGCTGAATTTACTTTCCATTCACTGTTCCACTGAACTCTTTTCTTTGTGCAAATCTATATAGTATAGTAATCAATAAGGTAATTTAGAAACCAGGGTCAGCTCACCCGACTTTTCGGCTTTAATAAATAGTCATATTTCTTATATTATGACAATTCTGCATAGTTACTACTATAAAATATGCAAAACTGTTCATGGCTCAGCTTGAAAGTGAGTGCCTATCCTGGCCCATTAAGCTTTTGGTTTACTACCGTTACATTGATTATATCATCTGGACTGAATAAGAACAACTAAAAACATTCCATGAACACGTCAATTGGTTTTATCCCACCATTAATTTAACTCAACTACTCTTTTACTGCAATATAATTTTTGGGCATCATCAAGATTCAGAAGAATAAAATAGAAATACCATTCTACCAGAAACCAACTGGCTGCACAACATACCTCAGATGGGACCATTTCCACCCCAAACACAAAAACTCCACTATCTACAGTCAAGCTATCTGATATAACTGCACATGTTTGAACTCTACAGCTTAAGCTTAACACCATGGAAGCCTCAGAAAGACATTTTTGAGACAGGGATACCATCCAATTACAGTGTAAAACCAAATTGCCAGCCACCAGATAACCAAGAAGTGAGCTCCTATGATACAAAACAAGAAAACCATTGAGTACCTCTAGTAGGGTTACTCTGAGATTATATCCAATGCTGCAAAAAAGTTGAACGTTTGAAATAATTTTTCCAGCCCCATTCTCCTGGGGTATAGGCAGCCCCCTATTCTGAAAAACATTGTTAGAAGCCCACTGTCTTCTCCAACAACAAAAGGAACATTCCCTTGCAACCAGATAATATTAGACCTGTCCTTACATAATGACCACCGACAAGATGCAGGTCCCCAATACATATCAGGACTACAAGATCCCAGGTAACTTCACCTGTGCCAAGCCAAATGTGGTCAACATAATTATATGTACCAAATGTCCTTCTAGAAGTCTCTACGTAGGGGAAACTGGTCAAAAGCTTAGAACAAGAATTAACTTATATCGCTCACAATAAAAGAAGGAAATATCTACCCATACTGAGACACTTTTGTAGCTATGACCGCAACATCATCACAGAGGTGAAAGGCTTGCTTTTAAAAGGAAATTTTAAATCTCAGAGAGACGGGCAGTAGAAGTAGAAGCTCATGACAACCTTTGATGCACACAGATCAGGAATTATGTCGCATGGATTTATGTCCTACACCTTGCCCCCCAAACCTCTTGGGATAATCATATTTATGGACTAGATCTCTATGAGGAGATAATAAAACATTCACGCTCCTTGTCTAAAATTGCTACAATAATTTGTTTACTCCATAGCTCATACTGATCTGCTTTGCATCACTTGTCTCATCTACTTCAATGTTTTTATGTACTTTTGTGTATAAATATGTAACTTCAGATAATTTGTGTTAGGCCATGCCTGATAAGTCTACCTAAGTAGTCTCCAAAGCTTGCAATTATGTCATCTTTTCAGTTAGCCATTAAAGAGGTTTTCCGATCAGCTGTTCGAGAAGGCAGCGGTGCTCACAGTAGCGCCATGGCCTTCTCTCGGTTTTTTTTAGGCCAGTGACAACACGTTCATCAGTCACATGGCCTAGGCACAGCTCAGCCCATTGAAGTGCGATATCAAGCACAGCTGCTATACAATGTGTGGTGCTATGCTTGATAAGCTGCGAGAAGGCCGTGACGCTCACAGAAGCGCCAGTGCCTTCTCAAACAGCTGAAAGGTGGGGGTCCTGGGTTTCGGACCCCCACCGATGTGATATTGATCCAGAGGAAAGGTCATCAGTATTAAAATCTCGGAAAACCCTTTTAAAAGGTATAAACTACTAAGGAATCTTATTTTTTTATATACTATACTTTCAAAACCTGGTAGAAACCCTTTTGTTAGCGATTATCTGGCAGATTCTTGGCCTTTGTAAAGGGACAACCCCTATAAAAACCGAATTAAGCCTCATTCACACATCTGTGTCCACGCTCAAATCCATGAAAAGGTGGTCAGTGAAGACCTCTATGAAGGGTCCGTTTGTGGTCCATGTGTCTGTTTTTTGCGGTCTATGTGTCATCCGTGTTTCACAAACACTGCAGCTGAAAAATAATTTTCCATGCATCTCTTCCTTATAATCTGTGAAACACGGATTGCATCCGTGTTGCATCTGTGGTTTTCATGGACCCATAGACTTTAATGGGTGTAATGGATCAAAATAGAACATGCTTCTGTGCTAAAACCACGGACCATGGTAAAACACGGATTTGTATAATGAATGAGTATGTGCTGTCCTTGGAAAACACAAACGGCACACGTATGTGGAACACTGACGTTTGAATGAGGCTTTAAAGATAGCATTAAAAGTCTCTTATACTTGCTATATTGCCAGTAGAACCCTCTGATGTTCTGTGCTTTCTATGTTGGTGCCTATGTCTTTCATTGAGAGACTTATAATCCCTAGACTTGGCCTCCTCTGGAGAATAATTTATTTATGGAAATATTGTATAACCAATTCCATATAGTAGGTATACAGCTTACACGGTCATATCCCCTTTACGGCTCATGCACACACCTGTAGCTGTTTTTGCGGTCTGAGTGCTCTCCGCCAGTGTTCCCTCTAAACTGCGCAGGTGCGCGGCCGCGCAGCAATTATTGTGCCCCCGCTCACAAGTTTAATAAGTCCGCTCAGCTGCCGCTCACCCTGCTTGCAAAAAATGCCCACACTTGCCCATACTCATGATGAGTCTGACTTCTTCAAAACTTCCAGCTGTGCAGCTCAGCGGGGCGTCGCCTACGACATATTCCGGCGCTACTGCTGCCTCCTCCTTCTTTTTCTGACCAAAGAGGAGGAGCAGCAAAGCACAAGGAGAGGTAACGTGGAGGCGGCTTTGGCGGCGGCGCCATCTTAGAAGCTAGACTCTATCCTGAGACTGAGAGCTGCCTGCTATATAAGTATGCTGGGGACAGACTTGGAGGCAGGGCCGGGCCGACGCAGAGGCTGGGGAGGCTCCAGCCTCGGCGCAGGCCAGCTCCCCAGCCTCTGGGCGGCAGGCAGGCCACTGACCACGTCGCTGCTGCTGCCGCGCCTGACGGGCTGCCGGCCGCGCTGGAGGACGGAGGGAGTAGTGAGCACTTGGCACTGACTTACGTACTCCCTCTCCGCTCCGCCTCCTGGCTCGGCCGCTCCGCTGCTCTGGTCTCTGCTCAGTCGCTTGCCTGACTGGCTGCGTACAGCGCGCACTTTGACCTGACGCGATGTACGCAGTCAGGTCACATGTGCGCCCTCTGGAGACCGCGGGCAGCAGCACAGCACTGTGTCACGACCCAGCCCAGGCCCCAACAGGGATAGAGCATGAGAGTCTGCCCTGAAGTGAAGTAAGATAGTTCTTAAATAAAGATAATATTCTTTTCTCACATGCCACTTAATGGACTCAAATCTTCATAGCTTTCTGAAATTCTGTGTGTTTAGTCAGCTGGAAAAGTGTTAGCCAATGCAGAGCAGTGCGAGGCCAGTATTATCACTTTATGCTTTCCTTCCGTTATCATGAATACCTCCCATGATGTATGCAGGTAGTGATGATTTCACTTCTCCTTTTACATATTTTAAAGGTAGATTCTAGACAATAGAGTGCGACATAAATGACATGACTCGCACGACAGTGCAGGTGAGCGTAAACCTCAATGAGGGAATCATCATTTACTATGTGTAGTGTAGTAAAAATGCTGTCATTTCTTACAGAGAATTTGGAATAAAATGTGACAGTCAGACTGTCATATTGCTTGCACTAGGAGGTAGTAGGGTGATTAACAAGCCCTCCCACAGTGCAGGAGTGACACCAGACCGCAACTGTGGTGTTCACTATCTATTGTTTTTCAACCTCATTTATTTATTATTTTTCCCATTTTTGGCCCCTCGTCCCCTAATGACTCTGGGGGAACCCATCAAGACGAAACGTGTTGAGACATTTTTTGATATTTTTCTTTTAGGACATTTTTGAATATTTTTCTATCAGGGAGGGTTTCTGATAGCTATTGGTATTTTTTAGGGCTTGGCAATAGGGTAAGGTTCCGGATGAGGCTGCCCTTGTTAGGGCAATGACTCAGTATTTAGGAGGCCATTAGGGCATAATAGACCTGACAGGGTAAGGTAGGGATAATATCCAGAAACAGCATTTTCCCACCCTCCCCGTACCAGCATCACCCCAACCGGTCCGGCAATCAAGTGCATATTGATTTATCGACATACCGGTAAGACTATTACAATATTTGTATATGGTTTTTTTGCATCTTGTCTATATAATTTTTTAGATACTAACAAAATAAAAGTTACCATACGTTTTATTATTTGTTAGCATCACTACCCTTTTTTTTGTTGCTTAATAAAATTATTTTAACACATTGCTCTTAAAAGGACTTTCCCATTCAGGGACATTGATGATATATCACTAGGATATGCCATCAATGTAAGATAGGTGAGGACCCCACCACTGGAACCCGCTCCCGTCCCCATAATGGCCCCCCGAAATTAACATTGGAGTTCTGAAAATAGCAAATTGCTGGCTCCGCTATTTCCAGCAGTCCCATAGTAGTGAATGGAGTGATGGCTGCTCTTGTGCGATGTGCTGAATCTTCTGAGCTCACTCGGCTATTTTTGGATTTTGTGGTGTGCTCTCCTTCACTATAGGGGCCCTGTTCTCTAGATAGGACCCGCACATATCTCACATTTGGTTATCCGCATTTTTTTAATGATCCTTCCCATGTGATTAAGCACTTGAACAGTGATAACGTTTAAAATATTACTACCAGGCCAGGGCTGCGCTCCCCGGTGTGGACACTTCCTGGATCACATGCCTTATATTCGGCATGTAATCCTAGCCTGGTTATAACCCGTAATGTATGTGGGTTGCACCTGCGCAGTCAGGCAGCCTCAGGCTGTTCCCAAAGCTGCTGGACAGCGCAGAAGCAATCTACATACATCGCAGGTAACATACCAAATGTACAGCATGTGATCCAGAAAGTGCATGCAACCTAATTACAACAGGGTGCGCAGCGCTGGCCTGGTAGGAATATTTTCAACATTATCACTTTTAAATTGCTTAATTACATGAAGGAAGGGGACCATAAAAATTTTTAAATAACCCCATAAATGATAAAGCATGCACACTGATAAAGATTCTCGAGTACAGTGATGGCCTATCTTCATCAGTGCCATATACAATGAATAAAGTGGCAGCATGCGAACTTGACTACCACTCCATTCAGCTCCTCCTGACTATGGTCTTGCGGCTGGACAGAACAGGAGGACATGGGAACCCCATTCTGATGATTGTTGGGATCCCAGTGGTCAGAATCCCACCAATCTAGCAGTTGTCCCCTCTCAGATAGATAGGAGATAACTTGTAATTATTTTAAAACTGCTCCATATATTGCAGCTTTGTGGCATTTTGCTGTATTTTTCTTCATTTACATAAATAGTAAAACTACATCTAATTCAGTGTAAATGCCACATAACCTATCAAAAGCTAAATCAAAACTGCAGTGTGTAAACAAGGTCTTATAGTCCTCAGCATGTTGAGTGATTAACCCAGCATTCTAATCTAACCTATACAGGGATAATTTTATAGAAAATGGGATCCTGTAATGCAAGTAAACCAGTGCCCCGCACATCTGCATGCCATGTAATAATCTTTTATATATTATATACTATTATTTAAAAAAAATTGGATATTACATAGTAAAAAACTAATTTACAATTCTGCATGAGCCAGTCACCCGCCAGTCTCTATGTATATACAGAAGGGCATTAGGGTGCCAGAAGCAGGGGAGATACTGTTAAATGAAGGGATGAGGAATAATGATGATAAAAAAGACAGCAGAAGTGTTTTAGAAATGGTACAGCACAAAAAAAGTCTTGAGAATAGAAGGACTGATTAGGGAATAAGATCAATGAACTTGAGTCTATAATGGCATCTGAGAATATAGATTTAGTGGCTGTTACTGAGACATGGTTCAATGAGATTAATGACTGGGATATAACAATACCAGGGTTCTCTCTATATAGGAAAGACAGAGAAGGCAAGAAAGGGGGAGGGGTGGCCCTGTATGTGAAAGATAGCATAAAATCTAATTTAATACAAGTTAGCGAGACCAATTTAGAGTCAGTTTGGGTTACCTTGCAGCTTGATAATCATAAGGTAACTCGTGTAGGTGTGATATATAGACCACCTAGCCAAGTCAAAGAATTAGATGATCTACTAGTTGAGGAAATATCTAAAATGACATTGAAAGGGGAAGTTATCATTATGGGAGACTTTAATCTTCCTGATGTAAACTGGAAAACCAAAATAGCTAGTTCTGCCAGGAGTACAGATATTCTAAATTCCCTACTAGGATTATCTCTACAGCAAGTAGTTGAGGAGCCAACCCGGAAGGAGGCCATTTTAGATTTAGTATTCACAAATGGGAATTTGGTATCTGATATTACTGTAGGGGAAAGCTTGGGATCTAGTGATCACCAGTCAGTGTGGTTTACTATAAGTACAGTGACTGAGTCACACGACACAAAAACTAAAGTTTTAGATTTTAGAAAAACAGACTTTTCTAAAATTAGATTAGTGGTATACGAGTCCCTATCAGATTGGAACAGTTTCAATGGAGTCCAGGAGAAATGGGACTACTTAAAAGTGGCACTAATGAAGGCAACAGAAAATTGCATTAGGCTTGTCAGTAGAAGCAAAAAAAAGGAAGAGACCACTGTGGTAGCAGAAGTGGCCAAAATCATTAAAAACAAAAAGGAAGCATTTAGTAATTATAAAAAAAAAAAAAAAAAAAAAGAGGATGACAGGCAAATTTATAAGATTAGGCAGAGAGAGACCAAACAAGTTGTAAGAGCTTCTAAAGCACAGGCAGAAGAGAAATTAGCTCAGTCAGTGAAAAAAGGCGATAAGACATTCTTCAGATACATAAATGAAAAAAGGAAACTAAAACAAGGAATTAACAAATTAAAAACAAGAAGAAGGAAGGTATATGGAAGAAGATAAAGAACTAGCGGACTGCCTCAATGAATACTTCTGTTCAGTCTTTACGAAGGAAAATGAAGGAAAAGGACCTCAGTTAGGAAGGAAGACTAATGAATCTTTTGATGCATGAGGAAGAGGTTCTAAGTCAGCTGTCTAAAATTAATACAAATAAGTCATAGGGGCCTGATGGGATACACCCAAAGCTATTAAAAGAGCTCAGCGGTGAACTAGCAAAACCATTAACAGATTTATTTAACCAATCACTGGTAACAGGAGTCGTCCCAGAAGATTGGAAATTAGCAAATGTTGTGCCCATTCACAAGAAAGGTAGTAGGGAAGAATCGGGCAACTTTAGGCCAGTAATCCTGACATCAATAGTGGGGAAATTAATGGAAACCATACTTAAGGAGAATCCCATGGATTGAAAGATGAAAAACAGCATGGGTTTACTTCAGGGAGATCATGTCAAACTAATCTTATTGATTTTTTTGATTGGGTGACTAAAATAATAGATGGCGGAGGTGCAGTAGACATCGCTTATCTAGACTTTAGTAAGGCTTTTGATACTGTCCCACATAGAAGGCTAATTAATAAATTAGAGTCTTTAGGCTTGGACTCCCATATTGTTGAATGGATTAGGCAGTGGCTGAGGGACAGACAACAGAGGGTTGTAGTCAATGGAGTATATTCAGACCATGGTCTTGTTACCAGTGGGGTACCTCAGGGATCTGTTCTGGGACCCATATTGTTTAATATCTTTATCAGCCAAATTGCAGAAGGCCTCGATGGTAAGGTGTGTCTTTTTGCTGATGACACAAAGATTTGTAACAGGGTTGATGTTCCTGGAGGGATACACCAAATGGAAAAGGATTTAGGAAAACTAGAGGAATGGTGAAAAATCTGGCAACTAAAATGTATTGTTGATAAGTGCAAGATAATGCACCTGGGACGTAAAAACCCAAGAGCAGAATATAAAATCAGTGATACAGTCCTAACCTCAGTATCTGAGGAAAGGGATTTAGTGGTCATTATTTCAGAAGACTTAAAGGTAAGCAGACAATGTCATAGAGCAGCAGGAAATGCTAGCAGAATGCTTGGGTGTATAGGGAGAGGCATTACCAGTAGAAAGAGGGAGGTGCTCATGCCCCTCTACAGAGCACTAGTGAGACCTCATTTGGAGTATTGTGCTCAGTACTGGAGACCATATCTCCTGAAGGATACTGATACTTTGGAGAGAGTTCAGAGAAGAGCTATTAAACTAGTACATGGATTGCAGGATAAAACTTACCAGGAAAGATTAAAGGACCTTAACATGTATAGCTTGGAAGAAAGACGAGACAGAGGGGATTTGATAGAAACGTTTAAATACATAAAGGGAATCAACAAGGTAAAAGAGGAGATAATATTTAAAAGAAGAAAAACTGCTACAAGAGGACATAGTTTTAAATTAGAGGGGCAAAGGTTTAAAAGTAATATCAGGAAGTATTACTTTACTGAGAGAGTAGTGGATGCATGGAATAGCCTTCCTGCAGAAGTGGTAGCTGCAAATACAGTGAAGGAGTTTAAGCATGCATGGGATAGGCATAAGGCCATCCTTCATATAAGATAGGGCCAAGGGCTATTCATAGTATTCAGTATATGGGGCAGACTAGATGGGCCAAATGGTTCTTATCTGCCGACACATTCTATGTTTCTAAGGACAGGGGCGGATTGAGAACCTAAAGTGGCCCTGGAAAAAATACCTAAAAGTGGCCCCATATTTTAGGAGGATCTAAATTGACAGGAGGCGGGGCAACAAATATAGGGGGGTCAGCAATACCATAACACAAAATACCACATACCACAGTGCCTCACAATATACTGCCCCAAAAGTTGTCCCTCTGAGTTGGCCATCAATAGAGGCCATCTTCTCTTCTCCTCTTCCAGTTGTCTCTGATTATGATATGGAGCAGGGGGCTTAGGAGGTAAGATGCCGGACATAGTTGAATTCAGGAGGGCATGTCGCTGATTCTCACAGAGTTAATTACCACTAATAGCTTATTATGTACCCAGCCAGCTGCAGAGATAGGGGCTTGGCCGGCCCCCTGGGCAACAGCCCACCAGGAAATTTCCCTATAGCCAATCCGCCCCTGTAGAAGGAGATTCAGGTTATGGAGGAGGTTAACCTTAGATGGTTGTCAGAATGTAGAGCACGTGTAGGGTGGTAGACAGGAGATATACATATGCCACTGCATCACTGTGGAGAGCTTTGTGAGTGAAAGTGATAAGTTTAAATTGTATTCCATCATGAATGGACCATCTACTGTAGTAAAGTGACTGGAACAGGGGACGGGCATCAATGAAACAGTTGGATGGTAAGATGACCCTGGATAAATTGAGGGGAAGACCGATCAGTAGTGCGTTACAGTAATGAAGAGGAGAATGGATCAGAGCAACAAGAAAAGGTTGGATTCTGGAGATGCTTTGAAGTGTAGGTGACTTGAGCGTGCAAGTAATTCAATGTAAATGCTAGAGGATAGATCTGGGTCAAACCCCAAGATAGCCTAGCAGTTATGGGACTACCACACACATTAAAAAGGAAATGTCATCTTTAGGCAAATTAGTAGATGGTGGAAACACAAGAGGTCTGTTTTTGAAAGATTTTCTATTAGTTATAGATGTTAGAGGCAGTGGACAGATACTAACTGGTGTTTTGAGGTAGTGCAGGGGTGATGTCATTGGAAGAGGTATACAGTTGGGTGTCATCAACATAGGGATGGAACTGAAATCCAAATCTGCAGTCATTTTGTTTCTTCTAATGTTACAAACAGTAATAAAATAATACTGCCATATAGTATACAATAATACGGTTACCATATAATGCCATATATTATACAATACTGGAAATCAGTGCTCAAATTAAACTTCTATATGGTGACCACATAATTCTTACATTCAGATCTGTGCAGATCATAACATGGAGAAAACGGAGCAGCCATGATTTAACAATTCCTCCACCATAGAAAATGGCCTTGAGCCTTAGAGGGGTTGTCTAGAATGGTGTAAAATAACAAACTGAGTAACAAACTCACCTTACCAGTCCACCTCCACTACCCAGGTGCCCTGCCAGTCTCTGTATCCTGGCCTCCAGCAATGATGTTTCAGCACAGACACTGGCTTATCTAGGCCTATCAAGACAACAATACAGCTATCATACTGTCATTCTAAATTCTACATCTACTATTACATTAGCAGATAACATCTTTCCCTCACATCAGCAGTAAAATGATGATGAGATCCCTACCGATCAATGAGATCTATGTTGACTGCTACAGAAGCACAACATGTTTGTATTCAATTTTGAGTGGTATAGTACTGCCAAAATGAAAAGGAAAACTTTGGTAACCACTTGTTTTCTGCGAATGCTGAGTTTAAAAAAAACACTCCTTTCTGATGGAAGTCTCCATTTAAATAACAACTAGCAGAAATGTGGATGCACCTCTGGGTTATAATACAAGCTATAACTCAGGAACAGTGCAAGATAATTAAAGTGGAGCTGAACCCTATACTAAATGCCATAAAATGAATTTATGTAATATACTTTTTTTTTTTTTTTCCTGTACCTTATGAAAAAGGAACCTGAAGTTCAGGTGTCTATTGCGCATTCAAATCCGTACACTTGTACACCGCTGACATGTCGGCAGTGTACTGGCGTATGGATTGCACTGAGGGGGCGCAGTGAGCGATGTACAGGCAGGAGCACACATCGTTGCTCTCTGCTAAGGCCTGGCATAGGACCTCCAATGTGCCATGTCAGGCTTTACCGGAGCGGGTACAAGCAGCAGCAGCGATGTGCTATGCCTGCGCCCTCTCCTCTCTGCTAATATCTATATAATATGCTGAGGCCTGCATGAAACATACAGCATTTGGCCTTACTGGAATTTCTTACGGGTGCAGTTTCTAATAAATGTGACTCATTATATCCACATCTCATCATAAACAATGATCTCATTCTCCTAAATGCTCACATCATTACATTTTTCACTTACACTTACAGTTTACCATAATAAAAATGAGCAGTGGAAGCAATAAAGCGTATTTACTGACAGGATGCGAAGGACAATCCGTTCAATAACCGCGCTCTCCTGTGCAATTTCATAGACTGTATTTTTCATAGCCAACAGGAAAGCCTATTAATTGGGAAAAGACACATAACGGTGGGGACGAATGGCTTCCTGCTACTCTGTTCTGCTTACTGTGTTCTGTACTATCCCTAATAATATTCTCATTATATAATAAATCCCCCCCCCCGTCCTGCAATCTCAGGATAGGACATCAATATCATATCAGTAGGGTTTCCACTCGTAGCACCCCTGCTGCCGATTAGCCTTTTGAAGGGGTGCCGTGCTGTGGTCCACCTACATGAAGGTCCATCTATGTGAACATCCATCTATGTGCTTGTCGTCTGCTTTGAAATGGCAGTCCAGGGTATTGCAGCTTCCTCCTGATCACTTGAATGGGATGAAGCTGTAATATGCTGCTTTCCTGCTGCTAAGTAAATGGCGTGTAGGTAGATGGACCCATGTCAATGAGGAAGAGGCCACAGCGCTATCACAGCCTCTTCAAAAAAAGCTGATCAACAGAGGTGTGAGCAGTCAAACCCCCACCTATAATATTGATGGCCTATTCTGAGAATAGGCCATCAAATATTTATTTAAAGAGCATCGGTCACCATGTACCTGAGTAATAAATCAAATAAACAGGCAACTTCATTACAGTCTCCTGAGTCCTGATTCAAACATTGTTGGCCCCCTGCAGATCAGTGCCTCCGCTGCTGAGAAATTAAGCCTTTTGTATTATGCAAATACGCTGTTTGGTGCAACAAGGGTGTCACCGTTGCACCTCATCGCACCAACAACTCTCTTCCCTATTGTGCTTAGTTCTGCTCCCAGCTCTGAGTGACAAAACCAGGCAGTACGATGTAATCTTGCCTGGCGGTGCGCCTGCACACCATTGCTTCCGGAATCGGCGCACGTGCAGAACATCCCTGATACTTGTCAGGTCTGAAGTCAGTACTAGGCGGCCCTAGCAATCTCAGGATAGGCCATCAATATCAGATCGGTAGGTCTTCAACTCGTAGCATTCCTGCTGTACTGCCAACACATGGGACAGAATGCAGGGCTAGGTAAGATTAGATCGCCACTGCCTGGCTCTGTCCTCAGACCTGCGGAGGTAAGCGCAATAGAGAAGGGAGCTGTTGGTGCCATGAAAATTATTCTACAGTTTTTAAATAAGCACCTGGATCTGAATACTTTGCATGTAATTAAAAATTTAGTATAGCCACTGAGTTATTCAATAAAATGTATCTGTATAGCGCCACCTGCTGTTTTTTTTTTCTTATTTCTTTGTCCGACTCACTGAGGAGGCCGCACATGCTCAGCAATTGCCTCCTGAGCTGTGACAGGGAAAGAGATGCAGCAGAATGGACACGCCCCCTTAGCTGTAGCAGAAAAGACACGCCCCTTGAGCTTCCAGCTGCCAGATGCCTGCTGTTTTTAACCCTTCATATGCTGTGGTAAAATGTGACCATGTCATCTGGAAGCGCGTGCTTCCAGGTGTATTCCGGCTTCCCCCGGCTGAGATCGGGGGAGCCAGAGTGTGTGACAAGAGGCTGCTGCACATTAGTTACTATGGAGCCCCTGGCTATGGCAGGCCTCCATGAGAACATAGTATAATTCTCATAAACTGCCATGCTAATGCTAATGCACTGGAGTCCATGGGAAAAGCCATCTAATGAATCTATAGTTCCCTAGCCTAGGGGAACTATAAAAAAAAAGTATTTTTATTTTATTTTTTTATATAAAAAAAAAAAAATTCAAATCATCTCCTTTTCCCCAAAATAAAAATAAAAGTACATAAACCAGCCTCCGTAGTAGTAAAATCTAGAAATATTTCTCATACGGAAAACGGCAAAACTGAAAAAAGTCTAAATGTCAGATTCGTTGTTTTTTGGTAGTTTTAGCTCCCACAAAATTTTTTTTTAAGCAGTGATCAAAATATAATACACACCCCAATTAGTATCAATGAAAAGAACAAATTGCCCTGGAAAAAATGAGCCCTAACAAAGTTATAGGATGAGAATATGGTGATGCAAAGAAAAAAATGAGTTTTTTCCCAATTTTTTTTTTTCCCCAGTATTAAAACAGAAGAAAAACTATGCATGTGGGGTATTGTTGTAATTGTCCTGACCCAGAGAATGTAACTAATAGGTCAGTTGTACCGCATAGGAAATGCTGTAAAAACAAAACTCTTAAAACTGTGGCAGAACTGTGTTATTTTTTAATTCCACCCAATTTGGATTCCCCCGCCCCCGCTTCCAACTACATTGTATGCAACCATATATCGTGCCATCAGAAAGTACAACTTGTCCCACCAAAAACAAGCCCTCATATGGCTATGCGAATGGAAAAATAAAAAAAAGTTATGGCTTTGGGAAGGCTGGGAGTAAAAAACGAGGGGTTAAATAGCTTGACAGTTCTAACTGTGAGGGTGGCTAACCACTTTTTCTCCACATGTAGAGTACCTCCCATCCCATTATGGGTTGCCAAACTTTTCTTTTTCTGGGCAACTTATGCAAAAAACATCAACAGCCAGGGGCAGACTGGGACGGGGGGCAGGGAGGCAATTGTCCCCCAGGCCGCCATAAAAAAAAATGGTCATCTTTAACAATTGTGTATGATATATCGGAATGGCTCACCCTCCAAGTTGTAATGAAAAAGGGTGCTCCCCCTAAAAAGGTTACCCCAAACCTTAAAAGAGGATAAAATGTATAATAGAATAGGAGGGGCACACCTACATCTAATTCACATCAACCACTACACAGTAATATATTAATAAAATAATTTATTAAATAAACATACGGTACCTGATAAATTTATAATACATCTAAAATACATAAAATACATAAATCTATACTGTAAATAAATGAATATATATAGTAATGCAAATAAAATGTAATAGTACTAAGGGTTAAAGACGTCATGCATTAGATTTTTGGTAGTGAAAGTCTCTAGTGGGATTGCTGAAATAATGGATAAGAAAGCAGTCACTATATTGGTCCGCGGTATGCGATTCTTCCAAGAGGGAAAAAGGTATATGGATGCGTTAATCTTTCAATATAGGGAAATGTATTGTCCTTTACGTATGAGTACATACATTCCTTTTTATAATGGAAACTTTGTTTCACTGTTGTAGCTCCGCTAGTACACTGTGATACAATATAGCAAGTACTCACTGTTTGTAGAAGCGGTAAAATGTTCAGGTCGTTGCGCTTAACGTGGCGTCCCACGTGTTGTCAGCGTAGATGATTGTGCCTCCAATCTACTTTATCGTGAGTTGTAGACTTGCATTGAATGAACTTGCACAAAAAATAGGAAGAGAAACAGTCCGTTTGGTGAGCTAGGGTCAGTATGAATTCGGCCCTACTTGAAATTCGCCATTGCCTTGTATCTTTTTTGCACGGCTGGACTTTCGTTTCTTTACAGATTGGTTGCAAATTCAGTTAAGATGCGCAAATGATGTTGCGATTTCTTTCCTTCTGTTGAGACTTGTCTACACCATACGCGTTTCGGAGTTAGCACGACTCCTTCCTCAGTGGTCAAGTCTCATCTAACATTTGCCTCTTTATATAGGGCTACATCCATTACCCATTTAGAGCTATTACGTCATTTAGTGCAGCACCTGAAGATTGACGCCCAGCTTGGTTGATCATTTAACCTCTTAGTCACAGTGTTGCAGAAATATATGTATATAGTATAAAACTGGACAATAGTGGTAGTAGTTCCCAAATATACAGTTTTTTCAGAATCTTTGTGAACATAAGATAGAAATAGCCTAATAAAACAACTATAATTTTAAAGCATGATATTTTAAACTACTCTAATCATACATTTATATTATAAAATCTTCAATATATATATAGAGATATATCTAAAAACAAAAAGCATATATCTAAATATTCAACTACTGTTTATTCATTCAATGTGCTTTTCCAATGCGGTTCTTACTGCGATTTTCAAAATGCCGCAATTGTTAACAATTATACATTCTTTCAATGCAATAAAATATGCTCCTAAAATATTTATAGATCTTTATCATAGCGTTTTATATATACATGGCAGGGTAATATCGTACATTGTAGACATATACATACACAGGCCCTCCCCTCTCCGTATGATGTGTAGACAGGCCTCAACAATAGAATTTCAGCTGTACAGTGTTTGTTGGGAGTGGCCTCTTATGTGTAGGAGGGGCTTTAAATAATGGGCGGGGCTAAAAATGGGCCACTTGACTGTATTTGCCCCCCAGGACTAAGGCTGCCAGCCCTCCCCTGTCAACAGCCAATATTTTTTAAGAGAAAATTGGTAAAAAACAAAACAAAATGAATGCTCATAGATTGTAAGCTCTTGTGAGCAGGGCCCTCGCCCTTGACTTGTTGACTAAAGAATATTACTACTGTATAATGCTAAAGATTATCGGTAATATGTGCCTATAGCTCAGATACAGATATGCACTTGATTACAGTCACAGTAATCTGAACTTGCTCCCTCAGCTTGAAAAAATTCACAGATGCATCCGTTTTTTTACAGCATTGGAAAAAAGTCCCCCTTTTTATGGACTATCCAGGAATTTATAGATGGTTGGCAACTGACCCCATTTAGTAATGTAGTTACCAGCTCATTTTTTAGCTTTCCTATATTTTTCTTACAATCTGGAATACCGGATTCCAGATGCAGTCTTACAAGAGATTCACAGGGCATATTATATTTGGATTATGTTTTTTTATTTCTCTTTATGGTTCAATATTTTAAATCCACAATACAGAAAGAGAGGAACATGAACAAACAGAACAATGTAATAAAGATATGTAATTGAGAAATAAACTCCATCATGATCAAACAGACCTAGCAAATTGTTTTAGTATAGGCTTGAAGCTGGGCAGGGGAAAAATCTGGAAGGATAATGAAGGACAATAAGTAATAAGGAGAAGAAAAAGAGGGGGCAGGAAGAAAAATTATTTGATAAGTGCTTACTCTGTAACCTTTAAGATTTTCTATAGGACATTCCTGCAATTATAAGTCATTGGAGATTAGTCCGGACTGGAATGAGCTGAATTCCTTATATAATAATCAGGGCTGCCAGATCTTGAAGTATTTGTCAGCTGAAATCTGTAGCCTTCAGTTCTTCCCTCCATCTAACTGCCATAAATGTATCAAGCCATTCTCAGACAGAAGGGATCGTTGTGGACTTCCAATGCGTAGGTATGACCAGGCCTTAATGAAGACATGCAGAAGTTACTTCTTAGGTTTAAAAAAAGATCCTGGTAAAATGGCGAAAAGGGCTATGCCTATCGTCCACATCATCTGAGAACCACAGACCCGGTTGTTAGGAACCAAAACAGTCTTCTCTTGGTGCAGTCCTACCAAATATGAGATATGCTGCCTAGCTCCTGTCGACACCTCCTCCAAGCATGGGGTCATTCTGGGAAAATACTATGCAGGATTCAGGTGTCCTATACCAATTGGATTTTATCTTACATTGAGGGGCGGACTGGTCATAGACCCTACAGGGAAATTTCCTGGTGGGCCGTTGCCCAGGGGACTACCTGAGCCCACCTAATGGCCGCCGGCCGGGCACGTAACGATATGATGTTCTAAGCATTAATAAATGCTAGGAACATCAGGTACAGTACTTATATACCTGGCCAACAGCCGCAGGTGTCCTCCTGAACTCAACTGTATAACTGTCCCCAGGTCGGTGATACAGTTGAATACTGTGGTGAAGCTGACATTATTTTGTGCTGCACCTTGGTATTTACCTCTACTGATTAAGTACGGTATATTGTGCTGCACTGTGCTATTTGGTTCGGCCGGGATATATAAGTTCCCAGTCCACCCATGCTTACATTTCTAGCCTGCAGGATATAGGTCTTCAGCCAATCATCTGTAGAGACAGAGTACTGGAGTTATCTCCCACGCCCTCAGGGGTGAGGATACAGGTCCAATCCATTCCAGGTGCAGCTCATAGACAAGAGATACCGAGAGTGAAAGTGGGGAGCACTGAGAGCAAAGTGACTAAAACTGGGTGAGATCTTGTGACATCTGAGCCAGAGAGCCAAGAGAGTGGATGGAACTACAAGGTTGTGTATGAAATAACCATCTCCCCCTGGACCTGTTCCCTGGAAAATAAGTCAAAGTTGAGTGGAGATTCCTAAATAAAATGGCAAATGTGTCTTTTATTTAATTTTTTTATTGAACCCATTGTTTGACATCCTTATGAGGAAAGAGTTGGGCAGCTAGATGACAGGAGAGGATATTGGGTCCTGCATGTAGGAATTTTTTCAAATAAAAAAAATGGAAACTAAAACTACCCCAATATAGTCACATGTTGTGTTACATGTAGATGAATGGGAATTTATGAATTAAAGGGGTTGGCACGTTGTTTCTAATTACAGTAATGCCATACACTAGCCTATGATGGCACTAGCAGCATCTAATTGGCTTCTTGACTTACGTTAGCCCACATGCAGATGCCCCCCATAGGTTTCCATGGTACCAGAGTAAACAATCGCTGCCATATGCTGCAAGGCCCGAAGGAGCAGGAGCGGAGGATGAGAGTTGTAGTGGCTCGTGCTGCAATACTTATTCACAGTGGATATCCTCACACCGATGATCCCTAGGGCCGTGCAGTGATAGGAGGTCACACCCTGATGTTGGGGGTTCCTGCCTGATGGTAGTTTGGGTGCCTTTGGTGTTACCGTTTTGTATGGCTGCAAGGCAGGTCATGTAGGTGCAGTGGCCAGCGAATGATGCAGGAGTCAGTAACCAGGCCAGTTGCAAAATGGACATCTCTCTTTGTGCAGAATGGGAGTTGTGCATCCCACAGTTTCAAAACACAGTTCCAAATAATTCACACTGCAAAATTTTCCCACATACCGTAGCAATGTATGAATATATGCCAGGATGGGGATTGTAGTACTCCTTCCCTCCATCTCTCCAAAGTTTCTTTCTGCAGAATCTAAAACTGACCATATTATTCTTGCAATGGTGGCTGTAATTCCCAGCTGAGGAGTGCAGGATTAACATACGATGTGCCTGACATGGTCCAGGTATGAATGGTTATCAGCAATGACCCTCTTACTTCAGTAATGCCTCTATCAGCCTTAGGGCTAATGCACACGAAAGTGCCGTGTTTTGAGGTCCGCAAATTGTTTTGTGGCCCATTATAGAAATGCCTATTCTTGTCTGCAAAACGGACAAGAATAGGACATGATCTACAGTGGGATGCGAAAGTTTGGGCAACCTTGTTAATCGTCATGATTTTCCTGTATAATCGTTGGTTGTTACGATAAAAAATGTCAGTTAAATATATCATATAGGAGACACACACAGTGATATTTGAGAAGTGAAATGAAGTTTATTGGATTTACAGAAAGTGTGCTATAATTGTTTAAAACAAAATTCGGCAGGTGCATAAATTTGGGCACCACAAAAAAGAAATGAAATCAATATTTAGTAGATCCTCCTTTTGCAGAAATTACAGCCTCTAAACGCTTCCTGTAGGTTCCAATGAGAGTCTGGATTCTGGTTGAAGGTATTTTGGACCATTCCTCTTTACAAAACATCTTTAGTTCATTCAGGTTTGATGGCTTCCGAGCATGGACAGCTCTCTTTAAGGCCTCCTGCACACGACCGTTGTGTGCACCTGTGGCCGTTGTGCTGTTTTCTGTTTTTTTTGGGGGAAAAATCGGAAAATGCACCGTTTTGCAGCCGCATCCATGATCCGTGTTTCCTGTCCGTCAAAAAATTTGACCTGTCCTATTTTTTTGACGGACAACGGTTCACGGACCCATTTAAGTCAATGGGTCCGTGAAAGAACACGGATGCACACAAGATTGGCATCCGCATCCGTGGCCGTAGGTTACTTTCATATAGACGGATCCGAAGATCCGTCTGCATAAAAGCTTTTTCAGAGCTGAGTTTTCACTTCGTGAAAACTCAGAACCGACAGTATATTCTAACACAGAGGCGTTCCCATAGTGATGGGACGCTTCTAGTTAGAATATACTACAAAACTGTGTACATGACTGCCCCTGCTAGCCTGGCAGCACCCGATCTCTTACAGGGGGCTGTGATCCGCACAATTACCCCTCAGGTGCTGCACCTGAGGGGTTAATTGTGCATATCATAGCCCCCTATAAGAGATCAGGGGCTGCCAGGCAGCAGGGGGAAGACCCCCCTCCCTCCCTCCCCAGTTTTAATTTCATTTGTGGCCAGTGCGGCCCCCCCCCGGCACCCCCCTCCCTCTATTGTATTATTTTCATTGGTGGCACAGTGTGCGGCCCCCCCCCCAGCCCCCCTCCCTCTATTGTATTATTTTCATTGGTGGCACAGTGTGCGGCCCCCCCCGCCCCCCCTCCCTCCCTCTTTTGTATTATTTTCATTGGTGGGGGGGGCCGCACACTGTGCCACCAATGAAAATAATACAATAGAGGGAGGGAGGGGCCGCACTGGCCACCAATGAAATTAAAACTGGGGAGGGAGGGGGGTCTGCCCCCTCCTACCTGGCAGCCCCTGATCTCTTATAGGGGCTATGATATGCACAATTAACCCCTCAGGTGCAGCACCTGAGGGGTTAATTGTGCGGATCACAGCCCCCTGTAAGAGATCGGGTGCTGCCAGGCAGCAGGGGGCAGTCATGTACACAGTTCTAAGTATTCTAACTTGAAGCGTCCCATCACCATGGGAACGCCTCTGTGTTAGAATATACTGTCGGATCTGAGTTTCACGATCTAACTCATATTCGATGGTATATTCTAACATAGAGGCGTGCCCATGGTGATGGAGACGCTTCAAGTTAAAATATACCATCGGATTGGAGAAAACTCAGATCCGATGGTATAGGGACTCCTGACTTTACATTGAAAGTCAATGGGGACGGATCGATTTGCAATTGCACCATATTGTGTCAACGTCAAACGGATCCGTCCCCATTGACTTGCATTGTAATTCAGGACGGATCCGTTTGGCTCCGCACGGCCAGGCGGACACCAAAACGACTTTTTTTTCATGTCCGTGGATCCTCCAAAAATCAAGGAAGACCCACGGACGAAAAAACGGTCACGGACCTACGGACCCCGTTTTTGCGTCCGTGACCGTAAAAAAAAAGGGTCGTGTGCAGGAGGCCTAAGTCACACACAGATTTTCAATTATATTCAGGTCTGGGACTGAGATGGCCATTCCAGAACGTTGTACTTGTTCCTCTGCATAAATGCCTTAGTGGATTTTGAGCAGTGTTTAGGGTCGTTGTCTTGTTGAAAGATCCAGCCCCGGCGCAGCTTCAGCTTTGTCACTGATTCCTGGACATTGGTCTCCAGAATCTGCTGATACTGAGTGGAATCCCATGCGTCCCTCAACTTTGACAAGATTCCCAGTCCCTGCACTGGCCACACAGCCCCACAGCATGATGGAACCACCACCATATTTTACTGTAGGTAGCAGGTGTTTTTCTTGGAATGTTGTGTTCTTTTTCCTCCATGCATAACGCCCCTTGTTATGGCCAAATAACTCAATTTTAGTTTCATCAGTCCACAGCACCTTATTCCAAAATGAAGCTGGCTTGTCCAAATGTGCTTTAGCCCACCTCAAGCGCCACTTTTTGTGCTGTGGGCGGAGAAAAGGCTTCCTCTGCATCACTCGCATACAGCATCTCCTTGTGTAAAGTGCGCCGAATGGTTGAACGATGCACAGTGACTCCATCTGCAGCAAGATGATGTTGTAGGTCTTTGGTGCTGGTCTGTGGGTTGACTCTGACTGTTCTCACTATTCGTCGCTTCTGTCTATCCGGGATTTTTCTTGGTCTGCCACTTCGAGCCTTAACTTGAACTGAGCCTGTGGTCTTCCATTTCCTCAATATGTTCCTAACTGTGGAAACAGACAGCTGAAATCTCTGAGACAGCTTTCTGTTTCCTTCCCCTAAACCATGATGGTGAACAATCTTTGTCTTCAGGTCATTTGAGAGTTGTTTTGAGACCCCCATGTTGCTACTCTTCAGAGAAAATTAAAAGAGGAGGGAAACTTACAATTGACCCCCTTAAATACTCTTTCTCATAACTGGATTCACCTGTGTATGTAGGTCAGGGGTCACTGAGCTTACCAAGCCAATTTGAGTTCCAATAATTAGTTCTAAAGGTTTTGGAATCAATAAAATGACAACAGTGCCCAAATTTATGCACCTGCCTAATTTTGTTTAAACAATTATAGCACACTTCCTGTAAATCCAATAAACTTCATTTCATTTCTCAAATATCACTGTGTGTGTTTCCTATATGATATATTTAACTGACATTTTTTATTGTAACAACCAACGATTTATACAGGAAAATCATGACGATTAACAAGGTTGCCCAAACTTTAGCATCCCACTGTATTTTTTTAGTGGGGCCCCGGAACGAAACAACGGATGAGGACAGCACATGGAGTTCTGTCCGCATCTTTTGCGGCCCCATTGAAGTGAATGGGTCCGCATCCGAGCCGCAAAAACCGTGACTCGGATGCGGAACAAAACCACGTTCGTGTGAATGCGCCCTTAGGGCTCATGCACACGAACTTATTGTTTTCTGCATCTGATCCACATTTTGTGCAGGTCAGATGCGGACCCATTCACTTCAATGTTACCTTAAAAGAGGTATGCCCGTTCTGTGGCACCCACAAAAAAAATAGAACATGTCCTATTCTTGTCCGTTTAACGGACAAGGATAGGACAATTCTATAGTGGCGAAGACGTTCTGTTCCACAAAATGCAAAATGCTCACGGCCAGTATCCGTGTTTTGTAAATCCGCAATTTGTGGATCGCAAAAACGGCTACAACAGTGTGCACGAGCCCTTAAACAGTAAATATCTTACTGACTGACTCCAGTACCCAGCCATGCAGCTTCTGGATCTTCCAGGTTCTTTCTTTTCTCTCTTTCTGGAGCACTGTAAAGTAGTGATAGCTTGTTTGATGAAAATATCCTCAGAGACAGTGATTCTGTGAAACTAAGAGGAGCGAATACATGTCAAAACCTTTCACCACCTCTGCTAACTGTAGACTGAGCTAGGGGCAGACCTAAGCCCACACCTAACTTCCTGTTAACCCTGACCGATCTATACAGAGATATGCTGGTACATTCCAATACATTTAAATATGAGATAACATTAGATATTGCATAACAAGAACAGTTTGCAAGTACCCTGCTCATTTCCAAGCATAAGGCTACTTTTAAACTGTGGGCAGTGGCGGAGTTCCGGCGAGGCACGGCGAGAGACTGCCAGAATAAATGTCGGACATGTCGTACTTTTATTCCGGCAGCCTCTTGCCGTCCGCTGCCGTGCCTCGCCGGAACTCCGCCCCCATTATAGTCAATGGGGACGGAGCGGCAGTCCGGAGGAGGCACACGGTCACTAGCGGCAGGAACAGCCTGCCGGAGGTCCGTTCCGCTAGTGTGAAAGTAGCCTAACAGTTTCATTCTTGTACTTTTGTGCTGAAAACAGTCAGCGCAGGCGCAGATACAAGATGTCCAGCGCTGCCCTGATGTCCTATATCTGCGCCTGTGACAACCACTGCAGGCGCAGCGCAAGAAGAAAAGTGCCATCTTGGAAACTATATGGATGGCAGCAATTGTTTACACCACTACCCTGGACACCAAGGGGAGCACCTCCTTCCCCAGATGCCAGTTAGCAGTTGCTAATGCCATCACATGTTACTATATAGTATTACTGTAATTTAGCAGCAAAGTGGTCCACCTCTTAGACATTAAAACACAATGCTGTGCTTGCTTCTGTTTCATTTTTAATTGCTGCAGGGAGAGTTCACCAAGAAAGCTTAGCTTTATATCCATTAGAAATGTGAAATAAAAACAATTAACATTGGTTAGTTTCCAGGATGAAAACTTTAACATATCACTATAACGCCAAAACTACGAGTGAGCATCATGTATGGTTCTTAAAGGGGTTGGACATATCCCCATTTTCACCCAGGCAGCCCCTCTGATATGAGCATGCTCCGATGTTCTCCTTTGCCCTGTGCTTTATCGTGCAGGGCAAAGGCTTTTTCTGGAGATCAGGTGACGTACCGGGCTCTCCATGAGTAAAGCTAGGCGGAGGCTTCCACTTAGCAGTGCTGCTGGTGACATCACCGGCACTGGCGGGAGGGCTTTAGCACTGCCCTAGCTGTTTTACAGGCTAGGGCACGTCACCGAGCTCACTGCTAGGCAGAAGCCTCCGCCTAGCTTTACCCATGGAGAGCCCGCGGAACGTCACCAGATCTCCAGAAAAAGCCTTTGCCCTGCATGATACAGCTAAGGGCAAAGGAGAACATCGGAGCATGAAATGCTCTGATGCTCATCTCAGGAGGGGTTGCCTGGGTGAAAATGGAGATAAGTCCAGGTTCAGCTCTGAACCCGTACAACCCCTTTAACTGCAACTGCTATCAGTGACAGAGAGATAGTACACAACACAAAGGAATGCAGCACTGGTATAGTGGATATTTACAGGATATAATATCATCGCGGGCCTGTTCTCTCCCATGGGTGCCATACTACCAGAAGGTAATATATCTAATAAATACACTGTACGGTTATGAGAACAATGAAATATAAAGATTCATATGTGGATGATCAAAGTTAATTTTGCTTCGAGCAGCATTTGCATTTACTAATCATAACCATGATTCTTATGGTGGCAGGAATGATGAAGATAAATGATATTTTTAATATAAATCATTGATGTGTTCTGCTTCATTCACACTGGCCAATTATCATTATGCTCAAGGCTTTATGGAGTACACTTCTGCTATGTGATTTTTTTGCCGCACTGTAAAAACCAAGCTGATAAAGCATCACTATTCAAGAGAGAGAGAGAAAAAGATCATGAACTATTCCAAACTACTCACTTAAAGGGAACCTGTCACCTCAAAAATGCATCTACACTCGCCAGCAGTACCTCATAGTAGCCCGCAGCCTGTTAATAATCATATGTTTCATCCTGTTATCGGATGCTGCGTAAGTTAAAAAAAACTGTTTTATTCTCCATCAGCGCTATAATGCCAGCCAGCTTGAAGTCAAGGGGGCAGTAGCCTCCTTGCTTTAAGTCAAGGTAACCACGGCCCCTAACCGTCCTCTCTTGCCTGAGAGTGACAGCCTCAAGTCTCACACATGCGCGGTGCGCTCTGTAGTAATGTGAGATCCCATCTCCTGCTGCCTTCTGTTCCCCTGTTTCACAATGTTAGGTATATGCATAATGTCATCTGGTATAAGTTTGCATCATTTTCCTCTACAATGTGTATTTTGCAGGTCTGTTGCATTGTATTTATGCTGTAATATTCATGTACACCAGCAGGTGGCAGCAGTATGTAGCAGAACCAAGCTAGTTAGTATATCTAGACTGGAATAGACCATTCCAGGCTAGCTTCCCCCCTATCTGAGGAGGAGTGGACTGTTCTCACATCCTACTTCAGAGGGAGGAAAGAAAGTTCTAGGCCGTGTACCAGCCACCCCCTGTTGGGGTAGTGTCACAACTAGACAGCTGAGAAGCTCTGACAGGAGCTTTACAGATCCTCCTCCTTGAGTTTCTTTGTTTTGGTTAAGTTCCTCATCTCGTTAGTCTATCTCAGCTGTCATGCAGTTGGACTGATTGCTTCCCTTTAAGTTCCTCCCCATGATGCATTAGGTTGCGGCTTATACAACTTCCTGGAGTGTGTGTGCATGCTGTTTCTATTCCTCAGTCCTCTGCAAGATGAGTGCTGTTCCTTTATTTGTGACTTTCTGTCTGCTGGATTTTCAGGTGACCCTGACTCCCTCCGTGTCTTGTGTAGGGAGCCGGTGGTCATGTCCCCTCACTATTGTAGGGTCTTCAGGTATTAGATAGCCAAGGTACGTGGATATGCGCCCATCCACCTTTGGGGTGTTCACATAGGCTGAGCAATTAGGGAGAGTGGCAGGTCTCATGTAGGGGTCTCCCTTTTGTTCCTTAGTTGTGGATCCAGTGAGTCATTAATTGTATTGCATTGTCTTGTTTCCTGTACACCATCCGTGACATTATAAGGCGCCAAAACCGTCTCAAGCATGGATCCGGTTTCACTTTTGGCTGAGCGCTTCCAGGGTCTTTCATTGGAGGTAGCTGATCTCCGTAAGACTTTTTCTCAGTTTCAAGTGACCGGTTCAGCTTGCGTTCATGGAGTTTGTTCTGAGCCTAAGATCTCGCTCCCGGATACGTTCTCCGGGGGTAGTGAGTATTTTGTGCGTTTTAGAGAGGCTTGCAAACTCCATTTTCGCCTTCTTCCCCATTCCTCTGGTGATGAAAAACGGAGGGTGGGGATCATTATATCGCTGCTCAGGGGTAACGCTCAATCCTGGGCCTTTTCGCTGCCGGAGGGGGCACGGCCCCTCCGTTCAGTGGATGAATTCTTTTTAGCCCTGGGTCAGATATATGATGATCCGGATCATATTGCTCTGGCTGAGTCTAGACTACGTCTGTTATGCCAGGGTAAACAATCCGCAGAGATATACTGCTCAGAATTTCGGAGATGGGCAGCTGATACTGGTTGGAATGATGCTGCACTCCGAAGTCAATTTTGCCATGGTCTTTCAGAGGGATTGAAAGATGCATTTGCCTTTCATGAGAGACCTACCTCCTTGGATTCTGCTATGTCTCAGGCCGTTCATATTGACAGGCGTCTTAGAGAGAGAGGAGAGATCTCTCCTTCCTGTCATACTCGGTCCCGGGACAGTGCAGGGGTCTCAGTCGCTGTCAGCCCCTTCTGAGCAGGAGCCCATGCAGGTGGGGTTGATTGCCTCTGACAATAGAAGATTCAGCCCGCATGGGAGGGTTTGTTTTTGTTGTGGAGGTATAAATCATTTGGCAAATGTTTGTCCCTCTAGGAGATTCAGGCAGTCTTCTGGGAGTAATAAAGAAACAAAAAGGAAAAAATCTTTTAAAAATGTTCCGTCTGTTACTATTGGCAGGGTTGAGGCGGAAATTGAAGGTTTTCCGTTTGCTTGTAGTTCCCGTTTTGTCTTGCCTGCTAGGGTGGCGCTAGAGAGCAAGAGCATTTTTTGTGAGATTTTTGTGGATAGTGGAGCAGCTGTCAATCTCATTGATAATCAATTTGCAATAACTCATGGTTTCCAGGTATGCACTTTGGGAAAGGATATTCCTGTTTTTGCTATTGATTCCGCTCCACTTTCTCAGAAATCATTAAAGGGCATAGTTCACAATATTCGTTTAATTGTGAGTGATGCTCATGTTGAGGATGTGTCATGTTTCGTCCTTAGCGGTTTGCCTACTCCTCTAGTGTTGGGGCTACCCTGGCTCACTAAACATAACCCCACCATCGATTGGCAAGCGAGGCAAATAAATGGTTGGAGTGACTTTTGCAGAGAGAATTGCCTCATGACATCTGTTTCTGAGGTTTCTACTAAGACTGTACCACCTTTCCTCTCTGAATTTTCGGATGTCTTCTCTGAGAGTAGAGTTCAGGATTTGCCCCCGCACAGGGAGTACGATTGCCCTATTAATCTCATCCCAGGCGCCAAACTGCCTAAATCTCGTTTATACAATCTTTCCCAACCTGAGAGGGTCGCTATGCGTGCTTATATCTCTGAGAGTCTGAGAAAAGGACACATACGACCCTCGAAGTCGCCTGTTGCCGCTGGTTTTTTCTTTGTTAAGAAAAAAGATGGTTCTTTAAGACCTTGTCTGGATTTCAGGGAGCTGAACAGTATCACTATTCGTGACCCTTATCCGCTTCCTCTGATCCCGGACCTGTTTAACCAGGTTGTTGGGGCTAAAGTCTTTTCCAAATTAGACCTAAGAGGGGCATACAACCTGGTCAGGGTCAGAGAAGGAGACGAATGGAAGACGGCTTTCAATACCCCTGAGGGCCATTTTGAGAATTTGGTTATGCCTTTTGGTTTGATGAATGCCCCAGCCGTTTTTCAGCATTTCGTGAACAGCATTTTTTATCATTTAATGGGAAAATTTGTATTAGTGTATTTGGATGACATTTTGATTTTTTTCTCCTGATTTCAAGACTCATAAGGAACACTTACGTCAGGTCTTGCTCATCCTGCGGGAGAATAAATTATACGCGAAACTGGAAAAATGTGTGTTTGCGGTTCTAGAAATTCAATTTCTGGGGTTTCTTCTCTCCGCTTCTGGTTTTCGCATGGACCCCGAGAAGGTCCGCGCTGTGCTTGAGTGGGAGCTTCCTGAGAATCAGAAGGCGCTGATGCGTTTTTTGGGCTTTGCCAATTATTACAGGAAATTTATTTTGAATTATTCCTCTGTTGTTAAACCACTCACTGATATGACCAGTAAGGGGGTAGATTTTTCTTCCTGGTCGGTAGAGGCGTGTAAGGCCTTTTCTAATATCAAGGAGAGTTTTGCTTCCGCTCCCATCCTGGTACAACCTGATATTTCGTTACCCTTCATAGTTGAGGTTGATGCTTCTGAGGTAGGGGTGGGTGCGGTCTTGTCTCAGGGTTCCTCTCCTGCCAAATGGCAACCATGTGCCTTTTTCTCGAAGAAACTCTCCTCCGAAGAGAGAAATTATGATGTGGGAGATAGGGAATTGTTGGCCATCAAGTTGGCTTTTGAGGAATGGCGCCATTGGCTAGAGGGAGCCAGACACCCTATTACCGTGTTTACTGACCATAAAAATCTGGCCTACTTGGAGTCAGCCAAGCGTCTGAACCCGAGACAGGCCAGATGGTCTTTGTTCTTTTCAAGGTTTAATTTTGTTGTCACGTTCCGCCCTGGGGTTAAGAATGTGAAGGCAGATGCCCTGTCACGTTGTTTTCCGGGAGGTGGGAATTTTGAAGACCCGGGTCCCATTTTGGCTGAAGGTGTGGTGGTCTCTGCTCTTTTTCCTGAATTGGAGGCAGAGGTGCAGGCAGCCCAGTCAGAGGCTCCTGATCTTTGTCCTCCTGGGAGGTTGTTTGTGCCTCTCGCTTTGAGACACAAGATTTTTAAGGAACACCACGATACGGTCCTTGCTGGGCACCCGGGGGCAAGAGCCATACTGGATCTCATCGCTCGGAGATTCTGGTGGCCTGCGCTTCGTAAGTCGGTTAAGGGTTTTGTGGCAGCTTGCGAGACTTGCGCTCGTGCCAAAGTCCCTCATTCACGGCCATCAGGTCCTCTCCTTCCCTTACCCATTCCTTCCCGTCCTTGGACACATCTGTCCATGGACTTCATAACGGACTTGCCTCGTTCCTCGGGGAAGACTGTGATTCTGGTGGTGGTGGACCATTTTAGCAAAATGGTGCATTTCATCCCTTTTCCTGGTTTGCCCAATGCTAAGACGCTGGCGCAGGCATTTATTGACCACATTGTCAAATTGCATGGTATTCCTTCAGACATGGGGCCAGATTTATCATTAGCTCAGGTCAGAATAATGGTGTGAAAAAGTCCCAAAAAAGTCCCAAACGCTAAAACTGCGCACAAATTTGCGACTTTTTTCTGCTCTGCACTATGCTCGCCAGTTTTCTGAAAGTGGGCGTGTTTTCTTATGTAAATGAATCTCTAGACAGATTTACTATTGGGACTATTTAAAAAAGTCGCAAAAAAGTCGCAAAAAAGTCCCAATTTCACTCCAGTGAGGACCATGCTTATCTTATGAGACTTTTTAATAGAACATGCGACTTTTTCATAAAAACGTGCGACTTTTTCGTAAAGATGTGCGACTTTTGTAAAGCTGCTTACTGACGGATAAACTGCTACCGTCAAACCACATTTATTACAGTCTTAAAGGGCCGATCATAAATCTGACTTGGCTAAAACTGACTTTAGCCATATGTGAAAGTGGAGTGAGCTGTCAGAGTAATGATAAATCTGGCCCATAGTCTCTGATAGGGGCACGCAGTTTGTTTCCAGATTCTGGAAGGCTTTCTGTTCTCGCTTGGGGGTTCGGTTGTCATTCTCTTCTGCTTTCCACCCGCAGTAGAATGGCCAGACAGAGCGCGTCAATCAGAATCTGGAGACATATCTGCGCTGTTTTGTGGCGGAGAATCAGGAGGATTGGTGTTCTTTTTTGCCCCTTGCTGAGTTTGCTTTAAATAACCGTCGTCAGGAGTCCTCTGATATGTCACCATTTTTTGGTGCATATGGGTTTCATCCGCAGTTTGGGACTTTCTCGGGAGAGGGGTCTTCTGGTTTACCTGATGAGGACAGATTCTCCTCGTCTTTGTCATCTATTTGGCAAAAGATTCAGGATAATCTAAAGAGCATGAGTGAGAGATATAAGCGTGTGGCAGATAAGAGACGTGTGCCTGGTCCGGACCTGAATGTTGGTGATCTGGTGTGGTTGTCTACCAAGAATATCAAATTGAAGGTTCCCTCCTGGAAGTTGGGTCCTAGGTTTATTGGGCCTTACAAGATCCTGTCTGTCATCAATCCTGTTGCCTACCGTCTTGATCTTCCTCAGACTTGGAAGATCCATAATGTTTTTCATAAGTCCTTATTGAAACCTTATGTTCAACCTATTGTACCCTCGCCTTTGCCTCCTCCTCCGATTATGGTTGATGGAAATCTTGAATTTCAGGTCTCTAGGATTGTGGATTCTCGTCTTGTCCGCGGTTCCCTCCAGTACCTCGTTCATTGGGAGGGTTATGGTCCTGAGGAGAGGATGTGGGTCCCAGTGACGGACATTAAGGCCACTCGTCTCATCAGGGCTTTCCATAGGTCCCATCCTGAGAAGGTGGGCCCTGAGTGTCCGGAGTCCACTCGTAGAAGGAGGGGTACTGTCACAACTAGACAGCTGAGAAGCTCTGACAGGAGCTTTACAGATCCTCCTCCTTGAGTTTCTTTGTTTTGGTTAAGTTCCTCGTCTCGTTAGTCTATCTCAGCTGTCATGCAGTTGGACTGATTGCTTCCCTTTAAGTTCCTCCCCATGATGCATTAGGTTGCGGCTTATACAACTTCCTGGAGTGTGTGTGCATGCTGTTTCTATTCCTCAGTCCTCTGCAAGATAAGTGCTGTTCCTTTATTTGTGATTTTCTGTCTGCTGGATTTTCAGGTGACCCTGACTCCCTCCGTGTCTTGTGTAGGGAGCCAGTGGTCATGTCCCCTCACTATTGTAGGGTCTTCAGGTATTAGATAGCCGAGGTACGTGGATATGCGCTCATCCACCTTTGGGGTGTTCGCATAGGCTGAGCAATTAGGGAGAGTGGCAGGTCTGATGTAGGGGTCTCCCTTTTGTTCCTTAGTTGTGGATCCAGTGAGTCATTAATTGTATTGCATTGTCTTGTTTCCTGTACACCATCCGTGACAGGTAGGCTGTGTGAATAGGAGCTCCCAGAAACAGGGATCCCAACCAAGGATTCAGGCCTTTGCTGAGGCCCAAAGCAGCCTTCCCAGCCTGAGTTCCTTACCTCAGCTGGTAGACAAAGAAAGCAACAACTTCAGAACTACTAGATCTCCAGGAAGCAACCACCATTCCCTGCGAGCAGTCCTGTAAGTACAGATTCCAAATACAAGGAGAAGATAAGTACCTCCATAGCTAGTCAGGCCCAAACAAAGCAGAAGATAGACAGAGCAGAAGACAGATACCTGCCAGATTCTTAAAGGCGTATGTACTAGATGCAGAATATATATATATAATTCCTGACACATATTGCCAATACCTGCTGGGACCCTAGACTATTGCTGTAACATTGTATGGATCTAGAGCTGCATAATATAACCTCAAGTAAAGACAAGTTGGACCCTATTCTCTGTGTGGAATTCCATCATTCCTCAGTTACTCCTATTTACAACACTCAATTTTGTTGCATGTGAGCAAGGATACAGGAGTCCAGCCGTACTAAGGTAGGAGACACCGTTGACACAATACAGAGACAATATCCCCCTCTGGCATTCCTAACCTAGTACATGAGCTATACCATCTTAAAGGGCCCTTTTACAGTACCTGCGCAAGCTGGAACTGGCATCACGAACTTAGTTACACCTAAATCTGACCCACTGCATAGCAGCCCCAATGACCCAGTGTCCTGCTCATTGCACATGCGAGAAACTTGAGGAATCGCAGCCTATGGTAATAAGGTAATACCATAATTAGCCTATGTCAAAACTGATGAAAGGTCCTCTTCAAACCTACTGTTTCCATAGAATGGAACTAGAGGAATTACAGAGTAATAGACAGTCTGGTTAGACTAAAAGTCAGAGATATGAAAATTCTTCTAATGCCACAGCGCAAAAGGCACTTCATAGTGCTGCGCCTGCCGCAGTCTTTACTGAGGCCCTATTTAGTTCTCACCCTCACTGCTTAACATGCGGTTGATATTTCCTGCTGAAGTTGGTTGAGCTGGTGTGTTGTTGCTTTGGATCTCCTGCTCCTCCATTCTGCTTTAAGCTAAATGCATTTTGTCTTGCATTTTGTTGTTTGCATGTGTATGATGTTGTCTAGGCCTCAGGGAGATGCTGGTTCCTTCATCTGGGAAGGAACCAGTAGTCTCATTCCCTGCCACCATTCCTAGGGCCTTCCACGGTCTTCAGGGCCTAGGTTTCGGTGTATGAGTATTTCCACCTTTAGGTTCTACTCATACTGGCAGGAGTCAGGGAAAGGTCTAGCGAATCCTAGGAGGTCACCATCCCTCTACCTTAGCTTTGAGGCCTAGACTCCGGTCTATTTATTCTGTGTGTCATTTGGTGTTATCCCCCTCCAATACCCATGACATTATCAAACGCCCAAAAAAACATCATTTTGTTTGTGTCAGTGCAGCGATGGATACTGTTTCTGCACTGGTCGATCGTATGCAGGGATTGTCTTTGGAGGTGGCTGACCTCCGCACGGCCGTCTCGCAGTTTCAGAGACCACAGGCGACGGCTTCCAGCAGCGGGAACCAGGCCTGCCCGGAACCTAAGTTCGCTCTCCCGGATAGGTTTTCCAGGGGAAGTGACAACTTTGTTTGGTTCAGGGCGTCGTGCAAACTATATTTTAGACTACGTCCTAACTCTTCTGGGGATGAGAGTCAAAGAGTGTGGATTATTATTTCGTTGCTGAAAGGTGAAGCTGAGTCTTGGGCTTTTTAGTTGCCGACCAGATCACAATACCTCCGGTCAGTAGATGAATTTTTCAGAGTTCTGGGGCTTATCTATGATGACCCAGATCGGGTCTCCCTGGCCGAGACTAAGTTGCCTGGTTCACGGCAGGGAGAGCATTCTGCTGAGTCCTATTGCTCTGAATTTAGGAGATGGGCAACTGATACTGAGTGAAATGACCCAGCCCTCCGTAGTCAATTCTGTCAAGGGTTATCCAAGAAACTGAAGGACTCCTTGGCATTTCACGAATATCAGTCTCTGGCTGTACGTATTGAGAGGGACGCACTATCATATGGGGAAGCGGCCTCTTCTGACACTTTGGGTAGGGAGGCACTGTGGCCCACCGAGCATGAGTTCTTGGCCTGTTTTCTGGGGGACTCGGAGCTCCCTTTTATTCAAACAAATAACTGTCCCTTCTCTCCCTCTTCCCCCACATCCAAAACCAGACCACCGCCATAAACTTCTTAGTCCCTGACCCATAGGTGACAACGATCACTGGCCTCCATGACACTTTATATAAACATGCCTGTATAATGGACAGCTTCAAAGGGGTTTATTACTTCATAATAGGGGCACGCTTCCAGAGGGTGGGGGCAAGATGCTCTCCACACCTCTCTGTCATTTGGAAAATCCAAAAATCTTACTCCTGTCATAACTTGAAAATACAGCTCAATAGAGATTATTGAGGTACGCCATTTTAACAGTCAGGAGATGACGGTGCCACACATACCAAAAACCACCCACTTATGTTAAATCCTGGCTCAGAAAATCAGTTCTTCTGATTGGGGTCACATGGACACCCCGTGTTTGGTACCCCTGTGACCCCAATACTGAGAGCTGAAAAATGAGCCCACGATTATCAGGCGGGCATTCTCCTGTGTAGAGTTATGGGCAGAAATCCATTTTAGACCAGATGTCAGCGTGACTGACCGGTCATAAAAGTCACAGCCAACCCATATGTCACGCCCTAAAGGCGGGTTTACAGACTGCCTGGACCAATTCTTATAAATTGGACAGAGCAGATTGTACCGGGTTCCCCATTTTGAGGCCAATCTGATTGAATGAGGATCCGTGTCTTCCTGTCTTGCCTCAGGACCTGATAGGTGCAAGTCTCTGTGTGAGTAAAGTAGGCGTCAGTTTTCTTTCATCCTTTTTATTTTAAAAACTGTTCTGTGTATATTTGTATGCTTCTGTTTTTTTTACATCTTTCAATTTTTATTAAAACCAATTTTTTTCTCTCCGGAGATTGTCCTTTTCCATATCTTTAATGATACACCTAAACCCAATTTGATCGTGGATGTGGCCCTTTTGGTCTCCTTGAGATGCCTTCTGAGGCAATGGTTAGAAAAGCGAGTCCCTTTGCTTCAAGAGGTTTTATCTGAAATGTCTTATTTCATGTATATTGACAAAAAAACGACAAAGTTTTTAAATAAATGGAGGCGCTTTATTGTAAATCATGTCACTCAGTCGGACATCACGAAAATCGTGCAGACCTTTCAATACACAGAATGGTATGCCGCAGAAGCTCTAAGAGGTACCTTGCGGAAGCTCAATATAGGCGATTAATGTGAAGGGACCTTTGACTTTGAATTTGAATTAGTAAAATTTGGGAAATTTTGGTGAAAAAACAGACATCCTAGGGGGCTAGGGAGGGTGGGGGGTGGGAAAGGTTCTAACTTTAATATGTTATGTAGAAAAAGAAGGCTCAAGCACTCGTAGTAAAAGTTTTCCGGTCCTGGTCTTTATTTCACCAAACTTGTAATGTACAAACACAGTGGCACTCCTCCCCACTCCCCCCCAGATTTACGCGTTTCGAACACTTCTGTTCTTACTCCCAGTAAGAACAGAAGTGTTCAAAACGCGTAAATCTGGGGTGGAGTGGGGAGGAGTGCCACTGTGTTTGTACATTACAAGTTTGGTGAAATAAAGACCAGGACCGGAAAACTTTTACTACGAGTGCTGGAGCCTTCTTTTTCTACATAACATATGATGTCTGGACTGGCTTGGGTCTGTTCCATGCACAGATTCACAGGATGAATACGGGTGAGCTGGATAATCTCCAATTTTAGTGGTATGTTGCTTTTGCTTACCATTGACTCTCTGAAAGTGACACTAGGGAGGCTCATTTCTGACTCGGCCTGCTATTGGCTGCCCCCCCCCCCCCCCCCCCACTGGGGCATAAGTATTATCTGTATGTGGTGCCTTGACATTTTGGGGGGCATAATAGGGGTTAGATAGCCCTTTTAACCCTTAGGATACCGGAGGTTTTTTCATTTTCTATTTTCTTCCCTATCTTCCTTGAGCCATAACCTTTTTATTTTTCCGTTCACATAGATGTATGAGGGCTTATTTTTTGCGGGAGACATTGTACTTTAATATGGCATACAATGTAGTGGGAAGCGGGCAAAAAAATCCAAATGGGGTGGAGTTTGAAAAAAAAAACGTAATTTCTCCATCGTTTTACGGGTTTTGTTTCTACAGCATTCCCTTTGTGGCAAAACTGACCTGTGCCTTTCATTCTCTGGGTCAGTAGGAATACAACGCGGGGGGGTGGAGCCAGGGCAGGTGGTGGGATGGGCCAGGGGTGGGTAGTGGGCGGAGTTAGGAGGCCTAATTCGAATTTTTACTATGGGGCCCAATGATTTCTATGTACGCCCCTGCTTGTGTACTTTGGTTCATTATTTTGTTGCATCACCTGTTTGTTTGGCTTTATGTCATGGACCACTGCCCTTACATTCCCCTGTAAAATGTTGTGATAAATCTTACATTTCTTGTTCTCACAATGATCGAAATGCGTCCAGGCCCTAAGGCAGTGACGTAGCCCCAAACCATCATGCCTTCTCCACCATTTTTCACAGTTGGGATGAGGTTTTGGTGTCCAGTGCTTTTTCCTCCAAACTAGGGTTGCACATTTGTGCTAGAAAGTTCCATTTTTATCTCATCTGTCCATAGATCATTTCCCAAAAGAATTTTGGAACATCCAAGTAGTTTCAAGCAAACTTGAGATGGGCTTCAATTTTTAGTTGACAGCAGAGATTTTTTTATGGTGTTCTTCCATGAATACCATTATTGTTCACAGTTTTTTAAATAGTGGATAAACAAACAGAGGTTTTGCAGTCAGTAGATTTGTCTGTAGGTCCTTTGCTGTTACCCTTCTTTCTCACCTCTATCAGGATTGCCCATTGTGCTCATGTAGTAATCGTAACAGGATACCCCTCTTATGGTGAGCAGCAATAGTGTTGAAATTTGTAGATAATTTGCTTAAGGCCTCATGCACACGACCGTTGTTGTGTTCCGTGTCCGTTGTTCCGTTTTCCGTGATTTTCTGCGGACCCATTGACTTTCAATGGGTCCGTTGAAAACTCGGATAATGCACCATTTGTCATCCGCGTCCGTGATCCGTGTTTCCAGTCCGTCAAAAAAAATGACCTGTCCTATTTTTTCCACGGACAACGGTTCGCGGACCCATTCAAGTCAATGGGTCCGTGAAAAAACACGGAGGCACACAAGATTGTCATCCGCGTCCGCATCCATTTTTTTCCTATCATTTGCAAGGCAAACTTGACTTTGATTTTTTTTTCACTTTTCATGTCTGGTGATCCTCCAAAAATCAAGGAAGACAAAAAGGGAAACGGATCACGGAACAACGGAACCCCGTTTTGCAGACCGCGAAAAAATACTGTCGTGTGCATGAGGCCTAACTGTGGATTCATGTACACCCAGGTCTTTAGCAATGCAGCTTCATGCATCTCTATAATATGACTGGTTCAGACTAACCAGTCTTTCTTAAGAAGAACAGATTTGCCAGTGACCAGACTTTGTGTGCCTTTATTTAATGGGCAAAGCTCCTGTGAAACCTATAATTCCACTCTCATATCCTTGGTGGAAAAACCTTTTGCCAATTATGTAGCTCCTGGAGAAATCATTAACACAGAAGTTCACTTACTTTGTTCTCACTGCACTGTGGGTATTTCACCAATGTGCTTAATAAAAGACATAAAAGTTAACTTTCTAGATTTTAGATTGTTAATTCCAAATAATTCACTTCACTTCTTGCAAGTATATAAATCTGCTTAGCTCCTCCTGTTCTATGACATGTTGACGTTAATTTCTGCATATTTATGAGTTATAAAAGGAATATAATAAAAGAAAGGACCCACTACACCAGTCTTTGTAATGCTCATCTTTTATTAATACCATAAGCAAGTAGTAATCCTCTGCAGTGCCTTCTCCCAAGCAGCAGTAGAATGCTATTGATCAGACATAAACTTATATGCTAATAATAACCACTTTCCGTCCGCCCATAGGATATAAACGTCCTATGGGTGGATCTCTATTTCTGAACGCACGTTTTAAAACGTCCGTTCAAAAAGTGCAGCTGCACGCTAATCGTGCAGCTGCTGATCGGGTTGCTGTCAGTGACAGCAGGGCAACCCAGAGAGAAGGCAGGGACAGTTCCCAGGTGTCTCTGCCTTCTGGATCGCTGCATATGCTGTGTATGCAGAGCAGGAAGCGCTATGCGCTTCCTGTTCCGTCCCGGCGGTCATGTGACCCCCGTGACCGGAGCGTGCAGGGGCTGTGTGAGGTCTTTCACAGACCTCGATCAGCCCTGCACTGAGACTGTACAGCACAGAATTATGCTGTACAGCCTCTCTGGGGGGTGCATTTCTTCTGTAACTGGGGCTACTATGTCAGCCCCAGTTACAGGAGAAATCAACAGTGAAAAAAAAAAAAGAAAAAGTAAAGCAAATGTCCCCCAGAGGTCTTGTATGACCTTATGGGGGACGAAAAGTGTAAAAAAATAAAAAAATAAATAAAGGGTTGAAAAAATATAAAAATAAAAAGTTTCACATGTAAAAAAAAAAAAGTCCCTAAGTAAGGAATAAAATTTTTTTTTTAAAAATAGAAAAAATTAAATAAAATAGACATATTTGGTATTGCCACGTCCGTAAAAACTAGCTCTATAAAAATATCACATGACCTAACCACTCGGGTGAACACCGTAAAAAAAAAAAAAAAACTGTGTCAAAACAAGCAATTTTTGTCACCTTACATCACAAAAGGTGCAACACCAAGTGATCAAAAGCGCGTATGTCCCACAAAATGGTACCAATAAAACCATCACCTCATCCCGCCAAAAATGTGCCCCTACATAATAAAATCTCTCAAAAAATAAAAAAACTATAGCTCTTAGAACATGGAGACACTAAAACATCATTTTTTTGGTATCAAAAATGCTATTATTGTGTTAAAGTGAAACAAATAAAAAAAGTATACATATTAGGTATTGCCGCGTCCGTAAAAACCAGCTCTATAAAAATATCACATGAGCTAACCCCTCAGGTGAACACCGTAAAAAAAAAAAAAAATGTGTCAAAACAAGCAATTTTTGTCACCTTGCATCACAAAAGGTGCAACACCAAGTGATCAAAAACGCGTATGTCCCACAAAATGGTACCAATAAAACCGTCACCTCATCCCGCAAAAAATGAGCCCCTACATAAGAAAATCTCTCAAAAAATAAAAAAACTATAGATTATTCTACAATCTGATGACACGCCCCCTGAGCCCCGCTCTGCTGTGCAGCCAGTTCGTCCATGGCTGCACGCGACATGGAGGAGCTTCGTCCATGCCTGCAGAGTAAATGCGCATGTGCTGCTTTTCCTCATCCTCGCAGCGCATGCCCAGTCTGCCACTGGCGCCCCAGCCTCACGTAACCCTAACCCCCCCAATCCGGCACTTCTACTGTGTCCAGGGTCGGTGCCTGGAGCTGACACATTACCGGTAGGGATGTCCCGATACCGATACCAGTATCGGGACCGATACTGGACGTTTGCAGAGTACTTGTACTCGTGCAAATGTCCCCGATACCACTGCCGATACCTGCTGGCCGCTTGCGGCGGCGCTCTCAGCAGTTCGGCGTGGGGGAAGGAATTCTGTGACTCGCATTCCTGGCACCCGACTTCTGAGAGGACGCTGTGATCCGCGCAATTAACCCCTCAGGTGTAGCACCTGAGGGGTTAATTGCGCGGATCACAGCGTCCTGTCAGAGGTCGGGTGCCGGTACTGTTCTTCAGTCTTTGCATTGGTGGCAGTGGGCAGTGCGCCCCCCCTCCCTCCCTAGTATTAATCATTGGTGGCAGTGGGCAGTTCCGATCGGAGTCCCAGCAGTGTAATGCTGGGGCTCCGATCGGTTACCATGGCAGCCAGGACTATAAGCATTAGCAATGCGCAGCACAGACAGAAGAAGGAACGCCCGGCGGCCACGGCGCACGTGAGTATAATGCTGCTCACTAACATACCATGGCAGCCAGGACTTCAGTAGCGTCCTGGCTGCCATGGTAACCGATCGGAGCCCCAGCATTACACTGCTGGGACTCCGATCGGAACTGACCACTGCCACCAATGATGGAGGGGGAAGGACCCTGATTAATACTGAGGGGGGGGGGTGAGTTACCAGAGGGGGCTGATAAGAGGGAGAGGCTGGGGGACTGATCAGAGGCTGGGGGGCACATGAGAGGCTGGGGGCTGATCAGAGGCTGGGGGGCTGATCAGAGGCTGGGGGGCACATGAGAGGCTGGGGGGCTGATCAGAGGCTGGGGGACACATGAGAGGCTGGGGGGCTGTTCAGAGGCTAGGGGGCTGATCAGAGGCTGGGGGGCACATGAGAGGCTGGGGGGCTGATGAGAGGCTGGGGGCTGATGAGAGGCTGGGGGGCACATGAGAGGCTGGGGGCTGATGAGAGGCTGGGGGGCTGATGAGAGGCATGGGGCTCTTATCTGAGGTCAGAGTGGGGGTTATTCACATTGGGGTCTGAGCTGAGGTCTGATTGTGGGTCTGATCTGAGGTGTCATGAAAAAAAGAAAAATCTTATTGTCCCCCTCTAAAACCTAGGTGCGTCTTGTAGGGCGAAAAATACGGTAGATAGAAGATAGATAGCTAGATAGATAATAGGAGATAGATATTAGATAGATAGGAAGATATGGGATAGATAGATATTAGATAGATACATATGAGATATAGATAGATAGATAGATAGATAAATATATAGATACGAGATAGATATGGGATAGATATTAGATAGATATAAGATAGATACGAGATAGATACAAGATGGATAGATTGATGATAGATATTAGATAGATAGAAGATAGATAGATAGGAGATAGATTATATATAGATAGATATGAGATAGATAGATAAATAGACAGACAGATGAACCATAGATATATATATATATATATATGAAATAGGAGATACAATATAGATATATAAGAGATAGATGATAAATAGATAGGCAGATAGATAGATATTTCATAGATAGACTTAGGCTACTTTCACACTGGCGTTTCTGGGTCCGCTTGTGAGATCAGTTTCAGGGCTCTCACAAGCGGCCCAAAACGGATCAGTTCAGCCCCAATGCATTCTGAATGGATAAGGATCCGCTCAGAATGCATCAGTTTTCCTCTGTTCAGCCTCCATTCCGCTCTGGAGGCGGACACCAAAACGCTGCTTGCAGCGTTTTGATGTCCGTCTGACGAAACTGAACAAAACGTATCCGTTCTGACTTACAATGTAAGTCAATGGGGATGGATCCGTTTTACTGACACAATATGGTGCAATTGAAAACGGATCCGCCTCCCATTGACTTTCAATGTAAGTCAAAATGGATTATTGTTTTTTCTTCATGGTAATGCAAACGGATCCGTTCTGAACGGATACAAGCGCTTGCATTATAGGTGCGGATCCGTCTGTGCAGATACCAGATGGATCCGCCCCTAAACGCAGGTGTGAAAGTAGCCTTACATGTTTGTACTGTACTGATCACTTTATTTTCTGTGAACGGTAATAATCTTTATTCATTGCTGGTAATGGGAGATTCTCATCATTATGCTGACTTGTCTGTGATAAATGACACCTAAGTTGCTGTTGTTACTATGGTATCACAGTTGGCCAGGGATGTCATGTGACCACTCCTCTGAAGATGCTTGCTGTGATGCATGCTGGGATTTTAACTTTCACTTTGCTGCTTCTCCACCCACACAGACTGTCATCTATGAGAGCATACTATGCTGAACACATTAGAAAAATTATACATACACAGTATATCTCTCATTATACTAATACCTCTTGGCTTTAGTTATTATCTGGGACAATTTTTATTTTTTTTTGCGTATGGTGGCGAACCTCTTTAATAATACATTTACATGACCTTTTTAACCTCTCCAATATGCATCAGTATTAAGGGTTTCTTTCTGACATTTTACTTATCCATAATCTAGACATGTTGGAGTCACCATCTCCTACTGTCTTCTTAAATTCATGATAATGGACAAAAGGACAATGGTCCTTTTACTTGGCATCTGGGTATATATATTTAATTTGTCCACATGGCCGACTAATAACATTCAGCTCTCCTCATGAAATCTAATTAGTAGGAAGATAACTTCAATACTTTCTAAACCTTAAAAAGTTATATCCAGTCAGTGAGATACACATGGCATAAAATATATATTCTAAATCAGGGGTCTGCAACCTTTAAGACATAAAGAGCCACTTGGACCCGTTTCCGAAGGAAAAAATAAACCTGGGAGCCGCAAAACCATTGCGACATTTAAAACAAATATAACACTGCATATATTGTTTCTTACCTTAATGCTATATACAGGATCGTGCAGTCAGCTGTTAATCTGAAGAAAAAAAAGGACTTTTTTACTTAACAATGTAAAATATATTTTTGCAAATTAATAGCTAATTAAAATATTTAATTTACCTTTACCAGACCCCCCCCCAATCATGTGCCAATAATACCAGACCCCCCAATCATGTGCCAGTAATACCAGACCCCCCTCCAATCATGTGCCAGTAATACCAGACCCCCCTCCAATCATGTGCCAGTAATACCAGACCCCCCTCAATCATGTGCCAGTAATACCAGACCCCCCTCCAATTATGTGCCAGTAATACCAGACCCCCCTCCAATCATGTGCCAGTAATACCAGACCCCCCTCCAATCATGTGCCAGTAATACCAGATCCCCCTCCAATCATGTGCCAGTAATACCAGACCCCCCAATCATGTGCCAGTAATACCAGACCCCCCTCCAATCATGTGCCAGTAACACCAGACCCCCCTCCAATCATGTGCCAGTAATACCAGACCCCCCTCCAATCATGTGCCAGTAATAAGAGACCCCCCTCCAATCATGTGCCAGTAATACCAGACCCCCCTCCAATCATGTGTCAGTAATACCAGACCCCCCTCCAATCATGTGCAAGTAATACCAGACCCCCCCAATCATGTGCCAGTAATACCAGACCACCCTCCAATCATGTGCCAGTAATACCAGACCCCCAATCATGTGCCAATAATACCAGACCACCCTCCAATCATGTGCCAGTAATACCAGACCCCCCAATCATGTGCCAGTAATACCAAACCCCCCAATCAAGTGCCAGTAGTAATACCAGACCCCCCCAATCATGTGCCACTATACCAGACCCCCCCAATCATGTGCCAGTAGTAATACCAGACCCCCCCAATCATGTGCCAGTAGTAATACCAGACCCCCCCCAATCATGTGCCAGTAGTAATACCAGACCCCACCCCAATCATGTGTCAGTAATTCCAGGGCCCCCCCAAATTCCCCAATCATGTGCCAGTATAATACCAGGGCCCCCCCATTATGTGCCAGACTGCCAGTTAAAAAAAAAATTAACACTTATACTTACCTCTTTGGAGCGATGCGATGCAGGCCTCTTTCGGCCTGTGTCCCGACTACAGAGCTGTACGGCTCAGGCGGCGCGATGACGTCATTGCGCCGCCTACGCCGGCCTCTGATAGGCTGCCGGCCTAGTAGTGCCGGCAGCCTATCAGAGGAACAGGAAAGGGACACACCTCCCTGCCCTGCTCCTCCGCACAGCCTTCTGTTTGTATCGCTGTCCTGAGGACGGCGATACAAACAGATCACTATGGAGATGAGCGATTCGCTTCCACAATGGAAGCGCTCATCTCAGTGCCTGCCCAGCCGCCGCACAGTGCCTGCCCCGCCGCCGCACACACACTGCCGCTGGCCTGGGCGGGATTTGATACCCCACTTTCTATGCCCATGCCGGAGCCGCGGCAAGGGTTCAAAAGAGCCGCGGGTTGCCAACACCTGTTCTAAATTATATACAAAATGGTACGATATATATAATATATATATCAACACACTGTTACACATAAATTACACATTATATAAATCATTGGCTAAGATATGTTGCAAATCTAAATATACCACACGGAAAAATATATAGAACATAATCATGCATACATGAATGGGACATTCACACACCAAATGTTTTCCATAAGGCATGACTTCCTTAATGATTTTGTAATGAAGTCAAGTAATACATTGCTATTTAAATGGTTTGGTTCTCTCTCACAGACACATGTCTGTAGGACCCATCATAGCATTAACAGATACACTACATCTGCTCACAATTATTTTTAAAAGACAATACACTCTATGTCCCTACAAACATTTTACCCAAACTGAACTCAGCATAACCTCATCTCGGCCTGTTTCAATCCTACAGAAAGATATTAGACTCTGGTTCAGTCTGACTTTACACTTAGAGAAAATGAGCATTGATATTTAGACTGTAATATCTTCAGATGAGACTGTACACTTATGAAAATGCACGACAAATCCCCCTTTATTCCAAAATGTTCCATAAAATGTGAATATATTTGGAATGTTTAAAAGGACTTTTCATTAGAGATGTCGCGAATAGTTCCCGGCGAACATAGCTTGTTCGCGTTCGCCGCGGCGGGCGAACATATGCGATGTTCGGTCCGCCCCCTATACATCATCATTGAGTAAACTTTGACCCTGTACCTCACAGTCAGCAGACACATTCCAGCCAATCAGCAGCAGACCCTCCCTCCCAGACCCTCCCACCTCCTGGACAGCATCCATTTTAGATTTATTCGGAAGCTGCATTCTTAGTGAGATGAGGGAGAGTGCTGCTGCTGCTGATCTAATAGGGAAAGCGTTAGCTAGGGCAGTGTTCTGTGTCCACAGACTCATCTGCTGTAAGGACAGCGTCCTGACAGCACCCCAAAAAGCCCTTTTCAGGGCTGGTACATCAGTCTGCTTTTTTTAATTTATTTTATATTTATATATATTGCAGTTGCCTGCCCGTGTTATGTGAGAGGCTGCAGGCTCAGTCACAGACAGTACTGTGTGCACACCATTCATACAGGGTGTGACAGAAAATACCTTGCAGATAAAAAAAATTAAATTTATTATTTCTCTCTGATATAATAGCAGTTGCAAGCCAGTGAGTGACTGTCTGGCCTACAGACAGTACTGTGTGCACACCATTCACACAGGGTGTCACTCACACATAACTTTTAGATAAAAAAAAATCAATTTAATATTTTTCTGTGATATAATCCCAGTTGCAAGCCAGTGTGTGTCTGGCCCATAGACTGTACTGTGGCCACTGGCTAGCCCACCACTCATACCGTTACAGGGTGTCACTCACTCACAAATACCTTGCAGATAAAAAAAATTATATTTAATATTTTTCTGTGCTATAATCCCAGTTGCAAGCCAGTGTGTGTCTGGCCCACAAACTGTACTCTGGCCACTGGCTAGCCCACCACTCATACCGTTACAGGGTGTCACTCACAAATACCTTGCAGATAAAAAAATTCAATTTAATAATTTTATGTGATATAATCCCAGTTGCAAGCCAGTGTGTGTCTGGCCCACACAGACTGTACTGTGGTCACTGGCTAGCCCACCACTCATACCATTACAGGGTGTCACTCACTCACAAATTCCTTGCAGATAAAAAAAAATTCTATTTAATAATTTTCTGTGACATAATCCCAGTTGCAAGCCAGTGTGTGTATGGCCCACAGACTGTACTGTGGCCACTGGCTATCCCACCACTCATACCGTTACAGGGTGTCACTCACTCACAAATACCTTGCAGATAAAAAAAAATCAATTTGATATTTTTCTGTGATATACAGGGAGTGCAGAATTATTAGGCAAGTTGTATTTTTGAGGATTAATTTTATTATTGAACAACAACCATGTTCTCAATGAACCCAAAAAACTCATTAATATCAAAGCTGAATATTTTTGGAAGTAGTTTTTAGTTTGTTTTTAGTTTTAGCTATTTTAGGGGGATATCTGTGTGTGCAGGTGACTATTACTGTGCATAATTATTAGGCAACTTAACAAAAAACAAATATATACCCATTTCAATTATTTATTTTTACCAGTGAAACCAATATAACATCTCAACATTCACAAATATACATTTCTGACATTCAAAAACAAAACAAAAACAAATCAGTGACCAATATAGCCACCTTTCTTTGCAAGGACACTCAAAAGCCTGCCATCCATGGATTCTGTCAGTGTTTTGATCTGCTCACCATCAACATTGCGTGCAGCAGCAACCACAGCCTCCCAGACACTGTTCAGAGAGGTGTACTGTTTTCCCTCCTTGTAAATCTCACATTTGATGATGGACCACAGGTTCTCAATGGGGTTCAGATCAGGTGAACAAGGAGGCCATGTCATTAGATTTTCTTCTTTTATACCCTTTCTTGCCAGCCACGCTGTGGAGTACTTGGACGCGTGTGATGGAGCATTGTCCTGCATGAAAATCATGTTTTTCTTGAAGGATGCAGACTTCTTCCTGTACCACTGCTTGAAGAAGGTGTCATCTAGAAACTGGCAGTAGGACTGGGAGTTGAGCTTGACTCCATCCTCAACCCGAAAAGGCCTCACAAGCTCATCTTTGATGATACCAGCCCAAACCAGTACTCCACCTCCACCTTGCTGGCGTCTGAGTCGGACTGGAGCTCTCTGCCCTTTACCAATCCAGCCACGGGCCCATCCATCTGGCCCATCAAGACTCACTCTCATTTCATCAGTCCATAAAACCTTAGAAAAATCAGTCTTGAGATATTTCTTGGCCCAGTCTTGACGTTTCAGCTTGTGTGTCTTGTTCAGTGGTGGTCGTCTTTCAGCCTTTCTTACCTTGGCCATGTCTCTGAGTATTGCACACCTTGTGCTTTTGGGCACTCCAGTGATGTTGCAGCTCTGAAATATGGCCAAACTGGTGGCAAGTGGCATCTTGGCAGCTGCACGCTTGACTTTTCTCAGTTCATGGGCAGTTATTTTGCGCCTTGGTTTTTCCACACGCTTCTTGCGACCCTGTTGACTATTTTGAATGAAACGCTTGATTGTTCGATGATCACGCTTCAGAAGCTTTGCAATTTTAAGAGTGCTGCATCCCTCTGCAAGATATCTCACTATTTTTGACTTTTCTGAGCCTGTCAAGTCCTTCTTTTGACCCATTTTGCCAAAGGAAATAATTATGCACACCTAATATAGGGTGTTGATGTCATTAGACCACACCCCTTCTCATTACAGAGATGCACATCACCTAATATGCTTAATTGGTAGTAGGCTTTCGAGCCTATACAGCTTGGAGTAAGACAACATGCATAAAGAGGATGATGTGGTCAAAATACTCATTTGCCTAATAATTCTGCACTCCCTGTAATCCCAGTTGCAAGCCAGTGTGTGTCTGCCCCACGCAGACTGTACTCTGGCCACTGGCTAGCCCACCACTCATACCGTTACAGGGTGTCACTCACTCACAAATACCTTGCAGATAAAAAAAATTCAATTTAATATTTTTCTGTGATATAATCCCAGTTGCAAGCCAGTGTGTGTCTGGCCCACACAGACTGTACTGTGGCCACTGGCTAGCCCACCACTCATACCGTTACAGGGTGTCACTCACTCACAAATACCTTGCAGATAAAAAAAAATTAATTTAATAATTTTCTGTGATATAATCCCAGTTGCAAGCGAGTGTGTGTCTGGCCCACAGACTGTACTGTGGCCACTGGCTAGCCCACCACTCATACCGCTACAGGGTGTCACTCACTCACAAATACCTTGCAGATAAAAAAAATTCAATTTAATATTTTTCTGTGATATAATCCCAGTTGCAAACCAGTGTGTGTCTGGCCCACATAGACTGTACTGTGGCCACTGGCTAGCCCACCACTCATACCGTTACAGGGTGTCACTCACTCACAAATACCTTGCAGATAAAAAAAATTCAATTTAATATTTTTCTGTGATATAATCCCAGTTGCAAGCCAGGGTGTCACTCACTCACAAATACCTTGCAGATAAATTTGATACTCCTTCTGAGTAGTTTTCAGATCGTAGTATGTTTTAGTACTCACTGCGGCTTTCTCTATATTCTTCTGGCCAAACGCAAAAGCATGCTGAAGAAATTTTCCACATATTGATGCGATGTAGTAGCATTTATCAAATTATGATCTGTTGTCCGGTATAATAAATGCTGGGGTAACACCATCTTCCTTTCTGTGATCATCTCGAAGGGAAAAAGTTTGGTTGATGCGCTTGGGGTGGCCCTGATGGCCATGAGGACCAACGGCAACTTGACATCCCAGTCTTTACCGGATTTATTGACAAACTTTTTTAGAATATTCACAATGTATTGGTTGTAACGCTCCACTCCACCACTAGAGGCTGGCTGATAAGCTATGTGTAACTTCCTCTTTACCCCCAGTATTTCCCACATCTTTGTCATCACTTCACTAGTAAAATTACTTCCACGATCGGACTCGATGCGTTGGGGAAGACCAAACCTGGAGAATATGTTGTTAATGACCAGAGATGCACATACGCTTGAACTGCATGTTTTGCACGGCAAACATTACACCCATTTTGTGAACAAACAAGTTATGGTTAACATGTATCTGTTGCCTTTTGATGACGTGGTTACTGGCCCAATGAAATCAATTTGGATGTCTGACCATGGCATGGACATCCCCCTTTTCATCAGCAGTGCACAAGTGGGTCTTTGTGGCTGGAATTGAGGGCATATTAGACATCCTTGGCAATATGTTTACACGTCTTGTAACATATGTGGCCAGTAAGCGTAGTCCCGAAGTAACTCGTATGTTAGTTTCTCACCTCGATGTCCAGCTGTTGGGGCATCATGGGCATGTTGTAGCATCAGACCTCGATACGCTGCGGGTACTACACATTGCGTGATACCGTTCTTTGAGGTCCTTATCAGCAATCCATCCTGTAATGAGAATTGGGACTTACTCTTCATCAAAATCCGTAACTCCTCTTTGCCATCATAGTCTTCCGTGATTATGGGACAATTCTGTGGATCTTCAATGTGTTTATAAAAGATACCAATAACTGGATCCCCCTTTTGACTCGCAATGAGATCCTCACTAGGGGAATCTTGGCTCTATTGCAACACATTAGCTTCAGTTCCATTTTGGGCCTGATTCCTTGTCGTTGCGTCCACATGGATAGTTCCCATGAGATCATCCACGTCCAAGACTTCTCCATCAATGGCTGCTTGTTTGGCGAGGGAATCTGCTAGATCATTCCCTTCCTTATCCATACCTGGATATTTTGAATGACCCTTTACCTTTTTCCAGTAAATTGTAAGACTGTTGGTAATAACCATCTCGTCAATCTTACAAAACATCTTACCATGCTTGACTGGCTTGTTGTTGCTTCTCATCATGTTGGATCTTTTCCATCTGGGGAAATACTCCACAAAGCTATTTCGAATATAATCAGAATCTGTGATTATGACAAACTCTTTAAAGGGCTTCTGTCACCCCACTAAACAGTTTTTTTTTTTTTTTGGTTACTTAGAATGCCTATAATGCGATTTTTGCATACATACTGTAATTAATCATTTCTGTTCAGCAGATTTTGTTAAAAACGTAGTTTTAAAATATGCAAATTACCTTGCTACCAGCAAGTAGGGCGGCTACTTGCTGGTAGCAGCCACATCCTCCTATCCTAAAGACGCCCCCTCCGCATGCTGATTGACAGGGCCAACGGACGGGATCGTCCTCTGGCTGGTCCTGTCTGCTATCAAGATCTCGCGCCTGCGCCGTAACGGTATTCAGTCGGCGCAGGCGCACTGAGAGGCGGACGCTCGCTCAGCTGCTCCATCCTCAATGCGCCTGCGCCGATGACGTCACATCTACACCCGGCGTAGGTGCATTGAGGAAGGAGCGGCCGAGCGAGCGTCCTCCTCTTAGTGCGCCTGCGCCGACTGAATACCGTTACGGCGCAGGCACGAGATCTTGATAGCAGACAGGACCAGCCAGAGGACGATCCCGTCCGTTGGCCCTGTCAATCAGCATGCGGAGGGGGCGTCTTTAGGATAGGAGGATGCGGCTGCTACCAGCAAGTAGCCGCGCTACTTGCTGGTAGCAAGGTAATTTGCATATTTTAAAACTACGTTTTTAACAAAATCTGCTGAACAGAAATGATTAATTACAGTATGTATGCAAAAATCGCATTATAGGCATTCTAAGTAACCAAAAAAAAAAAAAAACAGTTTAGTCGGGTGACAGAAGCCCTTTAATATCATAATCGATAGCAATTTGTACAGCTTTGTACACAGCGGCAAGTTCTGCGACTTGGCTACTTTTGGGACCGATTTTGTATCCGACGGACATCTCTGGGAACATATTATTCCACACGATTCCGACACCGGCAACCAGCATACGCTAATTTCTTATATCTGTATGGGAAGAACAACCATCTACTTACACACATGGTAATGATTTGCAGTACTCCTCTTCGTAAGATTTATATGGGGATGATGATTGTTCCTCCAGGAAATCATTTTCCTGTGACTCATGTTCTGCATTGGTACAATCATGGAGTTCTGCTAATCCTTATTATTTTGTTTATACCTGATCTCCAACGGCCATCCCATTAAGGACATCGTCCAGGCGGTTATCCTGCTATTTGACAGGTTTCCATCCCTTATCCGATCACTCTGTAATTATTGCAGAGGTTGGTGTGCAGTCTCCACAATGATCCTTTCACCTTGGATAAAACTCCTGAAATATTGTAAAGCCCACACAATTGACAGTAAGGCTTTCTCACAGCTATTGAATTTTACCTCTACTGGTGACAAGGACTTGCTGGCATAAGCAATGATTTTGTTCCGGTTTTCCTGTTTTTGTAAAAGGACTGGACTCGTGCTTTTGTCAGTGAAACCTGTTTCCACGAAGAAGGGTTTTCCCGCTTCTGGATAGGCAAGGCATGGAGCCTGGATAAGTTTGGCCTTGAGTTCATTCACAGCTTGCTCATGACGCTCATTCCATTCCCATTTTACTCTTTTCAAGATGGGTGGTGACCATGGCGGCCATTTTGAAGTCGGCCATTTTGAATCCAACTTTTGTTTTTTCAATAGGAAGAGGGTCATTTGACACATCAAACTTATTGGGAATTTCACAAGAAAAACAATGGTGTGCTTGGTTTTAACGTAACTTTATTCTTTCATGAGTTATTTACAAGTTTCTGACCACTTACAAAATGTGTTCAATGTGCTGCCCATTGTGTTGGATTGTCAATGCAACCCTTTTCTCCCACTCTTCACACACTGATAGCAACACCGCAGGAGAAATGCTAGCACAGGCTTCCAGTATCCGTAGTTTCAGGTGCTGCACATCTCGTATCATCTGAAGGCAATCGTCTATGCTGTGAAGATACGAGATGTGCAGCACCTGAAACTACGGATACTGGAAGCCTGTGCCCCAAGTCATGCAGCAGTCTCTTCTGCTTTTTGATGACTCTGTTAGCAGGGTTTCCCAGGGCCATCCACCTAGCCCTGCCCCAGAAGTGGAAGAGATTGAGTGCACCGATGCCCAACCACTTATTTTTCAAGATGAGTACATGGGAGGACCATCGCAGCATGTCTCGGATGATGACGAAACACAGGTGCCAACTGCTGGGGCTTTCGAAAGCGTGCAGACCGACAAGGAAGTCAGGGGTGAAGACTGGGTGGAAGATGATGTGGAGGACGATGAGGTCCTCGACCCCACATGGAATCAAGGTCATGCGAGTGACCGATGTAGTTTGGAGGAAGAGGTGGTGGTCGCACAGAGCCACCAGCACAGCAGAAGAGGGAGCAGGGTGCAAAAGCGGAGCGGCCATCCTCTAGACAGTACGCCTCCCCTCCGCACACCCCAAAGGCCAGCCGGCAGGCCCCCTTCCCGGCAGGGCCCTCCGCTCATTCCGCCCCAGGCTCTGATCGCACAGCGTGCAAACCACTCGTGTCTTGTCGCCAGCACATTGTCTGAAGAACTGCCACGCCAGGGAGCTCCTTGGAGCTGGCTTTGGTGTGCTCGGTCCCTTGCTGCAGTGGGCAGTAGGAGGCGTACTGTCTAGAGGATGGCCGCTCCGCTTTTGCACCCTGCTCCCTCTTCTGCTGTGCTGGTGGCTCTGTGCGACCACCACCTCTTCCTCCAAACTACATCGGTCACTCGCATGACCTTGATTCCATGTGGGGTCGAGGACCTCATTGTTTTTCTTGTGAAATTCCCAATAAGTTTGATGTGTCAAATGACCCTCTTCCTATTGAAAAAAAAAAAAGTTGGATTCAAAATGGCCGCCATGGTCACCACCCATCTTGAAAAGTTTCCCCCCTCACATATACTAATGTGCCACAAACAGGAAGTTAATATCACCAACCATTCCCATTTTATTAAGGTGTATCCATATAATGGCCCACCCTGTACTATGCCTGTACTTGTTCAGGCCTCACCATTCGTAGAGCAGCATTAGGCCCGACCAAATACTGCTGCAGGTTTTGTCGCCTACTCGCACCTGAGGAAGGGGTTTCACTTTTGCTTGTAGCTGGCACAGATCGACCACGTCCTCTCCCTGCAACAGGAACTCCACCAGCAGCAACACGACCTGGGCCACGTCCCTTATTTGACGCTCTCCTCATATTTTTTTAATTTATGATCTTACCCTAAATGGGTGTTTAATTAATAGTAAAAAAGAACGACAGTATGTAATGGGTGTATCTCACACGGCCTGAACCAGACTAGGCCTCAATTAAAGATTTCTTTGCCCAAAATGGCTGTATTTCAAATGGCTAATTCAAACCCCTGTATGTAGAGGTAGTATCTCAGAGGGCCTGAACCTCTGTAGGCCTGAAGTAAATATATCTTTGCACAAAAAGGCTGTATTTCAAATGGCTGTATTTCAAATGCCTAATTCAAACCCCTGTATGTAGGGAGGTATCACACACGGTCTGAACCTGTGTAGGCCTGAAGTAAATATATCTTTGCACAAAAAGGCAGTATTTCAAATGGCTGTGTTTCAAATGCCTAATTCAAACCCCTGTATGTAGGGGGGTTTCTCACACGCCCTGAATCAGTGTAGGCCTGAAGTAAATATATCTTTGCACAAAAAGGCTGTATTTCAAATGGCTGTATTTCAAATGCCTAATTCAAACCCCTGTATGTAGGGGGGTATCTCACACGGTCTGAACCTGTGTAGGCCTGAAGTAAATATATCTTTACACAAAAAGGCTGTATTTCAAATGGCTGTATTTCAAATGCCTAATTCAAACCCCTGTATGTAGGGGGGTATCTCACACGGTCTGAACCTGTGTAGGCCTGAAGTAAATATATCTTTGCACAAAAAGGCTATATTTCAAATGGCTGTATTTCAAATGCCTAATTCAAACCCCTGTATGTAGAGGTGGTATCTCACAGGGCCTGAACCTTTGTAGGCCTGAATTCAATATTGGTGCACCAAATGGCGGTATTTAAAATCTCTGAATGTAACCCAAATGTAGTAAGGGTTTATCTCACAATGACATCTGCATCAAAGGCTGCCAACTAAATTTTTGGAGCCCAAACGACTGTTTGTTTAACAACTGAATTTGACAGCAGTATATAAGCCTGTAATTTCACATGTGCTGATGCTGCAAGGCCTGAAAATAGTGTTTTTTGTCAATTAAGTGTGTTTTTCAAACCCCAGAAAATGATGGGTGTATTTCTAGCTTAAATTGCACACTGACTAATACATATGTTGTAGATTGCACAAAAATTCTTTTTTTGCTAACAGAATATGAATGCTTTATATATTAAACTTGAATTTAACACTTGCAGATCTGGAAAATACTGTTTTTTGAGGGGGAAAAAGTGTGTTTTTCAAACCCCAGAAAATGATGGGTGTATTTCTACCTTAAATTGCACACTGACTAATCCATATGTTGTAGTTTGCCCCAAAAAAATGGTGATTTGTAATGTCCCAAAAGCTCAGATGCAGTGCTGGTGCACTGAGCATGCATAAAATGGCCGCCGCCGCCACCCACCTAACTAACAGAATTCTAAAAGTTAGTATTTTTGCTCAGGGCAGGGTAAATCGATAGTGCCCTGCACCCACACAACTATTTGTCTGTAGATCGCTGAGTTAGATTCTCTCCTATGCTCTCCCTGAAATCACAAGTCCAGCAGCATCCTCTCCCTACACTTGTAACAGCAGAGTGACGTGCAGCGCTACGTGACCCAAGCTTATATAGAGCCTGGGTCACATGCTGCTCTGGCCAATCACAGCCATGCCATTAGTAGGCATGGCTGTAATGGCCTCTTGGGGAAAGTAGTATGACGCTTGTTGATTGGCTGCTGTGCAGCCTTTCAAAAAGCGCGAAGAAAGCGCCGAACACCGAACCCGAACCCGAACTTTTACGAAAATGTTCGGGTTCGGGTCCGGTGTCCAAAAATCCTAAAGTTCGGTACGAACCCGAACTTTACAGGTCGGGTTCGCTCAACCCTAGTTATCACTCATAAATGCTATTCTCTGCTACCCTCTGTATTGTAAGACACACATATGCTATTTCCTAAAGTTAAACAAAAAAATAAATAAATGTAAATGTGGAGATGCCCTGATACAGAGTTTGGACTAGTATTTCAGGTGTTTTCTCTGAGATTTCAAATGCTACATCTATTGTCTGGTTGGTAATACACGTGTTTTGAAATTATTCCCCCCACCCAACCCCTGCACTGTTTTACTAGATTTGTTTGATACAAAACTAAAAAGGTTCAGGTTTGTCTGCTGGCTGAAATTTGACAAAATTTGTAACAAACCCGGTTTGTTGCGAACTGGTACGTTCATCTCTACCCTGAGAAAGTGCACAACTCCTGAGCTGCCAGCTTGAAATAAATTAGAGCAAGTGGGGCAATGAATGGGCAGATCTCTGGATCCATGTGAGGTACAGGGCTGGTTTTAAGTTAGAAATCGTCATGTACTATATGATGTCTGATTTGCATTTTTTACATTGCTCATGGGATAACATATGAGCTACAACAAAATCTGACTAAACCCTCACACTGATGTTAAAAATGAGACTTTAGCCAATATATTCTTATATGAAGGACATTCCGGAGCCCGTGCACCACGTCATGGTATCTCAGGTGGCACGGAACCTAACGCTAACCTACCTGTGCCATATGGGCAGTACCAAGGGCCAGTGGGCAAATTATAGATGTGTAAGGTCCGAATCACAGCAAACAGCTCCCCTGGTACTGCCCATATGGCATAGGTAGGTTAGTGTGAGGTCCCGTTCGACCTGAGATACCTTGATGTGGTGCGAGGGCTCCGGTATGTCCTTCATATAAGGATATATTGGCTAAAGTCTCATTTTTAACATTAGTATGAGGGTTTAGTCAGATTTTGTTGATTGAATCCACCACAGTAGTGCACCTATTCTTCTAAATGTTTATTTGATATAGTCGACTACATCCACACATTTTGCACAAACCATGTGCAATGAGCTGGACCGGGGTATGCACTCCGACGCCAAATTATGCAATGGCTGGGTCAGATGTAGGTGATAGTCTATAGTTTTGTTCGTGACGCCAATTGCAGTGTGCGCAAGGTACTGTCGCAGGGCCCTTTAAGGTGTTGTAACTCACGCACCAGGTTAGGAATGCCAGAGTGGTGTAATGTCTCTGTATGGTAGTGGGTATAGTGTCAACGGTGTCTCCTACCTGAGTACGGCTGGACTCCTGGATCCTGGATCCCTTGCATTAAATTGAGTGTGGTGCTAGTAGGAGTAATAGAGGGATTTGCAGCAGTAATTGAGATCCAGACCTTTGGTAAAGTTCAAACTTGTCTTTACTGATGGTAAATTTCATCCAAGCAAGATGCAGCTTTAGTCTTAGGTCCCAGCAGGTATTGGCAATGGTTGGCAGGAATTTATGCTTCTGCTCTCTCATGTACCTGGAGCTTGCAGGAAAGGACGTCTGCTTGTTAGCTCTATACTGTGGCAGGAATTTGGCTTCTACACTTTCTATCTTCTGCTTTATGGGGACTGACTAGCTGAGGAGGAATATGGCTTCTCCTGGGTCTCTGGACTGTACTCACAGTTATCTTCACAGTGTATGCTTTCTTCCTGGAATTCTGGAGTTGTCTGCTTGCTTCTTCCAGCTGAGGCTGCAAGGCTCAGGCTGGGGATGATGATCAATGTCTTAGCCGAGACAAGATCCTGGCTTTATTCCCTATATCTGGGAGCTCCTACACGCACAGCTTTACCCTAGCAGGGGGGGGGGGGGGGGTGGCACACTGACTTAACTTCCTTCCCTCACCATGAGGCATGATATGGACACATTTCTACACAACAAGGTCTGCAGCTAGTATGGACAAACATGACCGGAATGCTCAATAATTCAATACAACAACAACCAAGAGAGTATATATAATTCCATCAATATAAAATATATATTTATTGATAATTTTTAAAAGAGTGTACAAAACACTGTCATAAACAACATAAAGTACGAGTTTCCAAAGTTGTAGTACCACATCTATAGCGTCAAATTACTTGTGCAATAAAGCCACAACTTTGTAAACTCGTACTTTATGTTGTTTATTGTTCTGTCCCCACATGAAGGCGAATGAAGATGTAACTGATAATGACTTTGTGACTGTCCTACCTTCGTATCCAAGCAGTGGAGCAGACCAGACCGGCAGATGCTCAGGTTAGATGGATCCAGACGTAGACATGAGGATGCAATCAAACGTGGGTTTATTTGATCCAGAGCAGTGAAATACAGTGATACAATACAGGAATGCAGTAGCAGAGCAGATGCTGTGATGTGGATGTCTTTCCTGAGGCTAACTGCTGGTCAAAAACTGATGCCTTCACAAGCCAAGGTGTGTGTCTCCAGTCACAAAGGAATGCAGCACTGAAAATGGCTACAGGAAGCGACAAGGACCAAGGCTGCTAAAACCACGCCCAGAGAAAAAACTTTATAGACAACGAACAAGGCGTGCAGCATACGAATTCCGGCCAGCAGATGGCAGCAGAGAACAATAGATTTAAACAACATAGGTAAAAGAAGAAATAATAATACAGTGCAGAAATTCAATTTGACAAGAACAGCACACTCCCCGTCTGAAATTCACTTAGGGGATTTCACTATGACGAATGTCCATAAAATATAAACAACCTGTAAAAGAACATGTTAGAATTTTTAGAATATTTTCCAACTTGGAATGAAGAAGATCTGCGAAGCTAAATACAGTCCTGTTCACCCATCAGGGACGTTCTCGATGGGTCTCATCCAACTGGAGAAACGTTCAAAGCGCTGACAACCGAAGCTGGCGTTTTGCTTTGTTCCAGTGACTAATGCACTAACTTCAGCGTGGATTTCTGGATCATTATCCGGATCCTGGATGCTGAAAACTTCCTGTACACATTCGTCTGCCTCTCCAAGCAGAAACTCTGGACCTGTAAGCCAAGTAGAGTTAGTAAAGGAACCTATAGACATAGGCCTAGTGGCATGATCTGCTGGATTAAGTTCAGATGGTACGTAGTGCCATTGTTCAGGTTTTGAGGACCTCCTGATTCTCTCTATGCGGTTACTAACATACACATAAAATCGCTTGGTCCGATTGTGGATGTAACCTAAAACGACCTTACTGTCGGTGTAATACTGGACTTCAGCTATGTCGACACCCAGTTCTTGTTGTACGAAATCTGCAATCTCCACTGCCAACACAGTCCCACAAAGTTCCAGTCTGGGAATAGTATGATCGGGCTTGGGGGCTAACTTAGCCTTACCAAAGACGAATCCAACGTGATTTTGGTTGTTGGGTTCTGTCACCTTCAGATAGGCAACCGCTGCGATGGCCTCTGTGGAGGCGTCCGAGAACACGTGGAGTTCTTTCTTTATGCTAGAGGAAAGTGAAGTTTTAATATAGCATCTCGGGATGTGGATCTCATCCAAGGCACACAAAGATCGCTTCCAGGCTTCCCATTTTTGCTCTTTCTCAGAGGGAAGTGGGGTATCCCAATCCTTGACTGTTTCAGAAAACTGTCTCAGTAGAGATTTACCTTGTATGGTAATGGGCGCTACAAATCCCAGCGGATCAAATAGGCTGTTTACTACTGATAGGACGCCTCGTTTTGTGAATGGCTTGTCTGCACAACTTATCTGAAAACCGAAGGAGTCAGCCGAGAGATCCCATCTGAGGCCCAAGCTCCTCTGCACAGGTGGACTGTCCAGTCCCAAGTTAATGTCCTTGAATCCTGGTGCATGATCGCCTGATTCGAAGGCCCTAATAACGGCCAGGCTGTTTGAAGCAATTTTGTGTAGTCTAAGTTTAGCTTGGTACAACATACTTTGAGTCCTTTTGAGCAGATCGATAGCCGCTTCTTCAGTCGGTAGTGATTTGAGTCCATCGTCTACGTAGAAGTCCTTTTCTACAAAGTCTCTGGCGTCTTTACCGTACTCGGATTCTCCCTCTAATGCAGTGCGCCGAAGGCCGTAAGTTGCCACGGCAGGTGAAGGGCTGTTTCCAAATACGTGTACCCTCATTCGATATTCTGCCATCTCTGCGTTGGTGTCATTATTCTTGTACCACAGAAACCTGAGGAAATTCTTGTGGTCCTCTCTGACTACGAAACAGTGGAACATCTGTTCAATGTCAGCGGTGATGGCAACGAGCTCTTTTCTGAACCTCATCAGCACTCCAACTAGGTTACTCTTCGAATTAGGACCTTTGAGAAGGACATCATTAAGAGATACACCTTGATGTTTGGCACTTGAGTCGAAAACAACCCTAATTTAATTAGGTTTCCGTGGGTGATACACTCCAAATGAAGGCAAGTACCAGCACTCGTCGTTCTTCCCTAAGGAAGGAGCTGGTTCTGCATGGTTGTTGCGGAATATTTTGTCGATAAAGGCAACGATGTGTTCTCTCATCTCAGGCTTACTGTTCATGGTACGCTGAAGAGAGTTAAATCTAGACAGAGCTTGTTCCCTATTGTTCGGGAGTCTCACCCTGGTAGCTCGGAAGGGTAATGGAGAAACCCAGTGATTGGTTTCGTCTTTAAGGAACTCATTGTCTATTATCTTGATAAATTCTCTGTCCTCTACTGACAAAGCTACTTTATCATCGTCCTTGCTTGTGTGAAAGACAAATCTTCCCAAGTTGTCAGCAAAGAAGGGAGGAATGTCGTCAGGTGGTTGTATGAGGTCTGGAGGCTTCTCTTTCACCTCATAGTGATGAGGGCAAGGCTTAATGCAAGTTGTGCGTCCATCTCCACGCACGTACGTTTTGAAAGAGCGGATTCTTGGATGATCCAAGCATACATTTCCTATGACCACCCATCCCAAGTCCAGTCTCTGGGCGTATGGTGCATAGTCGGGACCATTACACTGTTGTAGCACCTTGTGTACCCTTAGATTGTCTCTGCCAAGCAGGAGTAGAATCTCGGCGTTGTTGTCCATAGGTGGGATAACGTTGGCTAGGTGCCTTAGGTGTGGATGGTGATATGCAGCTTCTGGGGTAGGAATTTCATCCCTATGGTTGGGTATTTGATCGCATTCGATCAGCGTCGGTAGAGGTATTTCCGTATTTCCACTGACGGAACAAGCGATGAATCCTTGTGCCCTCCTGCCGCTAGTCTCTATGCAACCCGAGCAGGTGTTTAAGATGTAGGGTTCTGACGGTCCCTTTATTCCAAAGGCTTCAAAGAATTTAGGTCCTGCTAGGGAACGGTTGCTTTGGTCGTCAATGATGGCATACATTTTTACTGCCTTTTCTGGTAGCCTCTCCGGGTAGACCTTGATTAGGCATATGCGGGCACAACATTTCTCACTCTGGCCCTCCCCACATACGTCCAAGCATGAGCAGGAAACAGCAGTGGCTGTGTTAGCGTGGTTCTGGGGCTCCCCACCATGACTTTGAGCAGGACTGGTGGTGACAGCAGGTGGTGAATCCCTTGCGAGTGGAGTTGGGTGCATAGCTGAGGCATGTCTTTCACTATGACACTCCTCACACTTAATAATGGATTTACAGTCCTTAGCCATGTGCTCCAATGAAGCGCAGCACCTGAAACATACCCCAAGCTCGGTGAGGACTTTCTTGCGCTCCTGTATGGTTTTGGATCTAAATCCTCTGCATTTGTTCAGTGAGTGTGGTTTTTTATGAATGGGACATTCACGATTGAAGGCCTTGTCTCCTGATGAGGTAGTGTACTGTTTACCAGTGGGTACTGCAGATGATGGTAGGTTAGTCTTTCTAACATTCACGCTGCTCTTAAAGTCTCTGTGTTTATGTACAATACTTTCATACCTTGATGATGGTGTCACTGAGGCTGTAGTATTGAACTCCAGGAAGTCGAGGCTGGGGTCATTCCTCATCTGGGACTGTTCATCGATGAATCTACAGAAATGAATAAATGGGGGAAAAGTGACGTCATGCACTCTTTTGTACCTTGAGACTGATGCTGCCCACTTTTCTTGCAGGCTGTATGGTAACTTCACGACAATTGGGTTCACCCCATGGGCTGTATCTAGGTAGCACAGCCCGGACAGACGAGGGTCTCTTTTGGCAAGCTCCAGTTCCATGAGCAAATCACTTAAATCCTGAAGCTTATGGACATCCTTGAGACTGATCTTGGGGACGTTCTGCAGTCTCCTGAATAGTGCCTTCTCTATTGCTTCTGCACTGCCAAAGGTGCGTTCGAGTCTCTGCCAGGCTGCAGCGAGACCTGCTTCTGCTTGTCCCACATAGACAGTTCTAAGGCTCTTGATGCGATTTGTGGAGCCTGGGCCCAGCCAGTTGATCAAGAGGTCGAGCTCCTGCTCTGCGGTTAGGTTGAGGTTGGCGATGGCGGCATTGAAGGTTGCCTTCCAGGCTCTGTAGCTCTCCGCACGGTCATCAAATTTTGAGAGACTGGTGTTAATTAGCTCTCTGCTCACCATAAACCTGGCAAACTCAGACAGATCTGATTTCTCACTGCTTGTTGCCATGACAACTTGTGATGCCCCTGGGGCGTATAGGCTGCGTGGCGTGAAAGGGTGAGATGCTTCCGGGTAGAATGATGTTGCTGCAGGGTTGAGCTGTGGTCTAGCCTCTGTAGATTCTGATGACTGCTGCTTGAGCTGTGGAGGTAGGCCAGGAAACACCTGGTAGCCATCTTGCTGTAATAACTGCCCTTGAGAGGGCGCGTCTGGGCGACTGTTATTGGATTGCTCGGGTGCTGTGGGTATCGCTGGCCCTGCAGGTAGAGCTGACTTGGAGGTTTCAGTGTTGTTGGCTTGGACAGTACTGCACACTGGGGGTGGTGCAGATAACTGTTTCAGTACGTAGTCGCTGGTGCAATCAGCTGGATCGTCTATCTCCTCTGGTGGTAAGCAGACTGAATCAAGGCCTTGGCTCAATGCTTGCTCAAGTAGTCTTACTTTTGCTAATGCAATTTCCTCTTCCCTCTCTGATTCAAGGATCTTTATTCGAGCCTCTGCTTCTGCCCTCTTGGCTTCTGCCTCCGCTTCTGCCCTCTTGGCTTCCGCTTCTGCCCTCTTGGCCACCGCCTCTGCCCTCTTGGCTTCTGCCTCCGCTTCAGCCCTCTTGGCCGCCGTCTGTGCTTCTGCCCTCGCAAGGACTTCTTTTTCGGTGAAGGAACGCCTCACTTTGGATTGCTCTGCATTTATGCGGGCCTCTAGTAATCTGTCGCTCAGGGTGGAGCTTCTAGAGCATGATGATCTGTAGGACCGCGAGGAATGTTTGGAGGAATGCGATCTGTGTGATCTAGTTTCTTGCAAATGAGAGATGCGGAGTTCCACTTTATCTTTAGCATCCAGCACCATGGCGTCTCTTTGTCTGTCTATTGATTCTGCCTTGCACAATTCTGACGGGGGTTCTTCAATATTAGAGTCTTTTAGAAAGGTTATATACCTTGTGGACAGTCTCTTGTATCTTTCATGGGCTGCGTTCAGCCGCCCGAGGGCAACTTGTAAGCTGGTGACATCGCCTGAGGAGGACTTAAGTCCTGATATGAGGGAGGAAACTCATTCCCATAGCTCTTCCAGGTTGTCACATAGCTCATCTTTCATGGTGTGATCGTTTTCTGTGATCTTTATAGTTGGTTTGAGAGAGCGCCTTGGTCGCGTGACTTGGTCTGCTGGAAGTGTGGGTTCTACCTCCAGCTCTTCATAATGATCAGTATCAGGTTGCATTTGCTTTATTTCATCACTGGGGAACTGTACGAGGTCCTTTTCGGCCATTTTGATTTAAGGTGCGCTGTCTCTTTAAGAAAATGAACTTTTGAATTGGGGGCTGAAAATTGCAGTGCGGCTCAGATGAGGCACCCCGATGAGTTTCCCAAGGTGTTTTGAGTGAATTGCGGGGTTTTGGTTTGAGGGAGGCCCCGCGTGCGTAAACAGTTCTTATATCATGCGAGCAAGGGTTAATATAGGATGTAGAAAGTGGCTTGGCGAGTAGTGGAGGACTTCCAGGTGGGAGTATATCTACTGCGGACACGCCGTGCTTCTCCTTAGGCTTATGGGACGTGCACTGTTGCTGGGCAGATTTGCTGGGAGTGGGCCTGTTGCAGGGGAGGTTCCTGAGTGTGGCACTGGGCTCTGAGGGAACCTGTAGCCGGGCATTGGACATTCAGACGGATATTGACTGGGGTATAAGACTTTAAGGCAGTTTTTGACTGTTCTGTCCCCACATGAAGGCGAATGAAGATGTAACTGATAATGACTTTGTGACTGTCCTACCTTCGTATCCAAGCAGTGGAGCAGACCGGACCGGCAGATGCTCAGGTTAGATGGATCCAGACGTAGACATGAGGATGCAATCAAACGTGGGTTTATTTGATCCAGAGCAGTGAAATACAGTGATACAATACAGGAATGCAGTAGCAGAGCAGATGCTGTGATGTGGATGTCTTTCCTGAGGCTAACTGCTGATCAAAAACTGATGCCTTCACAAGCCAAGGTGTGTGTCTCCAGTCACAAAGGAATGCAGCACTGAAAATGGCTACAGGAAGTGACAAGGACCAAGGCTGCTAAAACCACGCCCAGAGAAAAAACTTTATAGACAACGAACAAGGCGTGCAGCATACGAATTCCGGCCAGCAGATGGCAGCAGAGAACAGTAGATTTAAACAACATAGGTAAAAGAAGAAATAATAATACAGTGCAGAAATTCAATTTGACAAGAACAGCACATTTATGACAGTGTTTTGTACACTCTTTTAAAAATTATCAATAAATATTTATTTTATATTGATGGAATTATGAATTATATATACTCTCTTGGTTGTTGTTGTAAGGATATGGACACAGTCCACTCTGCTTACAGAGGGGGGAGCCAAGCTGGAATGAACTATTCCAGCTCAGAAATACTAAACTGAACCTAGCTCCTTGCCAGAACATTGCTGCCACCTGCTGGTAAACATGAAGAATGACAACAATATACATTTAACAAGGCTTATAATGCACAGTTGTGAGGTTATTATGTAAAATTACATCAGATGACAAAGTTAATTCTCTTAGCAGATTGTAGCGGGGTAAAAGGGTTTCGTAACACAACTCTTGGGAGTTACACATGGGGAAAGTTTAATGAATCATAAAATAGTGTCCTGCATTTTGGAATACAGTATGAAGGCCTCACGTGTCCCGTGATGTGGATAGCCACTCTAAGGGTATTCTAGACGGCTGTATGGGGAATTTAGGCGAGACGGCATCTGGATGGTGTAGCCCCCAACTTTGCAGTAAATGGAGTCCTTTTTCCAGGGAGGTGATGAGGTGCTGATCTCCATTTTTGGTCATGATAAACTTCTTTGGGAAGCCCCACTACGGAATCTCGTGGTGACAAAGGCTTTTGGTGAGGGGTAGTAGTTTTCTCCTTGCTGCCAAGGTGTGCTGCGAGAGGTCTGCAAAGAGTGTTACCTCTTGGAAGGGGTCAGGTAGCTTGCCTTTCTTTCTCACCGCCTGCATGAGCTGCTCCTTTATGTGATAAAAGTGGATACGTGAAATTGTATCCCGTGGTACTGAGTCAGGGAGAGATTTAGGCTTTGGTAGCCTGTGGGCCCTTTCAATAATTACATCCGTATCTGTAGCATGGAGTGTAGTGATGATCAGTTTCTGGAGAAATTTGACCAAGTTGGCTGGTGATACGGATTCTGGAATGCCGCGGAATTTTACATTGTTCTGCCGATTGCGGTCTTCTTGGTCCGCCATTTTGGATTTCATGGACTCCATTTCCGCCTGTCTCGCGGTGGCGGGATTGCGAGCGCCATTGTTTGCCGTTGAAAAAAAGCTATAAGAAGCTTAGGAGCTTCTTTCTTACCCCGCTTGGGCATCTTTTGTGGAGTGGGGTTCTTAAAGGGGTTGATGGTTGCCAAGTTTTTGGTGAGCCACTGCTTAATAAGTCGCTTTTGCAGGATGCCTGAAGGGAGCTCTTGAGCTAAGCAGTTATTGCGCTCCCAGTCCAGGCCACGCCCCCCGTATATATATATATATATTTAACGTGTATAAATATATATATATTTACAGTTCATGTGTATAAATATATACATAGTAGAAAATAATAGACTGTAAACTTTGTATTGTTTTAATAAATTTATTTAATCATAATACCGTATATAGAGTTTTCAGTCGCCGCCACTGTAGTTCAGTACAGACACACAGTTCAGAAAGGTAAAGGAACAGAGAGATAGAGATAGGAAGTAGGCAGAGTCAGTAGTAGTTGCCTATTTTTTTATATTAATTATTAATATTAAATCCCAAATATTAATAATTGATATGTCCTATAACAGGGGCACTGTAGGGTGCTCTATTACTAATGAATGGAAATATTATTGGTGGGGCTTTGAGGAGCACAATTACTATAGGGGGAACTATGTCTTTGGCACTATTATTTCTTCTGGATAGTATTTGGGGGTATTGGGGAGCACAGACAGCAGCAAGATAAATCTTGTGGAACTTGAGGATGGGGAGAATGATAGAAAAGTGAGGAACCTAGGATGTCTATGCGTTAATCTCTGCAGAGATGGGGCACGGCTGAAATAAGTTGTGTAGGAGAAGATGAAAGAAAACATCTACATCAGAGTAGACGTCACCTGGGAGGCTCTGGATGTGAGAAGTATGTGCTGCTGTATAGTCCTGTATGTTTGATAGTGTCTATGCAGCAAGTAAAGCAATTAAGGCTACTTTCACACTTGCGGTAGCAGGGTCCGGCATTCTGTTCCAGTGGGGGAACAGCCTGCCGGATCCGTGCTAACGCTAGCCCACCATGCCACCAGAAGTCTGCTCCGGCCCCAATCACTATAATGCCTGCCGGACCCTGCTATCGCAAGTGTGAAAGTAGCCTAAAATCTTTAGTGCTAGTGCGAGCGATGGGGTGTCGACTGGAGCCATATGCATTGGGGCTTGGGCCCTGGATCTTTTGAGACCCCAGCAATGCCCCTGATTGGTGGTGTTTTATAATTTTTATACATTTTTTTATTTATTTTTTAAGATTTCTTTTAATTGCTGATTTCTCCTGTAACAGAGGCCAACATATTAGCCCCAGCTAAGGGGCAATACTGCTTCTGCAGCTGCATGATGTCCTTGCAACTGCTAAGGCTACTTTCACATCTGCATTTTTGCTGGATCCATCATGGATCAGCAAAAACGCTTCCGTCATGATAATACAACCTTCTGCATCCATTACGAACGGATCCGATTGTATTATCTCTAAAATAGCCATGACGGATCCGTCTCTAAAACCATTGTAAGTCAAGGGGGGGCGGATCTTTTTTTTGTGTCAGAGAAAACAAATCTGTCACAATTGAGAGTCATGACGGATCTGTCTTGCTCTGCATCCCAGGACGCACTCAAAAGCTCTGCTTGCAGTGTTTTTGTGTGCGTCATTGGAACACAATGAAACAGAACGGAATGCATTTTGGTGCACTTTGTTCCCTTCAGTTCAGTTTTGTCCCCATTGACAATGAATGGGGACAAAACTGAAGCGTTTTCCCCACTTTTGAGATCCTATGACGGATCTCAATAGCTGAAAGTGAAAGTGCAGATGTGAAAGTATCCTAACTTTGCAAGGACACTCAGAAATGTCCTTGTGTTGTTAAATGCAACACCCCCCCCCCCCCAGATGTATATAAATAGGCAGTCAACAACTGGTTAACATTGCCCAGTTTAATGAAGGCATTCTTCATAAGACAATTAACGCGATCATCTAGTTCAAGTAGAATTGCCTCTCCACTCATTTTAAGGGTCCCCGCAGGGGATTACAATAAAGTAATATGGCAATATATTGTAAGATTACAATAAAGTCACATACAGCATGCAAAGAGCATGTAGTATTGAACATGGTAAACAACTTATTAGAATGCAAGCAGTCAAATTCAAGCGATATGTGTCCTTGTCTTCTGTCTTCTTGGAATGTGGGGGTGTTGATGGTAGGTTCGACGGGTCCTGAAGATATGAGGTCTTCTTGTTAAAAAAGTTTTTATGCGTATATAATTATAATTTTCTCAAGCACAACAGAATATATTATTAATATGAATGAAATTAGATTACAGGCAGGCAGGGTATCAGAAATAATTTATTTCTTTAAAGTTTTTCACCATTTTGATCATTACATTATCACACATATGTATTTCTCAATGATTTATTAGCTAACTATCTATCCTACCTGTCTAGAAAAGGCCCCTTAGACTGCCTGTACTGCATGAAGTATACAGATAAGCTGCATAGATCATGGGATGTTAGACATCCATTCCTGGCCGCCTCATAGTAGCCATTTCATCTGAACATTCACACATCTTTATGGAGTTGTTGACAACACACACACACATAATTATCTACCTAAAAGGATGACGACAGCCAGCCAGAGATGCATCCCAACACAAGGACCACCCTGGAGTAATCCCCGGTGAAATCACGCTTTTAGGGCATTGACTCTTCTTGTAAGAGTGGTGCTCAAACTGCTAGGGTGCATCTGTGGGACCCTCTTTCAGAGATGATGTCCTCCACCCAACTCTCAAAAAGCTGAGGGGTCTTCAGGAGAGGTGGGCAGTCGAGCTGGGCTATCAGACGGTCAACTCTGTAGCTGTGATGTCATCCTTCCTACAAAATGGACATATCCACGCAATCAACTAGGAATATAACATATTAATCATTTCCAGTCAATAATTGAATGTTATATCAATAGAGGAGAAGCAGGAAAGTGGAAATAAAGCAGACATGAACCAAAACTCTGATAATGATTGATACAAGAAATCAGAGTTAATTCTTTCCTGCCACATTTTCAACTCTTTTGATCATTACATTATCACTCATATATGCATTTCTCATTGATTTGTTAGCTAACTATCTGTCCTAGCTGTCTAGAAAAGGCCCCTTAAACTGCATGTACTGCATGAAGTATTTAGGTAAGCTGTATACATCATGGGATGTTAGATATCCCTTCCTGAAAATCTCATAGTAGCCATTTCATCTGAACATTCCGCTTCTTTATGGGGTTATTGACAGCACACACTTCATTATCTACCTAAAAGGATGACGACAGCCAGCCAGAGATGCATCCCAACACAAGGACCACCCTGGAGTAATCCCCGGTGAAATCACGCTTTTAGGGCATTGACTCTTCTTGTAAGAGTGGTGCTCAAACTGCTAGGGTGCATCTGTGGGACCCTCTTTCAGAGATGATGTCCTCCACCCAAATCTCAAAAAGCTGAGGGGTCTTCAGGAGAGGTGGGCAGTCGAGCTGGGCTATCAGACGGTCAACTCTGTAGCTGTGATGTCATCCTTCCTACAAAATGGACATATCCACGCCCTCAACTAGGAATATAACATATTAATCATTTCCAGGCAATAATTGAATGTTATATAATAGAGGAGAAGCAGGAAAGTGGAAAGAAACCAGACATGAACCAAAACTCTGATAATGATTGATACAAGAAATCAGAGTTAATTCTTTCTTGCCACATTTTTTCCTCTTTTGATCATTACATTATCACTCATATATGCATTTCTCATTTGTTAGCTAACTATCTTTCCTACCTGTCCATAAATGGCCACTTAGACTTCCCGTACTGCATGAAGTATCCAGATAAGCTGCATAGATCATGGGATGTTAGACATCCATTCCTGGTTGTCTGATAGTAGCCATTTAATCTAAACATTCACAAATCTTTATGGGGTTATTGACAGCACACACCTACATCATTATCTTATAGAATGATGATAGTCAGCCAGAGGTGCACCCCAACACAAGTACCACCCTGGAGTAATTCCCCAGTGAAATCACTCAGGGAATTGACTCTTGTAGGAGTGGTGCTCAAACTGCTAGGATGCATCTGTGGGACCCTCTTTCAGAGATGATGTCCTCCACTCGACTGAGGGGGTCTTCAGGAGAGGTGGGCAGTCAAGCTAGGCTATCAGACGGTCAACTCTGTAGCTGTGATGTCATCCTTCCTACAAAATGGACATGTGCACACCTGCAAGGAAGAATACAACATATAAATCATTTCCAGGCAATTGTGGAGGCAATAGAGAAGAAATATAAAATTTGATGTAAACTAGAAATAAAACAAAACCCTGATAACGATTGATGCAATAAATTATTTCAACTACTAGAACAATGGTCTCCAACCTCTGGCTCAGCAAGTGCTGCTGTAGAAATACAACTCCCATCATCCCATAATAGCCAGCAACTGTCAGAACATGTTTGGAGTTGTTTTCCACTCACTAAACATCTCAGGGGAAATTTATCAAGAGCAGGGGGGATGCATTTAATTTATCATGAAGTTCACGCCTGGTTACAAATTAAGTGCATCCTCTGACAGTCTATGCGCCCTGAATGAATTCTTGGCCAGCTCACAGCTGCCATAGATTTCGGTCATCATTTACAGCAGAAAACTGGCATACATCAAGTAAATCTTCTGGGGCTAATGTCTAAGTCCACCCCTTTCAAAAAATGAAGAGGCTGTCAGTAAAACGCCATTTACAAACATTTTAAACAAAATTTTCAACTTTTGTTTATCAGTTTTCTGGTGTACAGGAATGATAAATCTCTCCTTGTGCTGTGAACTACCAAAAGCAGTGGACTTAATAATTTGGCTATTTTCACACTCGCGTTTGGTGCGGATCCGTCATGGATCTGCACAGATGGATCCATTCAGATAATACAACCGTCTACATCCGTTCTGAACGGATCCGTTTGTATTATCTTTAACATAGCCAAGACAGATCCGTCTTGAACACCATTGAAAGTCAATGGAAGACAGATCCATTTTCTATTGTGCCAGATTGTGTCATAGAAAACGGATCCGTCCCCATTGACTTACATTGTGGCTCAGTTTCGTCAGACGGACACCAAAGCAGAATGGAGACGGAACGAAGGCAAACTGAGGCATACTGATGCATTCTGATCGGATCCTTTTCCATTCAGAATGCATTAGGGCAAAACTGATCAGTTTTGGACCGCTTGTGAGAGCCCTGAACGGATCTCACAAACGGAAAGCCAAAACGCCAGTTTGAAAGTAGCCTTAATCATCGCCTCTCCTTACCTTGGTGTTATCATGGTTGCTATTGTTTGTGTGACCAGTGACAGTGACCAGTGAAATAGGGGGAACATTAAAGGGGTTATCCGACTTAAATAAATCTATTCTAATTGCTTTTATTGTAGACCAGTGAAAGTTTATTAAAATCACTTTCATCACCTATCTATCACTGTTTGGCCAGTTCAGTTCAGGGTCATGTTACACCTGACGTCAGTAAGCCTGCTCTGCTGATGACGTTTCGTTTACAAGCTTCTCCCTGCTTGAGGGAGTGTCCAGGCTGTGTAAACGAAACGTCAGAGCCTCTGGTGCCCTCCCCCCTCCAGCTCTCCTCACACTGCCCGGCTCTGCTCTGCTGATGATGTTTCGTTTACAGCCGTCTCCCTGCTTGAGGGAGTGGCCCGGCTCTGTAAACGAGACGTCAGAGCCTCTGGTGCCCTACCCCCTCCAGCTCTCCTCACACTGCCTCGGCTCTGCTATGCGATCACTCATGTGCAGTACATACCAGAGCCGAGGTGATCTCTTCTCCAGCAGCACAGGGTATGTTTGTCCCTCCTGCATTCACTGGGGCTAGAGGTGGCAGTTTGTAAACGTTCCCCTCTGCATCTGGGGATCGTTATTACAGCCCTGGCCCCCCCCCCCCCCCCCCCCCCCCCACTAGTACACATTGAACACCCCCTGGGAAATATAAATAAATAATTGGCCATCATTATTATCATCATCATTATTCAGCTATATAAAATCCTTATCTGCCACCAATATATGTATTTATCTAAGCAATATCCATATTGAATATATATTTGAATAATATAGATATTGCTTAGATACAGATAATGCTAATGATATTTTCACACTAGCGGCAGGACGTATCCGACAGGCTGTTCACCCTGTCGGATCCGCCCTGCCGCTATTTGCCCGTGCCGCTGGATGGATCCGTTATTGCAATGCATTTCTTCACCTGGATCCGTCTACAAATGCTGTCAGTTGTCACACTGATCGGCGGATCCAGCAGGCACGCAGCTCCGACGACGGAGCTGCCTTGCGGATACGGCATTGCAAAACAACTGAAGGCGAATCCGTCCTTCCGGTCTGCGCATGCACAAACCGGGAATACTGTGAAAAAGACTGCCAGAGGGATCCATCCATCCGCATGACAAGCGGATAGACCGATCCGTTATTGCAATACATTTCTAGACGGATCCGCACCTGAATCCGTCTACAAATGCTGTCAGTTGTCACACTGATTGGTGGATCCAGCAGGCAGCTCCGACGATGGAACTGCCTGCCGGATCACACTAATGCTGTGTGAAAGTACCCTAAAAAGTCGGAAATCCAGTACTTTTAGTCAAGCGGCAGCTCGCTGTGCACTGCCGTGCTGCGCCATAGCTCCACCACCATCCCCTTTATAGTCAATGGGGACAGAGCGGCAGTCCAACGGCACGGCCAAATAGCGGCAGGGCGGTTCTGACAGGGTGAACAGCCTGTTGGATCGATCCTGCCTCTAGTGTGAAAGTACCCTTAGGCTCCATTCACACATCCGCAAATGGGTCCACATTCGTTCCGCAATTTTGCGGAACGGGTGCGGACCCATTCATTTTCTATGGTGACGGAATGGATGCGGACAGCACACAGTGTGCTGTCTGCAGCCGCATTTGTGGAGCGCGGCCCCGATCTTCAGGTGCGCAGCTCCGCAAAAGATAGAACATGTCCTATTCTTGTCCGCAGCTTGCGGACAAGAATAGGCATTTCTATAGGGGTGGCGGGCGGGTGGGTGTGTTGCCGATCTGCAATTTGCGGGTCCGCAACACACAACGTACGTGTGAATGGAGCCTTAGTGTGATCCGGCAGGCAGTTCCGTAGTCGGAGTTGCCTGCCGGATCTGCCGATCGGTTTGCCAACTGACAACATTTGTAGACTAATCCGTGTGCGCATCCGTCTAGAAATGCATTGCAAGAACGGATCCGTCTACGAATGCACCGAAAGGATGGATCCGTCGATCCACTTGCCATGTGGATGGACGGATCCCTCTGGCAGTCTTTTTCTCAGTTTTCCCGGTCTGCGCATGCGCAGACTGGAAGGACGAATCCGTCCTTTAGTTATTTTACACTGCCGGTGTTCTGGAAAATTTCTATACCTTGCTAGAGCTCTATACCGCAAGTGATGCGGCCACACAGAAATCAGCTGGATGAGGGTTTGTGCGGCATTTTGCAAGCGCACATCCACTTGATTATCAGAAAAACATGGAAGCGCTGGGGTCATTAGTACAGCATGTAGCAGAGCTGTGTGTGTACAGGGTGTGTAGTATAGCATGTAGCAGAGCTGTGTGTACAGGGTGTGTAGTATAGCATGTAGCAGAGCTGTGTGTGTACAGGGTGCATGCAGCAGTGTAGCAGAGCTGTGTGTAGTATAGCATGTAGCAGAGCTGTGTGTACAGGGTGTGTAGTATAGCATGTAGCAGAGCTGTGTGTGTACAGGGTGTGTAGTATAGCATGTAGCAGAGCTGTGTGTGTACAGAGTGTGTAGCATAGCATGTAGCAGAGCTGTGTGTGTACAGGGTGTGTAGTATAGCATGTAGTAGAGCTGTGTGTGTACAGGGTGTGTAGTATAGCATGTAGCAGAGCTGTGTGTGTACAGGGTGCATGCAGCAGTGTAGCATAGCAGGAAGGCTGGTAGGGACTCGGTGACACGATTCTTTTGACTAATAAACTCTCAGACAATTCTCTGAGTCCCTGCAATAACTATAGCCACTACATCACAGTCTGCTCCACTGCATTCACTGCAGCAGAGCTGTGTTTGCCAGGAGCAAGTCCCTCCTGACCTTCGGTTCACTTGAGAGCCGACTCAGCAAGTGAACCAAAGATTCAATGAGCTGAGCATGCGCATTGATCTTCAGTTCACTTGCTTCTGCCGGCTCAGGAAGTGAACCGAAGATCCAATTCATGAATCGGTTCTTTTGAGTGAACTGATTCAAATGAACCGATTCATGAAAAAGATCCGAACTTCCCATCTCTACTGTACAGCTGCAATGTGACAGGAAGATCTTCTGCCCTGTGTGTGTATTTATTTTTATGCAAAGTGCAGAGCAGGATGAAGGAAAGGTCAGGTTGTTCACACCCAGAAATATTCATGAGGCAGAGCTCAGGCTTTGTTGTTACACGCCCCCTCAGCATGTACTTCAGCATGTAAACAAAGCAATGACAGAACCATGAAAAGGTGTAAATATGGGTTTTAACTTGATGAAATCTAGCTTAACCAAATTATATGTATATCCTGATGGATTTTAAGTGTTTTTTTTTTTTTTTTATTAACTCGGATAACCCCTTTAACCAGTAAGATAGAGCAGCATCCAGAAAGATAGGGGAGATCATAAGCAGTAAGATAGGACAGAGACTAGTAAGATAGGATGAATAATAACCAGTAAGATAGGGTAATGACCAGTAAGACAGGACAGTGGAAATGTCAGACTATTTAGACCACTGATACACACGATAATGGGCGATACAGTAATTAATAATGGGTAAATTGTGAGAGTCACCCACAATAAATATCATTCATAACCCCAATTGTAGTATCAAAAAACTGATTTTACTGATTCATGACCATACCCAAAAACAGGACATTGAGATAACCCATAATTCCCAACATATCTTCTTTGGTGTTCTATATCATCAATCTCAGTAAATTGAAGATAGGACAGTTAGCAGTAAAATAGGGCGGATAGAGACCAGTAAGGTAGGGTAATAACCAGTGAGTTAGGACAGTGACCAGTAATATATGGAAGTGAATTGTAAGATAAGGCAGTGATCTGTAAATTAGGGTGGGAAGTGACCAGTACGATAAAGGGGGCAGTGAATAGATGAACCAAAGGCACTTTCCAAATGGTCTGAAAGCTGGAACCTTATTGGCTGCTATAAACAAGCTCCGCTCGTCTTATGCAGTGGTTTAGATAAACCTCTTCATACACATAAATCATCCCATACAGTTCCCTGGTACAGTAATGATCCCCCTCCTGCAATGTCAGAACTTACCATGATCTAAAGAGGGGGCGCAGACTTCACTACAGACACACGGATGCTTCTCTCTTGCAGACAGAGGGGGGTGTGATGCAGCAGAGCTGGGAGAGATCTTCCTCCTCCTTCAGCCGGCAACCAGGAATGACAGTTGGTAACAGCAATTATCATTCATGTTTCTGAGGGGAAGTGCTGATTGGTTGATCAGATTCTAATCCACCAATCAGCAGCTCTCTGTTCTCTACAGCCTGGGACTGGAGGAGCACAAAACAGCCCGAGCCCTGAGTGCAGCACAACTGATGTGTGCGACTGCGAGGTGGACCAGTTATTACCCCCAGAGCAAAGTGTTGGTAGGGTTGATGCAAATTAAATTTCTCATTAGTGTCCATACTTTTGCTCTTTTGCCCCTGAAAAACTTCAACTTTTTTGTTTATAGCAGGGTACATATGGTTAAAGGAAAACATTTTTTTTTATTTCACTATGCCGTAAATAAGCATTATTATTAATCCCACTAGATGGATTTCATCCCGTTCCTGTTATTTTTCACCTTCCTGACAGAGCCTAGTTTTAAAAATCTGTAACTTTGGGATGCTTTAACCACTACAGGACCGCCGTACGCAGGATTGCGTCTTTGCGGCGGCCCTGTTATTCTGAGTGGACGCGCCGGCACGTCCTCTCGCGAGAGGCGAGATTTCCTGTGAACGCGTGCACACAGGCGCGCGCATTCACAGGAACTGCAGGTAAGCGAGTGGATCTACAGCCTGCCAGCGGTGATCGTTCGCTGGCAGGCTGTAGATGCGATTTTTTTAAACCCCTAAAAGATATATTAGACGCTGTTTTGATAACAGCATCTAATATACCTGCTACCTGGTCCCCTGGTGGTCCCTTTTGTTTGGATCGACCACCAGAGGACACAGGCAGCTCAGTAATAAGTAGCACCAAACACCACTACACTACACCCCCATCACTTATTAACCCCTTATTACCCCATATTAGACTCCCTGATCACCCCCCTGTCATTGATCACCCCCCTGTAAGGCTGCATTTAGATGTCCGTATGTTTTTTACGGATCCACGGATATATGGATCGGATCCGCAAAACACATAGACGTCTGAATGGAGCCTTACAGGGGGGTGATCACCCCATATAGACTCCCTGATCACCCCCCTGTCATTGATCACCCCCCTGTAAGGCTCCATTCAGACGTCCGTATTTGTTTTGCGGATCCGATCCATGGATCCGCAAAACACATACGGACCTCTGAATGGAGCCAGCCTTACAAGGGGGTGATCAATGACAGGGGAAGCCCCCTTTTTTCCCATAGACTTTGACAGGGTACATTTTCAAATCGCTCCCACTCGCCAGGCTTTGACGCTAAAGTCACCAAACTTGGGTCACTTAGTCATGGGATCAACCCGAAAATTTTTGGCACATTTCGGGGACCCCAAAAAGTGGGCGGGGCCACACAGAACCAATCAAAATCTCCCCATTGACTGTAATAAGACGTTCAAATTGCTACTCCTCCCACATTTTTAGGAGTACAAATTCCAAACTTTGCAGACTTGGTTGGCACCCACCCTAGTACCTTGCTTGTGCTTTGTTAACCGATCCCACCCTCCGGGCCCCTGGGATGGGCCCCCAAAATCCACGTTTTTCCCATTGACTTTGACAGGGAAAATTTTCAAATCGCTCCCAGTCGCACAGATTTGAAACTAAAGTCACCAAACTTGGGTCACTTAGTCATGGGGTCAATGCGCAATTTGTTAGAACATTTCGGAGACCCTAAAATGTGGGCGGGGCCACACAGAACCAATCAAATTCTCCCTATTGACTATAATGAGATGTTCAAATTGCTACTCCTCCCACAGATTTAGGAGTATAAATACCGAACTTTGCACTCTTGGTCGGCACATACCCGAGTATCTTGCTTGTGCTTTGTTAACCGATCCCACCCTCCGGGCCCCTGGGGCGGGCCACCGAAAACCTCTTTTTTTCCCATAGAGTTTTATTGGAAAAATGCAAACGTTTGTCACTCATACACCCACCCCGACCCTTAGGTGCACCCACTCCGACCCTTAGGTGCACCCACTCCGACCCTTAGGTGCACTCACCCTAGTCATTAGGTGCACCCACCCCAACGATTAGGTGCACCCACATCGACTCTTAGGTGCACCCACCCTGACCCTTAGGTGCAACCACCCCAACCCTTAGGTGCACCCACTCCAACCCTTAGGTGCACCCACTCCGACCCTTAGGTGCACCCACTCCGACCCTTAGGTGCACCCACTCCAACCCTTAGGTGCACCCACTCCGACCCTTAGGTGCACTCACCCTAGTCATTAGGTGCACCCACCCCAAAGATTAGGTGCACCCACCCCGACCCTTAGGTGCACCCACTCCGATCCTTAGGTGCACCCACTCCGATCCTTAGGTGCACTCACCCTAGTCATTAGGTGCACCCACCCCAACGATTAGGTGCACCCACCCCGACTCTTAGGTGCACCCACCCTGACCCTTAGGTGCACCCACCTTGACTCTTAGGTGCACCCACCCTGACCCTTAGGTGCACTTACTCCGACCCTTAGGTGCACCCGCTCCGACCCTTAGGTGCACCCACTCCGACCCTTAGGTGCACTCACCCTAGTCATTAGGTGCACTCACCCTAGTCATTAGGTGCACTCACCCTAGTCATTAGGTGCACCCACCCCGACTCTTAGGTGCACCCACCCCGACCCTTAGGTGCACCCACTCCAACCCTTAGGTGCACCCACTCCGACCCTTAGGTGCACCCACTCCGACCCTTAGGTGCACCCAACCCGACCCTTAGGTGCACCCACTCCGACCCTTAGGTGCACTCACCCTAGTCATTAGGTGCACCCACCCCAAAGATTAGGTGCACTCACCCCGACCCTTAGGTGCACCCACTCCGACCCTTAGGTGCACCCACTCCGATCCTTAGGTGCACTCACCCTAGTCATTAGGTGCACCCACCCCAACGATTAGGTGCACCCACCCCGACTCTTAGGTGCACCCACCCTGACCCTTAGGTGCACCCACCTTGACTCTTAGGTGCACCCACCCTGACCCTTAGGTGCACTTACTCCGACCCTTAGGTGCACCCGCTCCGACCCTTAGGTGCACCCACTCCGACCCTTAGGTGCACTCACCCTAGTCATTAGGTGCACTCACCCTAGTCATTAGGTGCACCCACCCCGACTCTTAGGTGCACCTACCCCGACTCTTAGGTGCACCCACCCCGACTCTTAGGTGCAACCACCCTGACCCTTAGGTGCACCCACCCTGACCCTTAGGTCCACCCACCCGACCCTTAGGTGCACCCACCCCAACCCTTAGGTGCACCCACCCGGACCCTTAGGTGCACCCATTTCGACCCTTAGGTGCACCAACTCCGACCCTTAGGTGCACCCACTCCGACCCTTAGGTGCACCCACTCCGACCCTTAGGTGCATCCACTCTGACCCTTAGGTGCATCCACTCCGACCCTTGGGTGCACCCACTCCGACCCTTGGGTGCACTCACCCTAGTCATTAGGTGCACCTACCCCAACGATTAGGTGCACCCACTCTGACCCTTAGGTGCACTCACCCTAGTCATTAGGTGCACCCACCCCAATGATTAGGTGCACCCACCCCGACTCTTAGGTGCACCCACCCTGACCCTTAGGTGCACCCACCCTGACCCTTAGGTCCACCCACCCCGACCCTTAGGTCCACCCACCCCGACCCTTAGGTGCACTCACCCTAGTCATTAGGTGCACCCACCCCAACGATTAGGTGCACCCACTCCGACCCTTAGGTGCACTCACCCTAGTCATTAGGTGCACCCACCCCAATGATTAGGTGCACCCACCCCGACTCTTAGGTGCACCCACCCTGACCCTTAGGTGCACCCACCCTGACCCTTAGGTCCACCCACCCCGACCCTTAGGTTCACCCACCCCGACCCTTAGGTCCACCCACCCCGACCCTTAGGTGCACCCACTTCGACCCTTAGGTGCACCCACTCCGACCCTTAGGTGCACCCACTCCGACCCTTAGGTGCACTCACCCTAGTCATTAGGTGCACCAACCCCAACGATTAGGTGCACCCACCCCGACTCTTAGGTGCACCCACCCTGACCCTTAGGTGCACCCACCCGACCCTTAGGTGCACCCACCCGACCCTTAGGTGCACCCACCCGACCCTTAGGTGCACCCACTCCTACCCTTAGCTGCACCCACTCCGACCCTTAGGTGCATCCACTCTGACCCTTGGGTGCATCCACTCCGACCCCTGGGTGCACCCACTCCGACCCTTAGGTGCACCCACTCCGACCCTTAGGTGCACTCACCCTAGTCATTAGGTGCACCCACCCTGACTATTAGGTGCACCCACCCCGACTATTAGGTGCACCAACCCCGACCCTTAGGTGCACTCACCCTAGTCATTAGGTGCACCCACCCCAACGATTAGGTGCACCCACCCCGACTATTAGGTGCACCCACCCTGACCCTTAGGTGCACCCACTCCGACCCTTAGGTGCACCCACCCTAGTCATTAGGTGCACCCACCCTAGTCATTAGGTGCACCCACCCCGACTCTTAGGTGCACCCACCCAGACCCTTAGGTGCACTTACTCCGACCCTTAGGTGCACCCACTCAGACCCTTAGGTGCACCCACTCCGACCCTTAGGTGCACTCACCCTAGTCATTAGGTGCACCCACCCCAACGATTAGGTGCACCCACCCCGACTCTTAGGTGCACCCACCCTGAATCTTAGGTGCACCCACTCCAACCCTTAGGTGCACTCACCCTAGTGATTAGGTGCACCCACCCCAACGATTAGGTGCACCCACCCCGACTCCTAGGTGCGCCCACTCCGACCCTTAGGTGCACCCACCCCGACTCTTAGGTGCACCCACCCTGACCCTTAGGTGCACCGACCCCGACCCTTAGGTGCACCCACTCCGACCATTAGGTGCACCCACTCCGACCCTTAGGTGCACCCACTCCGACCCTTGGGTGGAGCCACCAACAACCAATCAGATTTCAAGCCAACATCCTGTGGTTTCTTCAGAAACGACACTTTCTAGTTTAAATCTGGTCTTAACCTCAAACATACAGGAGAGCACCGAATTCTTGGATTTATTATTCACACAATCTGGTAATAAATATATATGTGAGACATTTTGTAAATTCACAGCTAGAAATAGTTATATTGATTTTTCTAGCTGTCACCTGCCGAAATGGCTGACAAATGTTCCCTCTGGTCAGTTCCATAGGATTAAGCGGAACTGGAAAGAGGGACATACTTTTGAGATGGAAGCCATTGAGATGAAAAGACAATTTATTGAGAAGGAATATCCTGAAAACTTAGTGGAGGAGTCACTCAACCAAATTAGGAAATTAGATAGAAGAGAGTTCTTTAATAAGGAGGACAATAAAGATAAAAATGAGATGGATAATGAGAAAGATAAAACACAAAATAAAGAAGAAGCCATGAAAGTTGTTCTTCCATTTAATGAGAATTATAGGAAGATTCAGAAAATTATTAAAACCCATTGGCACCATGTGTTGAATGACAAAATTGTGGGACACTTACTCCCGACTGTTCCGACGATTACCTTGACTAGGGCACCCAATCTAGGTATCAAGGTGGCCCCTACCGTAAAACCGTGGAAACATAATAAGTTGAGTTTTTCAGGAACTTGGCTGAGTTTGAAGGGTTTTTATAAATGTGGAAGGTGTATGGGTTGTAGAATGAATAAAAAACTCCGCCTGACGACTAATGTCCCCTCGACTCAGAACAATTTTAATTTGGAGATAGAAGATTGTCTTACATGTGACTCCAGTGGAGTTATCTACCTTCTCCAGTGCCCCTGTAACAGACAATATATAGGACGTACCAAGAGGCCATTCAAAAAAAGAGTGGCCGAACATATTGCCAACATCAGGAAGGGTTATGATAAACATTCCCTATCTAAACATTATAAAGAGATGCATAATCAGGATCCATCAAGTCTGGTGTTTACGGCACTGGAGAAGGTGGAGAAACACTGGAGAGGCAGTGATTTTATCAGACAAATGTCTAGGATAGAATCCAGACGCATTTATGAATTTGAATCTCTACAACCGAAAGGCCTTAATTCGGAGTTGGAAATTTTTGGATTTATGTAGGTTGGGTGTCTTGTGGCCGACGGCACGTCACATGCTAGGCCGTTTATCGGCGCTGCGACGTGTCCTTGGCTCCGAGATACCCACCCTTCTTTCTATATCAAATCTGAATAATTGTATCAAACTCTAGGATTCCTATGAAACTTTCAAGATTCCTCACATTTATTATTTATTGTTTTACATTCTTATATTGATATTTTAATCTTGAAAATTTGTTTAATAATATTTTATTATAAAAAGTCATTTTATAAGTGTTAGCAATCAGATATCAAGTTTATATTTCACACAATGATATATCACACCAATTGGGACATCTGGGCCAAAAAAACGCATGTCCCCCCCAAAAAACACATAAAAAACGCATGGAAACTGCAAGAGAGAAAAAAATAAAAATAAAATCAAGGCTGTATAGAATTATCCCCTGATTATGTGGGAGGATTCCCTGGCCAACTGGGAGTAGCATGAACAACAGGTGTCCGAGATTTGGGAAGCAATTAAAGGAATGGATAAAAATGGAGGCAGAGCAGGCAGACACTTGACCACTGAGGAAGGGAGAGTGAATCTACCCGTAACGCGTTTGGTGAAACAAGTGATGTACCTGCATTGAAAAGCCTCCGATAATACTGTATGGCCATACAGAAGAAAATTTCTACAGTAAAGGATTAACTATTCTTATCGTCGAAAGCTGCACCAAAGGAAATTGCGGAACAGAGTGGTAACTCCCGCGATCTTTGGAACTCCCGTGAAATTTAAACTAGCTTGCTGTATGGAGCGACTGAATAAGCCGGCAAATATTTAAAGCTCCATTGAAGCAATAGGGAGACAGCAGACGCTAGACGGTAAGCCAAATATCGATTGAAAGTTTTCTTCAATTCAAAGCTCATATCGACCTTAAAAGGATATGCTATAAGAGACTTTTCACATTATCAGGATTCCTGTGGACACTTTATGAACATATTGCGCTCCCAGTGAATACACACAACATTTTCAGTGACATTCAGCGAGCAGCCGAAAAATTGGGAAAACTTTGAAAGTAAGGACTATTTGACCATAAAGGAGAGTGATGGGGTGCTGCGCCAGATGACCTGGCCTCCACAGTCACCGGACCTGAACCCAATCGAGATGGTTTGGGGTGAGCTGGACCGCAGAGTGAAGGCAAAAGGGCCAACAAGTGCTAAGCATCTCTGGGAACTCCTTCAAGACTGGTGGAAGACCATTTCAGGGGACTACCTCTTGAAGCTCATCAAGAGAATGCCAAGAGTGTGCAAAGCAGTAATCAAAGCAAAAGGTGGCTACTTTGAAGAACCTAGAATATGACATATTTTCAGTTGTTTCACACTTGTTTGTTATGTATATAATTCCACATGTGTTAATTCATAGTTTTGATGCCTTCATAGTCATGAAAATAAAGAAAACTCTTTGAATGAGAAGGTGTGTCCAAACTTTTGGTCTGTACTGTGTATCAACACACTGTTACACATGAATTACACATTATATAAATCGTCAGGGAAAAGATACTCGCGCTGCCGTCTAAATAGGGGAAGTGAGCCCGCACAATGTCAAACTATGTGTGGGCTGCCTCGCTGCAGGGTTCAAATATGGGGTTAATTGCCAAAAACACCCCAATATGTAGGGGGAACCTAATAATAAGAGAAGAAAAATAGAACCCGCGCTGACTTGTTAAGTGATTTTGTGAAATAGGGTGATACCACAATATGTGAAATTTATTTGAATACCTAATAATAACTGACTAAATATTCACTGACTCCTCGATTCAAATACAGCAGAATCAGAAATAGTATAAATAGTCTATGGCAGATAAGAATCCAATATAATCGGATACAGTGTGTGCATAGAATTAGGCAACGGACACTTACTGGTATGCGCACTGCCAGGCACGTGTGGTGCTATAGTTGGATTCCTACGCCGCTTGTTACAATTCTCCTGTTGGTGTCTCTCCCAGTCCTATCTTCTGCTCACCTCGTGGCACGCTCATAGCTCTGGCCGGTAGCTCTCGCGCGCGCAGGGAAGCGATGTTTACTCGTCGTCCTGGAAACCTTTCGTGTGACGTCACACCCGAAGCTACGGAAGCCTCTTGGGTCCACAATACCTCCGACGTGTATCGGAATAAGCGTATTCCTTCCTCAGGAAGGCTAAGATATGTTGCAAATCTAAATCATTGTGTAAAACTTACATAAATAAAAAAAATTGTATACATATTAGGTATCAGGCTGTGCCCCAACTGTCGTTTCCTAGCGCTGCCCAGCTCATTATTATTCACTGCGCTGGGCGGCTTTTACAGTCCCCGATCCTGCCGAAACGTATGGGCATCGGCCTCACTGGTACCTTTTGCGCGTGCGCTGGATAACTTACCCGGCACCTTCACTCGCCGGAATTGCAGTGCGCCTGCGTCCCTTATTCAATGCGGCGGCATCGGTGTCTCCTGCTGCGCCTGCGCCGGCTCGGCAGGATCGGGGACTGTAAAAGCCGCCGAGCGCAGTGAATAATAATGAGCTGGGCGGCGCTAGGAAACGACAGTTGGGGCGCTGCTGGGCACAAAGGTAGGAGAAAAACCGCACCTTGGGCATAAAGGAAGGTGATTGACAGATTAATATCAAGTTGTTTTTACATGGTTTAAAATGCGGACAGGGGGTACACTTATATCATTGGAATACACTTTAATAGACCTATGATTGCATAGGAATATCTAAATATGTTTATCGGGCCTGTCAGTGTCCCTATGGTTAATAGCACCATTTCTATTTTTGCAGATGATACTAAGCTTTGTAGTACTGTGCAGTCTATGGTAGAAGTTCATAAAATACAAGCTGACTTTAACACTCTGAGTGATTGGGTATCAACTTGGCAAATGAGGTTCAATGTGGATAAATGTAAAGTTATGCATCTTGGTAGTAATAATCTCTGTGCTTCATATGTCCTAGGGCAGTTCTCCCCAACCACCGGGCCGTGGCCCAGGACCAGGCCCTCGGGCCGTCTTTAATGCGGTACTAATGAAGCGTTTTCATTATAGAGGCGCTTCATTAGTACTGGAGGACCAGCAAGCGGTGAAGGATCTGTACTCACCACTTCCTGGTTCTCGGCTTGGCTGTCTGCTGTGCAGGGCTGCGCACAGCGTGAGAGCGCACTGTGACCTCCCACTGTGCACCGCGCCCTTGATACACATCCAGCGTCTGCCTCTCTACCCTGCCACCAGACCCCGCTGAAGAAGGTCATAATTGACCGAAACGTCCGGGAATTATGCCTCATGTGGCTATATACTTATGATGTACAAATGATTTACTCTGGATGTATATAAATGATAATCTGCAAAAAAGAATAAAATGTGAAAATTTATTTTGCACAAAAAAATCTTTTGGAGTGCCGTGGATTAACTTTATACTGTTCAAACCACTCTCACAGGCACCCACCCTGGATCCAAGGTGTGCAGAGTACATATTTATTTAATTAACTTGATACACAGCCGACAGCAGGATGAAGAAGATCGCTATGGTGAGGAGTGGTGGCTTCCAGGAGCAGAAGAGGTAAGTGTTTTTTGTTTTTGTTTATTTGTGCTGATGGCTGGGGGCTGATGGCTGACATGAGGGCTGATGGCTGTCTGACATGGGGGGCTGATGGCTGTCTGACATGGGGGCTGATTGCTGGCTGACATGGGGGGTTGATGGCTGGCTGACATGGGGGCTGATAGCTGGCTGAAATTACAGGCTGATGGCTGGCTGACATGGGGTCTGATGGCTGGCTGACATGGGGGGCTGATGGCTGGCTGACATGAGGGGCTGATGGCTGGCTGACAGGGGGGCTGATGGCTGGCTGACATGGGGGATTATGGCTGGCTGACATGGGGCTGATGGCTGGCTGATGGCTGACATGGGGGGATGATGGGTGGCTGACATGGGGGCTGATGGCTGGCTGACCTGGGGGCTGATTGCTGGCTTAGATGGGGGCTGATGGCTGGCTGACATGGAGCTGATGGCTGGCTGAAATGGGGGCTGATAGATGGCTGAAGGTTGGGGGGTTGATCTGAGGCATTGGGGGTCTGATCTGAGGTCTGATTAACATTGGGGGTCTGATTGCTGGTCTAACCTGAGGTGTAATGGAAAATATTTTTTTCTCATTGTTCTCCTCTAAAACCTAGGTGCGTCTTATGGGCCGGTGCGTCTTAAAGGGTGAAAAATACGGTACAGTGCAGCAGAGACCAGTGCAGCAGAGACCCTATTCAGTTTATACAGTCGTTATACAGTGTTATAAATTTTAATATGCACCTTGTGTTTTGTTATGCGTGTGAATCAGTCAGCGCCGACCAGCACCCCCTAAGCCCCGCCCACCCCCTAAGCCCCACCTCAGAACCCCCCACCCCACCCGGTCTCTGGGAAAATTGTCTTTCATGAAACTGGTCCTTGGTGCAAAAAAAGGTTAGGGAGCACTGTCCTAGGGGATGTAACACGGGGAGAGTCACTTAGGCCTCATGCACACGACCGTATTTTTTTGCGGTCCGCAAAACGGGGTTCCGTTTTCCCGTGATCCGTGACCGTTTTTTCGTCCGTGGGTCTTCCTTGATTTTTGGAGGATCCACGGACATGAAAAAAAAAGTCGTTTTGGTGTCCGCCTGGCCGTGCGGAGCCAAACGGATCCGTCCTGAATTACAATGCAAGTCAATGGGGACGGATCCGTTTGACGTTGACACAATATGGTGCCATTTCAAACGGATCCGTCCCCATTGACTTTCAATGTAAAGTCTGGAGTCCCTTTTATACCATCAGATCGGAGTTTTCTCCAATCCGATGGTATATTTTAACTTGAAGCGTCCCCATCACCATGGGAACGCCTCTATGTTAGAATATACTGTCGGATATGAGTTAGATCGTGAAACCTCATTTCCGACAGTATATTCTAACACAGAGGCGTTCCCATGGTGATGGGGACGCTTCTAGTTAGAATATACTACAAACTGTGTACATGACTGCCCCCTGCTGCCTAGCAGCATCCGATCTCTTACAGGGGGCCGTGATCAGCACAATTAACCCCTCAGGTGCTGCACCTGAAGGGGTTAATTGTACTATCATATCCCCCTGTAAGAGATCAGGGCTGCCAGGCAGCTCCCTCTATTGTCAGTGCGGCCCCTCCCTCTATTGTAATAATTCGTTGGTGGCACAGTGTGACCCCCCCCCCGCCCCCCCTTCCTCCCTCTATTGTAATAATTCGTTGGTGGCACAGTGTGCGCCCCCCCCCCTTCCTCCCTCTATTGTAATAAATCGTTGGTGGCACAGTGTGCGCCCCCCATTGGCCCCCCCTCCTTCTATAGCATTAACAACATTGGTGGCCAGTGTGCGGCCTCCCATCCCCCCCCCCCCCCCCCCCCGATCATTGGTGGCAGCGGGTTACTAGCAATAGTACAATAGTAAAGATTCATACTTACCTGGGAGCAGCGATGTTCGTGTCCGGCCGAGAGCTCCTCCTACTAGTAAGTGACAGTTCATTTAGCAATGCGCCGCATAGACCTGTCACTTACCAGTAGGTGGAGCTCCCGGCCGGACACGAACATCGCAGCAGCAGCCAGCAGCAGGTAAGTATGAATCTTCTACTATTGTACTATTGCTAAGTAACCATGGCAACCAGGACTGTAGTAGCGTAGTGCCATGGTTACCGATCGGAGCCCCAGCGATTAAACTGGGACTCCGATCGGAACTCCGCTGCCACCAATGATGGGGGGGGGGGGGGAGATGGGAGGCCGCACACTGGCCACCAATGTTGTTAATGCTATAGAGGGAGGGGGGGGGCCGATGGGGGGCGCACACTGTGCCACCAACGAATTATTACAATAGAGGGAGGGAGGGGGGGGGGCGCACACTGTGCCACCAACGAATTATTACAATAGAGGGAGGGGGGGGGCCGCACTGGCCACCAATGATATTCAAACTGGGGAGGGGGGGAGGGTCTGCCCCCTGCTGCCTGGCAGCCCTGATCTCTTACAGGGGGCCGTGATCAGCACAATTAACCCCTTCAGGTGCCGCACCTGAAGGGGTTAATTGTGCTGATCACGGCCCCCTGTAAGAGATCGGGTGCTGCCAGGCAGCAGGGGGCAGTCTTGTACACAGTTTGTAGTGTATTCTAACTAGAAGCGTCCCCATCACCATGGGAACGCTTCTGTGTTAGAATATACTGTCGGTTCTGAGTTTTCACGAAGTGAAAACTCAGCTTTGAAAAAGCTTTTATGCAGACGGATCTTCGGATCCGTCTGTATAAAAACTAACCTACGGCCACGGATCACGGACACGGATGCCAATCTTGTGTGCATCCGTGTTCTTTCACGGACCCATTGACTTGAATGGGTCCGTGAACCGTTGGCCGTGAAAAAAATAGGACAGGTCATATTTTTTTCACGGCCAGGAAACACGGATCACGGATGCGGCTGCAAAACGGTGCATTTTCCGATTTTTCCACGGACCCATTGAAAGTCAATAGGTCCGCGAAAAAAAGCGGAAAACGGCACAACGGCCACGGGTGCACACAACGGTCGTGTGCATGAGGCCTTATAGAGAAGAATTTGGGTGTCCTTGTAGATGGTAGATTAAATAATAGCATACAATGTCAATCAGCTGCTTCTAGGGCCACCAGTAGCGATGGGCGAACATTGGCCGGGACGTTCTAGCGAACGCGCATTCGCGATCAAATGTTCGCGAACCGAGCGTTTGCGGCGGGCACCATTCACTTTAATAGCAGGCGAACCTGAAAAACCTTCAGGTCATATTTGCAGCCACCAAATACTTACAAGAAGTGCACAAATAGTCCCACAACATGGACAGTGACATACCAGAGGGGGATCAATGGCAAAAATTCCCACAAAAAATATGTATTTTAATCAGGGGCCATTTTTATGCGTCTTAAAGGGAAACTCTCAAAAATGTGTCCTGCTGGAGCCTAGAATAATTTTATTTTAGGCCACGGGAGTACGGGACCCAAAAATTAGGCATTCCCCTGACAGAAAAGAACAAGTGATTATGTGGCTGGAGGTATATTAGGCGGTCAGTGGATAACAATTTTATTGCAGGCTAGTGAAGTACAGGCCCCAAACATTAGGCATTCACCAGACAGAAAAGAACAAGTGATTATGTGGCTGGAGGTATATTAGGCTGTCAGTGGATAACAATTTTACTGCAGGCCAGTGGAGTACAGGCCCCAAACATTAGGCATTCACCGGACAGAAAAGAACAAGTGAATATGTGGCTGGAGGTATATTAGATGGTCAGTGGATAACAATTTTACTGTAGGCCAGTACAGGCCCCAAAAATTATGCATTCACCTGACAGAAAATAACAAGCGATTATGTGGCTGGAGGTATATTAGGCGGTCAGTGGATAACAATTTTACTGTAGGCCAGTGGATTACAGGCCCCAAACATTAGGCATTCACCAGACAGAAAAGAACAAGTGATTATGTGGCTGGAGGTACATTAGGCATTCACTGAATAACAATTTTACTGTGGGCCAGTGGAGTACAGGCCCCCAAAATTATGCATTCACCTGACAGAAAATAACAAGCGATTATGTGGCTGGAGGAATAAGAAAGACGGTCAGTGGATAACAATTTTACTGTAGGCCAGTGGAGTACAGGCCCCAAAAATTATGCATTCACCTCACAGAAAAGAACAAGGTATTATGTGGCTTGAGGTATATTAGGCGGTCAGTGGATAACAATTTTACTGCAGGCCAGTGGACTACAGGCCCCAAACATTAGGCATTCACCGGACAGAAAACAACAAGTAATTATGTGGCTGGAGGTACATTAGGCGTTCACTGAATAACAATTTTACTGTAAGCCAGTGGAGTACAGGCCCCAAAAATGATGCATTCACCTGACAGAAAAGAACAAGTGAATATGTGGCTGGAGGTATATTAGATGGTCAGTGGATAACAATTTTACTGTAGGCCAGTACAGGCCCCAAAAATTAGGCATTCACCGGACAGAAAAGAACTTGTGATGATGAGGCTGGAGGTACAATAGGAGGTCACTGGCTAAAATTTTTACTGTAGGCCACTGGAGTAGAGGACTTTTATGCCGCTGTGTATACATAAGACAAGGACCATTCTTTGTTCTGGGTGGTGGCGGATATGTGTGGGCTGGCATGAGGAAATTCAATTACACGTGGTCGTCACAGGTGTTGAATTCCTCCCAGATCCATGCCTCATTCATTTTTAGAAATATGAGGTAGTCCACACTGTTGTGAGCTAGGCGAGTGCGCTTATCGGTCATGATCCCACCTGCTGCGCTGAACGTCCTTTCGGACAGGACACTCGACGAGGGGCAAGCCAAGAGTTCCATGGCAAATTGAGCCAGCTCTGGCCACAGGTCAAGCCTGCACACCCAGTAGTCCAGGGGTTCCTCGCTTCTCAGGGCGTCCACATCGGCTGTTATACCGATGTAGTCGGACACCTGTCGGTCTAGGCGTTCCCTGAGGCTGGATCTGGAGGGCGGCTCTCGATGGGTTGGCTGCAAGAATGATCTCATATCCGAAGTGACCAACACATCTTCAAACCGCCCTCTTCTTGCAGGCACGGTAGAATTGGTACCCGCAACTGTGTTGCTGTGGGTGGAAATTCCTCTGCCAGCGCCCGCAACAGCAGAATGCAGCATCTCTCGCAGCAAGGCCTGGAAATGCTGCATTCTGACAGCCCTCTGTGATGCTGGTAACATATTGTGTTTGTACTGGGGGTCTAAGTACATTGCCACCCAGTACTGGTCCTTGCCCTTTATGCTTTTTATACGGGGGTCCCTCTTCAAACACTGGAGCATGAAGGCCCCCATTTGCACTAAATTGGATGAGGTGAAGCGCCCTTGCTCCTGCTCATCGCCCAGGAGATTGTCGTCCTTGGTCTCCTCCCCCAGCCACGGACACCAGGGATCCCAAAAAAGTTTAAAGTCCCCCTCAAAGCCTGCTCTTCTTGCTCCTCCTCCTCCCCCCAGCCACCATCCTCCTCTGACTCCTCTTCAGACTCCTGCTGACTTGTCTCAGATGGAGTAGCCCCCCTGGGAATTCATTCAGCATTGCGACTTCCTCATCTTCCAGCTCCTGCTCCTCGACGGCTTGATCAATGACACAACGCAATCCCCGATTCAGAAAGAAGGTGCAAGGTACGATGGTCACTGATGGTGCCCTGGCTGTGCTGACCAGTTTTGTGATCTCATCAAATGTCCGCAGAAGTCTGCATGCGTCGCGCATGAGTAGCCACTGGCGCGGTGAAAAGAAACCAAGCATCCTAGAACCTGTCCTGCTGCAGAGTTCGTACAGGTAGTCGTTAACGGCACGCTGCTGCTGGAGCAGCCTATCAAGCATATACAAGGTAGAGTTCCAGCGCATCGGGCTGTCACAAATCAGGACATCTGACGGGCAGGTGGTGTTCGCCACTGAACGTCAACAAGGTGAGCATGGCCGTGTAAGATCGTCTAAAATTGCCAGAGATTTTTCCTGGCCTGCCGCAAGACGTCCTGGACGCCGGGGTATTTGGCAACGAATTGCTGCACGGACTAAGTTCAGGATGTGTGCCATGCATGGCATGTGTGTCATTTTCTTCCCTTTTTCATGCGCACATCTGCAGATTGGGCACTGTTTGCTCGCACACCACTTTACCAACTGTCAAATTGAGCGGGGTTAGCCACTGATCAGCCTGTGACCGCAGAGCTGAAAGCAGTGCAGGACTGGTGTGGCTCTTGGCTTCCTTTCGGGGACCTTCCATTGCGGTGTGCCAATGGCCACAAATTTTCTAAAGGCCTCCGAGTCCACCAGTTCATATGGCAGTAGTTTGCAGGCTAGCAGTTTCGACAAGCCAGCGGTCAGCCATTGGGCAAGAGGGTTATCCGGCGTCATCAACGTTTTACGCTAAAACATTTGGGCCACGGAAGCCAGCCTTCTGCCAGATGAACGCAACGACGGCACTGTGGAAGGTGAGTGGAGGACAAATGGGAGGAGAGAGGAGAAGGAGAAGAGGCAGGGCGTGGAGCGCTCAGTGATGGGAGGCCAGGTGCCTTCTTAAGGCGGTCGTCCCTAGGTGAGTTTTGGGCTTACAGCGACTTATGCATTGACAGCACAGGCTGCAGATGGCAACACTATTGTCAGCAGCTGACACGTTAACAAAAGCCCACACTGCATAGCCATGTGCTGGCGTCCATCGGAGCGCAAGATATGACCGTGCATGTGGAGGGCTATGCTCCAGATACATTTGTAGTCTGATTTTTGCCTCCTGTGCACTGCGAGGTTCTGCCTGCTTCTCCCTCCCTATCTGCTGCTCCGTCTCTCCCTATGAACTTCCCTCCTCTTCCTCTCTTGTGGGCACCCACGTGATGTCCATCGACACGTCATCATCGTCACCTTCACCACCACTGACATTAGAGATCTCGGAGTAGGCAGCAACAGCGGGGAACACCCTCCTTGGGCTGATCTGAGTACTGTAGTCAGACCGCTAGGTGGCAGCCGTTGCTACCCCTCTCTTCCCTCATCCGATGCCAAGAATGGCTGCACATCGGTAAGGTCTGGGAATGGATGGGAAAATAATTCTCTGACTCGAGTGAGGGGGCTATGGTGGTGGTCGTGGTGGTGGTGTCTTTGGGTGGTGCACACAGCAGAGAGTGAGAAGAGTGCAGATACAGAGGATGAAGAGGGTGCAGAAGCGGAATGCTGAGTGAGCCACTCAGCCAACTCTGGTGCATCCTTTGACGTAATTGTACGCACCTTCTTCAACTTCCCACTTAGACTCCGGCCTGGTGCACCTGCCTGACCCCTACCACCCCTGCGGAACGGCCTGCCTCTTCCTTTGCCTGTCTTTTTCAAAATGATCCTGTGCCAAAGTCCCTAGAGAAGAGCAGTATTTGTGGAAGCAGGTTTATCGCAGGCCTCTATCAGTATTTTGTGGAAGCAGGTAACTAGAACCCCTCGATCAGTATTTTGTAGAAGCAGGTATATCGCACCCTTCAATCAGTATTTTGTGGAAGCAGGTATATCAAACCCCTTAATAAGTATTTTGTGGAAACAGGTATATCGCACCCCTCAATCAGTATTTTGTGGAAGCAGGTGTATAGAACCCCTTAATCAGTATTTTGTAGAAGCAGGATTATCGCACCCCTCAATCAGTATTTTGTGGAAACAGGTATCTAGAACCCCATAATCAATATTTGGTGGAAGCAGGTATATCGCACCCCTCAATCAGTATTTTGTGGAAGCCGGTGTATGGCAGACCTCAATAAATATTTGGTGGAAGCAGGTATATCAAACCGCTCAATCAGTATTTTGTGGAAGCAGGTATATAGAACCCCTTAATCAGTATTTTGTAGAAGCAGGTATATTGCACCCCTCAATCAGTATTTTGTGGAAACAGGTATATAGAACACCTGAATCAATATTTGGTGGAAGCAGGTATATCGCACCCCTCAATCAGTATTTTGTGGAAGCAGGTATATAGAAATCAGTATTTTGTAGAAACATGTATATCCCACCCCTCAATCAGTATTTTGTGGAAACAGGTATATAGAACCCCTGAATACATATTTGGTGGAAGCATGTATATTGCGCCCCTCACTCAGTATTTTGTGGAAGCGGGTATATCGCACCCCTCAATCAGTATTTTGTGGAAGCAGGTATATAGAACCCCTTAATCAGTATTTTGTAGAAGCAGGTATATTGCACCCCTCAATCAGTATTTTGTGGAAACAGGTATATAGAACACCTGAATCAATATTTGGTGGAAGCAGGTATATCGCACCCCTCAATCTTTATTTTTTTAAAGCAGGTATATCAAACCCCTTAATCAGTATTTTGTGGAAGCAGGTATATCAAACCCCTTAATCAGTATTTTGTGGAAGCAGGTATATCGCACCCCTCAATCAGTATTTTGTGGAAGCAGGTATATAGAAATCAGTATTTTGTAGAAATAGGCATATCCCACCCCTCAATCAGTATTTTGCGGAAACAGGTATATAGAACCCCTGAATACATATTTGGTGGAAGCAGGTATATCGCGCCCCTCACTCAGTATTTTGTGGAAGCCGGTGTATCGCAGGCCTCAATCAATATTTGGTGGAAGCAGGTATATCACACCCCTCAATCAGTATTTTGTTGAAGCAGGTATATAGAACCCCTTAATTAATATTTTGTAGAAGCAGGTATATCCCACCCCTCAATCAGTATTTTGCGGAAACAGGTATATAGAACACCTAAATCAAGATTTGGTGGAACAGGTATATCGCACCCCTCAATTTGTATTTTGTGGAAGCAGGTATATCAAACCCCTTAATCAGTATTTTGTGGAAGCAGGTATATCGCACCCCTCAATCTGTATTTTGTGGAAGCAGGTATATCAAACCCCTTAATCAGTATTTTGTGGAACCAGGTATATTGCACCCCTCAATCAGTATTTTGTGGAAGCAGGTATATTGCACCCCGCAATCGGTATTTTGTGGAAGCAGGTATATAGAACCCCTTAATCATTATTTTGTAGAAGCAGGTATATTGCACCCCTCAATCAGTATTTTGTGGAAACAGGTATATATACGGTAGAACACTCAAATCAATATTTGGTGGAAGCAGGTATATCGCACCCCTCAATCTGTATTTTGTGGAAGCAGGTATATCAAACCCCTTAATCAGTATTTTGTGGAAGCAGGTATATCGCACCCCTCAATCAGTATTTTGTGGAAGCAGATGTATCGCACCCCTCAATTAGTATTTTGTGGAAGTAGGTATATCGCACCCCTCAATCAGTATTTTGTGGAAACAGGTATATCAAACCCCTTAATCAGTATTTTGTGAAAGCAGGTATATCGCACCCCTCAATCAGTATTTTGTGGAAGCAGGTATATCAAACCCCTTAATCAGTATTTTGTGGAAGTAGGTCTATCGCACCCCGCAATCAGTATTTTGTGGAAGCAGGTATATAGAACCCCTTAATCAGTATTTTGTAGAAGAAGGTATATCGCACCCCTCAATCAGTATTTTGTGGAAACAGGTATATAGAACCCCTGAATCAATATTTGGTGGAAGCAGGTATATCAAACCCCTTAATTAGTATTTTGTGGAAGCAGGTATATCGCACCCCTCAATCAGTATTTTGCGGAAACAGGTATATAGAACACCTAAATCAAGATTTGGTGGAACAGGTATATCGCACCCCTCAATTAGTATTTTGTGGAAGCAGGTATATCAAACCCCTTAATCAGTATTTTGTGGAAGCAGGTATATCGCACCCCTCAATCTGTATTTTGTGGAAGCAGGTATATCAAACCCCTTAATCAGTATTTTGTGGAACCAGGTATATTGCACCCCTCAATCAGTATTTTGTGGAACCAGGTATATCGCACCCCTTAATCAGTATTTTGTGGAGGTATATAGAACCCCTTAATCATTATTTTGTAGAAGCAGGTATATTGCACCCCTTAATCAATATTTTGTGGAAACAGGTATATACCGTAGAACACTCAAATCAATATTTGGTGGAAGCAGGTATATCGCACCCCTCAATCTGTATTTAGTGGAAGCAGGTATATCAAACCCCTTAATCAGTATTTTGTGGAAGCAGGTATATCGCACCCCTCAATTAGTATTTTGTGGAAACATGTATATCAAACCCCTTAATCAGTATTTTGTGAAAGCAGGTATATCGCACCCCTCAATCAGTATTTTGTGGAAGCAGGTATATCAAACCCCTTAATCTGTATTTTGTGGAAGCAGGTATATCGCACCCCTCAATCAGTATTTTGTGGAAGCAGATGTATCGCACCCCTCAATTAGTATTTTGTGGAAGCAGGTATATCGCACCCCTCAATCAGTATTTTGTGGAAACAGGTATATCAAACCCCTTAATCAGTATTTTGTGAAAGCAGGTATATCGCACCCCTCAATCAGTATTTTGTGGAAGCAGGTATATCAAACCCCTTAATCAGTATTTTGTGGAAGTAGGTCTATCGCACCCCGCAATCAGTATTTTGTGGAAGCAGGTATATAGAACCCCTTAATCAGTATTTTGTAGAAGAAGGTATATCGCACCCCTCAATCAGTATTTTGTGGAAACAGGTATATAGAACCCCTGAATCAATATTTGGTGGAAGCAGGTATATCAAACCCCTTAATTAGTATTTTGTGGAAGCAGGTATATCGCACCCCTCAATCAGTATTTTGCGGAAACAGGTATATAGAACACCTAAATCAAGATTGGTGGAACAGTTATATCGCACCCCTCAATTAGTATTTGTGGAAGCAGTTAATCAAACCCCTTAATCAGTATTTTGTGGGAAGCAGGTATATCGCACCCCTCAATCTGTATTTTGTGAAGCAGGTATATCAAACCCCCTTAATCAGTATTTTGTGGAACCAGGTATAATTGCACCCCTCAATCAGTATTTTGTGAACCAGGTATATCGCACCCGTATAATCAGTATTTTGTGGAGGTATATAGAACCCCTTAATCATTATTTTGGTAGAAGCAGGTATATTGCACCCCTTAATCATATTTTGTGAAACAGGTATATACCGTAGAACACTCAATCAATATTTGGTGGAAGCAGGTATATCGCACCCCCTCAATCTGTATTTAGTGGAAGCAGGTATATCAAACCCCTTAATCAGTATTTTGTGGAAGCAGGTATATCGCACCCCTCAATTAGTATTTTGTGGAAACATGTATATCAAACCCCTTTAATCAGTATTTTTATGAAAGCAGTATATCGCACCCCTCAATCAGTATTTTGTGGAAGCAGGTATATCAAACCCTTTAATCTGTATTTTGTGGAAGCAGGTATATCGCACCCCTCAATCAGTATTTTGTGGAAGCAGATGTATTGCACCCCTCATTAGTATTTTGTGGAAGCAGGTATATCGCCACCCCTCAATCAGTATTTTGTGGAAACAGGTATATCAAACCCCTTAATCAGTATTTTGTGAAAGTAGGTATATCGCACCCCTCAATCAGTATTTTGTGGAAGCAGGTATATCAAACCCCTTAATCAGTATTTGTGGAAGCAGGTTATCGCACCCCTCAATCAGTATTTTTCTGGAAGCAGGGTATATAGAACCCCTAATCATATTTTGTGGAGGATATAGAACCCCTTAATCATTATTTTGTAGAAGCAGTTATATTGCACCCCTCAATCAGTATTTTGTGAAACAGGTATATACCGTAGAACACTCAAATCAATATTTGGTGGAAGCAGGTATATCGCACCCCCTCAATCTGTATTTAGTGAGAAGCAGTATATAGAACCCCTTAATTCAGTATTTTGTGGAAGCAGGTATAATCGCACCCCTCAATCAGTATTTGTGGAAGCAGATGTATCGCACCCCTCAATTAGTATTTGTGGAAGCAGGGTAATCACACCCCTCAATCAGTATTTTGTGGAAACAGTATATCAAACCCCTTAATCAGTATTTTGTGAAAGCAGGTATATCGCACCCCTCAATCAGTATTTGTGGAAGCAGGTATATCAAACCCCGTAATCAGTATTTTGTGGAAGCAGGTATAGTCGCACCCCGCAATCAGTATTTTGTGGAAGCAGGGTATATAGAACCCTTAATCAGTATTTTGTAGAAGCAGGTATATCGCACCCCTCAATCAGTATTTTGTGGAAACAGGTATATAGAAACCCCTGAATTAAATATTTGGTGGAAGCAGTATATCGCACCTCTCAATCAGTATTTTGTGGAAGCAGGTATATCAAACCCCTTAATTAGTATTTTGTGGAAGCAGGTATATCGCACCCCTCAATCAGTATTTTGCGGAAACAGGTATATAGAACACCTAAATCAAGATTTGGTGGAACAGGTATATTGCACCCCTCAATCAGTATTTTGTGGAAGCCGGTGTATCGCAGGCCTCAATCAATATTTGGTGGAAGCAGGTATATCACACACCTCAATCAGTATTTTGTGGAAGCAGGTATATAGAACCCCTTAATCAGTATTTTGTAGAAGCAGGTATATCCCACCCCTCAATCAGTATTTTGCGGAAACAGGTATATAGAACACCTAAATCAAGATTTGGTGGAACAGGTATATAGCACCCTCAATTAGTATTTTGTAGAAGCAGGTATATCAAACCCTTTAATCAGTATTTTGTGGAAGCAAGTATATCACACCCCTCAATCTGTATTTTGTGGAAGCAGGTATATCAAACACCTTAATCAGTATTTTGTGGAACCAGGTATATTGCACCCCTGAATAAATATTTGGTGGAAGCAGGTATATCGCACCCCTTAATCAGTATTTGTGGAGGTATATAGAACCCCTTAATCATTATTTTGTAGAAGCAGGTATATTGCACCCCCTACATCAGTATTTTGTGGAAAACAGGTATATACCGTAGAACACTCAAATCAATATTTTGTGGAAGCAGGTATATCGCAACCCCTCAATCTGTATTTTGTGGAAGCAGGTATATCAAACCCTTAATCAGTATTTTGTGGAAGCAGGTATATCGCACTCCCTCAATCAGTATTTTGTGGAAGCAGATGTATCGCACCCCTCAATTAGTATTTTGTGGAAGCAGGGTATATCGCACCCCTCAATCAGTATTTTGTGGAAACAGGTATATCAAACCCCTTAATCAGTATTTTGTGAAAGCAGGTATATCGCACCCCTCAATCAGTATTTTGTGGAAGCAGGTGTATCAAACCCCCTAATCAGTATTTTGTGGAAGCAGGTATATCGCACCCCGCAATCAGTATTTTGTGGAAGCAGGTATATAGAACCCCTTAATCAGTATTTTGTAGAAGCAGGTATATCACACCCCTCAATCAGTATTTTGTGGAAACAGGTATATAGAACCCCTGAATCAATATTTGGTGGAAGCAGTATATCGCACCCCTCAATCAGTATTTTGTGGAAGTCAGGTATATCAAACCCCTTAATTAGTACTTTGTGGAAGCAGGGTATATCGCACCCCTCAAACAGTTTTTTGGGCAACAGGTATATCACATCTGCCGTTGCAAATAGTTGTTCCAATAACGCTTGTCCCTCTATATACCTGCGTATCACAGCAATCCGCACACAACTGCTGCACAATACAAATGCACTATAATATACTTTCTATGTTAGAAAGTATATATAAGTATATCACACCTATCGATAGCACACCTATACCAGTCCTTAAAAGGACTTTTGTGGCCCTATTAGCTAGCGTCTGGGTGTCCCTAAAAGTCTGTCCCTGCTCCACAAAGCAACCTCTCCCTACACTGGCAAAACACAGAATGTAAAATGGCTGTCAGATCGGGTTCTGTTAAGGGTGGGGGTGTGTCCATGTGCTGAAACGTCTCAATTGACTGTCCTGTCCCATCTGATGGATGTGTCATAGTCAAAGTTCGGCGCAATGCAAAAGATTATGGCGCATGCGAACATCGCCTATATGATCGCATGTTTCGGCGAATCATGAACGAGAAAAGTTTGCCGCGAAACAACCGCCGGGCAAACCGCAAGGGCCATCTCTAGCCACCAGGATATTGTCATGCATTATACGAGGCATGGACTCCGCGGGGCAGGGATGTAATACTACCACTTTACAAAGCGATGGTGCGGCCTCATCTGGAATATGCATTTCAGTTCTGGGCACCAGTCCATAGAAATGATGCATTGCAGCTGGAAAAAGTATAGAGGAGAGTGACTAAACTGATAAGGGGCATGGAGGGTCTAAGTTATGAAGAAAGAATAAAATAATAAAAAAAAATTGGTCTTGAAAAGAGACATCTAAGGGGGACATGATTAACCTATACAAATATATAAATGGGCCATACAAAAAATACGGTGAAAAACTGTTCCATGTAAAATGCCCTGAAAAGAGAAGGGAAGTGTCAAAACTTGATTACTGTAAAAACTGTGAATCTGTGGAATAGACTTCCTCAGGACGTGACCACAGCAGGAACAGTGGACAGTTTTAAAAAGGGTTTAGATGAATTCTTAAAAGTAAATTACATTAATGCTTATGAAAATTTGTAGAAATCTGAGTCTCACTTCCTTCTGGGATTCGCGTCCCCATCTATCCCTTGGTTGAACTTGATGGACTTATGTCTTTTTTCAACCGTATTAACTATGTGTCACGATGGAGTGTTCTGGGAAGCTGGGACGGCCGGGGTGCGCTCGCATCATCAGCGCGTCCGTTCCCATGACAACCGCAATAGGGCTGAGCGCCGAGCTGATCACTCGGCATTCGGCTGCATCAGAACTCAGGAGTCATGTGACGCTGGCCACGTCACATGACTCCACCAGCGCTTTATTTAAACTGCTGGCCACAGATTGCCTGTTATTGAGGTCCTTCCTACATGATATTTGCCTGGTTTGTTTGTTCCTGCTTGGCTTCCGATTTCCCGTCCGTCTCATCCTCTGGTCTTGGCGTGCTCTCCTGGTTTGACTTCGGCTTGTCCTGACGATTTTCTGCTTGCTCCTCCGGTACCTTTGCTGCTCTCTTGGTTTTGACGCGACTTGTTTGACCTTTCTGTTTATGTGTTGTTTGTCTTTCCTGCACTATCCTAGCTAAGGGTTTGTCAACCAGTTGTCCCTTGTTGCTAAGACTTGCGAGGTAAGTAGGCAGGGACAGGTGTGAGGGTGGAGTTCAGTGGTCACTACCCCACCCCCTGTGTGTGTGACAGAATAACAGACCCACGTTACCACTGTTTTCATGAATCCTTTGGTTACCCTGACGGAGCATGTTTCTAATCTGACTCAGATGGTTCAGGAATTAGGGGAGAAACTCCATTTACATGAGTCAGGTCAGAGTGCCTCCACTCCGCAAGTATCTAGTCATTATATAGAGCCTCAGATTAAGCTTCCTTAACCGTTCTCAGGTGACCGTACAAAGTTTCTTTCTTTCAAAGAGAATTGTAAACTTTATTTCAGATTACGCCCCTTGTCATCCGGTTCTGAGATCCAGCGCGTGGGCATTGTAATTTCCCGTCTCCAGGGAGATCCCCAGGATTGGGCTTTTTCCTTGCCTGCTGACGCTGGTTGTCTCAGCTCTGTAGAGGGGTTCTTCCAGGCCCTAGGTACCTTGTATGATGAACCTGACAGGGGCCATGGTAGCTGAGACCGCTCTTAAGGCTTTGGTACAGGAAGACCAACCTGCCGAAGAGTATTGTACCCAGTTCAGGAGATGGTGTGTTCCTTCTGGCTGGAATGAACCAGCCCTAAAAAGCCAATTCAGGTCAGGGTTATCTGAAAATCTCAAAGACCTGTTAGTGAACTACCACCTTCCTGAGACATTAGAGGAGATCATGACACTCGCTGTTTGACTTGACAGATGTGTTAGGGAGAGACAGCAGGAACGTTTGCTTTTTTCCCAGGAGGTGTTCCAGTCAGAGGTCTGTCCTGTGAGCAGAGCCGATTTCTCTTCTGAGTAACCCATGCAGGTCGGGATGACTCGTAGAGATCAGCGTCGCCGACAAGGGGCTTGTTTCTATTGTGGCGAGTCAGACCATTGGATAAACCAATGCTCCAAGAAACCTTCTTCCGGTAAATCTACCAAGACGGGGGAGCTTAAGAGCCAGGTATTTCCTAATGTGGTCAAGAACAAGGTATTTGTATCTATTACTGTCTCCTTGGGTATTAACAAATGTTCTGGTAATGCGTTCATTGACTCAGGTTCTGCTGCCAACTTTATTGATATGAGATTTGCATTAAAGTTGGGTATTCTGATTTTGACACTACCCACTCCCATCCACAGCATGACTATCGATTCCACCCCCCTGGTGGGTGGTACTGTGAAGTATTCTACCCCGGAGATATCCTTGACTGTGGGGTTGTGTCACTCTGAAATGTGTTCTCTGTTGGTTCTAGACAACTTACCAGTAGAGGTGGTACTGGGAATGCCTTGGCTCCAGTTACATAACCCCATTATTGACTGGACCAAGGGGGAATTGGTGAAATGGGGGGTTGAATGCGACTCGTGCTTGTCTGTAGTGCAAGCGGGGGTCCCAGCAGATTCCAATACATTGCCTTTACTCTTAAAGTAATATATGGATGTGTTCTCCTCCTCGAACCCCGAGTTGCTACCGCCCCAAAGACCTTATGATTGCGCCATTGAATTGGTAGAGGGGGCCAGATATCCCAAGGGACGTATCTATAATCTTTCCACACCTGAACGCAAGGCCATGGAAGATTACGTTGAAGAGAGTCTCAGCAAGGGACACATTAGGCCTTCTGTATCTCCTATGGGGGCGGGATTTTTATTTGTCAAAAAAAAAGAAAGATGGAGGCCTCAGACCTTGCATCGACTACCGGGATTTGAATAAGATTACGATCAAGAATCAATACTCCCTTCCATTGATTCTTGATTTGGTTAATCAGGTAATGGGGGCTTCCTGGTTCTCTAAAATTGATCTGAAGGGGGCTTATAACTTGATTCGAATTAAGGAGGGAGACGAGTGGAAGACAGCTTTCAATACACCAGCTGGACACTTCGAATATCTTGTAATGCCTTTTGGACTCAGCAATGCGCCAGCTGTGTTTCAAAACTTTATGAATGATATTTTTAGAGATATCTTGGGTAAATTTGTAATTGTTTACCTTGATGATGTTTTGATTTTTTTCCATGGTTTTGAGAGTCATGTGTCTCATGTGAAACAAGTGTTGGAGGTTTAGAGGAAGAATCAATTGGCAGCCAAACAGGAGAAATGTGTTTTTGGGGTAAAAGAGATTCTGTATCTTGGGTATGTCCTCACTCCTCATGCTTTTAAAATGGATCCTAGCAAGGTATTGGCAATTTTTGACTGGGTAAGGCTGTCATTTTTAAAAGCCTTACAAAGTTTTTTTAGGATTTGCTAATTATTACCGTAGATTTATAAAGAATTTTTCGGTAATTGCTAGGCCTTTGACCGACCTCACCAAAAAAGGGGCGGACCTGGAGAACTGGTCTGTTGAAGCTACTGAAGCATTTGAGACACTTAAGAAGGAATTTAGCTGCGCCCTAGTTTTGATTCAGCCGGATCAAGAGAGACCTTTCATTGTGGAGGTGGATGCCTCTGAGGACGGAGTGGGGGCGGTCCTCTCTCAAGGTCCCGCTAGTCTTACCAATTTAAGGCCTTGTGCCTTCTTTTCCAAAAAAATTCTCCAACCAAGAGAAATTATGATGTGGGGAATCGTGAATTGCTGGCCATAAAATGGGAATTTGAGGAGTGGAGACATTTTCTTGAGGGGGCTAAACATTGTGTTACCGTTGTTACTGATGTTTCTTGAGTCTGCTAAGAGGTTGAATCCCCGTCAAGCCAGATGGGCATTGTTTTTCACATGCTTTAATTTCTCCATCACCTTCAGGCCAGGAAGTAAGAAGGCAGATGCCCTATCCAGGAGTTTCTGTGCGTTCCAGCCCACGGACGCACCGCCTGAAATCATATTGCCAGCTAGTGTCTTTTTAGCAGCCGTGTCCCAAGATCTTATGGCTCTTATTAAGGCAGAACAACATCTGGCCCCGGCACTCACATCAACAGATAAGTTGTTTGTTCCTGAACAGTTCCATCTCCGGCTGTTGAGTTAGTGTCATGACTCTGTTTTGTGTGGATATCCTGGTATCAAGAGTACTAAAGAGCTGGTATCCAGGTCTTATTAGTGGCCCATCCTGTTCAAGGATATCAAGTCCTATGTGTTTGCCTGCGAGGTGTGTGCCAGGTCCAAAACCCCTAGGACTCCTCCTGCTGGTGAACTGCGACCTCTACCCATTCACAGTAGATCCTGGTCCCATATTTCTATGGACTTCATCACGGATCTGCCACCTGCTGAGGGTAAAACTGTGGTTTGGGTAGTGGTCGACAGATTCAGTAAGATGGTACATTTTGTTCCCCTTGCTAAACTTCCGAATGCTAAGACTCTGGCCTCTGTATTTGTGGAACAAATTGTAAGTTTGCACGGTGTACCCGAGAACATTGCATCTGATAAGGGTGTCCAGTTTGTGTCGCCATTTTGGAGAGCCTTTTGTCAGAGGTGCCAAATCTCATTGTCCTTCTCGTCTGCCTATCATCCTAAAAGTAACGGGCAGACGGAGCGACTTAATCAGTCTGTGGAACAATTTCTCAGGTCATATGTCTCTGGTGATCAACAGTTGTGGGTTAAGTACCTTCCTTTGGCAGAATTTGCGATTAACAACCATGTTAATTCCTCCGCTAGTGTCTCCCCATTCTTTTGTAACTATGGTTTCCATCCTCGTTTTCATTCTGGGTCATCTGTTTCCTCGTCTAACCCTGAGGCGGATAAGGTCTCATCTGAACTGTGCACAGTTTAGGCCCGGGTTCAGTCGAACCTAGAAAAGGCTCAAAATAAATCAAAAAATCAAAGCTAATAAGAGACGTTCTAGGGGGATGGATTTTCAGGTTGGGGATCAGGTGTGGCTGTCCTCTAAGAATGTGCCTCTTAAGGTGGCCTTCAAAAAGTTCGCACCTCGTTTTATAGGTCCATACGAGATTACGGAGGTAATCAATCCAGTGTCGTTTAGATTAAGGTTACCTGATTCGTTCCACATCCATGATGTCTTCCATAAATCTCTGCTGAAAAGACATGTTACTCCTGTTGTTCCTTCACAGCACGCTCTGCCGCCAGTACTGGTTAATAATTCTGAGGAATTTGTGGTTTCAAAAATGTTGGATGTTAGGAGAGTCCGCAACTCCTTACAGTATCTGGTACACTGGAAAGGCTATGGACCGGAGGAAAGGTCCTGGGTACCAGCTAAGGATGTTCACGCCACTAGGCTTGTCAAAAAATGTCATTTGGAACATCCTGAGAAGCTGTCGCCTGGGGCCTTGGGTCTGGTGGCCCCGCGTAAAAGGGGGGCTACTGTCACGATGCAGTGTTCTGGGAAGCTGGGGCGGCCAGGGCGCGCTCGCATCATCAGTGCGCCCGGCGTTGTCCGTTCCCATGACAACCGCAATAGGGCTGAGCGCCGAGCTGATCACTCAGCGCTCGGCTGCATTAGAACTCGGGAGTCATGTGATGCTGGCCACGTCACATGACTCCACCAGCGCTCTATTTAAACAGGCTAGCCACAGCCAAATCTGCTAGCCACATATTGCCTGTTATTGAGGTCCTTCCTGCATGATACTCACCTGGTTTGTTTGCTCCTGCTTGGCTTCCGATTTCCCCTCTCATCCTTTGGTCTTGTCGTGCTCTCCTGGTTTGACTTCGGCTTGTCCTGACGATTCTCTGCTTGCTCCTCCGGTACCTTTTCTGCTCTCTTGGTTTTGACGCGGCTTGTTTGACCTTTCTGTTTATGTGTTGTTTGTCTTCCCTGCACTATCCTAGCTAAGGGTTTGTCGATCAGTTGTCCCTTGTCGCTAGGACTTGCTAGGCAAGTAGGCAGGGACAGTGGGGTTCAGTGGTCACTACCCCACCCCCCTGTGTGTGTGACACTATGTAACAGACGTTCTCCATCTTGAGCTATTTTGAAAAGAAGAATGGGCAAAAATTTCAGCCTCTAGATGTGCAAAGCTGGTAGAGACATACCCCAAAAGTCTTGCAGCTTTAAGCTGTAATTGCAGCGAAAGGTGGTCCTGCAAAGTATTGACTTGGGGGGGGTTTAATGTAAATGCACACCACACTTTTCAGATTTTTTTTATTATAATATATTATTTTTAAAAAAATTAAAACCATGTATCATTTTCTTTTTACTTCACACATTCTTGCTACTTTGTGTTTGTCTATCACATAAAATACCAAGAAAATACATTTGTTTGTGGGTGTAACGTAAAAAGGGGTATTGAATACCTTTTCAAGGAACCGCAAATATGGTCATTTCTGTAGCCAAAATTTTATGCATTCATTTTTATTTGAGTCTGCCAACTAGGAGCAGCACTTCTGCAGAATCCATCACATAACTTATTGCGGTGTTTGTAGAAGCTACTCCTACCTGCCCCCCCCCCCCCATCCTGCTACCGCTACATTATCCCGCTCTAACCAACGAGTTTGCTCAGAAAGGGACAGGGGCAGGGACATTTGTGAAGGCAGAGGCAGAAAGAGTGGCAGGTACAGTGGAAGCTGGGTGAACCCCTCTCTGAACCCTCTGGGATGAGCTTGGCTGCCATTAATGCAAAATAAAAAAAAAGGCCAGGGGCGTAGCTAAAGGCTCATGGGCCCTGGTGCAAGAGTTCAGCTTGGGACCATCCCCCCCCCCCCCCCCTTCACTCAGCGCTGGTGCACCTAGCTTTTCTGCAAAAATTGAAACACCAAATTGTCAACCTAACCCCTTCCCTCCAGTCCTACTGTTAAAGGGGTTGTCCTCTTTTTACTACTGGATAGGATAGGTCACCAATATCAGATTGGCAGGACCCCCTAGCACCCCCGCCGATCAGCTCTTTGAAGAGAGGGCAGCGCTCATATGAGAGCTGCTTTCTCTGTTCTGTTCACCTGCACGCCGTAGCATTTGCAGTGATGAGCAGGTAAACAGAGCAGAGAAGGCGGTACTCATACAAAAAAAAAAGAGGACAACCCCTTTAAAGACATACTTGGAAAACATTACATACAGCGCTACAGAACATACAGGATAATACAGCCCCACATATGTACCTCTTCCATCCAGTGACTTCTCTTCTCTGATGTAGATATTCTCTTTTCTCTTCTTCTCCTGTTAGACCAGACCGCCATAGTGACTTCTTTCAGCCGCGCCTCGTCTCTGCAGAGTTTAATAAACAGACATCTTACTTTCCTAGTTTTCCATCATCCTCCTCACCTTCTCAACACCCCATGCTGCCACCTCCAATACTGTGTCTGCTGTGTCCCCAATGTTATCCTGCAGAAACAGTCCCCCTGAAAATACTGGTACCACACAGAGAGTCAATACAAAAACACCCCTTTATATTGTGCGCCAGTACAAAAAATACCCCTTTCAGATCAGACCCCCATATAAAACCCTAAATGAGACCCCCCCATCTCATACCAAATCCCCTTTAGACCTCTATGTCAGACCCCAGTTTTAGACCTCAGATCAGACCCCCCCCATTAGACCTCCATGTAAGACCCCGACCCAATAGCAGACCTCAGATAAGACCCCCATTAGACCTCTAGACCCTCATTAGACCTCCAGACCCCCAATCAGACATCTATACCCCCATTAGACCTCTCCAGACCCCCCATTAGACCGCTCCAGACCCCCAATCAGACGTCTATACCCCCATTAGACCTCTACAGACCCCCAATCAGACATCTATACCCCCATTAGACCTCTCCAGACCCCCAGTCAGACCTCCAGACCCCCATTAGACCTCTCCAAACCCCCAATCAGATGTCTATACCCCCATTAGACCTCTCCAGACCTCCAGACCCCCTGTGAGACCACTTCAGACCCACAGTAAGACATCCAGACCCCCCATTAAACCTCTCCAGACACCCAATAAGACCTCCATATCAGACCTCAGATCAGACTGTAAAGTAATAAAATAACTTACCTCTCCTGTCTCCTGCCGCCACTCTCCCTGTCCTGGTTCTCTTCTCAGGGCCCGCACTGCAGAGTCACCTGACCTCCTGCAGCATCAGGTCAGAGTGCGCTCTATACGTCCTGACGCTGCAGGCAGCCAGGGCACAGCGGCGCGGGACCTGAGAAGCGTAAGCAGGAGGAGGGGTCGCTCACAGCGCTTCACCCCCACCTCCTCCTCCTGCATACTAGTGAGCGCTTTCATTCAAAACATGCTAAACTCAATAAATTGGGAGGCCAAATGTATCTGGATAAAACCAATGCTCTACTGTGGAGTTTGGATCGCAACAAGTCGATTTTACTAGACCTCGATGTGACAGAGACAACGTTATTTAGACAAGTTATATAGTGAGCGAGCTAATTGCAAAGAAGCTAAAGCCTCATATAGAGGGAAAGTTTGTGAAAGTGCATGAGAAAGATTTCATAATAAGGATTTGGAGAAGGGGCAGAGGGATAGCAGAGCAGGAAGAGGCTGGTGCTGCTACTAGGGGCTCATACCATAGGGGAGTAATAAAGCCCACCATAAAGCCCCCCCCCAGTAGAAATAATTCTCCTTATAATGTGACAATGCAAAAAATACCCCCTTGTAATGCCTCCAGTAGAGCTAATGTCCCCATAATGTGCCAGTATAAAATACCCCTATATAGTGCCCCCAGTAAATGCCCCCATAGTGCTCCTCTCCCCCCTTCCTCCTAGTTCCCCCCATAATGTACTAGTATCAAATGCCCCATATATCGTGCCCCAGTAGATGCAAATTATGGGGGACACTGAGGGCAAGTATAAAATTTCCCTACTTAGTGCCCTCCGTAGATGACTCCATAGTACTCCTCTCCCCCCTTCCCCATAGTACCCACCATAATGTGTCCCAGTATAAAATGCTACTGTACAGAGCCCCCCATATAAAATACCCCTTCTTTGTGGCCTCAATAGATGCCCCTATAGTGCCCACCAATAATGTGCCAGTAATAAGTGCCCCCAATAACGTGCCAGTAATAAGTGCCCCCAATAACGTTCCAGTAACAAGAGCCCCCCCAATGTTCCAGTAACAAGAGGCCCCCATCATGTGCCAGTAACAAGAGCCCCCATCATGTGCCAGCAATAAGCCCCCCATCATGTGCCAGTAATAAGCCCCCCATCATGTGCCAGTAATAAGCCCCCCATCATGTGCCAGTAATAAGCCCCCCATCATGTGCCAGTAATAAGCCCCCCATCATGTGCCAGTAATAAGCCCCCCCATCATGTGCCAGTAATTAGCCCCCCATCATGTGCCAGTAATACGCCCCCCATCATGTGCTAGTAATACGCCCCCCATCATGTGCCAGTAATACGCCCCCCATCATGTGCCAGTAATACGCCCCCCATCATGTGCCAGTAATAAGCCCCCCAATGTGCCAGTAAAAAGCCCCCCAATGTGCCAGTAACAAAAGCCCCCCTAATGTGCCTGAAATAAGCCCCCCATCATGTGCCAGTAATAAGCCCCCCATCATGTGCCAGTAATAAGCCCCCCCATCATGTGCCATTAATTAGCCCCCCATCATGTGCCAGTAATAAGCCCCCCATCATGTGCCAGTAATAAGCCCCCATCATGTGCCAGTAAAAAGCCCCCCCATCATGTGCCAGTAATAATCCCCCCATCATGTGCCAGTAATGAACCCCCCATCATGTGCCAGTAATAAGTCCCCCCATCATGTGCCAGTAACAAGCCCCCCCAATGTGCCAGTAACAAGAGCCCCCCTAATGTGCCTGTAAAACTATTGTAAAAAAAAAAACAAAAAAACACTTATACTTACCTCCATGTCAGTGATGTGATGCAGGCCTCTTTCGGCTTGTGTCCCGCGCTGTATGGCTCAGGCGGCGCGATGACGTCATCGCGCCGCCTGCGCCGGCCTCTGTTAGGCTGCAGGCACTAGGCCGGCAGCCTATCAGGGGAAGGGGAAGGGACACGCCTCTCCCTCCCCTGCTGCAGCACAGGCAGATGACTATGGAGATGAGCGCAATGGAAGAGCTCATCTCCCTGTTGTGTCCGGCTGCAGCCGCTCAGTTGGGGGGGCAAAGCGTGATGTAGGGGGGGCCGTGGCCCCCTTTGGCCCCCCCCCCTGGCGACGCCACTGTAACCTCCAGACAAAGTAAAATTATTTCAGAGCGTTAGTTTGTCTTGCAGAACTGTCTCAGATGGGATTCCTGACTGCAGGAGATTTGGAATTTTTATCTCTTGCTTGCGATGAGACAATGGAAATGACAAATACTGCCCAACTGCCCATTTTTGTTCATGTGCTAACTGCAGAGTTTGACACACAAGAGGAACTACTGTCACTGGATGCCATGCATTGCACTACAAGAGGTGAGGACCTGTTTGAGAGACTTGTTTTATCAATGACAAAATTTGGGTTAACATTTAAAAAGTTAAAGGGGTTCTAAGGGTTTTTAATATTGATGACCTATCCTCAGGAAAGGTCATCAATATCAGATCGTCGGGAGTCCGACACCCCCGCCGATCAGTAGTATGAGGAGACACACGTACAGTCCGCACGTACTATCTCCCTTCTCTTTTCCTGCTCACTGCTGCTTTGCTATATACAGCAGCGGCGCGTCCTCTCCTCATACAGCTTATCGGCGGGGATCCCGAGTGTCGGACCCCCGCCGATCTGATATTGATGACCTATGCTGAGGATAGGTCATCAATATTAAAAGCCCAGAGAACCCCTTTAAGCCTTACTGCAGATAGAGCTCCAGCCATGGTTGGCTCAAAAAAAGGATTCCCAACCAGCTTCTCAGCTCTTTGCTTCCAAACGTGAAATAATTTGAAGCTAAATTAAGGTTGTGGAAAGTACAACTCGAAAATAATAACATGGTGCATTTCCCCACTCTGGAACGACACTTGAGGATGCTAGTGATTGTGTGAAACGTATTGAGGCATTTAATGAAAGATTCAAGGACATAAAAAGTAAACAAATGGAACTGAATATCTTTGCTTAAACTTTCAATGTAGAACCAGTAGATGTGCCTGATAGCCTACAACACAAAATAATTCAGCTGCAAAGCAATGATGAGCTGAAAGCTAGGTACAACAACCTCCCACTGCTTCAGTTCTATAAATGTTACATAAGCAATGATGAATTTCCCACTTTCAGGAGACATGCATTGAAATATGCATCTTTGTTTGGAGCAACTTACTGCTGCCAGCAGTTCTTTTTAAAAGTTACTATTAAAGCAGTCTAATTTTTAAGTTGAGAATTTTGTATGGCCTGTGAACAATGTTATAAATATCCAAATGGCCCATGGCAGCTAAAAGGTCCCACCCCCCTGAAGTACAAGATAAATATGTTTATATTTTAATAGAATGGGCATTTTGAGACATGGTGATAACGGCAATGATCTTTATTTTTTTATTGTTTATTAATTTTAATATGAGGAATGGAGTATCATTAGAATAAAAAAAAAATTATAAAAAAATAAATAAATTTTAAAAACTTTTTTTCTTCAATTATTTAAGTCCGCCTAGGGATGATTTACCATTGCATCCTATGGGAGATTCACTGTGTTTCACAGGCAGGTCTCCATAGCCCTTGGAACCTTCCATAGCAACCTAATAGCTCCCGCTATCTCGCACAGATGCCTCAGACACTGTGGTTGCGATTGACCATTGCATCTGACAGGTTAAATGTCAGTTATCACCAATCACAGACAACGCCTCTGTAAAAAAGCAGGCACCCGGCCGCTATGGCACCCATTCAGCTTCTGAGCTGGTGCCATGTTTAAAGTCTTAACTTTCATTGTGGAGGAGGTCGGGAAGCAGTTAAAATAAAACTCATTCCCCATCTACTCCCATGTAGCTAGGGATGGGCCATCAGTAGGGATGAGCGAACTTCCGGTTTGCAAGTTCGGGTTCGGCGTTTGGGTTATGTGACAATTCCGTTATGGATTCCGTTACCACAGAGTATAACGGAATTCTATGATGGCATAGAAACATAGAATGTGTCGGCAAATAAGAACCATTTGGCCCATCTAGTCTGCCCAATATATCTGAATCCTATTAATAGTCCCTGGCCCTATCTTATATGAAGGATAGCCTTATGCCTATCCCATGCATGCTTAAACTCCTTCACTGTATTTGCAGCTACCACTTCTGCAGGAAGGCTATTCCATGCATCCACTACTCTCTCAGTAAAGTAATACTTCCTTATATTACTTTTAAACCTTTGCCCCTCTAATTTAAAACTGTGTCCTCTTGTGGTAGTTTTTCTTCTTTTAAATATGCTCTCCTCCTTTACCGAGTTGATTCCTTTTATGTATTTAAAAGTTTCTATCATATCCCCTCTGTCTCTTCTTTCTTCCAAGCTATACATGTTAAGGTCCTTTAACCTTTCCTGGTGAGGCATGTACCATGGAAGCCTTTAAGAGGCATTCCATTTTGCATTCCATCATAATAGAAGTCTATGGGCAGCATAACCAACCCCTCACCCCCACAAGCTCCAATCGACCCCCTTCCGAGTATCACAAAAAGCTTAAAGAGAACTTGTCACCGGGATTTTGTGTATAGAGCTGAGGACATGGGTTGCTAGATGGCCGCTAGCACATCTGCAATACCCAGTCCCCATAGCTCTGTGTGCTTTTATTGTGTAAAAAAAAGATTTGATACATATGCAAATTAACCTGAGATGAGTCCTGTCCCTGACTCATCTCACATACAGGACTCATCTCAGGTTAATTTGCATATGTATCAAATTGTTTTTTTTTACACAATAAAAACACACAGAGCTATGGGGACTGGGTATTGCGGATGTGCTAGCGGCCATCTAGCAACCCATGTCCTCAGCTCTATACACAAAATCCCGGTGACAGGTTCCCTTTAATAAAGTGCAAGGCAAAGAAAACATATCACATTGAGCAACACAGTCGAGTAACCATAGAAGACAGACCCCCACATATTCCCGTAGCAGAATATACAGCACAATCAGCCATGCAAGAAAAAAGTGGGCAAAAGAACACAAAAGTAAAACAAAACAAAGTCCCACAAAAAGATTACCTTCCGCCCAACCCCCCCCCCCCCCCCCCAACACTAAGCCCAACAGGTAGGTTTGGATCCTGAACAGAATTATGGAGTCAGTACACTAAAAACTAACACAGGCTCCTACTAACTATCCACGTAGATTCTGGTAGCATATAGCTTTTAGTAAAGTTAGGCACCGATAAGCTGTCGTGTATGTGATCCGAACTGTAGTATTAGGAACCAAATGGAGACATCTTCCTGACTGGAGTGTAAAAAAAGCACAAGATGGTCCTTCCAGGGATGTAATTGTAGAATCAGACATATTCGACATGTGAATAAAAGAAAACCGGCACTCCCAAAAATCTTTGCTGGTGATAGATTTATTGGTCATTCATATGACGCACGGCGTTTCGGCACTCAAAGGCCGCGCGTCATATGAGTGACCAATAAATCTATCACCAGCAAAGATTTTTGGGAGTGCCGGTTTATTCTTCTGATTTTGGGATTACCTCCACACAAACCGAGCACCCCTCAACCAGTACGCTGTGCCGACTGACTTCATTACACAATATTCGACATGTGGTCAGTCTCTTGAGCAAGGAGCTGGAGAACCAGGAACTGTATCTAGCTACTCTGTGGTCTCAGATGAAGAGGCAAAGAATGACACTTGGTTGTTGCAGACCCCCCTGAGATGGGCTGGGAATTCCATAGAGTATGGGATGCTTCCATCGCTCAGACGCTTCTTGACTGCCGTAAAGGTAGCCTGCCTTTTCTGTAGGTCCACCAAGAAGTCAGGGAAAAAGGAAATCGCCAAATCATTCAGTTTAATAGGGCCCTTCTGTCTAGCTAAGGTCACGATCTTTGCAATCCAGTATGCGCTTAAGAAAAGGTCTCAGTGAGGCACCAGGAGGTAGTGGACGGGTGGGAACCTGGTGGGACCTTTCCATGACAAAAGCAGAGGAATATTGCCCAAAGCTCTCATTAAGCCATATTTCAGCAAAACTCTCCAAATTCTGCCCCTTTGTCTTACAGTGGAGTCAGCTTTCAAGGTCATTTGCCTTCACCTGTCATTGCTCCGCTGAGAGAGCCACAGTACTCACCCAAGCCGCCATAGGTAAGAAGCGGTCTTCCACTGCAGAGATGTGGCCTTCAGCTGCTGACACCCGCTCTCTTAGGGCCTGGAAGTCTTGGCGCAGCAGGCTGACATCCACGCGCACCTCATCCAGCTTACCCATTAAAGTAGCCTGGCAGGCAGTGATAGCCGAGAGAAGCTGGTCAGAGACTTGTTTTAAGGTAAACTTTGCAGGCTGTTCGGTCTACAGCTCAGTGCCATGTTGGTGTTTGCATGCAAAGCTGCCCATCTTCATCCATTCCGCAATTTTGCGGAATGGGTGCAGACCCATTCATGTCAATGGGGCCGCAAAAGCTGTGGACAGCACACCATGTGCTGTCCGCATCCGTAGCTATGTTCCACTGCCCCACAAAAATATAAAGCATGTCCTATTCTTGTCTGCAATCAAGAATAGGCATTTCTATCATAGGTCAAAATGCGGAACGCACCCAGCCGATACACGTGTTTTGCAGATCCGCAATTTGTGGACCGCAAACCACTTACAGACGTCTGAATGGACCCTTATTCTGCAATTTACAGAAACACACCATGTTTGGTCATAAACCGCTATATAGACACACGGCAGAGCTCAGAAGAAGTGCCATATGGTTTTTATAGGGCAGATTTTGCTGGACTGGTTTCTAGGCCCCATGTTGCATTTGAAGAGACCCTGAGGTATCTCTCTACAGTGGAAACCCCAAAAAAGTGACCCCATTTTGATCCCCCCCCCCTTCTACTACTTCTCTCAAGAAATTTATTGAGGGATGTAGTGATTACTTTGAACCCACAGGCATTTCTTAAACACCTGGTTATGAAAATCTAAAATTATTCCAATAAAATGTTGCCATAGCCCCAGATTTTTCATTTTCATAAGGGGTAACAGGAGAAAAAGCACCCTAAATTTTGTTACATATGGAGTCAACTAGATTTTTAACATTATTCTTGATTGACTCCTCTCAAAACCACACCTGAATTACTACTTCCACCATCTTGTTTTTCGTTGTACAGTCCATCTTTTGTAATTTGGCCTTGCAGATCGCTCATACATTCTCAATAGAATTGAGATCTGGCGAATTTCCAGGCCAGTCTAAAATGCTAATCTTCTTGTCCTTAAAATGTTTCACCATAGTCTTAGAAATATGGTATGAAGCTGAGTCTTGTTGGAACATTGCATTGCCGTTGGCTTGAACTTTCTCCAGCTTCTGAGCCAAACATCGATCTAGCATTGCTTTATATTTTTCACTATTCAAGGAATTTCTACTGGAATAAATTTGCCAGGTCCCGAGTACGAAAAACAGCCCCGGAACATCTTCATAACTGGATGTTTGACAGATTGAACAATATAGGCTGCAGTAAGTTTTTCATCCACCCTCTTGCAAACGAATTTTGATCGCTGGCCCTGCACTAGAAAGTGTGTCTCGTCTGAGAACAGCACCTTCCTCCAGTCATTTTTGGTCTAATTGGCTTATTTTTTGGCCCAATTCAGTCTATTTTTCATCATCTTTTCCTTGGAGTAATATCCATGATGCCAAACAATCGTAAACAAACCTAGAAATTATCAGAAATGTATTATTTTAGAAATGATCGAATATTATTGCAAAATATCAAAAACGCTCAAACATAACCGAAAAATTATTAATAATTGTACGTGTTTTTGGCGGTAAGTAATGGCGATCATAAGATTAAATGATTTACCATCAAAACAACTGTCAGAATGGACATAACAGTGTTGCCATAACCAAAATACTTGGTTGTGTTCACATTAATTCGCACAATACTGTATATAGCGCTGACATATTCCTCAGCACTTTAAAGAAATTATCATCACTTGGTGTCCCTAATGCAGCTCACAATCTACCATATTTTTCGATTTATAAAACAAATCCTAGATTTTAGAAGAAAATCAGAAAAAATAATAATTTTCATCAGCCCCCTAAATTGGACGCCAGTATCAGACCTCAGATCAAACCCCCATAACAGACCTCAGATCAGACCCCTATATCAGACCTTAGATCAGTCCCCTTCATCAGACCCCCATATCAGACCTCAGATCAGACCCTAGTATCAGACCTCAGATCAGACCCCCATATCAGACCTCAGATCAAACCCCCATATCAGACCTCTGATCAGACCACCATATCAGAGCTTAGATCAGCTGTAGTATCAGACCCCCATATCAGACCTCAGATCAGACACCAGTATCAGACCTCCATATCAGACCTCAGATCAGACCCCCATATCAGACCTCAGATCAGACCCCCTATATCGGACTTCAGATCAGACGAAAAATAACTAAATAGACTTACCTTTCCGGATGGTGCGCTGCACTCGCCGCTCCCTGGTCTTCTCCAGGTCTGTTCTACACAGTGACCTGATGTCACACATCGTCGGGTAATAGTGCGCGCCCTTAATTCTGACGCTGTACCCAATTAGGACAGTGCGGCATGCACCTGGAGAAGACCAGGCAGCGTTGAGTGCAGCCAGTGCTAGCAGCGCTTCTCACTGGCCCCCCCCCCATAATGGAAGTACTAACTAGTATTAACTGTATAAGATGTACTGCTATTTACCCTAACTTGGGGAAAAAAGTGCATTGTGTAAAGCGAAAAATACAGCAAATTCCCTATCAGAATGTCTTTGGAGCGTGGAAGGAAACCTATGCAAACACAGGAAGAAGAAACAATCTCCATGCAGATGTTGTCCTTGGTCAGATTCAAACCTAGCTAGTACCCCGATGCGGCAAGGCACCAGTGCTAACCACTGAGCCACTGTGCTGCCCATAGAAGAAGTGTTGCCATCCTCCTTGTGAAATTTATACGTAAACCGTTCTTCTAAATGTAAGTGTATAGGAACGAGCCCTCCGCACCCTCATGTACCAAAACACATCTTTTAATTCTTTTATGCTCTATCAGCATAGAACAGGGGTGCACAACCTTCTCTGGTAGTGGGCCACACTGTCAGACTCAACCGATCCGAAGGGCTGATGGAGCACTAGTATATAAGAGCCCTGTACAGGTATGTGCCATGACACTGGTAGGAGATGATAGCGCATTGGTATATGTCAGGACCCTGTACAGGTATGTGCTATGACACTTGCAGGAGATGATGGAGCACTGTTATATAAGGATCCTGTGCAGGCATGTGCCATGACACTGGTAGGGGATGATGGAGCACTGGTATATTACAGGTATGTGCAGTGACACTGGTAGGAGATGATGGCGCACTGATATATGTCAGGACCCTGTACAGGTATGTGCCATGACACTTGTAGAAGATGAATGACATTTACACTGAATGACATATACAAAAATACATGTAAATCTCAGAACAAAACAGAAAACAAAAATTATACAACTGGTGTGAGATGATGGCGCACTGGTGTATTACAGGTATGTGCCGGGACACTGGTGGGAGATGATGGAGCACTGGTATATTACAGGTATGTGCCAGGACACTGGTAGGAGATGATGGAGCACTGGTATATTACAGGTGTGTTTCAGGACACTGGTAGGAGATGATGGAGCACTGATATATTACAGGTATGTGCCAGGACACTGTTGGGAGATGATGGAGCACTGTTATATTACAGGTATGTGCCAGGACACTGGTAGGAGATGATGGAGCACTGGTATATTACAGATATGTGTCATGACACTGGTGGGAGATGATGGAGCACTGCCAGGTATGTGCCAGGACATTGGTAGGAGATGACGGAGCCCACTCCCACATTGGGTCCCGGTTTATTTCGAAAGAACTGGCCCCCCTTCCGCGTCGGTCGCCTTTTGACTGGTTTCTTCTCCCTAAAAAAGAAGTGGAGGCTTGTATCGTGTTGGAACTTCTTTCCGTACTGGAGCCTGATCTTGACGAGGTCTGTGATGAAGATCTTTGTCTGCTGTGTGAAGAGTAGAAATCTTGCCATTTGTAGATTCTGTTATTCTTGTAATCTTGGAGTCTCATAGAAACTTCTTCCTTTTTGTGGCTTCCACTTCCTTCTTTGCTCTGCTGCAGTAATGAATTATTTTGTTGTCACAACAGATCGCTGTAGATATAACAGATCGCTGTAGATATAAAATAGTCAGGGTCATCAAATCAAAGGAACATTTATTCAGGATCTATTCGAATTGTTCACTGAATGCTGGATTGTCCATAAAAATGGGAGGTTGTATGGACATACATAAGCCCCTCGGGATTCTCTGTACTCTTAAGTATTCCGCCAGAGTAGTGCAGTGGATATCATAGTTAAGTAACCTGCTTGATTCCCTCTCAAAGTCTCTGGCCTTGAATTCAGAAGCCGGAGTTTGTAGGAATTCGCTTGATAGTGTTATTTGTGAAAGAATAGTGTCAGTTTCTTCCTGGTTGTAGAAGAACTTATTACTTGACATCACAGACTCGGTGCGACACGTATCGGGACATAGTATTTAAGGTAGAATATGGCACTCGTGTCCTATTGTTCGGGTGCTCTAGTTGTGGGTTCCCAACCCAGTAGAATAATCAAATAAAATAACTTAGGCACTCCTTCGGTTTTGTTTGAAGTATTGTGTTGATTTTTATTAGATTTTCATATGCAAGGCAACTGTCACAGAGCAGTGCGGTAAATACACTCCACACTGAACACAGAAGGGAAGGGAAAAGGTATTAGGCCTGGAACCTAGGGAAAGGGAAATGGTTACACCTAGTGAGTCCTTACGCCAAGCCCTGACTGCTATCAGTATGAACAGACCTTGATGGTAGGAATGTTCATACACAGGAACCTAAGCCCTATCTAACCCTAACAGGGCCCTGCAGATAGTGTCAGGACGCGGATGGCCTATTCCTTCCCAGATAAATGAATAGGAGACCCCTCAGGCCTAATATCAGGAGGTAAAGGAAAACAAACAACAAAGAAGATACACTTAATTTCCAGAAGTATGCAGATGAGCAGGAACTCAGAGAGAACCAACACCAGGACTTCCACAAACAAGGAGCTATCAACCGCATAGCATGATAGGTGAGGCCAGACTAAATAGAGGAGAAGGAATGACCACTTAAGCTACACCTGAGACAAGAGGTGATGTCATCCCCAGCAACACAGAAAGGTGAAACCAAAGAGGCTGTCAATCACGTGCAGACAGTCTCCTCGATCTTCTAGTCCTTGTCACAGGCAGGACCGTGACAGTACCCCCTCTTCTACGGGTGGCCTCCGGACACCCAGGACCGTCTTTATCAGGATGAGCCCTGTGAAAAGCTTTCACAAGACGATTAGCATTAACGTCGGCTGCTGGAACCCACATCCTCTCCTCTGGTCCATAACCCTTCCAGTGGACAAGATACTGGAGGAATCTACGGAGAATTCGGGAGTCCACTATCCTGGCTATTTTAATTTCTAGATTACCATCCGCCATGACAGGCGGGGGAGGCAAGGAGGACGGTTCAACAGGTTCGACATATCTCTTCAACAATGACTTATGGAACACATTATGAATCTTCGAAGCCTGAGGGAGTTCAAGACGAAAGGCAACCGGGTTAACAATGGCAATGATTTTATATGGACCAATAAACCTTGGACCCAACTTCCAAGAGGGTACTTTCAACTTAATGTTTCTTCTGGACAGCCACACAGAATCACCCACTCTCAGGTCCCGACCATTCATACGTCTCTTGTCATACGTTTATACTTATTGCACTTTTTTTTTTTATTATTTTGAATCTTCCGCTAAGTAGATGACAAAGAAGAGGAAAATTTGTCCTCTTCTGGTATACCAGAAGTTTCCGTACCAGAAAATGTGCCAAATTGTGGGTGGAACCCATATGCCCCAAAAAACGGCAACTTATCAGTCGACTCCTCTCTATGGTTATTTATGGCAAATTCGGCTAAAGACAAAAATGAAGACAACTCCTCCTGGTTCTCTGAGACAAAAAATCTCAAATAAGTCTCCAGATTCTGTTTAGTGGGTTCAGTCTGTCCGTTCGACTGAGGATGAAAAGCTGAAGAGAAGGACAATTGTACCCCCAGATGAGTACAGAACGCCTTCCAAAATTTGGAAACAAACTGAGTCCCCCTATCAGACACCATATCAGAAGGAATACCATGTAATTTCACAATGTTATCGACAAACACTTGTGCAAGAGTTTTAGCATTAGGTAGACCTGGCAATGCTATAAAATGCGCCCTCTTACTAAAGTGATCAAAAACCACCAAAATCCCAGTTTTTCCTGAAGAATTAGGCTATTCTGTGATAAAATCCATGGACAAATGAGTCCAAGGTCTGGATGGGATGGGCAATGGAAGTAAAGATCCGGAAGGCCGAGTATGTGTCACCTTAGCACGTGCACAAGTACTACAAGCAGACACATAGTCCTCAACACTCTTACGCAACCCCGGCCACCAGAATCTAGGAGAGATGAGATTGACAGTGGAGCTGCTCCCAGGGTGTCTTGTGAGAAACGTACAGTGATGTTCCTCGAACACCTTGTGACGTAAATCAGAAGGAACAAACAACTTCCCCGGAGGACAAGAATCCGGTGCATCACCCTGGACCTTCAACACCTCTGCCTCAGGGTCGGGATATAGTGCGGATATGACTACCCCTTCAGACAATATCGGTCCAGGATCTTCCGAATCACCCTCCAGGGAAACTACGCGACAAAGCATCAGCCTTGACGTTCTTAACCACAGGGCGATAGGGGACGATGAAATCTGAAATAAAAGAGGGAACAGCGTTAGTGGTCAAGATGTATTAAGTTGTCTATGCAATAATCACTCCAATTGAGAATCTGTCTCGCTTGCCAGTCAATGGTAGGATTATATAAAATCAGAGAAACCGGCGGCACAGCTGCTGGGCTAGTGACTGGACACCTCAAAAACATCCACCGCACGTCCACGTCCTCAAAAAGCAATATAGTAGTGCTCAAGCCCTCATAGAAACAACAATATCCATAGTAAAAAGAAAATGAATAGGGCAGCACTCACCAATGCTGTGTTGTAAAAGCAGTCCTTTATTCATAAGAAACAATGTTTAAGATAACAGGCAGGGGCGGTGCGCACACATCTCACACATCTTAGCGGCGACGGCCGTTGAGGAAGCGCGAACTAGCGCAAAACGCCCGTCGCCGCTAAGATGTGTGAGAATATTGTTTCTTATGAATAAAGGACTGCTTTTACAACACAGCATTGGTGAGTGCCGCCCTATTCATTTTCTTTTTACTATGGGCAATGGTAGGATTATGTTTGCTCGACCATGGTAAACTCAGAACCAATGGAGCAGGTAGACCCTCTATCACGAAATGGATTCCTGATGAAAATCACCCACTCTTAGATGGATGTCCTGTACCACCTGTGACAAACATTTCTGAGTAAGTGGTGCGGAATCTATTGTGAACACCGAAATATTTTTCTCTAATGCACTTGTTGTCAACCCATGCACAAGGACGAACTGACCATCAACTAGGTTAACCCCTGTCCCACTGTCAATAAACACCTCAATTACCACAGTTCTGGACTCTAGCACCACCTTGGCAGACAGGAGAAATTGGGTACTACCAGTAAATGGCAAAAGTAAGTTCTCTGACTCCCCACCCACACCACCAAGAGTGAGATGGGAAAACGTTTTCTTCTTGTTTTCACCTTGACGCAGAACGTAAGGACAAACTGTCACGGTCCCTCCCGTGACAGAGGTGAGTAGATCGGATAGACTTGCTGCACATGAGGCTATCTGACAGGTCTCTCTGTTTTCCTCTTTGTATGTTGTTGTTTGGCAGGATCTCACCTCTCCTCAGGTTCTGCTTGTTATCAGTGATGAGGCTCTTTGGAGGTAGCTGACCTCTTTACGGCCGTTGCACAATTTCAGAGACCACAGGCGGTGGGTTCCGGCAGCGGGAACCAAGCCTGCCCTGAACCTAAGGTCGCTCTCCCGGATAGGTTTTCCAGGGGAAGAGACAACTTTGTTCGGTTCAGGGAGTCGTGCAAATTATATTTTAGACTACGTCCTAACTCTTCTGGGGACGAGAGTCAAAGAGTGGGGATTATTATTTCATTAATTAAAGGTGACGCTCAGTCTTGGCCTTGCTCCTTGCCAACCGGATCACAATACCTCAGGTCGGTAGATTAGTTTTTTAGAGCTCTGGGACTTATTTACGATGACCCAGATCGAGTTTCCCTGGCCGATTCTAAGTTGCGTGGTTTGCGGCAGGGAGAGCGTTCTGCGGAGCCCTATTGCTCTGAATTTAGGAGGTGGGCAACTGATACGGAGTGGAATGACCCAGCTCTCCGTAGTCAATTCTGTCAAGGGCTGTTTGAGAACCTGAAGGACGCTTTGGCATTTCACGAAAATCCTGAATCATTGGAGGCGGCCAATGAGCTCCTTCCAACCAATGACGCCATTCTTCAAAAGCCAACTTAATGGCCTGCAACTCTCTATTACCCACGTCATAATTCCTTTCTGCAGCCGAGAGTTTCTTAGAGAAGAAAGCATATGGGCGCCATTTATTAGGTGAAGGACCATGCGGCAAAACTGCTCCTATCCCCACCTCGGATGCGTCAACTTCCACAATGAATGGTTGTGACACATCAGGTTGCACCAGTATAGGAGCAGAAGCAAAACACTTCTTCATCAGACCAGACTGAGACATCTGAAACTTTCTTAGTCATGTCCGTCAACTGTTTGACCACAGTCGAGTAGTTCAAAATAAATTTATGGTAGTATTTGGTGAATCCCAAAAACCGCATAAGCGCGTTCAGATTTTTGGGTCGATCCCAGTCTAACACAGCACGGACCTTCTCAGGATCCATACGAAAACCTGAAGATGAGAGTAGGTAACCCAGGAATTGCACTTCCTGAAATGCAAATACACACTTCTCCATCTTAGCATACAATTTATTCTCTCTTAGGATCTGAAACACCTGTCTCACGTGATCCTGATGAGTCTCCATATCTGGAGAATAAATGAATATGTCATCCAGATACTCAACAAAAAACCTCCCCACCAGATGATGAAAGATATCGTTAACAAAATGCTGAAAAACCGTGGGAGCATTAGTTAATCCAAATGTCATGACCACACTCTCAAAATGACCCTCTGGGGTATTAAACGCCTTCTTCCATTCATCCCCTTTCTTAATCCTGACCAGATTATATGCCCCCCTAAGGTCCAACTTGGAGAACACTTTGGCACCCACAATTTGATTAAACAAGTCACGAATCAAAGGAAGGGGGTACTGATCACCGACCGTAATACGATTGAGCTCACGGAAGTCCAGGCATGGCATAAGGGTTCAGTCTTTCTTCTTTAGAAAGAAAAACCCTGCCGCCACTGGGGACTTGGAAGGTCTAATATGTTCCTTAGCCAAGTTGTCGGCAATATACACTCGCATGGCCGCTCTTTCGGGTTCAGAGAGGATATATAACCTAGATTTGGGCAACTTCGCTCCGGGAATAAGATTGATAGGACAATCATATTCCCGATGTGGGGGTAACCCATGGCAACCACTCATCAGAAAAATCTGAAATAAAAGAGGGAACAGCGTTAGTGGTCAAGATGTATTAAGTTGTCTATGCAATAATCACTCCAATTGAGAATCTGTCTCGCTTGCCAGTCAATGGTAGGATTATATAAAATCAGAGAAACCGGCGGCACAGCTGCTGGGCTAGTGACTGGACACCTCAAAAACATCCACCGCATGTCCACGTCCTCAAAAAGCAATATAGTAGTGCTCAAGCCCTCATAGAAACAACAATATCCATAGTAAAAAGAAAATGAATAGGGCAGCACTCACCAATGCTGTGTTGTAAAAGCAGTCCTTTATTTATAAGAAACAATGTTTAAGATAACAGGCAGGGGCGGTGCGCACACATCTCACACATCTTAGCGGCGACGGCCGTTGAGGAAGCGCGAACTAGCGCAAAACGCCCGTCGCCGCTAAGATGTGTGAGAATATTGTTTCTTATGAATAAAGGACTGCTTTTACAACACAGCATTGGTGAGTGCCGCCCTATTCATTTTCTTTTTACTATGGGCAATGGTAGGATTATGTTTGCTCGACCATGGTAAACTCAGAACCAATGGAGCAGGTAGACCCTCTATCACGAAATGGATTCCTGATGAAAATCACCCACTCTTAGATGGATGTCCTGTACCACCTGTGACAAACATTTCTGAGTAAGTGGTGCGGAATCTATTGTGAACACCGAAATATTTTTCTCTAATGCACTTGTTGTCAACCCATGCACAAGGACGAACTGACCATCAACTAGGTTAACCCCTGTCCCACTGTCAATAAACACCTCAATTACCACAGTTTTGGACTCTAGCACCACCTTGGCAGACAGGAGAAATTGGGTACTACCAGTAAATGGCAAAAGTAAGTTCTCTGACTCCCCACCCACACCACCAAGAGTGAGATGGGAAAACGTTTTCTTCTTGTTTTCACCTTGACGCAGAACGTAAGGACAAACTGTCACGGTCCCTCCCGTGACAGAGGTGAGTAGATCGGATAGACTTACTGCACATGAGGCTATCTGACAGGTCTCTCTGTTTTCCTCTTTGTATGTTGTTGTTTGGCAGGATCTCACCTCTCCTCAGGTTCTGCTTGTTATCAGTGATGAGGCTCTTTGGAGGTAGCTGACCTCTTTACGGCCGTTGCACAATTTCAGAGACCACAGGCGGTGGGTTCCGGCAGCGGGAACCAAGCCTGCCCTGAACCTAAGGTCGCTCTCCCGGATAGGTTTTCCAGGGGAAGAGACAACTTTGTTCGGTTCAGGGAGTCGTGCAAATTATATTTTAGACTACGTCCTAACTCTTCTGGGGACGAGAGTCAAAGAGTGGGGATTATTATTTCATTAATTAAAGGTGACGCTCAGTCTTGGCCTTGCTCCTTGCCAACCGGATCACAATACCTCAGGTCGGTAGATTAGTTTTTTAGAGCTCTGGGACTTATTTACGATGACCCAGATCGAGTTTCCCTGGCCGATTCTAAGTTGCGTGGTTTGCGGCAGGGAGAGCGTTCTGCGGAGCCCTATTGCTCTGAATTTAGGAGGTGGGCAACTGATACGGAGTGGAATGACCCAGCTCTCCGTAGTCAATTCTGTCAAGGGCTGTTTGAGAACCTGAAGGACGCTTTGGCATTTCACGAAAATCCTGAATCATTGGAGGCGGCCATGTCTCTAGTGGTACGTATTGATAGACGCCTGAGGGAGAGATATAAAGTTCCTCTCGCCCGGGACGTACTATCATATATGGAAGCGGCCTCTTCTGACACTCTGGGTAAAGAGACACTCGAGCTCATGTCTGGTGATGAGCCAATGCAATTGGGGCAGGTCACTCATGGACCAGGTGATAAAAACTTTAGCGTTAAGAAAAGACTTTGCTTTTTCTATGGTAAAGGAGGACATTTTGTTAACGTATGTCCTCATGTTAAACATCAAGATGAAAAGAAAAAAAAACTAATCTGTTTAGTCCTCTTCTCACTCTTGGTAGTGTGGGTGGGGAATCTGAGAATGTACTTTTGTCATTTACTGGTAGTACCCGATTTCCCCTGCCTGCCAAGGTGGTGCTAGACTCCAAAACTATGGAAATTGAGCTATTTGTTGACAGTGGGGCAGAGGTTAACCTAGTGGATGGCCAGTTTGTCCGTATGCATGCTTTGACAACAAGCGCATTAGACAAAAATATTTCTGTGTTTGCAATTGATTCCGCCCCCTCTCTCTCGAAAGTGTCTGTCTCAAATAGTGCAGGACATTCACCTAAAGGTGGGAGATTCTCATATTGAATCATGTTTTGTGCAGGAGAGTTTGCCTGCTCCTCTGGTGCTAGGTTTACCATGGTTAACCAAACATAACTCTACCATCGATTGCCAAGCGAGACAGATTCTCGATTGGAGTGATTACTGCCTTGACAACTGTCTCAGCACGTCGCTTTCTGTTGTAACTACTAAAATGTTACGTTCTTTCCTTTCAGATTTTTCGGATGTTTTCTCTGAGGGTGGAGACCAGGAGTTGCCTCTTCATTGGGAGTATGATTGCCTAGTCAACCTTATTCCTGGAGATAGATTGCCAAAGTCTTGGTTGTATAATCTTTCTGAACCTGAAAGAGTAGCCATGCGAGAGTATATCACTGAGAATTTGGCTAAAGGTCATGTTAGACCATCCAAATCACCAGTGGCTGCAGGGTACTTTGTTAAAAAAAAGGATGGAACTCTTAGGCCATGTTTGGACTTCTGTGAGCTTTATCGCATCACTATCCTTGATCCCTATCCCCTTCCTTTGAATCCAGATTTATTCAATCAGAATGGTGTTCTCTAAATTGGATTTGAGGGGGGCATATAATCTGATAAGAGTCAAGGAAAGTGACGAATGGAAAACGGCCTTTAATACTCCTGAGGGTCATTTTGAGAATCTGGTCATGCCTTTTGGTTTGACCAATGCTCCTGCTGTTTTTCAACACTTCCTCAATGACAACTTTCATCATCCGGTGGGCAGGTTTGTGGTGGTTTATCTGGATGATATTTTAATTTATTCCCCTGATATGGAGAAGCATGAGGATCACGTGAGACAGGTCTTACCGATCTTTAGACAGATTAAATTGCATGCTAAAATGGAGAAGTGTGTATTTGCGGTCCCAGAACTGCAATTTCTGGGGTACCTACTCTCATCTTTGGGTTTTCATATGAATCCGGAAAAAGTTTGTGCTGTGTTAGACTGGGATCAACCCGAAGATCTGAAGGCACTCATGCGATTTTTAGGGTTCACCAACTAGTACCGTAAATTTATCTTGAATTACTCAACTGTTGTTAAACCTTTAACTGATATAACTAAGAGGTGCGGATTTCTCAGTCTGGTCTGAGGAAGCATTACATGCTTTTTCAGAGATAAAGGAATTTTTTGCTTCTGCTCTTATTCTGGTCCAACCTGATGTGTCACAACCATTCATTGTAGAAGTTGACGCATCAGAGGTAGGGGTTGGAGCAGTCTTGTAGCAGGGTCCTTCTCCTAGCAAATGGCGCCCTTGTGCTTTTTCCTCTAAAAAACTCTCTTCTGCTGAAAGAAATTATGAGGTAGGTAATAGAGAGTTGCTGGCCATTAAATTTGCTTTTGAGGAATGGCATCATTGGTTGGAAGGAGCGATTCATTCCATTACGGTAATTACTGATCACAAAAATCTGGCCTATCTGGATTTGGTTAAACGTCTGAACCCAAGGCAGGCCCGATGGTCGTTGTTTTTTACTAGATTTAATTTCATTGTCACTTATCGCCCTGGGATTAAAAACATCAAAGCGGATGCCTTGTCACGTAGCTTCCCCGGGGGTGGTGATTCAGAGGATCCTGCTCCGATATTGGCTGATAGGGTGGTTGTATCCGCCCTTTATCCTGAACTTGGGGCAGAGGTGTTGGAGGCCCAGGGAGAGGCACCTGATTCCTGTCCTCCAGGGAAGTTGTTTGTCCCTTTGGAACTACAACACAAGGTGTTTAAGGAACATCACGATACTGTTCTTACGGGACACCCTGGGAGCAGATCCACTGTGGATCTCATTTCCCGGAGATTCTGGTGGCCAGGGTTACGTAAATGTGTTGAGGGCTATGTGGCAGCTTGTGAGACATGTGCGCGTGCTAAGGTGACTCATACTCGGCCTTCAGGATCTCTCCTTCCCTTGTCTATCCATCCCGACCCTGGACTCATTTGTCCATGGACTTTATCACAGATTGAGGGCCGGTGCAAGGATTTTTGTCAACACAAGCAAAGCTACATTTTGGCGCCCCCCCCCCTCCGAAGCTCACAATGGCCCTGGTCCCGTCTGCATTGGCTGGCTTCTCCTCTGTGTGGTCCTGGTATCTTCGCTCTGCTTCAGACAATCGCTGGTTTGAGGACCGTATTTTTCGCCCTATAGGATGCACCGGCCCATAAGACGCACCTAGGTTTTAGAGGAGGATAATAAGAAAAAAATATTTTCCATTACACCTCAGGTCAGACCAGCAATCAGACCCCCAATGTTAATCAGACCTCAGATCAGCCCCCCATGTCAGCCATCAGCCCCCCTAGTGAGCCATCAGCCCCCATGTCAGCCATCAGCCCCCCATGTCACATTTCTCCCCCTCAAGGCCTCCATGTCACATTTTACCCCCTCAATTTCACATTTCTCACCCTCCATGTCACATTTCCTTCCCCTCCATGTCAAATCACCTGTCACATCAGCCCTCACATTTCTCCCCCCTCCATCCATGTTGCCACATTTCTCCCCCTCCATCCATATTGTCACATTTCTACCCCCTCCATCCATGTTCCCACATTTCTCCCCCTCCATCCATATTGTCACATTTCTCCCCCTCCATCCATATTGTCACATTTCTCCCTGCGGGCCGCATAGACAGACTACTCAGAGACATTTTTTTTTTTTTTTAATAGTATCTGTTTATTGGTTTTCGAAAAAACAGACTTACAAGTTATACAATACACAGTTACATACTGCAAAAAATATCTTAATGGTCGCCACCAAGCACAGGTCATGTCCCAGAACAGAATGTACTACAGGAGATTCCTGCCTTAAGTCAACTCGCTAGCGAACCATAATTGCAAGCACAGTGTGCCGGATCACACTCACACCAACAACCATACAACCAAACACGCCATTCCTCCACGGGTCAGCACAGAAAACAAAATCTCATCAAAGTGTCACTGTGTGCGCATTAATCCAAGGATCCCATATTTTAAGGAAGCGATCAGGAGCATTCCTATGCTCAAAGACCAGTTTATAGAGCTCCAGGTCTGAGTTAACTATTTGAATCCAATGTTTTATAGTGGGAACCTTCGGGGGTTTCCAGTTTAAAAGTATGGTTTTCCTAGCATAGTAAAGAAGCAACCTATATAGTCTTCTACCCTATTTGGTGGGGATTATATCATTAACAATTCCCAGCAGACTTGACTGTGGAATACAAATCTCCGGAAATTCCACCTTTGAATGTAAATAGGTATGTATCTGTGCCCAAAAATTTTTAATAACCGGGCATTGACACACCACGTGAAGGAAGTAGCCGTCACCCGATCCACAGCGCGTACATTGAGGAGTGGCTAATCTGCTCATTTTGAATAATCTACCAGGTGTGAAATATACTCTGTGCAACCATTTCAATTGTATGAGTTGATCCCTGGCACTAATAACAGTCGATCTCCATGTCTGGCTTAGTTCCTTCACGTGGTGGGCTTCTAACTCTATCACATCTCGCCTCCATTTATCAAAGGATCTGTCCATGGAGGCAACAATAGTCTGCATTATTGTTGCCTCCACCGGACCGCACTCCAACGCCAGTGGCCTCCTACCAAATTGGGCACTGCAGGCATGCCGAAGCTGGAAGTATCTATACAAAGAGTGTTGGGGTAGTTGAAATTCTTATTTAAGGCTAATAAATGACCTGAATAAACCCTTTTCGTATAACTGAGTGAGGTATCGCAAGCCCCTCTGAGGCCAGAACTCAAAATCCGGGAGAGACAACAATTCCGGAAGGACCCTGTTCCTCCATAAGGGTAAAAACGGTGACCAACTCTCTCCACTCTCCTGCACTATATGTGCCTTCACTCTCTTACTCCACACTGCCAGCGCCGCACCAATTGCAGGCGTGAAGATATGTGCCGCATAGGCCCCCTGTCTGTACGCCAAATTTGTGAGAGCTTCATAAGACCCCACCAGAGTCGCCTCTAAAGCAACTGCTGGATTACTCGCATCACTCAGAGACATTTGTCCACACAGTTACTCACCACCAACAGCTCCGCCTCCAGTCTCCAGACCTCCGCTACCCAGTCTAAACCCGTTGCTTCTGCCTGCCGCCCGCCGCAGTGCCACTTGGCAGTCACACCCCCTGACCCCGTGACTGTCTGTGTTGCCGATGCCGTGCTGCTGCCGAGCCTGCATGCCGCTCTGTGAGGAGGTGAGGGCCGGGGCCGAACGGCACACCTGCAGGCTGGGGCTGGCGGCCTAGCCCGGCGGGGCAAGTCCGCAAGTTATGTACTTAAAAAAATAAAATAAAATTTCCACGCTGGCACCGCCCCCCCTTCTCTGCGCCCTCAAGCAGCCGCATGCTCTGCCTTATTAAAGAGCCGGCCCTGCACAGATATGCCTATTTCCTCTGGGAAAACATCCCCTAGAGATGCAAGTTTTAAATAAAGGCCTGTCATTTGTTCCAACCTGCTCCTTCAATCTTTTTAAGTGGGTCAAGGACCTAATGCTGTTTACAGTTGCAAGAAAAAGTATGTAAACCCTTTGGAATTATATGGATTTCTGCACAAATTGGTCATAAAATGTGATCTGATCTTCATCTAAGTCACAACAATAGACAATCACAGTCTGCTTAAACTAATAACACACAAATAATTAAATGTTACCATGTTTGTATTGAACACACCATGTAAACATTCACAGTGCAGGTGGAAAAAGTATGTGAACCCTTGGATTTAATAACTGGTTGAACCTCCTTTGGCAGCAATAACTTCAACCAAACGCTTCCTGTAGTTGCAGATCAGACGTGCACAACGGTCAGGAGTAATTCTTGACTATTCCTCTTTACAGAACTGTTTCAGTTCAGCAATATTCTTGGGATGTCTGGTGTGAATCACTTTCTTGAGGTCATGCCACAGCTTCTCAATCGGGTTGAGGTCAGGACTCTGACTGGGGCCACTCCAGAAGGCGTATTTTCTTCTGTTTAAGCCATTCTGTTGTTGATTTACTTCTATGCTTTGGGTGGTTGTCCTGTTGCAACACTCATCTTCTGTTGAGCTTCAGCTGGTGGACAGATGGCCTTAAGTTCTCCTGCAAAATGTCTTGATAAACTTGGGAATTCATTTTTCCTTCGATGATAGCAATCCGTTCAGGCCCTGAGGCGGCAAAGCAGCCCCAAACCATGATGCCCCCACCACCATACTTCGCAGTTGGGATGAGGTTTTGATGTTGGTGTGCTGTGCCTCTTTTTCTCCACACATAGTGTTGTGTGTTTCTTGCAATCAACTCAACTTTGGTTTCATCTGTCCACAGAATATTTTGCCAGTACTGCTGTGGAACATCCAGGTGCGGTGCTCTTGTGCAAACTGTAAACGTGCAGCAATGTTTTTTTTGGACAGCAGTGGCTTCCTCTGTGGTATCCTCCCATGAAATCCATTCTTGTTTAGTGTTTTACGTATCGTAGATTCGCTAACAGCGATGTTAGCATATGCCAGAGACTTTTGTAAGTCTTTAGCTGACACTCTAGGATTCTTTTTCACCTCATTGAGCAGTCTGCTCTGTGCTCTTGCAGTCATCTTTACAGGACGGTCACTCCTAGGGAGAGTAGCAGCAGTGCTGAACTGTCTCCATTTATAGACAATTTGTCTTACCGTGGACTGATAAACAGCAAAGCTTTTGGAGATACTTTTATAACCCTTTACAGCTTTATGCAAGTCAACTATCTTAATCGTAGGTCTTCTGAGAGCTCTTTTGTGCGAGGCATCATTCACATCAGGCAATGCTTCTTGTGAAAAGCAAACCCAGAACTGGTGTGTGTTTTTTATAGGGCAGGGCAGCTGTAACCGACAACTCCAATCTCATCTCATTGATTTGACTCCAGTTGGCTGACACCTCACTCCAATTAGCTCTTGGAGATGTCATTAGTCTAGGGGTTCACATACTTTTTCCACCTGCACTGTGAATGTTTACATGGTGTGTTTAATAAAAACATGGTAACATTTAATTCTTTGTGTGTTATTAGTTTAAGCAGACTGTGATTGTCTATTGTAGTGACTTAGATGAAGATCAGATAACATTTTATGACCAATTTGTGCAGAAATCCATATAATTCCAAAGGGTTCACATACTTTTTCTTGCAACTGTATAAGGAAGTTGAAATGGAAAAATTCTTTATAACACACGATAAACAACAGTGTGTAGATCTGGGTATTGACTCTGACGAGTTGGCGTCTATTGGCGGATCTAATAGAAGAGGGGGAAAGAGGTTTGGGTGAAGGTCCCTTCACTCCCCCAAAACTCCCATCCACAAAAAATCCACCTATTGGGGACAATACACCAATGGACATGTTCCTTAAAATAACCACTGACCAATTACGTTCGCTGGAAGGTCAGAGAAGTGGTCGGCCCAATCTATCTAAGAGAGAGATGGAGGCCGTAAGATCTCTTGAATGCGACCCCTCCATTGTTATAAAATATTGCTATAATGGGATGTGAACAATACAAAGTAATGTGCCTGAATATTCTCAAAGATAGCCATTGCTATAGAATTCTGGAATCCAACCCTACTGATGTTTTTCAAAAGGAGCTGAAAAACATTCTAGTCAGAGCCCGAGAGGATAAGCTCATCAGTGAGGCTGAATTCTCGTATCTACTTCGTAAACATCCTGTGGTCCCTTGCTTTTACAGTCTCCCCAAGATACACAAAGGGCTAACCCCCCTTAAAGGAGGACCGATTGTCTCTGGGGTTGGGAGCCTCATACAGGGTATCAGCACATATGTGGGTGAAATCTTGTGACCCTTTGTGTGGGTGCTCCCATCCTATATCAGAAACACTATGGATGTGATTAAAAAGCTTGAAGGGATTCAAATTGACGACCACACTATGCTAGCCAGCCTACATGTTGAGGCTCTCTACAGGTCCATACCCCAGGAAAAAGGGTGTGGGGTTGTGGTGGCCTTTTTAAAGCAACGTGGCATACATATGTGGCAACATAATGAATTTGTTTTAGAACTGCTGCAATTCACCTTGGAACATAATATATTCCTGTTTGACCGTAAAGTTTAGCACCAGCTCATGGGAAGCCCATGTGCCCCAACCTTTACCTGGGCTGGTTGCAGATAACACCAATAAGTGGGCAGAACAGAAAAGCCTTTGGTTACGCTTTATAGATGATGTCCTGATTATATGGATGGGTACAGTGGAATTTGAGAGCTTTGTGGAGGATCTAAATAACAACAAGCTAGGTCTACATTTCACATCTGAAATCCATAAAAATAAAATTACATTCTTGGATGTGACGATCTTCAGGGACATTGAAGGCAACCTCAGCACGAGACTATTTTGAAAAGAGACGGCCACAAACAGTCTCCTGCAATGGGAGACTTGCCACCCGGTGGCTCTAAAAAGGGGCATTCCCAAAGGGCAATATTTAAGGTTATGCCTTAATTGCTCTAGGATATCGGATTACAGGGTGGCAGCTCAGGATCTCCAAAACCGTTTCAAAAAGAGGGGTTACCCGAATCAGGTCCTGAAGAACGCGTATCAGCATTCACTATCAGTAGATTGCAATTTTCTACTGGTACCACGTAAGAGAGAGAATGAGAATGATAAAATTCGTATCATCGCTACATTCGATGAAGTACATCAGGAAATACGGGAAATTCTCACTTGCTACTGGGGCATCCTACAGTCCGACCCAGATGAAGGACATTTTGTAGATGCTACTCCTACTATAACGTACCGCCGAGGCCGCAATCTAAAGGACAGACTAGTTCACAGCTTCTATCAAGGCCCACAGCCAACTACATGGCTTAGTCGTCAACCCCTTGGTACGTTTTGTTGTGGGGGATGCGTAGCAATTGAACGTGGTAACAGTTTTACCAGCACAGTTACACGTAAGAAGTTTGAAATTCGCTCATTTATTAACTGTAAAACAAGTGGTGTCATTTACTTGGCCACATGCATATATGGTTTACAATATGTGGGCAAGACAATACGTGAGTTTCGACGCCGAATAGGGGAACATCTAAATGATATCCGAAAAGGGGCAGATACTCCTATTGCACGCCACATTTGTACCACACATGAGGGCAAAGTAGACACCATACAATTTCAGGGTATTGAAGCGATGAGAAGATGACCCTAATCTGCAACCTACTTAACCATTACCGAGACGGGGCCAGACTCCCTGAACGCCCCTAAGGGGAAAAGGGGGGAGGACCATCAGTCCCTGAGCACCCTCCCTATACAGTCGGGCGCTTGCCAGACTGCTGGTATCCAGGGAAACAGGGGAGGGGGTACCACCTTTAACTCACCCCTGGCCCCTTTACCCAACCTTGACCCATAACAAAAGACACCGACAACTGTATCATTTTATTGCTGGGTGGTGATCGGCCACAGCTTCTTTATTAAAGCGGCAAACCTTAATAAACCATAATATCGGAGCGGTATGCCAAAGGCTGGACTACCAGCGGGCAAGTTAAAGCATAATCATCAGAGCGGTCTGCCAACCGCTGGACTCCCAGCGGGCAGTTACGCCATCTGCTACCACCATATCTCCGCTGTACTCAAATGCCGCCAGCTGTGACTTCATAAACTCGACCAGAATTTGCAGCTCTCAAAAGCCGTAGTCATCGGAGCAATATCCAAAACCGCTGGACTCCCAACAGGGGCTCTTAAGAATAGAAAAAATAAAACAGAATAACCAAGTATCCATAACTGATCATAACCGTGCACCTCGACCCGCCTCCCAAAAATAACCGCAAAGGGAGGGAGGGTGGGCCAATCTGCTTCCACTTGCAAGAGGAAGTGACTGGAACAGAGAGGAGGTATATGTGACCTTCAGGATTTCCTGCACCGCCCCCATCCTGTCTAAGGAGGACCCCCAGTGAATTAACCCTTAATGACCCTAATCTGCAACCTACTTAACCATTACCGAGACGGGGCCAGACTCCCTGAACTCCCTAAGGGGAAAAGGGGGGAGGACCATCAGTCCCTGAGCACCCTCCCTATACAGTCGGGCGCTTGCCAGACTGCTGGTATCCAGGGAAACAGGGGAGGGGGTACCACCTTTAACTCACCCCTGGCCCCTTTACCCAACCTTGACCCATAACAAAAGACACCGACAACTGTATCATTTTATTGCTGGGTGGTGATCGGCCACAGCTTCTTTATTAAAGCGGCAAACCCTAATAAACCAAAAATATCGGAGCAGTATGCCAAAGGCTGGACTCCCAGCGGGCAAGTTAAACCGTAATCATCAGAGCGGTCTGCCAACCGCTGGACTCCCAGCGGGCAGTTATGCCATCTGCTACGACCATATCTCCGCTGTACTCAAATGCCGCCACGGAGGAGACCCGTTCTCCCAACGGGGCTCCGACCACCACCCAGCAGAACCAAGTCTGTTTTAGCTCTCCTACAGGCCAGAAAAGGAATTGTCCCAATTACACCCAAGAAGAAGACAACCATCAGGTCCCATTAAAAAAACCAAGGCCAATAAGGCCCGTGATGAGAACATAGTCCAACCACTTTTCAAATCACTAGTCAGACCACACATGGAGTACTGTGTACAGTTCTGTTTCCTGTGAACAAGGCAGACATAGCAGAGCTGGAGAGGGTTCAGAGGAGGGCAACTAAAGTAATGACTGGAATGAGGGAACTACAGTACCCTGGAAGATTAGCAAAATAAGGGTTATTCACTGTAGAAAAAGATGACTGAGGGGAGATCTAATAACTATGTATAAATATAACAGGGGTCAGTACAGAGATCACTCCCATCATCCATTTATCCCCAGGACTGTGACAAGGGGAACACTCTTTGCGTCTGGAGGTAAGAATGTTTTTATACAACATAGAAGAGGATTCTTTACGGTAAGTGCAGTGAGACTATGGAACTCTCTGCCTGAGGAGGTGGTGATGGTGAGTTCACCAAAAATTCAAGAGGGGCCTGGATGTATTTCAGGAGTGTAATAATATTACAGGCTATAGTTACTAGAGAGGGGTCGTTGATCCAGAGGACTGTAACCACTACACTATATAGCTGCATCTTCCCGATAACAGTGCCAAACTACTGCCCCTTGATCTCTACCTTTGTATTATATTCATAACGCCTTACATATATGGCCCAAAACAACCCACCCGGGAGATAACCACCAACTACCCTACTACCAACTTCCTGAAAAAGAAAGGGATCATCATATGTCAGAACACATGAGGTCCTGAGCTCTGGAATAGACAAAGGGGCATTACCACAGTGAGGGTCACCAGCATCACCGCGCCTCCGACGGAACTCTATACCTACCACCTAAGGAAGAAGTTATGACCACCTGAATTCCTGGATCCCTTTCCAAAAGACTTCCACCTCTCGAAAAAAACAAAGAGCGCCCACCGGGCCTGTGTTCCTCTCTCCGCACCGCACAGAAGATATACGAAAGGCCAACCATCAAACCGCTGAACGCCACGAACCTGAAAGAAAAAACAATTAGCCCGAGCCTCAACACACAAAATAGTTATATTTCATCCCAAAATTATTATTATTTTTTTAAAAGACCAAGGTAAATGGTCAAACCGCCTGGGAAAACCAACCTAAAGGGAAAAACAATTGGAGCCCCACCATACATGAAGTCATTACCGAATACCAAACGAACCGACCAGCCGGACCGAAACCGGGCGGAGGAGAGGTACACACCCCATTATATTAACTGGATCGACATGTATAGATAGACCCCGATCCCGAGTACCATTACCCCATACAAAAATTCTGAAATAACAACCCCCCACACAGTGCGGCCTTGAATGAAGAGACAAACACCTTGGAGAAAATATCAATCAGCCAGAACAGAAGGCTAAAGGAGACCGCACATGGCTATCCAGACTAAATACTCCCTAACTATACCCGTATCGCCTACCATATAATGGAATGATACATGCAAAATAATGCTTGGAGGGTCACCATGCCGACCTGTGAAGTCCTGTCAAGAGGACCAGTCAGTGGGTCTTACCCGCATCAAAACCTAGATCTGAACTGGGAATGAAAAGTTGCAGTTTTACTGTGTAACTCCATGAATTGTGTTGTATCAAGGCTCTACCCTGAGCGATGTATACGAACGGACCTGGTTATCCGCTTCTGGCTTGCCATCTAGTTATACCTGCGACTACTGATTTCGCCATATCCACTCAACAAGGGGCATCCCTGCTTCAAACCATGTGGCACCAGTATACTAATACCGCCCTCATGGCAACCAACCCAGCTGGACTAGAATAAAGTCTCTTGTACTGCTAACATCGTGTACATCTCCCTTGGATTCGACCCTACTGGATCCCACCGCACTGTAACTCCTGTAACACTGGACATGAGGCAAGTGCATTACCACCAAGCTGTCAGCCTGCATAGACATGTTAGAAGCTCAGCAGAAGTGCCCAGTTATCAACCATACCCACGGAACCTTGGTCTGGCGGACCAGTACTGTAGACGGCAGAAATAGAAAACCGTAATTGCAGCTGTGATGATATGAACTCACAACCATTTACATTAAAGGAAGGTCCATAGCCACGGGCTATAGAGCTCAATGCTAGAGGGATTACTACTACTGCGCCTAGCCTCCGTACATATGAACTAACCATGTCCTATATGTCATTGTTGAAAGCCCAAATAGAACAAATTATTATTTATTTATTTTTTTAACACACTCACGGCCTAGTGCCCGCAGATAGGAGCATAACAGGCAGTACTACTTTACACATGAAAGCACCTGAATATACAGCTTCTTATACTCACCTATGTTCATAATTTTTTATTTATTTTTTATTATAATTATTTTTTTTATACTTTATAATTTTTCATAAAAGGAGGAATACTATCCAGTTAGGAGAAGTAAGCTCCTATACTCCAAGCTGTAAGGGAAAACGGGAGGACACCCAGAAGGACTGAGCTTTACCTAAAACCAGCTGCAAGAAGACCTGCCAAAAGACCGGTGGGACCAAGAACCGTTACATGGATCGTGTGGGGTATCGCATAGACAAAATAAAGAAACTGGCGACTAATGTACCTCTTCTATAGGATATGAATACCCCAAGTGCTAAACCCGCAGTTGCACAAGCTCAGGTAAACTATGGCTGGGGAACCTCCCAGCTCCAAACCTGTACACAACTTAACCTAAACCAAAGGAGTTTTAAATCCAGAAATGCTACCCATGACGCTATTGCAGTACCACGGAGCTACCAGCTCGACTGGAGGGGCGGGGGACCCCGTATCTAAAAGTGCCCATAGTAATGATTCTAAATCTGCACAAGACCTCCCACCCCCCACTGCATTAGTACTTACCAGTCGTAGGAAGGGACGGGTACATGAATTCCATCCTGGTGGGCAGCTGCAGTGACCAGGCTAAGAACCCTGGATTGATGGTCAGGCACCAGCCTCTTACAGTTTTCAATCGCAACATCAGACCAGACTCCTCAGATGCGCCTGACATTCCGTCCGAAGATGACGATAAGCGCCACCTGGAGGATCTGGAGCGCCTACAGCGCCATGCCTCCTGACCACCTGCGAGGAGGAGAAAAACAGAGAGCTCCCTGCGCCTGCGTTACCCGTGAGGGAGGGGGGTTGCAAAATGGGCTCCAAATGAGAACCAGAGAGCCCCAATGGTACTGAAGAGGCACTGATCACAGAAGCAGGGACAGCAGGAACACCCCTTCGAGGCAAGCCTATAGGTGCGGGTGCAATGCAATCAGGCATGGCGAGAAAAAGGGGGGAAGGGAGGCACCATAACATGCTCCAACAGAGACTCCGATCACTCCACAGTACTAGAGGGGCACTGACCACAGAAGTGGGGGCGGCAATATTATATTAGTGGTGACATTGTAATCCGGGAGAGTAACAAACGAACTCGCCTGCCAAGCGCGCCCGTTACGAGCGCCCTGTAAGCGCTGCAGGGGAAGGGGGCAGGGCCAGGCGCAGCGATCCGGCTTGCACCATGGGCGCCGAAGGGGTCCTGCCTGAAGCAGTGAGGGCTGCGGTGACCCCCTCAGCTACCCCACATTAGCAGGGGGGGGGGCACAATAGGCTACAATGGAGGGGGGTGGATTTCTTCAGGGAGTGAGGAGCTGTCTCGCGTCCCCCCTCATGTCTAACAATCCTGCCTGGCACACGCTGCCCAACACCCACGTACCAGAAGCGCTGCAGGGGAGGGGCGGAGCCCCGGCACAGCGCCGCAAAGCTTCCCTAGGCTGGGCCGGAAAAATGGCGCACACTCCGCTGTAGACATGCCGGAGGAAGCGGGCAGCTGGGGGATTATGACCAAGTCGGGCGGGGGCGGGTACGCCTAGCAGACCGCCGGCCCCCAGCTGAAGCTGCACGCATACTGCGGCAGCTCCACACTCGGCACAAAAGCAGGCACAGGGGAGGAGGAAGTCAGGGGAGAGCTGAGGCTGCTCAAAACTGAGTGCAGCTAACCCTCACCCTCCTCATGAAACTCACCAGGAGGCATCTCCAGCGGCATCTTGGTGTGGACAGAGCAAAAGGGTACATACCACACCAATCTGCTTCCACTTGCAAGAGGAAGTGACCGGAACAGAGAGGAGGTATCTGTGACCATCAGGATTTCCTGCACCACCCCCATCCTGTCTAAGGGCTCTTTCACACCTGCGTTATTGTCTTCCGGCATAGAGTTCCGTCGTCGGGGCTCTATGCCGGAAGAATCCTGATCAGGATTATCCTAATGCATTCTGAATGGAGAGTAATCCGTTCAGGATGCATCAGGATGTCTTCAGTTCCGGTACGGAACGTTTGTTGGCCGGAGAAAATACCGCAGCATGCTGCGCTTTTTGCTCCGGCCAAAAATCCGGAACACTTGCCGCAAGGCCGGATCCGGAATTAATGCCCATTGGAAGGCATTGATCCGGATCCGGCCTTAAGCTAAACGTCGTTTCGGCGCATTGCCGGAGCCGACATTTAGCTTTTTCTGAATGGTTACCATGGCTGCCGGGACGCTAAAGTCCTGACAGCCATGGTAAGTGTAGCGGGGAGCGGGGGAGCAGTGTACTTACCGTCCGTGCGGCTCCCCGGGCGCTCCAGAGTGACGTCAGGGCGCCCCAAGCGCATGGATCACGTGATCGCATGGATCACGTCATCCATGCGCATGGGTCGCTCTGACGTCATTCTGGAGCGCCCCGGGAGCCGCACGGACTGTAAGTATACCGCTCCCCCGCTCCTCGCTCCTACTATGGCAACCAGGACTTTAATAGCGTCCTGGGTGCCATAGTAACACTGAAAGCATTTGGAAGACGGTTCCGTCTTCAAATGCTTTCAGTACACTTGCGTTTTTCCGGATCCGGAGTGTAATTCCGGCAAGTGGAGTACACGCCGGATCCGGACAACGCAAGTGTGAAAGAGGCCTAAGGAGGATCCCCAGTGAATTAACCCTTAATGACCCTAATCTGCAACCTAATTAACCATTACCGAGACGGGGCCAGACTTCCTGAACGCCCCAAGGAGAAAAGGGGGGAGGACCATCAGTCCCTGAGCACCCTCCCTATACAGTCGGGCGCTTGCCAGACCGGAGGGTCTCAATGAATTCATCTCATATGTATGCTTTATATAAAATTACAGAAGTTGATTGAGAGCATGTCCAGTAGAATTGCAGAGGTCCTGAAAAAGAAGGGCCAACACTGCAAATACTGACTCTTTGCATAAATGTCATGTAATTGTCGATAAAAGCCTTTGAAACGTATGAAGTGCGTGTAATTATATTTCACTACATCACAGAAACAACTGAAACAAAGATCTAAAAGCAGTTTAGCAGCAAACTTTGTGAAAACTAATATTTGTGTCATTCTCAAAACTTTTGGCACGACTGTATATACCTAAATATCCTTCCTTTTTTTTTACCCAACATGCATTCTTCCGGATTCATGCTATGCAGTAATATGTGCATTATTGGGAAATACTTCTAGTTACATCTAGCACGAGTTATGGGGTCATTCCCTGTTTTTCTTCCCCTTAACTAAATGCCCCTCCTCCCTACCTTTATGTTGCCTGTATACCGTTTTGCGCCGCCGATTAGTCCCTGTGTACTAATAAATGTAGTCATTCACTGCTTGCACCCAATGCTGCTGATGAGCTATAGGCGAAATGCGTTGAGTGAGTGGTAGACAGGGCAGGGATGCTATTACAAACATACCGTCATGTACACTAGGGAAACTAGCCGATTAAAGACCAGGCAATACCCACTGGTGTGAACCTTCACCAAGGGTAAATAAAGCAAGGAGCACTCACACCCTCAGTGGCAGCCCTCTTTAGGTCTGTGGTGTTGTGATTGTTCTCCTATCCTTTAATTAGCCTGACTACCTGCCAACCAATGCTGCTTTCTGATACATTTATGGCATAATATAAAGAAAGCAGCTGGTTGTTATGGGACCTCATGATATAGCGCTGTGATCTTCATACGCTATATAAGTGGGAGGTCCATGTGAATTGTATGGACCTCTAGTGCAGCTTTTTTTTATTTATTTTTACGCTGCTATAAATTGGTGACTGCTGGACTATCATAGTGCATTGTATTAGCGTGGTGAGGACCAGCATTTCAGTCACCATTTATTCATGAAGGCCCATGTACACGTTGAATTTTATTTGGTGATATAGAGGTCCTTCCTCTTTTAATGTATATCTAATAAAAGTTTGACGTTTTACTTCTTTTCAACGTTTCTCAGTACCGTGAGCAAAACTGTGATTCTGGTGGTTGTTGAGCGCTTCAGCAAGATGGCGCACTTTATACCATTATCAGGTTTACCTAATGCCAAAACTCTTGCTCAAGTGTTTGTCAATAACATTGTGAAACTACACGGCATTCCCTCTGATGTAGTGTATGATAGAGGGACTCAATTTGTTTCCAGATTCTGGAAGGCGTTCTGTACTCGTCTGGGGGTCCAATTGTCCCTCTCCTCTGCCTTTCATCCTCAGTTGAACAGACAGACTGAGCGCACTAACCAGAATGTGGAGACTTATTTGAGATGTTTTGTCTCTGAGAATCAAGAAGAGTGGTCTTCATTTTTGTCGTTGGCTGAGTTTGCCATAAATAAGCGTAGACAGGAGTCCACTGATAAGTCGCAATTTTTTGGTGCATATGGGTTCCATCCGCAGTTTGGCACATTTTCTGGTACTGAGACTTCTGGTATACCTGAAGAGGAAAGATTCTCCTCTTCGTTGTCATCTATTTGGCGGAAGATTCAAAACAATTTAAATAAAATGGGCAAAAAGTATAAACGTATGGCTGACAAGAGACGTATGAGTGGTCCGGACCTGAGAGTGGCTGTCCACAAGAAACATTAAGTTGAAGGTACCCTCTTGGAAGTTGGGACCAAGGTTTATTGGGCCATACAAGATTTCTGCCATTATTAATCCGGTGGCTTTTCGTCTTGAACATCTGCAGGCTCTGAAAATTCATAATGTGTTCCACAAGTCATTGCTTAAAAGATATGTCAAACCTGCTGAACCGTCCTCCCTGCCACCCCTTCCCGTCATGGTGGATGGTAATCTTGAGTTTCAGATTTCCAAAATAGTGAACTCACATATTCTTTATGGATCTCTTCAATATCTCGTGCACTGGAAAGAATGTGGGTTCCGGCGACCGACATGAATGCCAGTAGCCTTGTGAAGGCCCTTCACAGGGCGCATCCTGATAAGGTCGGTCCTGGGTGTCCGGAGGTCACCCGTAAAAGGGGGGTACTGTCACGGTCCCTCCCGTGACAGAGGTGAGAAGATTGGATAGAATTGCTGCACGTGAGGCTATCTGACAGGTCTCTCTGTTTTCCTCTTTGTATGTTGTTGTTTGGCAGGATATCACCTCTCCTCAGGTTCTGCTTATCAGTGATGAGACTCTATTTAGGTCCGCCTCACACTGTTGACCATGCGGTTGATATTTCCTCTTGGAGTTGCTAGAGCTTGTTTGTCTTGGATCTCCTGCTTCTCCATACTTCTCAAAGCTAAGTACAAATTGCCTGTTCTGTTTGTTGTTCTCTGGTGTGTTTTGGTTCTAGGCCTCAGGGAGATGCGGGTTTCTTCATCTGGGAAGGAACCAGCTGTCTTGTCTCCTGCTACCTATCCTAGGGCTCGTCAGTTTTAGCGTATGCACATTTCCACCATCAGGATCTGCTCATACTGGCAGGAGTTAGGGAAAGGCCCAGGGATTACTAGGAGGTCACCATCCTTCTTCCTTAGCTTTTGGGGCCTAGACTGCTGTCTATTTCTTTTGTGAGTATCTGGTGTTTTTTTCCCTTCCCCATTACCTGTGACACAAACATTAACAAAATGCCCCCTTTTCCTACAGAAAAAACATACTCGCTTCTTATGACTAGACCCCTTTCAAGCAGGCCCAGGGGTAGCTCCCTCTAACTGCATGAGTTCGTCACCAGGCATAAACTCAGGCGTCTCTCCTCCCAAGGTGTCATAGGAAGCCGCCACGTTATATGGTTTGTCCTGAGAGTGAGGGACCTTTGATCTCTCTCTCAGGCGTCTATCCATATGTACGGCAAGGGACATAGCCGCTTCCAGTGACTCAGGATTTTCATGAAAGGCCAAGGCGTCCTTTCGCCTCTGAGACAATCCCTGACAGAATTGACTACGGAGAGCTGGATCATTCCACTCCGTAACCGTAGCCCATCTCCTAAATTCAGAGCAATAGATCTGCGCAGAACGCTCTCCCTGTCGTAAACCACGTAACTTGGTCTTTTTCAAACACTGAATGACAGATACAAAAATACATGTAAATCTCAGAACAAAACAGAAAAAAAAAATTATTTAATTGGTGAGAGATGATGGAGCACTGGAATATTACAGGTATGTGCCAGGACACTGGTGGGAGATGATGGAGCACTGGTATATTACAGGTATGTGCCAGGACACTGGTAGGAGATGATGGAGCACTGGTATATTACAGGTATGTGCCAGGACACTGGTAGGAGATGATGGAGCACTGGTATATTACAGGTATGTGCCAGGACACTGGTAGGAGATGATGGAGCACTGATATATTACAGGTATGTGCCAGGACACTGGTAGGAGATGATGGAGCACTGGAATATTACATGTATGTGCCAGGACACTGGTAGGAGATGATGGAGCACTGGAATATTACATGTATGTGCCAGGACACTGGTAGGAGATGATGGAGCACTGATATATTACAGGTATGTGCTAGGACACTGGTAGGAGATGATGGAGCACTAGTATATTACAGGTCACTGGCGGATCCACGGGGGGCAATGGGTCAATTGCCCCTCCCCCCGAGAATATAGTGAGAAAGTGGGCACTGCTCCGTTCGCCCACTGTGGCCACGTTACCTTCTCCCACACTGTATGGTAATTGCTGCCCTGTTTCTCCCTGGGCGTTCCTTCTCCCTGGCTGTAGCGCTGTCCAGAGATAATAGTAAGTGCAGTGAGATCCCTGGGCGCCGTGCTACATATACAGATAGTTATCTTACAATGTTTGGACACATGAAAGGTCCTTTTTTAATAAGTTTTTTAGGGCCCCTTTACATACACTGGCGCGGCACAGGCGACATTGGTGGCATGCCCTGTCCCTTCCACCCCCTCCTCCCATGCATCTTACTGCCAGCCAGCCAGAATCAAGCCGGCGCCGTTCTAATTAGGCCCGCCCACCAAGTTCCGGGCCGGGGAACTGGAAGCCCGGAACAGAGGAGCGCCGTGCGGGAGTCTGAACAGGGACGGGACCTCACGGGTGGCGGACAACTGCGGCGGTGCCAGTCTGACAGACTGTGCCCCTCCCTAGATCAGGCTCTGGATCTGCCACTGTTACAGGTGTGTGCCAGGACACTGGTGGGAGATGATGGAGCACTGGTATATTACAGGTATGTGCCAGGACACTGGTAGGAGATGATGGAGCACTGGTATATTACAGGTATGTGCCAGGACACTGGTAGGAGATGATGGAGCACTGGTATATTACAGGTATGTGCCAGGACACTGGTGGGAGATGATGGAGCACTGGTATATTACAGGTATGTGCCAGGACACTGGTAGGAGATGATGGAGCACTGGTATATTACAGGTGTGTGCCAGGACTTTGGTAGGAGATGATGGAGCACTGGTATATTACAGGTATGTGCCAGGACACTGGTGGGAGATGATGGAGCACTGGTATATTACAGGTATGTGCCAGGACACTGGTAGGAGATGATGGAGCACTGGTATATTACAGGTGTGTGCCAGGACTTTGGTAGGAGATGATGGAGCACTGGTATATTACAGGTATGTGCCAGGACACTGGTGGGAGATGATGGAGCACTGGTATATTACAGGTGTGTGCCAGGACTTTGGTAGGAGATGATGGAGCACTGGTAGGAGATGATGGAGCACTGGTATATGCCCGGACCCTGTGGGGATAGGGCTCTAGTAGGTGGGCATGTGGGGCTAGGACCCTGTGGCAGGAGGTAAAGCCCCCCACTCCATCGCCTCCTCCTCAGTGCAGGGACTTCTTTTTTTCCAAGCTCCTCGCTGTTGCTATGGCTATGACCATTCCTGCAACGCAACACCCATGTGACCTGCTGTGCGATGGCTGCTGTGACGGGAGGTATGTCAGCTCACCGCCATGTAACTGGGAGGATAGGGCGCAGCTGGCAGAGGGCATCCTGCAGGCCGCGGGCATGACGGGCGCCGGGTATGGGAGAGGCGTGTGTTAGCGGGGCGCAGGGCACAGCTGAGGGAGCGGAGGCGGCGGCGGCGGCGGTCGTGTCTGGCCCGGACTCCTCCTGGCATCGGGTGCGTACATTGTATTCCGTCTTCTTCCTCCTGTGCGGTAGTCAGCCCCGGTACACGGCGGAGGGCGGCTGCCATAGACCGGGGCCGGGGCGGCTGTGCATCAGTGACTTACACTCTGGTATAGGAGCCGGGGCCCAGCGCATTGTTCCTGGAGTGTCTGACACCTATAGCATATAGGTACAGTGCAGCATCCAGCATGTCATGTATGATGTACTCAAATACCACATGTGTTCTACATCAGATTTACCTGTACATCCATACAGCACATATGATACCTGGTCATGCATGCAAACATCATGCATATTAATTCATCCCATTTTTGTGTTCATGCAGTGTATACCTGGACATCCATGCAGTGTATGAATATCACATATTACACATGTTTATAGGTGCACCCATCATGCATATTAATACATCACTCACAATGCATGCGTGTATGATCACATTAACATACACAGATGTGATCATGTGTGACATATATTCATCCATCCATCACATTTACGTGTCCATGCCGTGTATGTGATATCATACATTTTCCTGCCACGTATATCATATACATGTATGTACATCATGTGTACGTATACGACAGGTACAGTCCAGCATCCAGTGCATTCCTGCACATCCATACAGCACATGATATCATACTGACGTGCAAACATTATGCAAATTCATACATCACATTTACATGTTCATGCAGTGTATACAGCATATGATGGCATACATGTTCATGCGTGCACACATTATGCAGATTCATCACATTGATATGGTCATACAATACATGCATGTATAATCACATTAACATACACATTTTCATGTTCATGCAGTGTATACCTGTACATCCATACAGCACATATGATACCTGGTCATGCATGCAAACATCATGCATATTCATAGGCCACTGACATGTTCATACAATACTTGCATGTATGATCACATTAACATGTCCAGATGTATTCATGTGCCACAGGTGTTCATACATCACATATAACATGCAGATGATGCGTGTGAATGCATACAGGTATGTGTATATATATATATGTTCATGCACATACATGTGTTTTCATACAGCACATACTGGGCTCAGTTACTGTTACCAGGAGCTCACAGCCCTGGAATCACTACACATGTACACGTGCTCTTCGGTGCCAGGCTAGATGCCTCCCGCAGGGAATTATTGATTACTGAGTGCCATGTGTTTGGACGGCGAGGCGTCTTTCTTTGTCTCGTTGCCTCCATCCTTCGTCGTCCATACGACATGGTCCATTGTTCACCTCAGCAGTGACTCATGGGTTAATGCAGTCTAGTACCCATCATGGACGGTAATGACGTTCTCGGCCTGCATGGACTGGGCAGGACTTTCCCTTTATTTCGGCTGAGGGATGAAAATGAACGGTATGAGGAAATGAAAGGGTTAATGTAAAACTACAGTGGGACAGACGTGTTGCATGTGCCGCAGCATTGTGTGTGATCCGGAGGCTGGTGAGGGCACAATACGTGTTGTGATGTGCGCCCCCTTCTCCAGGGCTCGGTCTCATTCTTCTCATCATACCTGTTAACCCTTTATACGATATGCGCATGAAACACAATCTGTGTGATGATGAGGATCAGATTATTGAATGTTTAATGCACGGTGAGGGCGGAGGACCTCGGGGGGCTTCCTCTTCTGTCCGCTCCTTCCTCTGCTTCTGGCTTGTGACATTATAGATTATTCTGCAGTTAAGGGGTATTCCGATTATATGAAGCTATCCTCTGCACTTCCAGAGAGATGAATGGAGCGGCTGCGCCAATGCTCCACCTGCTGCTCTGCTTATTTCAGGGTGCTATGAGGGGTATATATGTACCTTGTTCTTGTGATCGGCAGGGGTCCCAGTGGTAGAACCCCCATTTCATGCTCCGATGCTGTCCTTTGCCCTGCGCTTTGGAGATCCGGTGACGTACCGGGCTCTCCATGGGGCTGCCAGGAAGCTCGGTGACGTCACCGGCACTGATGGGCGGGATGTAGCGCTGCCCTAGCCAGTAAAACGGCTAGGGCAGCACTAAAGCCCGCCCATCAGAGCCAGTGACGTCACCGAACACACTGCCGGTCCACAAAAAACGGATCCGCAAAAAATACGGATGGCGTCTGTGTGCATTCTGTATTTTTCGGAACGGAACATCTGGCCCCTGATAGAACAGTACTATCCCTGTCCGTTATGCGGACAATAATAGAACTAATAGGACATGTTCTATCTTTGAACGGAAATACGGAAACGGAAGGCATACGGAGTACCTTCTGTTTTTTTTTTTTGCATATCCATTGAATTGAATGGTTCCGTATACGAAACGCAAAGAAAAAAACGTACGTGTGCAAGAGGCCTAAGGCAGACGTTATTAAGAAGCCCACTGGGGTTATGTGCTCCTAAGTTTTGTGGTGCTTGTAACTTATTAACTTTTATTACATTTTTTGGGTGGTAATGGAGAAGAAGGCCTTTCAGCCCTTGTTTTTGTGCTTATATTTGTGATGCTCGCCGTGCAGTGTAACCAGTGAGTTACTTTTATTGTATGTGTCCGTACGATTACTGCAGCACCAAATATGTATCGTTTTATGTGTTATTTTTTACTGCTTTTGGAGCTGACTGGCTACAGAGATAAAACAAAAAAATACTTTATTAGGCTAGTTTCACACTTGCGGCAGGATGGATCCGACATGCTGTTCACCATGTCGGATCCGTCCTGCGGCTATTTCGCCGTGCCCCCGGGCCGCCGCTCCGTCCCCATTGACTATAATGGGGACGGGGGCGGAGCTCCGGCGCAGCACGGCGGTGCACGGAGAAAGCCGCTGGACTAAAAAACCTGACATGCAGTAATTTTAGTCCGGCGGCCTTCGCCGTGCACCGCCGTGCTGCGCCGGAGCTCCGCCCCGTCCCCATTATAGTCAATGGGGAAGGAGCAGCGGCCCGGGGGCACGGCGAAATAGCCGCAGGACGGATCCGACATGGTGAACAGCCTGTCGGATACGTCCTGCCGCAAGTGTGAAACTAGCCTTAGTACATCCTTCTGAAAATGTGGGTGCCCAGTAGGGATCGACCGATTATCGGTTTGGCCGATATTATCGGCCGATATTGAGGATTTTGAACGTTATCGGTATCGGCATCTATTTTGCCGATATACCGATAACGTATTGGGAACACAGAACGCGCTGCTCACAGTGCTCTCCGTGTTCCCTCCGCAGCACAGGGGAGAAGGAAGCAGTGTCTCCCTCCCCCTGTGCTGCTGCTGCCGCCAATGAGAGGAGAGAACATAAGAGGAGGGGAGGGGCTGTGGCCGCTGCGCCACCAATGACGATAAGCCTTTCATTCATTCATATACAGGAGGCGGGAGCTGCAGAATCACATAGCCGGCTCCCGACCTCTATGAGCGATAGCTGCGATCCGCGGTAGTTAACTCCTCAGGTGCCGCGGATCGCAGCTACCGCTCATAGAGGTCGGGAGTCGGCTATGTGATTCTGCAGCCAGCTCCCGCCTCCTGTATATGAATAAATGAGAGACTTATCTTCATTGGTGGCGCAGTGCGCCCCCCCCCAAGCCCCCCAGTATTAATCATTGGTGGCGCAGTGCGCCCCCCACCCCCATCCCAATCCCGGCCAATAGTAAAAACATTGGTGGCAGTGGCCACAGGATCCCCTCTCCCCTGCTCCTCCGATCGGAGCCCCAGCAGTGTAAGCCTGGGGCTCCGATCGGTTACCATGGCAGCCAGGACGCTATTGAAGCCCTGGCTGCCATGTTCAGCTCCCTGCTGCTGTGTGCACTATGCACAGAGCAGCAGGGACAGTGTGAGCTCCTATTCACCCTGATAGAGATCTATCAGGGGGAATAGGACAAGGGTTCTAGTCCCTAAGGGGGCTAAAAGTTAGTAAAAAAACCCACAAAAATATTAAGTATAAATGAAAAAGATTTATAAAAAAAAATACACATTAACAATAAACAAAAAAATACACATTAACAATAAACATATTAATTTTCAGCAGATTTGTGTAGGAATTTTTTTTTCTTCTCAAAAATGAAAATTCCCAGAATATCGGTATAAATTATCGGCTATCGGCCTGAAAGTTCACAAATTATCGGTATCGGTATCGGCCCTAAAAAATCAATATCGGTCGATCCCTAGTGCCCAGTGCCCACCCTATGCTTGTTTGTAAGGGTACTTTCACACTAGCGTTATTCTTTTCCGGCACTGAGTTCCGTCCTAGGGGCTCCTTACCGGAAAAGAACTGATCAGGCATATCCCCGTGCATGGCAATACATGGCATATTATGCCTAACCTATAACAAACCATAATACATGCATACCTTTAATAAAAGACACCGACTAAAGAGTGCAGGTAAAACGGCCAAGGTCTGATTTATTTAAATTAACCAATACAACTTTAAAGGGGTTGTCCGGGATTTGGGACCTTTGTCCTATAGTACTGCAGTGTCACCCACATCACCAGCACCCATGTCCTACCTGATGAACTTACTTCTAATGCCCCCTTTTGCTCCAATAAATTCTCTGCCGGAAGTGAAGGTTTTCTTTCACTCAGTGATGTAGCGGGTTCCTTGCAGAGGAGAAAAACTTCCTCTTCCGCTGCTCAGGGAGCCCGATGACATCACTGCCAGCCTAGCTAATTATGCAAAAGTATGGAGGGGCGGTAACTAGCCTGGCCGAGATCCCGCTAAGCTCCGCCCCCTCCAGTCCGGTGACGTCACCGGGTGCCGACAAGGGACCAATCTGAGTGGTCCCTTGCCCACGCTCACTCCAAAGGAATGCAGTATAAATGATGTACCATTCTGTATGTGGATTCACTGTCTGCCTCTCTGCTCTGCAAGCACTGAGCACATGACATGTGCAAGGAGGAGTGTATGAGGGGGCGGATCTATGGAGGATGAATATGTAAGAGGGGGCGGATCTATGGAGGATGAATATGTATGAGGGGGCGGATCTATGGAGGATGAATATGTAAGAGGGGGCGGATCTATGGAGGATGAATATGTATGAGGGGGCGGATCTATGGAGGATGAATATGTATGAGGGGGCGGATCTATGGAGGATGAATATGTAAGAGGGGGCGGATCTATGGAGGATGAATATGTATGAGGGGGCGGATCTATGGAGGATGAATATGTAAGAGGGGGCGGATCTATGGAGGATGAATATGTATGAGGGGGCGGATCTATGGAGGATGAATATGTAAGAGGGGCGGATCTATGGAGGATGAATATGTAAGAGGGGGCGGATCTATGGAGGATGAATATGTAAGAGGGGGGCGGATCTATGGAGGAGTGAATAATGTGCAGGAGGCTGAATATGTATGAGGGGGCGGATCTATGGAGAAGTGAATAATGTGCAGGAGGCTGAATATGTAAGAGGGGGCGGATCTATGGAGGAGTAAATAATGTGCAGGAGGCTGAATATGTATGAGGGGGCGGATCTATGGAGGAGTGAATAATGTGCAGGAGGCTGAATATGTATGAGGGGGCGGATGCAGGGAGGTGATCTTACACTGTAGAAACCGCCTGCTGCTGAGCTGCACTGGGACACACAATGCTTTGCAGCAGGAAGTGATGTCATACATAAACAGATATGCAAACAGTCTGTTGGGGACTGTAGAAGCAATGCAGCAGTGTAAAAGCTACTTAAAAACATCTTGGGAGCATAAACTTACTAATGGTGAGTAAGTTACTTTTAAAAAAATGAGTTTGATCCCGGACAACCCCTTTAACTGAAAACCTTTAAGAGTCTAGTCATAAACTCAGACTCCAATACCATAAATATATCAGAGTCCATCCCATCACGGGATGACTATCCTTACCTCACCCTTCCTCAGAGGTTGAATATTGACTAGTACAGCAGGCCGGTCTCCATGATCACTGCTGATAAATTCTAGAAACATTTACTTTCATAAGATGACCTTGCTTTAGTGAATGAACCTAGTTACTGGGGTCATTAAAGGGGTTCTCCAGGAATTAAGAAAATGAAAATACTTAAATATTACTTTATTATAAATATACAGTATTCTGAAATACCTTTCATTATTTATAACGGCTCGTTTTGTTTGGGGAGCAATCATCAGGGGAAACAAAATGGCCGCTGTCCCATTAGTTCACACAAAACCTGTCCTGATCACACATGAGGACAAGTTACTTTATAACACTGAGGTAAAGAGCTGCCTCATCCTCCTCTCTACTTGTCAGGAATTATGATCCTGAATACAGATGTTAAGAACTTTAGCTGAATCTCTGGGGAATCTACACTGAACAAAAATATAAATGCAACACTTTTGGTTTTGCTCCCATTTTGCATGAGCTGAACTCAAAGATCTGAAACATTTTCTACATACACAAAAGACCCATTACTCTCAAATATTGTTCACAAATCTGTCTAAATCTGTGTTAGTGAGCTCTTCTCCTTTGCCGAGATAATCCATCCCACCTCACAGGTGTAGCATATCAGGGTGCTGATTAGACAGCATGAATATTGCACAGGTGTGCCTTAGACTGCCCACAATAAAAGATAACTCTGAAATGTGCAGTTTGATCACACAGCACAATGCCACAGATGTCGCAACATTTGAGGGAGTGTGCAATTGGCATGCTGACTGCAGGAATGTCTACCAGAGCTGTTGCCCGTGCAATGAATGTTCATTTCTCTACAATAAGCCGTCTCCAAAGGCGTTTCAGAGAATTTGGCAGTACATCCAACCGGCCTCACAACCGCAGACCACGTGTAACCACACCAGCCCAGGACCTCCACATCCAGCATGTTCACCTCCATGATCATCTGAGACCAGGCACCCGGACAGCTACAGCAACAATCGGTTTGCATAACCAAAGAATTTCTGCACAAACTGTCAGAAACCGTCTCAGGGAAGCTCATCTGCATGCTCCTCGTCCTCATCGGTGGTCTGGACCAAAAGGAAAGGGAATAAAATGCGCCATTTTGCTAAAACGATCCACCACCACCAGAATCACAGTCTTCCCTGAGGAACGAGGCAGGTCCGTAATGAAGTCCATGAACAGATGCGTCCAAGGACGGGAAGGAATGGGTAACGGGAGGAGAGGACCCGATGGCTGTGAATGAGGGACCTTGGCACGAGCGCAGGTCTCGCAGGCTGCCACAAAACCCACAACTGTCTTGCGAAGAGCCGGCCACCAGAATCTCCGAGCAATGAGATCCACTGTGGCTCTACTCCCCGGGTGCCCAGCAAGAACAGTATCGTGGTGTTCCTTAAAGACCTTGTGTCGTAAAGCGAGAGGCACAAACAACCTCCCAGGAGGACAAAGATCAGGAGCCTCTGCCTGGGCTGCCTGAACCTCTGCCTCCAAATCAGGGTAAAGAGCAGAGACGACCACCCCTTCAGCCAAAATGGGACCTGGGTCTTCAAAGTTCCCCCCTCCCGGAAAACAACGTGACAGGGCATCAGCCTTCACATTTTTAACCCCAGGGCGGAACGTGACTACAAAATTAAACCTAGAAAAGAATAAAGACCATCTGGCCTGTCTCGGGTTCAGACGCTTGGCTGACTCCAAGTAGGCCAGATTCTTATGGTCGGTAAACACGGTAATAGGGTGTCTGGCTCTCTCTAGCCAATGGCGCCATTCCTCAAAAGCTAATTTGATGGCCAACAACTCCCTATCTCCCACATCGTAATTTCTCTCTGCGGAGGAGAGCTTCTTTGAGAAAAAGGCACACGGTCGCCATTTGGCAGGAGAGGGACCCTGAGACAAGACCGCACCCACACCCACCTCAGAAGCGTCCACCTCAACAATGAAAGGCAGAGAGACATCAGGTTGTACCAAGATAGGAGCGGAAGCAAAACTCTTTTTGATACTAGAAAAGGCCTTACGTGCATCTACCGACCAGGAGGAAAAATCTACCCCCTTTCTAGTCATATCAGTGAGTGGCTTAACAACAGAGGAATAATTCAAAATGAACTTCCTGTAATAATTGGCAAAACCCAAAAAACGCATCAGCGCCTTCTGATTCTCAGGAAGCTCCCAATCAAGCACAGCGCAGATCTTTTCAGGGTCCATGCGAAAACCAGAAGCGGAGAGAAGAAAACCCAGAAATTTAATTTCTGGAACCGCAAACACACATTTTTCCAGTTTAGCATATAGTTTATTCTCCCGCAGAATGAGCAAGACCTGACGTAGGTGGTCCCTATGAGTTTTGAAATCAGGAGAAAAAATCAAAATGTCATCTAGATACACTAGTACAAATTTCCCCATTAAATGATAAAAAATGCTGTTCACAAAATGTTGGAAGACGGCTGGGGCATTCATCAAACCAAAGGGCATAACCAAATTCTCGAAATGGCCCTCAGGGGTATTGAAGGCAGTCTTCCATTCGTCCCTGACCCTGACCAGGTTGTATGCCCCTCTTAAATCCAACTTAGAAAAAACTTTAGCCCCAAAAATCTGGTTAAACAGGTCCGGGATCAGAGGAAGCGGATATGGGTCACGAATTGTGATACGGTTCAGCTCCCTGAAATCCAGACAAGGTCTTAAAGAACCATCTTTTTTCTTAACAAAAAAAAAACCAGCGGCAACAGGTGACTTCGAGGGTCGGATGTGTCCCTTTCTCAGGCTCTCAGAGATATAAGTACGCATAGCGACCCTTTCAGGTTGGGAGAGATTGTATAAACAAGATTTAGGCAGCTTGGCGCCTGGGATGAGATTAATAGGGCAATCGTACTCCCGGTGAAGGGGCAGCTCCTGGACACCACTCTCGGAAAACACATCCGAAAATTCAGAGAGAAAAGATGGTACAGTCTTAGTAGAAACCTCTGAAAGAGACGTCGAGAGGCAATTCTCTCTGCAAAAATCACTCCAACCATTTATATATGCCTTGCTTGCCAATCAATGGTGGGGTTATGTTTAGTGAGCCAGGGTAGCCCCAACACTAGAGGAGTAGGTAATCCGCTTAGGACGAAACATGACACCTCCTCAACATGAGCATCACCCACAGTCAAACGGATATTGTGAACTATGCCCTTTAACGATTTTTGAGAAAGTGGAGCGGAATCGATAGCAAAAACAGGTATATCTTTTCCCAAAGTGCATACCTGGAAACCATGTGTTATAGCAAATTGATTATCAATGAGATTGACAGCTGCTCCACTATCTACAAAAATCTCACAAACAATGTTCTTGCTCTCTAGCGCCACCCTGGCAGGTAGGACAAAACGGGAACTACAAGCAAACGGAAAACCTTAAATTTCCGCATCAACCTTGCCAATAGTAACAGATGGAACGTTTTTAGAGGACTTTTTTCTTTTTGTTTCTTTATTACCCTCAAAAAACTCCCTGAATCTCCTAGAGGGGCAAACATTTGCCAAATGATTTATACCTCCACAACAGAAACAAACCCTCCTCTGAAAGCTGAATCCTCTACTATCAGAGGCAAGCAAACCCAGCTGCATGGGCTCCGGCTCAAAGGGGATTGAGAGAGACTGAGGTCCCTGCGCACTGAATGAGACCGCGCCACTGTCCTTGGACTGAATATGACAGGAAGGAGTGATCTCTCCTCTCTCTCTAAGACGCCTGTCAATACGAACAGCCTGAGACATGGCAGACTCCAAGGAGGAAGGTCTCTCATGAAAGGCAAATGCATCTTTCAATCCCTCCGAAAGACCATGGCAAAATTGACTTCGGAGTGCAGCATCATTCCAACCAGAATCAGCTGCCCATCTCCGAAATTCTGAACAGTATATCTCTGCGGACTGTTTACCCTGGCATAAAAGACGCAGTTTAGATTCAGCCAGAGCAATACCATCCGGGTCATCATATATCTGACCCAGGGCCACAAAAAATTCATCCACCGATCGGAAGGGCCGTGCCCCCACCGGCAGCGAAAAGGCCCAAGACTGAGCGTTATCTCTGAGCAGCGAGATGATGATCCCCACCCTCTGCTCCTCATCACCAGAGGAATGGGGAAGTAGGCGAAAATGGAGTTTGCAAGCCTCTCTAAAACAAACAAAATTCTCACTACCCCCAGAGAAAGTATCCGGAAGCGAGATCTTAGGCTCAGAACAAACTCCATGAACGCAAGCTGAACCGGTCACCTGAAACTGAGATACAGTTTTACGGAGATCTGCTACCTTCAATGAAAGACCCCGCATGCGGTCCGTCAAGGCTGAAACCGGATCCATGCTTAAAACGGTTTTGGTGGTTTATAATGTCACGGATGGTGTTGCAGAAAACTGGAAGTCACAAATAAACATCAGACTGACTTGATCCTAAACTAAGGAACATATGGGCAAGCCCTATAATAGCCCTAGAGCTCATCCTTACTGCTCAGCCCATGCAAATATCTCTATGATAGATAATGGCATGCCCACGTGCCTCGACTATATGACACCTGAAAACCCTACAATAGTGAGGGGACACGACGACACGGGCTCCCTGCACTTAATACAGAGGGAGTCAGGGTCACCTAGAATCAAGCCAGCAGAAAAGCACAAATAAAGGAAGCAACTTATCTGAGGAACCAGCAGTTGCAGCTTCTAGCAGAGAGCACAATCCAGGAAGTAGTATAAACCACAAAGTGAGGCAGTATGGGAGGGGATATAAAGGGAGACAATCAGTGTGAATAGATGACAGCTGGGAGAAGGAAAAGAGATGACAAAGTGAAAGAAAACAAAAGAACATAATGCAGGAGGTACAGGAGAACGTCTGTCAGAGCTTCTTAGAGATCTGGCGGTGACACATACATTACCACTAGGCTTGTGGACACTTGCCGGGTATCTTCTTTCCCTGCCGCTCGGACCTACTACGGCGTCCCGTGTGGTCTCGCGGTCGTAGCGCGGCGTCCCACGTGACCTGGCGGCATCTCACGTGACTTAGGTGCGCTAAGGGAATTTGTATTAGGCTATGCGTTCACTTGAAATTTGCAGACCAAGCTTCTGTGAACTTCTAGATGGAGATGTTCAATTTGGCTGACATGAATAGCAGCTTCGGAAAATGTCCATAATGTACAGTAGGTGTTTGTGAGATTGTGCTTTTAGCACGACAGCGTCGCGCTGATACTCGGCAACATGGTGCCGAGATCTCGCACTCACTGGAATAGTGACAGCACATCCCAGCAAGCGCGTCATAGAAGCGACGGGAGATCCGACTTGGATTCCCGCCAATTCTACACGTGTGCGGCGTTTGTTATGAATCCTGAGGGGGAAGTCCCCGCCGGATTTTAAATAAAAATCCGGCCTGGGTCCCCCCCTCAGGAGCATACCGGGCCCTTAGGTCTGTTATGGGTTGTAAGGAGAGCCCCCCCTACGCCGAAAAAAACGGCGTAGGGGGTCCCCCTACAATCCATACCAGACCCGTATCCAAAGCACGCTACCCGGCCAGCCAGGAAGGGAGTGGGGACGAGCGAGCGCCCCCCCCCCCCCTCCTGAGCCGTACCAGGCTGCATACCCTCAACATGGGGGGGTTGGGTGCTCTGGGGCAGGGGGCGCACTGCGGCCCCCCCACCTCAGAGCACCCTGTCCCTATGTTGATGAGGACAGGGCCCCTTCCCGACAACCCTGGCCGTTGGTTGTCGGGGTATGCGGGCGGGAGGCTTATCGGAATCTGGGAGCCCCCTTTAATAAGGGGGCCCCCAGATACCGGCCCCCCACCCTAAGTGAATGAGTATGGGGTACATCGTACCCCTACCCATTCACCTGCAAGAAAAGTGGTAAAAACACAAATAAACCACACAGTGTATTAAAATATTTTATTTTTCTGCTCCGGAGGCCGCCCCCTGTCTTCTTTATTAGCTCTTTTACCAGGGGGGGCTCTTCTTCTTCCGCTATCCCGACAGGTCTTCTCCGCTATCCGGGGGGTCTTCTCAACTCTCCGGGGTTCTCCTTCTGTCTTCTCCGCTATCCGGGGGGGTCTTCTCAACTCTCCGGGGTTCTCCTTCTGTCTTCTCCGCTATCCGGGGGGGTCTTCTCAACTCTCCGGGGTTCTCCTTCTGTCTTCTCCTTCTGTCTTGTTGACTCGGCGCACCCCGGTTCTTCGTCTCGCGAGACGTCTCGCGAGACGAAGAACCGGGGTGCGCCGAGTCTCGCGAGACGAAGAACCGGGGTGCGCCGAGTCAACAAGACAGAAGGAGAAGACAGAAGGAGAACCCCGGAGAGTTGAGAAGACCCCCCCGGATAGCGGAGAAGACAGAAGGAGAACCCCGGAGAGTTGAGAAGACCCCCCCGGATAGCGGAGAAGACAGAAGGAGAACACCGGAGAGTTGAGAAGACCCCCCGGATAGCGGAGAAGACCCGTCGGGATAGCGGAAGAAGAAGAGCCCCCCCTGGTAAAAGAGCTAATAAAGAAGACAGGGGGCGGCCTCCGGAGCAGAAAAATAAAATATTTTAATACACTGTGTGGTTTATTTGTGTTTTTACCACTTTTCTTGCAGGTGAATGGGTAGGGGTACGATGTACCCCATACTCATTCACTTAGGGTGGGGGGCCGGTATCTGGGGGGCCCCTTATTAAAGGGGGCTCCCAGATTCCGATAAGCCTCCCGCCCGCATACCCCGACAACCAACGGCCAGGGTTGTCGGGAAGGGGCCCTGTCCTCATCAACATGGGGACAGGGTGCTCTGAGGTGGGGGGGCCGCAGTGCGCCCCCTGCCCCAGAGCACCCAACCCCCCCATGTTGAGGGCATGCAGCCTGGTACGGCTCAGGAGGGGGGGGGGGCGCTCGCTCGTCCCCACTCCCTTCCTGGCTGGCCGGGTAGCGTGCTTTGGATACGGGTCTGGTATGGATTGTAGGGGGACCCCTACGCCGTTTTTTTCGGCGTAGGGGGGGCTCTCCTTACAACCCATAACAGACCTAAGGGCCCGGTATGCTCCTGAGGGGGGGGACCCAGGCCGGATTTTTATTTAAAATCCGGCGGGGACTTCCCCCTCAGGATTCATAACAAACGCCGCACACGTGTAGAATTGGCGGGAATCCAAGTCGGATCTCCCGTCGCTTCTATGACGGCTCTGTCTCCATCGCGGCAAGCCAGCTCGGCGCTGGCTCCCGCGATGGGGCTCGTAGGTGCTCAATCTCGCCGAGAAAGAGAGCGAGATTGACACAAAATCGGGTTCACCTACTGTATAGTGCTTGCTGGGCCACTCCGACCATACGCGTTTCGGGGTAACTCCCCTTCCTCAGTGGTAGTGTCAGCAAGCAGAGAGTATAATGTATTTATACCCCAATCTGAGTTGAATACGATGATGGGATATTGGTGCATCGTAAACTCCGACATGGAATAATTGCGGCCATATAAAAAACGCAATTGTGTTATTGGTGCATTTTATATAAAAACACTTAAGACTTATCCAAAACATTAGATCCATAATAGGTGAACCACAGAAATCTAAAATATATAGGAAATATGTAAAAAAAAAAAATGTTGCTGGATTGATTATCTGTATAAGTTGGGAGAGGTGGAAGAGTTGAATATGAGGGGCGGTCAGGCAGGGAGGGGGGATCTGAGTGCTTGAAAAACAGCCGGACTCGGATTCCACGTCCCCGCCGGACAGCCCCCCATTAAAGGAATCCAAACAGTTCCATCTCTGCATTGTGTCCCTTGACCTCCTGACCTTTTTAATAGCTACGAAGGTCAGGGTGGAGGGGTCACAATCATGCATATCTTTGAAGTGTTTGGGGAGAGGGTGGAGCTCATATCCCTTACGGATATTGGAAATGTGCTCCATCCCGCTCTTCTTTAAGGTTCTCTTCGTTCGGCCTAAATATTGTTTGCAGCAACTGCATTCTAATAAATAGATCACATCCCTAGATTCGCAGGTAAGTGTTTCCTTGATATCGATACTAAAATCATTGTGTGTTGATTCTTTTATAGTTTTTTTTCGGAAAGGAGGTAGCTTTACAGTTTAAACATTTCCCACATTTAAAGAACCCTTTCATCTTTAACCAGTTCGAGACAGTTCCTTTATCATTATAACTTTTGATAGTCTGTGCCACTTTGGAGGCAAGATTGTCAGCTCTGGTATAAGTAATTCGTGGGGTTGCTGTGAGTAGAGGTCCCACTAATTTGTCATCAAGCAGAAAGTGCCAATATTTATTGATTATTCTCTCTACCTGTTGATGTTGGGAATGATATGGTAGTATTAGACGTATTGTGTCATCTTGCTGGACCAGATTTATTGGCTGAAAGAAATCATCTCTATTCATGTTTTGAACTTTTCCCAATGCATCTGCAATTATTTTAGTTGGATATTCTCTATCTATAAACAATTGACTTAATTTTAGAACCTCATCCTCAAATTGTACGTTGGCAGAGCAGTTTAATTTGAGTCGTTTAAATTGGCTCACCGGTATATCGGTATATTGGTGAGCCATCTAGGTAAATAGCAGCTGGAATAGCGTTATATAGCTGTTTCTTGCTAATAATTTAGTATGAATAGTGCACAGGGCTCCAGATGGCGACCAAAATGGTCGCCAATGCGACTTAGAATTTACAAATGGCGACAAGACTTTTTAGTCTTGTCGCCATTTGCGACTAGACCCGCCGCCGCAGCTCTGCAGTTGAATACAGTGGCAGGGCACAGGAGATGATAGTTCTCTGCCCCTCCGCCGATGTTCTTCTCAGCAGCGAAGAGGAGGAGTCTCTCCCTCCCCCCTGTGCTGCTCCCGCCGCTGCCAGTAAGAAGAGAGACGGGAAGAGGAGGGGGGGGGGGGGCTGTGGCCACTGCGCCACCAATGAAGATAACGCATGGTTGCTAGGATGGAAGTCTATTCACTGTATTATTTTCCCTTATAACATGGTTATAAGGGAAAATAATAGCATTCTGAATACAGAATGCTAAGTAGAAGGTCAATATAATAAATATTATATACACCCCAGTATAATAAACATTGGTGGCGCAGTGCGGCCCCCCCCCCCCCCAACACCCCAGTATAATAAACATTGGTGGCGCAGTGGGCAGTGCCAATGAGGGTTAAAAAATAAAAAATAAAATTAACTCACCTCCTCCAATTGATCGCGTAGCTGCCGGTCTCCTGTTCTTTCTTCAGGACCTGTGGTGATGTCACTGAGCTCATCACATGGTCAATTACCATGGTAATGGATCATGTGATGTACCATGTGATGAGCTCAGTGATGTAACCACAGGTCCTTTGACAGCACCACCACTGTTTATTATACTGGGGTGTTGGGGGGGGGCGCACTGCGCCACCAATGTTTATTATACTGGGGTGTTGGGGGGGGGGCGCACTGCGCCACCAATGTTTATTATACTGGGGTGTATATAATATTTATTATATTGACCTTCTACTTAGCATTCTGTATTAAAGAATGCTATTATTTTCCCTTATAACCATGTTATAAGCGAAAATAATACAGTGAATAGACTGTCATCCTAGCAACCATGCGTGAAAATCGCACCGCATCCGCACTTGCTTGCAGATGCTTGCGATTTTCACACAGCCCCATTAACTTCTATGGGGCCTGCGTTGCGTGAAAAACGCACAACATAGAGCATGCTGCGATTTTCACGCAACGCACAAGTGATGCGTGAAAATCACCGCTCATGTGCACAGCCCCATAGAAGTGAATGGGTCCGGATTCAGTGCGGGTGCAATGCGTTCACCTCACGCATTTCACCCGCGCAGAAATCTCGCCCATGTGAAAGGGGCCTAAGGGTGAATAGGACAAGGGTTTCAGCCCCTAAGGGGGCTAATAGTAAGTAAAAAAAAACAAAAAAACACAAACACTAAAAATATTAAGTTTAAATCCCCCCTTTCCCAATTTTGCATATAAAATATATAAACAATAACTAAATAAACATATTACATAGCGCTGCGTCTGAAAAGTCCAAACTATTAAATTATTAAAAAATATCTCCTATGCGGTGAGCATTTGCCATTTTTTAGTCACCTTGTCACCCCAAAAAATAGGATAGGACTGTTCTATTATGGGCCGAACGTTTCATAAAATGCGAAATGCAGGCAACTTTTTTTGCGCGGTATTGAGTATCGCAATATTTTTTTACGGTGACGAAAGCAAATCAAAATTTTGGTATCGAAACAACTCTACGCCGATCTGATCGGCGTAGCATTGTCACGATACCAAAATTTTGATTTGGTTTCGATTTGGCGACTAAAAATTTAACTGGTCCAACAGTTCTCTGCTGTCCTGCCATATAAAGATAATATCATCAATATACCGGCGCCAGAGCACCAGACTCGTTCCCAGCCTCGGGCGGACCACCTCGTCCTCCCAATGAGCCAGAAAGAGATTGGGATAGCTGGGGGCGAATCTGGTGCCCATGGCAGTACCAGTCAGCTGCAAATAAAATTGATCTTCAAATATAAAATAATTGTGGGACAATATATAATTGACTGCTTCTAAAAGAAATTGTATCTGTTCTACTTGTAATTGTCTCTTTTTTCAAATTTTTTTGTGTTCTATCACTGTATACAGCGAGCTCACATCTAGGGTTCCTATAATGCAGTGCTTCTCAAATAGTGGGGCGCGCCCCCCAAGGGGGGCGCCAGGCTCCGTAAAGGGGGGCTCGTTCAGGGCCGGCCTTTGGGGTGTGCGAATTTCTTCTGAATAATGCCGACAGGCCGGGCGGCCGGCGCGTCCCTCAGTGATGTCACGTGCCTGCGCCGCCTGCTTTATGAATGAAGCAGGCGGCGCAGACAAGTGACGTCACTGAGGGACGCGCCGGCCGCCCGGCCCGCCTGCCGGCATTATACAGAAGAAATTCGGATATACGGTACTATTAGGAGTGAGGGGGGCATGTTTAATAACTTTAAACGGCGGCGGCGGGCACACGGAATCTGTGGATGGCACAGTTAAGGGGTGGGGGTCTGTGGATGGCACTGTTATGGGCTGGGGGGGGCACTGTGGATGGCACTGTTATAGGGTGGGGGGTCTGTGGATGGCACATATATAACAGTGCCAGCCACAGATCCCCCTGTAACAGTGCCAGCCACAGATCCCCCCCATAAGTGTCCGTCATCCACAGATCCCCCCATAAGTGTCCGTCATCCACAGATCCCCCCATAAGTGTCCGTCATCCACAGATCCCCCCATAAGTGTCCGTCATCCACAGATCCCCCCATAAGTGTCCGTCATCCACAGATCCTCCCATAAGTGTCCGTCATCCACAGATCCCCCCCATAAGTGTCCGTCATCCACAGATCCCCCCATAAGTGTCCGTCATCCACAGATCCCCCCATAAGTGTCCGTCATCCACAGATCCCCCCACAAGTGTCCGTCATCCACATTTCTTTCTTTTTTTATTCTCTTATACATTAATAAGGATACAGTGTTATGCAGAGGTATACTTATAACAATTTTATAGACAAATGATACTATTTACAGTCGCGCGGGGGGCGCAAAATGTTTTCTTCTTCCTAGGGGGGGCATGACAGAAAATAATTGAGAAGCACTGCTATAATGTAATGATCCTCTACTTCAATTTTTCCAAAACCTTAATTATCTCAGTTGTATCCTTGATATAGGATGGAGTTTCTTTGACCAATGGTTGTAGCCATTGGTCAATATATTTTGACAAGTTTGAAGAGATACATTCTATACCTGAGACAATAGGTCTCCCCGGTGGGGACCTCAAATTCTTATGTATCTTTGGGACACAATAAAAAGCAGGTATTTTCTTCTGTGTTCCCAAGATAAATTTGGTCTCATTTTCTACTACAAATCCTTCCTTTAACCCTATATTACATAATCTTGTTAGTTCTTTATAGTATTCCTCCGTAGGGTCTCTTTTTATTCTTCTATAGGTTGTTTCATCATTTAGCTGTCTTAGACATTCTTTTCTATATAATTCAGTATCTAATATTACAACAGCCCCACCCTTATCTGCAGGGCATATTGTAATATCATGTGTTGTAATTCTTGGATCACTACAATTTCTTTACGGCTGAGATTATTTCGAGTTCGACCATTTTATAACTGTCTAAGTTCCCTTTCCCCTTTTTTTTTTTAAAAGTAGCTATATGTTCACCGGTTTCCTGTTTAGGATACTTTTTAGATTTATCTTTGAGGGTAGTATGTGAATACTTCACTATTCCTTTAGTTTCCGAGTTGTTGGGACAGATGGGATTTTTTTTAAAATATTTTTTTAGACAGTCAATAATCTGTCTGTATTAAACCTTCTAATTGAACTTTCAGAAATCGATCCCATTGTTTCTGAAAGTTTTCATCTACTAAATCCACAGCCGGAATTTTATTTAGCATCAGGCCTTTAGGGATGAACCCTTTTTGTAAGTATTGGGTAAGGGCCGTGATTTCCCACCTATTACGCAATTGTCTTTGTAATAGATTTTCTAATTTCAAGCTGTCATCTCTTGTTCTTATAGTATTTGGTGTAGCCTCTTCAGACATATCAAATGTAAAAGATTGTATTTTCTTTAGCTTGTTGTCCATATGTTCCCAAATATCCATAGTGGGGTCTCAGGGAGCACAGCTACAGGTGAAACTCGAAAAATTTGAATATCGTGCAAAGTTCATTTATTTCAGTAATGCAACTTAAAAGGTGAAACTAACATATGAGATAGACTCATTACATGCAAAGCGAGATATTTCAAGCCTTTATTTGTTATAATTTGGATGATTATGGTTTATAGCTTATGAAACCCCAAAGTCACAATTTTGAGGTGCTCAGGGGGTATGGATTAATTAGCTGACTAGAGTGTGACACTTTGAGCCTAGAATATTGAACCTTTTCACAAAATTCTAATTTTAAGCTGCATTAATGCAATTCCTTTTACCGTATTTTTCGCCCTATAAGACGCACCTAGGTTTTTGAGGAGGAAAATAAGAAAAAAATATTTTTAACCAAAAGGTGTGCTTTTGGTGGGTTTTGAATTAATGGTGGTCTGTGCATGACACTATTATGGGGGATCTGTGGATGACGCACTGTCATGTGGGGGATCTGTGGATAGCACTGTTATGGGGGACCTGTGGATGGCACTGTTATGCGGGATCTGTGGATGGCACTGTTATGGGGGATCTGTGGATGGCACTGTTATGGGGGATCTGTGGATGGTACTGCTATGGGGTGGGAGATCTGTGGATGGCATTGTTATGGGGTGGGGGGATCTGTGGATGGCACTGTTATGGGGTGGGGGGATCTGTGGATGGTACTGCTATGGGGTGGGGGATCTGTGGATGGCATTGTTATGGGGTGGGGATCTGTGGATGGAACTGTTATGGGGGGGATCTGTGGATGACACTGCTATATGTCATCCACAGATCTCCCTCATAACAGTGTCCCCCAAAATACACCGGCCCTCTGCTCGCCGAATTATCTATAAACATGATTCCTTATCCTGTTATTAAGTTTAACTAATGCTGCGCTCTCCCATGTTCCCCTGTATCCCCACAGCACTTACTAACAAGCTTCCATAATAGGCAGAGCGGACGGCAGCAGTAACATCACTCACTGACGTCGCGCGCCTGCTCTGCCTGCTTCATTCATAAAGTGGGCGGAGCAGGCGCTCAACGTCAGTGAGTGACGTTACTGGTGCCGTCCGCTCTGCCTGCTATGGAAGTGTGTTCGTAAGTGCTGTGGGGATACAGGGGCGACATGGGATCATGGGAGAGCGCAGCGTTAGTTAAACTTAATAACAGGATAAGGAATCATGTTTTTAAATACTGCGGTGAGCGGCGGGGCCCGATGTAAGAGTACAGTGACTTCACCGGGCCCCGCCCCTAGTTCCGGACTCCAGCCCCTCCTCTCTCCCGTCTCATACATCGCAGTCTGCGATGTAAAATGGAAGCATTCGCCCCATAAGACGCAGGGGCATTTTCCCCCCACTTTTGGGGGGGAAAAAGTGCGTCTTATGGGGCGAAAAATACGGTAATTTGCATTCCTGAAATAAATGGACTTTTGCACGATATTCAAATTTTTCGAGTTTCACCTGTATATGGGTGAAAAATATAAAAGACTCAAATAGGCAAATTAGCGGCTTACCTGAGGGACCCCTACGGACTCGGTGCACTCCTCTAGAATCAGCCAAATCCAGACAGCAAAATAGAAAATCGTATTTGAGGGGCACTCAAATATCTGAGAGCTCTGGACAACAGTATATGTAAAAAATCTGTATTTATTGTTCACCACTAAGGGTTCCTAAAGCAGATATATAATGTAGAATGAAATATAGTAAAATAGACTAGCGAATAGCACTAAATAGCGACTAGCATGAAATAAGTCCGCTGATAAAACTTCATATAGAAACCGCTGGAAAGTACTCCATGATAGGAGCAATAGCTGACATATATAATGCACCTAATTGTTGCATCCAAATACCGTATATACTCGAGTATAAGCCGACCCGAATACAAGCCGAGGCCCCTAATTTTACCCCCAAAAAATGGGAAAAATTATTGACTCGAGTATAAGACTAGGGTGGGAAATGCAGCTATAATGCAGAGTGTATGTGTATATAATGCACACACTCTACATTATATACACACATCTGCAAGAGGGTGACTCCCTGTATTTAATGCAGAGTGTGTGCATTATATACACACACACTCTGCATTAAATACAGGGAGTCAGACTCCCATCAACTTTACACTGAGAGGGGGGGATGTCCAGGGGGAGGGGAGGCTGTGCAGGGGCCGGTACTTACTGCCGGTGTAAATCTCGCGGTCTGCTCCCAGTGTAAATCTCGCGGCCCGCGTGTCTCGCGAGATTTACACTGGGAGCTTAACAGAGGTGCCGCGTGGACGTGCTGGGAGCTGACCGGAGCAGCTGTAAAGGTAAGTAACAGCTTCTCCGGCCCCCAACATGTCATGGTCTGTATTATGGCAATGTAAGGCTACTTTCACACCTGCGTTAGGTGCGGATCCGTCTGGTATCTGCACAGACGGATCCGCACCTATAATGCAAACGTTTAGATCCGTTCAGAACGGATCCGTTTTCATTACCATGAACAAAAAAAAAAAAATAAATAAATATATATATTTTTTTTTTTTTCATGATAATGCAAACGGATCCGTTTTGACTTTACATTGAAAGTCAATGGGAGACGGATCCGTTTGAAGATTGAGCCATACTGTGTCATCTTCAAACGGATCCGTCCCCATTGACTTACATTGTAAGTCTGGACGGATCCGTTTGCCTCCGCATGGCCAGGCGGACACCCGAACGCTGCAAGCTGCGTTCAGGTGTCCGCCTGCTGAGCGGAGCGGAGGACAAACGGTGCCAAACTGATGCATTCTGAGCGGATCCGCATCCACTCAGAATGCATTAGGGCTGGACGGATCCGTTCGGGGCCGCTTGTGAGAGCCTTCAAACGGAACTCACAAGCGGAGCCCCGAACGCTAGTGTGAAAGTAGCCTAAGTTGCCATAATACAGACCTAGACTCGAGTATAAGACGAGGGGGCTTTTTGAGCACAAAAATATGTGCCAAAAAACTCGTCTTATACTCGACTATATACGGTATATAAATTGCTGTGAGATGTCCCAATGGAGCCAGCAGAAGTACAATATAAAAGGATATGCCACCTGTTGAAGAGACGCTACTTGAAAATGTCCCGTATAAGAGAGGATCTCTGGTTAGATAGATATGTCTCCTTATTGATAAATATCTCCAATCAAACAATACCGAAAATAGTGGATGTCATACATTACCACTAGGATTGTGGACACTTGCCGGGTGTCTTCTTTCCCCGCCGCTCGGACCTACTACGGCGTCCTGTGGGGTCTCGCGGTCGTAGCGCGGCATCCCACGTGACCTGACGGCGTCTCTCGTGACTTAGGTGTATCCACGTGATCAGCGTGAGCTGCGCTTAGGGGAGTATAGTGTTCGGCTATGTGTTCTACTTGAAATTTGCAGACCAAGCTTCTGTGAACTTCTAGATGGAGATATTCAATTTGGCTGACATGAATAGCAGCTTGGGAACATGTCCATAATGTATAGTGCTTGCTGGGCCACTCTGACCATACGCATTTCGGGGTAACTCCCCTTCCTCAGTGGTAGTGTCAGCAAGCAGAGAGTATGACGTATTTATACCCCAATCTGAGTTGAATAGGATGATGGGATATTGGTGCATCGTAAACTCTGACATGGAATAATTGCGGCCATATAAAAAACGCAATTGCGTTATTGGTGCATTTTATATAAAAACTGACTTACTAAAACATTAGATCCATAATAGGTGAACCACAGGATTATAAAATATATATGAAATATGTAAAAAAAAAATAATAATTTATAAAAAATGTATTAAATGTGAAGTATAAAATGTTGCTGGATTGATTATCTATACAGTTGGGAGAGGTGGAAGAGTATTGTCAATATATTTTGGAAAAATATAAGAAATTGAAGTGGGGCACACTCTAAAAGCAATAAGGATCTTTATTAATACACAATTAATAACAGTCAATAAAAAATTAAAAATTAATCTCAATGGAATATCGGTATAGATAAGGTATAATAATAAATAGATAAGGAGCGGCAGATAAAGTGTTAATACACAACAGTAAAATGGATAATCAGTTTAAAACACAATAAATGAAGGATAAAATATATTAAATCTGATGATATAATTCAATAAATATAGATCCCAATAATATATAAACCATTAGAGGATAGGATATTATATTCGAATATCCGATAATTATATGAAATAATTTTCTGATTGTGCTTGATAGGTTATTTCATATATGGTGAAAAGTCCCAATAGTAAATGTGATCCTCTCCTATGACCAGTCCTTTATAGCAACTAAAATAGTCAAAGTCCCGAGCATATGCAGCCTGTAGAGTTTTAGTCGGACAGTAGTTTAGGCTGCTTATATGCACAGCGGCGTCCCGCTGTATTTCATATAGAAAGCGATCGCTAGTGAGAGAACTGCAAGATCTTACCCGAGGGTCTTTGTGTGCTGGATAGTAGGCCCTCGACTCGGAGTGTATCTCCCAACTCCGGTCTCAAGGGCTGGTATCCGGATTCAAATTTGGCGCCAATGAGGTTAGTTTGCTACACGAGGTTTAGTAGCCTATCGTGTAGTAGCGTTCCAATCCCCTCGGCGGTCCGCTGGTTAAATAGTTATATCCAGATTCCAGATTTCCTCGGTCTTGCGATATCTCTCTTCCTAATGGGGGGATTTATACCAGACACGTTTCGGGGATTTAGAAATGACCCCTTCCTCAGTGGTTAGCATCCCCCTGTTTGCACTCCTCTTTTATAGTGGATAAGAAGTAAGTGGATAAAGAGTACGGGAAGAACTGGTCTGGAGTTCAGGTTTTTTTAAAAATTTTAGTGCGACATTATCCTCATTATATATTTTGGAAAAAGTATATGTTACATTGTGAAAACCAGCACCTTAGGGTACTTTCACACTAGCGTTTTTCTTTTCCGGCGCTGAGTTCCGTCCTAGGGGCTCAAATCCGGAAAAGAACTGATCAGTTTTATCCTAATGCATTCTGAATGGAGAGTAATCCGTTCAGGATGCATCAGGATGTCTTCAGTTCAGTCTTTTTGACTGATCAGGCTTTTCAGAAAAACATAGCATGTTGTATTTTTACCTCCGGCCAAAAATCCTGAACACTTTGACTGATAAACCCGAAAAATGTGAAAAAAAAGTTAAAGTCCATAAATGGCGGATCCGCTTTTTCCAGTGCATTTTTTCATTGTGATCAAAATCCTGATCAGGATTCAAATGTAATCCGTTTTCACATGTTTTTCCGGATCCGGCGGGCAGTTCCGGTGTCGGAATTGAACGCCGGATTAAAACAACGCTAGTGTGAAAGTAGCCTTATGCAACTTTGCATTAAACTTTAATATTTTGTAAAGAATGTATACAATTGATCTTAGGTTAGGTTTCAGTCTTCAAAGTATCTTGTTTTCAGTTTCACACTGAAGCGTCAGGTTGCTGCTCTGACAGCTTGATGTATAGGCCTTATCTCTGAACTCCTGACAGCTCATAATCACTAATTTTTAATAAAGATCAATTGAAAAATTAGTTTTTAGTCCAAAATTAGTAAACTGTGATTATAAAAAATGCCCCCGAAGGTGTTTATATCCTTTAAGGATATGCAGAGTTCATATATGCTGCTGATGTCTGTGTTGCCATACACAGTCACCTGGTGAAGACTCTGTCACCTGAGACTAAAAGTGAGGTGGAACTTATGGAAAACAGCTAATGCAAGGATGAACGTAGCCCAAACATCAAGTGCTTCACAAGTAGAGCTGTAACTTCAGTGTTATCAGGATTTGTGGCTTCCACAATTCCATAGAGAATAGATACTGTATGAGAGGCCCTATATAATTCAGGTATATGCATATACATCTAAGTCTCTGTTCATATCAGGTTTTAGAGCCTACAGTGGAAGTGTACCCATTTATGGGTTGACTGCTATCTTGGTTCTTTTTTTCCTTCTGATATGGTTCCCTTAATGCACCCTAGTAACAGTTTATAAGGCTGAAAAAATACATCTGTCCATCCAGTTTCAACCTGTTATCCTGCAAGTTGATCCAAAGGAAGGCAAAAAAAAAAAAACTGTGAGGTAGAAGCCAATTTTCCTCACTTTAGGGGAAAAAAATCCTTTCTTACTCCAATCAGGTAATCAGAATAACTCCCTGGATCATTGACCCCTCTCTAGTAACTATAGCCTGTAATATTATTACACTCCAGAAATACATCCAGGCCCCTCTTGAACTCTTTTATTGTACTCACCATCACCACCTCCTCAGGCAGAGAGTTCCATAGTCTCACTGCTCTTACCGTAAAGAATCTTCTTCTATGTTTGTGTACAAACCTTCTTTCCTCCAGACGCAGAGGATGTCCCCTCGTCACAGTCACAGTCCTGGGAATAAATAGATGATGGGAGTGATCTCTGTACTGACCCCTGATATATTTATATATAATTATTAAATCGCCCCTTAATTATCTTTTTTATAAAGTGAATAACCCTAATTTTGATAATCTTTCAGGGTACTGTAGTTGCCCCATTCCAGTTATTACTTTAGTTGCCCTCCTCTGAACCCTCTCCAGCTCTGCTATGTCTGCCCTGTTCACAAGAGCCCAGAACTGTACACAGTACTCCAGGTGTGGTCTGACTAGTTAGTTGTAAAGTGGTAGGACTATAGTCTCATCATGGGCATCTATGCCCCTTTTGATGCAACCCATTATCTTATTGGCCTTGGCAGCAGCTGCCTGACACTGGTTTCTACAGCTTAGTTTGCTGTTCACTAAAATTCCTAGGTCCTTTTCCATGTCAGTGTTACCGAGTGTTTTACCATTTAGTATGTACTGGTGACTTGCATTATTCCTTCCCATGTGCATAACCTTAAATTTTTCAGTGTTAAACCTCATCTGCCACTTATCTGCCCAAGCCTCCAGTCTATCCAGATCCATCTGTAACTGTATATTGTACTCTTCAGTGTAAATTACTTTACACAGTTTAGTGTCATCTGCCGAAATTTCTATTTTACTATGCAAGCCTTCTACAAGATCATTAATAAATATATTGAAGAGAATAGGGCCCAATACCCTAGATTTCCCATTATGCCTTTGACTTGCAGAGATAGAGAGGTCGGAGTCTCATCACATCTCATCTGTGCTCACCAACATGTAAGCTACCTTCCTTGAGAATGGTCCCAAAGCAACCACTTTTTGGTGGTTTAAGCCCACTTCTTAAATCTGCATAAACTTTGCTCCTTTTGTGGTCTGGTTCACAGGATTGTCCCTCCAAAATTGGAATTGTTGACAAGTAGACTATCAAAGAGCAATATGTGTAATGCAGCTTTTCCCTGTCTCCCCTGCGTCCTGCTTGTATGTTTCTCTCTGTCAGCACTTACAAGAAAGAGGCAGGGGAAAGCAGTGTGAAGCTGCCTATCATAAGATACACTGGAGATTCTGCACACAGCAGATAGTATAGACAAGACAGGCAGTGTGAGTCAGGGGAGTTTTATAACTTTATATCACTGTACTCCTGGTATCTTAGATAAGGCAGAAATTGCATACTGTACTTGGTAAAGCTGGAAAAAGAGACAAGTCTATCAAATCCATTCCTATAAATTTACAGTGCTGATCCAGAGGAAAGCAAAAAACCTTAATAGGCATTACAAATTGCCCTATATTAAGTCAGTTTTCACACATTCAGTGTTTCATCAGTGATTGTGAGCCAAAACCAGGTGTAGGTCAAACACACAGAACAGGTCCAATTTTTTTTACCTTATTTCTATATCGGATGTGCTTCTGGATTTGGCTCAGAATCATTGATGGAAATCCCTGAGCAAACATGGACTATGTGAAAGTGGCCTTTATGGTGCGATCACACAACCTTATGTATTTTGCAGTACACAAAATATTATTATTTTTTGATCCATTGACTTCAGTTGGTCCAAGGTCTGCATTTGTGGCCAAGAATAGGACATGTTCTATATTTTGTGGAATGGAAATACGGATGCGGAAAGCACACGGATGGCTTTCCTCTTAGAATATTGCCGGTTAGCATTATGGGGGAGATTTATCAAGCTGGTGTAAAGTAGAACTGGCTTAGTTGCCCATAGTAACCAGATTCCATCTTTCATTTTCCAAAGGAGCTGTGAAAAATGAAAGGTGGCATCTGATTGGTTGCTATGGGCAACTAAGCCAGTTCTACTTTACACCAGTTAGAGAAATGACCTCATATGTGTCCAAAATACAAACTGCTGGAGTGCTTCTTAAAAAATTCCCCCGATCTAGTTTTGTATTCTTTCAATGCCAGTGAGAACCTTACCATTAATAACAGTAAGTTGGATCTTTGCAATTTTTGCAGTTTCTAATTATTTTAAGTAACTAGAACTAGAATGACACCCTGGTACATTGTAGGCAGCTGACAACAGCATCCTGTAAGGCTGAAGATTACACACATTCATTAAGACTCCGTTTTGAACAATTCCTGACATTTACAACTTTCCTCTCTTAGCTCAGTTAGGCTTATTATCATATTTCATGAATGTAAAATGTTGAAAAAATACTGAGACAATGATTTATTACAGCCTTTCTTTCGTTCCTCACATTTCCAGTGGCTCAGAAGTTTACATACTGTAGATATAGAAAGTCAAACTGCAGCGCTCACCTGCGTATAGAGTCGGAGGCACGGATACAGCCAGGACAAAGCCAACGTAAACTGCATAAAAAGTAGAAAGGTCCAGCTTCCGATAAAACGATATCCTTTATTTGATGCGGTAAAATCCATACAAGACAGGTGCAGAATCGACTTTCGGATCTTACATTAGGGATCCTTACTCATGATAAGGATTGTTAATGTAAGATCCGAAACGCATCGATTCTGCACCTGTCTTGTCTTGTGTGGATTTCACCGCATCAAATAAAGGATATAATTTTATCAAGAGCGGGACCTTTCTACTTTTTTCAGAAGTTTACATGCACCAGGTTGACTATGCCTCTAAATAGCTTGGAAATTTAAGAAAATGATGTCATAGCTTTAACCCCGTGGTGCCCACTGCGTGTGCAGCGGGCGCAATAGCCACCCGGTTTCTGCTGTTTTAAACAGCAGAGGCCCGGGGCTGATTGCATAGATTTAACCCTCTTAGATGCCGTGGTAAGATGTGACCATTTGAGCATTGCAGATTCAGGAGCCGTGTGCTCCCACGCCTGTAACAGCGTTTCCCGGTTGAGATCGAGGAAGCTTTTATGTTACAGTAATAGCTCGGAGCCTCAAGCAGGCTCTGATAGCTATTACTGGAATATACCAGTAAAGGCCAGGTGGCAGCACTATATTGGTATGTAGTGGTATATAGCCTTCACAGAAAACAATGGGCAATCTAATCAGTGCCATTTATAGTCACCCAGGGTGACTGGAAAAAAAGTAAAAAAAACTAAAATAAAAAAAGTTTTTAAAAATGTAAACATAAATAAGAGATATAAATGTTTAAATCATCCTCTTTTCCCCAAAATCAAGTACAGATCGCCCCCGCAAAAAATGAGCCCTCATACAGCTCTGTACACAGAACTACAAAAAAGTTATAGGGATCAGAATAAGGTGATGAAAAGAAAAAAAAAATATTTTTTCAAGGTTTTTATTTTTTTCAGTATTAAAACGCAAGAAAACTATACAAGTGTGGCAGATTAGCATTTTTTTCCAATTCCACCCCATTTGGAATCTTTTTTACAGTTCCCCACTACATCATATGCAATATTAAATGATGCCGTTAGAAAGTACAACTTGTCCTGCAAAAAATAAGCCCTCATAAGGCTACGTGAACGCAAAATTAAAAATGTTATGGCTCTGGGAAGGCGGGGAGTGAAAAACAAAAACGGAAAATTACAAGGTCCTCTAAGGGTTAAGCTTCTGATATGCTGATTGATATTATTTGAGTTAATTGGAGGTATATCTGCGGAAGTATTGTAAGACCCACCTTTAAAGGGGTTTTTCGGTAATAATACCATTTTACCATGTGCCAGCAGCCTGCCCCACTATGCTAAGGATTCATACTTACCTGCTCCCCACCGCTCAGGTCCTCCACACTGCCTCCGATGTCTCCGTCTTCCGGTTCCCACACTGTTTTCTTCCACTGCAGCATGGACAGGGTCACATGCTCTTCTGCAGCCACTGATAATCACTGGCAGCGCCAGAAGAAAACAGTGGGGGACAGGAAGACGGAGACACCAGAGGCAGGAGAAAGGGAGCATCGGGGAGCAGGTAAAGCCTCATGCACACGACTGTAGTTTGTGTCTGCATCCGATCAGCATATTTTGCGGATCACACATGGACCATTCATTTTAAAGGGTCAATAAAAAGTGCACACGTATGTCATCCATGTGCTGTCCGCATTCGTGCTGCCGTTCTGAAAATTATAGAACATGTCCTATTCTTGTCTGGTTTGTGAACAAGAATAGGCAGTTCTATTAGGAAAATGCAGCATGCACATGGCCAGTATCCATATTTTGCGTATATGTGGTTTGCGGAGCACAAAATACATCCAAGTTGTGTGCACCTAGCCTAAGTATGAATTCTTAGCTTAGTGGGGTAGACTGCTGGCACTTAGTAAAATGGCATTATTAACGGAGAAACCCTTTAAAGGGGTTATCCAGTACCTACAAGAGCCCCCCATGTGCTGGGCCCCTGCGTGGGAATATTCTTTCCCCTTTCTCACTGTGGCGCTCCTAGTCCCCGCACCACCGCTGCTGCTTCTCCCTGTACAGTCTAGCGTCACCAGCGGTGCTAGGGAGGCTCATCCCTGTCCCCGTCTGCCATTGGCTACCCCCCCTGCCATTTTCATCCGTGTACAGGGAGAAGCTGCAGCGGTGGTGCGGGGTCAGGAGCGCCGCAGGGAGCAGGGTAAGTATATTCCCAAAGAGGGGCCCGACACATGGGGAAGGGGGGCTGTTGTAGATACTGGATAACCCCTTTACCACTTCAGCCCCCCTAGCTTAAACACCTTTAATGACCAGACCACTTTTTACAATTCTGCACTACACTACTTTCACGGTTTATTGCTCGGTCATACAACTTACCACCCAAATGAATTTTACCTCCTTTTCTTCTCACTAATAGAGCTTTCATTTGGTGGTATTTCATTGCTGCTGACATTTTAATTTTTTTTTATATTAATCGAAATTTACCGAAATGTTTGCAAAAAAATTACATTTTTCACTTTCGGTTGTAAAATTTTTCAAATAAAACTACATTTCTATATACATTTTTCTCAAAATTTATTGTTCTACATGACTTTGATAAAAAAAATGCAATAAGTGTATATTTATTGGTTTGGGTAAAAGCTATAGGGTTTACAAACTATGGTGCAAAAATTTGAATTTCCGCATTTTGAAGCAGCTCTGACTTTCTGAGCACCTGTCATGTTTACTGAGGTTCTACAATGCCCAGACAGTAGGAACACCCCACAAATGACCCCATTTCGAAAAGTAGACACCCTAAGGTATTCGCTGATGGGCATAGTGAGTACATAGAAGTTTTTATTTTTTGTCACAAGTTAGCAGAAAATGATGATTTTTTTTTATTTCCTTACAAAGTCTCATATTCCACTAACTTGTGACAAAAAATAAAAACTTCCATGAACTCACTATGCCCATCACGAAATAACTTGGGGTGTCTTCTTTCCAAAATGGGGTCACTTGTGGGGTAGTTATACTGCCCTGGCATTTTAGGGGACCTAAAGCGTGAGAAGTAATTTGGAATCCAAATGCGTAAAAAATGCCCTGTGAAATCATAAAGGTGCTCTTTAGAATTTGGGCCCCTTTGGGCACCTAGGCTGCAAAAAAGTGTCACACATGTGGTATCGCCGTACTCAGGAGAAGTAGGGCAATGTGTTTTGGGGGAGTCTATTTTTACATATACCCATGCTGGGTGAGAGAAATATCTCTCTAAAAGTCAACTATCTCTCTAAAAGTCAACTCTAAAAGTCAACTATGGCGAGTTCATAGAAGTTTTTTTTTTTTGGCACAAGTTAGCGGAAATTGATTTTCTTTTGTTTTTTCTCACAAAGTCTCCCTTTCCACTAACTTGGGACAAAAAGTTCAATATTTCATGGACTCAATATGCCCCTCAGCGAATACCTTGGGGTGTCTTCTTTCCGAAATGGGGTCACATGTGGGGTATTTATACTGCCCTGGCATTTTAGGGGCCCTAAAGCGTGAGAAGAAGTCTGGAATATAAATGTGGAATGCATATTGCCGGTGTCCGTGTTTTGCAGATCCGTGGTGTCCGTGTTTTGCGGATCCGCGGATCCGCAAAACACATACGGACGTCTGAATGGAGCCTTACAGAGGGGTGATCAATGACAGGGGGGTGATCAGGGAGTCTATATGGGGTGATCACCCCCCTGTAAGGCTCCATTCAGACATCCGTATGTGTTTTGCGGATCCGTGGATCCGCGGATCCGCAAAACACATACTGACATCTGAATGGAGCCTTAAAGGGGGGTGATCAATAACAGGGGGGTGATCAGGGAGTCTATATGGGGTGATCACCCCCCTGTAAGGCTCCATTCAGACATCCGTATGTGTTTTGCGGATCCGTGGATCCATGGATCCTCGGATCCGCAAAACACATACGGACGTCTGAATGGAGCCTTACAGGGGGGTGATCAATGACAGGGGGGTGATCAGGGAGTCTATATGGGGTGATCACCCCCCTGTAAGGCTCCATTCAGACATCCGTATGTGTTTTGCGGATCCGCGGATCCGCAAAACACATACGGACGTCTGAATACAGCCTTAAAGGGGGGTGATCAATGACAGGGGGGTGATCATGGAGTCTATATGGGGTGATCACCCCCCTGTAAGGCTCCATTCAGACATCCGTATGTGTTTTGCGGATCCGCGGATCCGAAAAACACATACGGACGTCTGAATGGAGCCTTACAGGGGGGTGATCAATGACAGGGGGGTGATCAGGGAGTCTATATGGGGTGATCACCCCCCTGTAAGGCTCCATTCAGACATCTGTATGTGTTTTGTGGATCTGTGGATCCATGGATCCGCGGATCCGCAAAACACATACGGACGTCTGAATGGAGCCTTACAGGGGGGTGATTAATGACAGGGGGGTGATCAGGGAGTCTATATGGGGTGATCACCCCCCTGTAAGGCTCCATTCAGACATCCGTATGTGTTTTGCGGATCCGTGGATCCGCGGATCCGCAAAACACATACTGACATCTGAATGGAGCCTTAAAGGGGGGTGATCAATAACAGGGGGGTGATCAGGGAGTCTATATGGGGTGATCACCCCCCTGTAAGGCTCCATTCAGACATCCGTATGTGTTTTGCGGATCCGTGGATCCATGGATCCTCGGATCCGCAAAACACATACGGACGTCTGAATGGAGCCTTACAGGGGGGTGATCAATGACAGGGGGGTGATCAGGGAGTCTATATGGGGTGATCACCCCCCTGTCATTGATCACCCCCCTGTAAGGCTCCATTCAGACGTCCGTATGTGTTTTGCGGATCCGCGGATCCGCAAAACACATATGGACGTCTGAATGGAGCCTTACAGGAAGGTGATCAATGACAGGGGGTGATCAGGGAGTCTATATGGGGTGATCAGGGGTTAATAAGGGGTTAATAAGTGACAGGGGGGTGTAGTGTAGTGGTGTTTGGTGCTACTTTACAGAGCTGCCTGTGTCCTCTGGTGGTCGATCCAAGCAAAAGGGACCACCAGAGGACCAGGTAGCAGGTATATTAGACGCTGTTATCAAAACAATGTCTAATATGCCCTTCAGGGGTTAAAAAAAATCGCATCTACAGCCTACCAGCGAACGATCGCCGCTGGCAGGCTGCAGATCCACTCGTTTACCTTCGGTTCCTGTGAACGCGCGCGCCTGTGTGCTCGCGTTCACAGGAAATCTCGCCTCTCGCGAGAGGAAGCGCCGGCGCGTCCAGGAGGAATAACAGGGCCGCCGCCAGGACGCAATCCTGCGTACGGCGGTCCTGAGCTGGTTAAGGACTACTTGCCTCTTTTCTTGGAGCGATGGGAAAATCAAAAGAAATCAGTCAAGACATCAAATAATAGTTGTGGATGTCATACGCTGACCATTTTGCAGCTTATAGTATGGATAACACAATATAAGATAGGCTGTCAGTTTTGGCAGACTATCCAGTGGCTCAATGGTCTCAACAATTTTTAAATAATACACTGAGTGTACCTTTGTGAGAGCTAATAATACGTAACTTTTATTAATCTCATTAAAATAAGTGAGACAGTGTTATTAAAATTTATTTTAGACGCATTTCTGTGCGTATAGCATTTTTAAATGGAGATGAGGATTTTGGTGAGCCTTCACCCTATTGAGAACCTGACGGTTTGCGGTGGGGGTAGCTTTATAGGTAAGTATTGCGTAACATGCTCACTACTAGCTTATTCAGCTCAGCCTCATTAATTCTGACCCTCAACCTCTAGTCTAGAGTGGGGAAATGGGCTGTAGTCGGAGCACTCACCCTGAAAAGAGCGACCCCCAGCCGCAGGAACCTTGGGCCTGACCTACTCGTCCCTCTCCTAACAGCTGCCTACAGACACTATCCGACGCGTTTCGCTATAGTGCAATGGCTCATCAGGGAGCGATCTGTGCAGTGGCAGAGTTTCTTTACAATAAACGGCAGTGGCAGCTTGCTAATAGACTCTGTCTCTTTTTATGCTCATGGCTCCGCCCACTTGTATAGATTCTCACCAATCCCTAGGGAGCGGAGGAGGGTCAGTGGGCAGCGCTCTGCTGCCCTGGCCCACCCCGCCCTGCCTTCTGGGTGTGACGCACGCTAGGGGGCGGGATTGTTGCTATGGGGACCTAGAAGCGCGTCGCCGGCTGTATTATTATTACTCACTTCCTGTTTAAATCGGCGCTGTCATGCTCCTGACATTGCAGGTAGCGATTCTTGTTTATATTAGGGCTGCACGATATATCGAAAAAAATAATTGAATCGCGATAATCGCCAAATGCGATATGGCGATTTGGCAGACCCGAAAATGCCGCGATTATATATGAAGGGGCCCCTATTGATAAAATGGCCTCTCTCCTATTGATAAAATGGCCAGCCTCTGTACTCACTTTCACGATGAATGCACTGCAGCGAGCGAGCCGGCCGACGCGTGACTGACGTCACTTAGTCACGCTCCTGCTTCCTGAATTAAGTGGGAGGAGCGTGACAGTGACGTCAGTCATGCGCCGGCCGGCCCGCTCGCTACCGTACATTCATAGTGAAAGTGAGTACAGAGGCTTTTATCAATAGGAGAGTTATGTGCGCAGTTTAGGACACATGAGGGGACACATAGGGCCATAAGATGCTATATGTGTGTCTTATGCTGGCCCCCCTCATGGCCCTATGTGTCATAGCACAGATCCACCCCATAACAGCGTCATCCACAGGTCCCCCATAAGTGTCCTCCACAGATCCCCTATAAGTGTCCTCCACAGATCCCCCATAACAGTGTCCTCCACAGATCCCCCATAACAGCGTCATCCACAGATCCCCCATAACAGCGTCATCCACAGATCCCCCACATAACAGCGTCATCCACAGATCCCCCACATAACAGTGTCCTCCACAGATCCCCCATAACAGTGTCTTCCACAGGTCCCCCATAAGTGTCCTCCACAGATCCCCCATAACAGTGTCCTCCACAGATCCCCCATAACAGCGTCCTCCACAGATCCCCCATAACAGCGTCCTCCACAGATCCCCCATAACAGCGTCATCCACAGATCCCCCACATAACAGCGTCCTCCACAGATCCCCCACATAACAGCGTCCTCCACAGATCCCCCACATAACAGCGTCATCCACAGATCCCCCACATAACAGCATCATCCACAGATCCCCCACATAACAGCGTCATCCACAGATCCCCCACATAACAGCGTCATCCACAGATCCCCCACATAACAGCGTCATCCACAGATCCCCATAACAGCGTCCTCCACAGATCCCCCACATAACAGCGTCATCCACAGATCCCCCACATAACAGCGTCATCCACAGATCCCCCACATAACAGCGTCCTCCACAGATCCCCCACATAAGAGCGTCATCCACAGATCCTCCACATAACAGCGTCATCCACAGATCCCCCACATAACAGCGCCATCCACAGATCCCCCACATAACAGCACCATCCACAGATCCCCCACATAACAGCGCCATCCACAGATCCCCCACATAACAGCGCCATCCACAGATCCCCCACATAACAGCGCCATCTACATATCCCCCGCATAACAGCGTCATCCGAAGATCCCCCGCATAACAGCGTCATCCACAGATCCCCCGCATAACAGCGCCATCCACAGATCCCCCACATAACAGCGCCATCCACAGATCCCCCATAACAGTGCATCATCCACAGATCCCTCATAACAGTGCCATCCACAGATCCCCCATAACTATGTCATACCCAGCCGCGTCAGCGGCTCATATGGGAAAATCCAAGCAAATAGACCTCTAGCACAATTCCCTTAAAATATCGCATCGCATATCGTTATCGCAATTTTTAGGGCCCTAATCGCAATCGCACAAAATTCCCATATCGTGCAGCCCTAGTTTATGTGCAGTTCCATCTTACTTGATACTTCATGTGCGACACTCCTAGCAATCAACCGTATATCTAATTGGTGTGCACAGTGACTGCTCTACCTTCTGATTGCCTAGATCTTCGCATAATAGGGAGATAGTTATAGATTAATTTACGCTAATATTTTTTGCTTATATATTCATTTGGACAGGTTTTATTAACCCCTGACTGGTCGGACCTATTTCTCTTTAGGAGGTTAAGGCTCATTGGTTGCTATGACGCCGTGCGCTTCATGCCGCCGATGCACTACAGTAATACACTGGTATGATCTATACGAGTGTATCACTGTACAGCAGCGGCGGCATGAAGCGCACGGCGTCATAGCAACCAATGACGCCGTGCGCTCCTGCTGTCAGAAGGAATCCCGGCCGGGTTACCACGGACCGCTCTCGGCCGCGGAACACGGCCGTGTGCATGAGGCCTTAGGCTTCGCCCTTTTCTATAGGTAATTAATGGGTAAGTCCCTATTACCTCTTCCAAGTCAGGATCCGCACCGAGAATCTCCCATGGAGGCAAATGGCATCCTTAACCCTGCTATAACTTAACCTAAAAATAAAGACAAAACAACTTCTTTGGAATAAAATGGCCACAATGCTTTATTAAGGGTAACACCATAATAAATAATTTAATAAATAATTAAAAACCACCATCATAAATATTTAACGAACCATCAAACCATTAGATAAATACCGGAATCCACTCAGAAACACTGAGTGATACAGCCCCTCTAATAAAGCAAGTGACAGATAAAAAGCATTAAATAGGGAGGGAGGGCGGGCGACGATCCGGTCCTCTTCAGACTGACCCAGAACGAGCACCTGAATTTAAAGCAGAAATCCTTCCCGCCGAAAACAGGACAACAAATCAAGAACCGGTATTCTCCCACAGCAACAGCGTCAACCAATCAGCTGTGGAGCTACATTCACCTTAAAATTCCTGTCCATACCAGCTGGAACTAGACCGAACTTCATCTTGAGGTAAATCTGAAATAAAAGAGCGGGAAAAGGGGGAGACACAGAAAAAAAAGGTGTGGGGTGGGGGGGGAGAACAAAACCATACATATCCTAACTAACTAAAATAATGGTGCCATTGCCCCATGTGTCCCCCAAGCTAAACGCTCTGGGGGCCCCATAACAATGTTTTGTAAGTGTTTGTCTTATTTGCACATGTGCATTGTCATATGTGCCAATGATTCGTATCTGATTATTCGATGACGGTTCTGTATCTGCTTTTTTGGGGACCAGGAGCGTCTCTATTTTCGCTTTACAGGCAGCTTCGAACGCAGATCTGAGGATACCGTCAGGATATCCTCTGTCCCTGAACATGGTTCTTAAGTCATTCGCTTGTGTTTTAAATTTTTTCATGCTAGAGCAATTGCGACGTAGCCTTAAATATTGGCCTTTAGGTACGCCCTTGCGCAGGGAGTAAGGATGTGCACTTTCCCAGCGAAGTAGGCTATTCGTCGCAGTTGTTTTGCGAAAGACTGATGTCTTGATATTATTATCTGGGCCCCTCTTAATTAATATGTCCAAAAATGGAAGGGATCTTCGGTCACAGACGGAGGTAAATCTCAGTCCTACGTCATTGATATTGATAATTTTTACAAACTCCGTAAAAGACTGTTCTGTACCCTTCCACAGCAGGAACACGTCATCTATGAATCTATACCATAGAACTATACTTTCATGCCATTGATTTAAATGCTCAGACCAGATGTAATTGGCCTCCCACCAGCCCAGGAGTAAATTTGCGTAAGATGGCGCACAGGAACTTCCCATCACGGTACCCCTGAGCTGGTGGTAGTAGTGGTCATTGAAAGTAAAATAGTTCCTAGTTAGACAAAATTGTAGAAGATCCAGTATGAACACATTATGTGATGCCAGTCTGGTGGATAGGTAGCTCTTCACAGCAACCAGGCCTAGATGATGGTGAATTGAGCTGTAAAGAGCTTCCACATCTATGGAAGCAAAAATAGTTGTCTCGTCTATACATATGCCATTAAGTCTCAAGAGCAATTCTGCTGTGTCTCGTATGTATGACGGAAGAGCTTCCACGAATGGTCTAATCATTTTGTTCACATAGATGCCCACATTTTGTCCCAGACTTCCTACTCCTGACACAATAGGGCGTCCCCTTAATGGTGTGGTCCCAGTGTTGGACTGGGGCACCTAGGGCCCATCAGTAAAATGTATTTTGGGGGGCCACTATACAGATACATTTAAATATAATAATCTAACAAGTTTTGTATATGAACATCGGCTGATTGAGGTCCTGTACATGGAATATATGTATGTAGTGCAGTAAATCTACTGTGTTATGTGCCACTTGTGCAGGGGGTGGGGGACTAGGGGCCCACCTTGCTCAGGGGCCCACCGGGGGATTCCCCTGTACCCCTGTGGGCCAGTACGAGCCTGTGTGGTCCCCTTATGTATTTTAGGCAGAGAGTAAAAAGTCGGTAGAATCGGGTTTTCAGGCAGAAGGAAATCATATTCTGATTTATCAATCGGTTTTCGTTTGAGTCCGTCCTCCAGAATGTTTTTTAACTCCTTCAGGAAGAGTGGACCTGGGTCACTCGATAAAATCGCATATGACTGTTTGTCATTAAGTATGTCTAGGCACATCCTTTCATATGTCACATGGTCCATTAGGACCACATTGCCCCCTTTATCAGAGGGCTTTATGACAACATTTCAGTCCCTTTCCAGCTTTTTAAGTGACAGATATTCCTCCTTGCTCAGATTATTCACCCCTTTCGTTCTTGGACTGATCTGTTCCAGATCTCTAGAGACCAGTTTGTGGAAGATGGATATATGTGAATCAGGGAGGGGGGGGGGCATATGTGTACTTTTTAATTTGAGTGAAGTAAAACTATGAGAGGGGCGGTATATCTTCGGTATCCGTAACAGATATACTATGTAAGCGTAACTATCCAGACTGTTGAACATCGACGGTTAATTATTGAGCCTTAACCCCCTGAAGAGAAATAGGTCCGACCAGTCAGGGGTTAATAAAACCTGTCCAAATGAATATATAAGCAAAAAATATTAGCGCAAATTAATCTATAACTATCTCCCTATTATGCGAAGATCTAGGCAATCAGAAGGTAGAGCAGTCACTGTGCACACCAATTAGATATACGGTTGATTGCAAGGAGTGTCGCACATGAAGTATCAAGTAAGATGGAACTGCATATAAACAAGAATCGCTACCTGCAATGTCAGGAGCATGACAGCGCCGATGTCACGAGGGTATCGAGAACCACGCCTGACTCCGTTATACCCGGGGTCAGGAAGTCGCAGCGGTTGGCTGCACGCTCTATTTAAGATAGGGCTGTTTTCCTTATGGTAGTTTTCTGGGTTCGCTTTGCAAACCCTTTTGGCTCACTCAGGGATCCATAGCTCTTTCTCCTCAGCTGTTCCTTGTCCAGCACTCCCAAACCTCCTTATATTCCTCTCTCACACTTCTCTGGTTGCCAGAGATAGAACTTCCTGCCTGGACATCTATTCTGACCTTCTGGAGCTGTGTTGCTGCGTTCTCTGGTAGTTGGTCCAGAACGCTACCCTCGGGATCCCTGTTGGACCTTTGTGGTCTATTGTGATCGCCCACCTGGGTGTATGTGTTTGTCTGTTTTGTCTGTCCTCTCCCTGGTGTTTCCCTCTTAGTGATAGTGGTGCGGACTAGCGATCCCACCGGCCCGTTCACTATCTAGGGCTCATTTTAGGGAAAGCCAGGGTTTAGGCACGTGATCGCCGCACGGGTGAGGAACCCGTCTAGGGACGTCAGGGCAGTCAGGTGCCAGCCGCAAGGTGAGTTAGGGGTCACCACCTTTCCCTCTCCCTTGGGCAGGGCTTTCCCTTTTCCCTCCCTGTGCGTGTCGCCGGTCATTACATTATCTCTGGCCCTTATTTTGTGTAGGTAAAAAAAAAACAAAAAAACATTTTACCTACTTAGAATCCAGTATGGATCAAATTGCTGCTCTGTCCAATCAATTTCATGGCCTGTCTTGTGAGGTGGCAGGATTGAAGGCGTCGGTCCTCCAGCAACAGCAGCGATTACAACTGACCGCAAGCCCAGCGGTTGCTACTGGTAACCAGGTTGTTGCGGAACCCAAGGTCCCTCTCCCTGACAGATTTTCTGGGGGAAGGGACAAGTTTTTGACATTGCGCCCTTACTCCTCAGGTAATGAAGAACAGCGGGTGGGGGTTGTTATTTCCCTGCTGCAGGGGGACCCGCAGTCCTGGGCGTTCTCTTTACCTACTGATTCCCAGGCTCTCCGGTCAGTGGATGAGTTTTTCGGGGCTTTGGGTCTCATATATGACAACCCTGACCGAGTCGCACTGGCTGAATCAAGATTACGGAGACACTTACAAGGAGAGCGGCCGGTAGAGGAGTATTGCTCTGAATTCCGTAGGTGGGCTACGGATACCCAATGGAACGACCCGGCTCTCAGGAGTCAGTTCTGCTCTGGGTTATCCGAAAGGGTTAAAGATGCGCTTGCATTATATGAGACCCCCTTTTCCCTTGATGCGGTTATGTCCCTTTCTATCCGTATAGAGAGACGCCTTAGGGACAGGTTGAAAAAACTGGAGCAATTGGTAACCCCTCCCAAGCAGCAGTTAGTCTGTACGGACTTAGACGAGCCTATGCAGCTAGGAGGAACTACTCGTCAGGTCCGTCCCCCTGAGGCTCGCCGTAGGCGTGGGGTTTGTTTTTTTTGTGGGGAGAGGGGTCATTTTATTAATGTCTGTCCTTCCTTCCTCAAAAACAAAAGACCGTCGGAAAAACTACTAACCCCAGGCTGTGTGGAGGATGTCAGCCGGGGGGTATACGTTTCCTCCATACGTACATCGCAATTTGTGTTGCCAGCGGTTATTATTTTTGGTGATAAGACAGAGACTATTTCTTTCTTTCTAGACAGTGGAGAAGGGGTAAATTTGATAGATGCCCATTTTGCCCGCACTATGGGTTTGTCTATCTGTACGTTACAGAGACCCATTCCCATATTCGCTATTGATTCTGCTCCCCTGTCTCAGAGAAACCTCACCCACATTGTTCATAATTTACACCTTCGGGTAGGGGACCACCATAACGAGATGCTTTCAGGTTATGTTCTGGAGGGGCTTCCCACTCCGGTAGTGCTGGGTCTTCCCTGGTTGGTAGCGCACAATCCAGTGGTGGATTGGCAGGCCAGGGAGATATCGGAGTGGAGTGAGCAGTGCAGAGAAAATTGCTTAAATAGCAATTGCTTAGTCGCCTCCATAACTACCCTACCTACATTTATTTCGGATTTTGAGGATGTTTTTTCTGAAAAGGGTTGTCAGAAGTTACCACCTCATCGTCCTTATGATTGCCCGGTTAACCTTGTTCCCGGCGCAAAATTACCCAAGACCAGGTTATATAATCTTTCGGGTCCAGAGAGACAAGCCATGAAAGATTATATCTCCGAGAGCTCGGCTAAGGGACACATCAGACCCTCTTCTTCACCCGTGGCTGCAGGGTTTTTCTTCGTTAAAAAGAAAGAAGGGGGCCTGCGTCCTTGCCTAGATTTTCGCGAATTAAATCGGATAACCATCCGAGACCCATACCCTCTTCCTCTCATTCCTGACCTGTTTAACCAGATTGCGGGTGCTAGGTGGTTCTCCAAACTTGATCTTAGGGGGGCCTACAATCTGATTCGTATTAAGGAGGGGGATGAGTGGAAGACAGCGTTTAACACCCCTGAGGGGCATTATGAAAATCTAGTTATGCCTTTCGGTCTGACCAATGCTCCTGCCGTCTTTCAACATTTCGTTAATGACATTTTTAGTCATCTAATCGGCAGGTTTGTGGTAATATACCTAGATGATATTTTAATTTATTCGTCTGATCTGAAAACACATGAGGTGCATGTCAGACAAGTACTGCAGGTCCTACGGACGAATGAATTATATGCTAAAATTGAAAAATGTGTCTTCGCCGTTCAGGAGATACAATTCCTAGGTTATTTTTTATCTGCTTCAGGTTTCCGTATGGATCCTAGGAAGGTCCAGGCAATTTTAGATTGGGATCTTCCTGAGAACCTCAAAGCACTACAACGGTTCTTGGGCTTCGCAAATTTCTATAGGAAATTCATTCAAAATTATTCACTTATTGTAAAACCGCTTACTGACATGACTAGGAAGGGGACTGATTTTTCTAAATGGTCTGACGCCGCTAAAGTTGCTTTTTCCTCTCTAAAAGAGAGGTTTACCTCAGCACCTGTACTAGTCCAACCTGATGTCTCTCCGCCTTTTATTGTTGAAGTAGATGCGTCAGAGGTGGGAGTGGGGGCGGTGCTGTCTCAGGGTCCGTCTCCTGGCAAATGGCGTCCTTGTGCTTTCTTTTCTAAAAAACTATCTGCAGCAGAAAAGAACTACGATATTGGCAATAGGGAACTATTAGCTATTAAACTTGCGTTTGAGGAGTGGCGTCACTTCTTAGAGGGGGCAGTCCACCCCGTCACTGTGATTACGGACCACAAAAATCTTCTGTACCTCGAATCAGCTAAGCGTCTCACCCCTAGACAGGCTAGGTGGTCGCTATTTTTTTACCAGGTTTAACTTTGTGATTACCTATCGTCCTGGGGCAAAGAACACCAAGGCTGATGCACTATTTCGTTGTTTCCCTGGAGGGGGTAATGTGAGTGATCCGGTGCCCATTCTTCAAAGAGGAGTGGTTGTTTCTGCGGTACACTCTGTTTTGGAGGGGAAGGTGTTAGAGGCCCAGGGGGACGCCCCGGTCTCTTGCCCCTCAGAGAAATTGTTTGTACCGTTGAACCTACGTTTCGAATTATTAAAGGAACATCATAGTTCGGCACTTGCTGGGCACCCGGGTAGTAAAGCAACCTTGGAGCTATTGTCTCGTCGTTTTTGGTGGCCAAGGTTGCGTCAGGATGTATTGGATTTTGTGTCTTCTTGTTCTACCTGTGCGCGCGCAAAAGTTTCACATACACGTCCTGCAGGGTCTCTATTACCACTCGTCATTCCCAATAGACCGTGGACACATCTGTCAATGGATTTTATCACTGACTTACCTTTGTCTGCGGGTAAAACAGTTATTTTGGTAGTAGTGGACAGGTTTAGCAAAATGGTACACTTCATTGCGTTACCCGCACTACCTAATGCTAAGACTCTTGCTCAGGTATTCGTCAGTGAAATCGTGAAGCTTCACGGGGTCCCCTCCGATGTTGTTTCGGATCGGGGTACCCAATTTATTTCTAAATTTTGGAAAGCTTTTTGTTCCCGTTTGGGGGTACACTTGTCCTTTTCCTCAGCTTTCCATCCTCAGTCGAATGGACAGACTGAGCGTACCAACCAAAACCTTGAGACATATCTAAGATGTTTTGTGTCTGAAAACCAAGAGTTGTGGTCATCATATTTACCGTTAGCTGAGTTTGCCATAAATAATCGTCGTCAGGAATCCACTGGCAAGTCACCATTTCTTGGTGCATATGGTTTTCATCCCCAATTCTGTACTTTCAAAGAGGGGGGGTCTTCTGGGGTTCCCGAAGAGGAACGGTTTTCGGCATCTCTTTCATCTGTATGGCAGAAGGTGGAAGCTAACTTGAAAAATATGGGAGGTAAATACAAATGCATGGCTGATAAGAGACGGTCGCCAGGTCCGGACCTAGGAGTGAATGACTATGTGTGGTTGTCTACTAGGAATATTAAATTAAAGGTTCCCTCTTGGAAACTGGGTCCTAGGTTTATTGGCCCTTACAAAATTGTAGCCATCATCAACCCCGTGGCTTTTCGCCTGGAGTTACCTCAGACTTTTAAAATTCATAATGTTTTTTATAAGTCGTTACTCAAAAAATATGTTCCACCTCTAGAACCGTCACCGCTGCCACCCCCTCCTGTTGTCGTGGATGGTAATCTAGAATTTCAGATATCCAAAATTGTTAATTCTCGTCGGGTCCGCCGCTCTCTTCAATATCTGGTGCATTGGAGAGGTTACGGTCCTGAGGAAAGAATGTGGGTTCCTGCGTCTGAGGTAAACGCCGACAGGCTAGTTCGGGTTTTTCATGCCTCTCATCCTGAGAGACCTGGTCCTGAGTGTCCGGAGGCCCCTCGTAGAGAGGGGGGTACTGTCACGAGGGTATCGAGAACCACGCCTGACTCCGTTATACCCGGGGTCAGAAAGTCGCAGCGGTTGGCTGCACGCTCTATTTAAGATAGGGCTGTTTTCCTTATGGTAGTTTTCTGGGTTTGCTTTGCAAACCCTTTTGGCTCCTTCTCCTCAGCTGTTCCTTGTCCAGCACTCCCAAACCTCCTTATATTCCTCTCTCACACTTCTCTGGTTGCCAGAGATAGAACTTCCTGCCTGGACATCTATTCTGACCTTCTGGAGCTGTGTTGCTGCGTTCTCTGGTAGTTGGTCCAGAACGCTACCCTCCGGATCCCTGTTGGACCTTTGTGGTCTATTGTGATCGCCCACCTGGGTGTATGTGTTTGTCTGTTTTGTCTGTCCTCTCCCTGGTGTTTCCCTCTTAGTGATAGTGGTGCGGACTAGCGATCCCACCGGCCCGTTCACTATCTAGGGCTCATTTTAGGGAAAGCCAGGGTTTAGGCACGTGATCGCCGCACGGGTGAGGAACCCGTCTAGGGACGTCAGGACAGTCAGGTGCCAGCCGCAAGGTGAGTTAGGGGTCACCACCTTTCCCTCTCCCTTGGGCAGGGCTTTCCCTTTTCCCTCCCTGTGCGTGTCACCGGTCATTACAGCCGATGTAAACAGGAAGTGAGTAACAACGATCCCAGCCGGCGACGCGCTTCTAAGTCCCCATAGCATCAATCCCGCCCCCTAGCGTGCGTCACACCCAGAAGACAGGGCAGGGCGGGCCAGGGCCGCAGAGCGCTGCCCACTGACCCTCCTCCGCTCCCTAGGGATTGGTGAGAATCTATACAAGTGGGCGGAGCCATGAGCATAAAAAGAGACAGAGTCCATTAGCAAGCTGCCACTGCCGTTTATTGTAAAGAAACTCTGCCACTGCACAGATTGCTCCCTGATGAGCCATTGCACTATGGCGAAACGCGTCGGATGGTGTCTGTAGGCAGCTGTTAGGAGAGGGACGAGTAGGTCAGGCCCGAGGTTCCTGCGGCTGGGGGTCGCTCTTTTCAGGGCGAGTGCTCCGACTACAGCCAGTTTGCCCATTTCCCCACTCTAGACTAGAGGTTGAGGGTCAGAATTAATGAGGCTGAGCTGAATAAGCTAGTAGTGAGCATGTTATGCAATACTTACCTATAAAGCTACCCCCACCGCAAACCGTCAAGTTCTCAATAGGGCGAAGGAACACCAAAATCCTCATCTCCATTTAAAAATGCATCTAAAATAAATTTTAATAACACTGTCTGACTTATTTTAATGAGATTAATAAAAGTTACATATTATCAGCTCTCACAAAGGTACACTTAGTGTATTATTTAAAAAAGTATGAAGTGTCTTATAGCCAATCTATATAGGCACGGGCATTCAGGAGTACCCGAGCTTATGGCTTCTGTCTCCCCAGAGAGACAGCAGTGCTGGTCCAAGCCTGGTCTAGACCTTAGAGCCCAGAGTCTAGTGTCCCGGGGTTGATATGCAGTCTTAGGGGACTGTACTTATACCAGTTTTGTTTGTCCTTTGTGCTCTTTGTCCTCCCTTTCCTATTGTCTTCCAACAGTTTGTTCTTGGGCCCCTCACAAAGAGAGTTGTACTGTGCCTTGATTTTCACTATGGCTAACATAACACTGTGTTTGTATAACGCAAATGGGTCAAACAAGCCAGTAAAGCGTAGGCAGCTATATCATTACATGAGGAAAAAGAAAATAGATATTGTTTTATTTCAAGAGACTAACTTTACGCCCTCTAATATTCCCAAGTGGGAGCATAAGTTCTACCCGAAGTTGTATCACTGCCCATATCCTTTGGGTAAAGCCAAAGGTGTCTCTATTGGTTTTCGCTAAACCATCTCCCCTACAGTACTAAGTGCAAAAGTTGATCCTTCTGGTGGATTCTTGTTTCTTAAATTAGATATTGCTGGTCATATATTTACTCTGTGGGCTAATCTGTCCTTCCCCAACCCTAAGTGGATTTTGGCCTCTGGGTTTTTCGCTCCCTAACAACATTTGCTGAAGGCATCTACATGATTATAGGAGGTGACTTCAATATGGTATTTGAACCTGAGCTAGACTGCTTTTCAGGTAGGTCGTCTGTTTCCAGGAGGGCGACCCGTGCACTGCGGAGATTGATCTCTTCTATGGAGCTGGTGGACTTGTGGCGGGTCTTGCACCCTGGGGTCAAGGACCATATCTACCATTCATCTGCACATAACTGCTATACCAGGATAGATCATATTTTCATATCACATTCCTTACTTGATAGGTCCCTTAAATGTTCTGTGGATTTGTTTTTATGATTGGACCAAGCTCCTCCATTGTGTTCCATAGGCCTTTCGCTAGGCAGCAGCAAGGGGGGCTTCACGTGGAGATTAAATGACAACCTTTTGAATGAGCCCTTGTGTTTAGCAGATATTCAGAAAGCTTTTGCTGACTTTGTAGACCAACATAGATCGTGGTCACACAAAGTCAGCAATTGGTAGTCTACAAAGTCAGCAATAGTCAGCAATACCATTAAGTCTGCTGCGGGGTATACTTATATATCATGGATCCAGAGGGAACTCACAATTCACCTTAAAACCCCCCTCCACAGATTAAGTAGCCTCAAAATAAGACCTCTCTGACTCCTTCTTTGCTGGGTGACATATCCTATGTCAGATAAAGTATTCTTCATATTTTAGATGAATTACAGAGGTTTTTTTTTTGTTTTTTTTTTCCGAATATGGAGATAAAGGTGGGAAATGCTTGTCTAGGCTTTATATCCTGGACTTCCTCAGTCTTAGATTAGGTTTATTAATGTGCCTGCAAAAGAAATGGTGCACTCCACTGAGGCTCTTATTGAAGAATTCAGACTCTATTATGAGTCTTTGTATTCCTCTATGGATAAACCAATGGGGCTTGCTAAAATATCTGAATATCTATTCCAAATTCATATGACCACAATTGATTCAGAGGTGAGAGAGGTCTTAGAGCATGAGTTCTCAATAGGTGAAGTGGAGATGTTAATTAAAGAACTCAAACTAGGGAAGAGTCCAGGACCAGACGGGTTTCTGGTGGAGGTGTGGCACTTTTGCTCATAGAGGCCTTTAGGTCTGAATCCGAGGGGACTCCTTTTTCTTGCCAATCCCTTTTAGCTCATGTCACAGTATTACCGAAACCAGGCAAGGAAGCAATACATTGTGGTAACTCCCGTCCCATCTCTCATATTAACATAAGCATAAAATTATCAAAAATACTATCCCTAATACTTCGAGACATTATACCCACAAGTATAGTCCTAGAGTAGCAGAGCAGTAGATGTCTTTTTAACATTTGCAGACATGTTTCTGCCCTTTTGTTGGTTGTGAAGTAGCAGGTGTTCTGGAGATCCTAGGAATAATTGATTGTATCCCTCGGTGGAATACTTTTCTACATTATGTACAGGTGGGAAATGGTTGAGTAAAGAAACATGGAAACCTGGCAGATCCCATTAAAGGCAATAGAAAATGTCAACGGAGAAGAAATAATGGGACTAAGGAAACAGTGATGAAGTTGAGACTAAACTAAACTAGCCGTGGCTTACTTGTATTGTTAACCTCTTAGTGACGACCACCAAAATGTCTTTTTTCTGAAAGTCACTAAGAGGGTTCTAGGCTGGCCACCGCTTTTTTCTTACGGTGGCCTAATCTAAGTGGTGTACAGGTCTTCTCTGCAGTGATCGTCATAAGAGAGCTGAGCTCCTGCTCTAACTGGCCGCCAGGGGCAAACTGGGAACTTGAAGTGGACCTAGAAAAAATCCCAAAAGTGGCCCCACGTTGTTGGCGAGTCCAAATTGACAGAAGGCGGTACATCACGAGTGGGCAGGGCCAACACAAGAAGGCAAGAACAACAGAAGTAGGCAGGGACAATACCAAGGTGCAGCACAAAATACCACCCCAGCAGAGCCAATCACCACAGTGCAGCACAAAATACCGCCACCTTGTTGCAGTTGAATTCAAATTTAGTAGGTGCAAAAGTGCCTGGTGCTCCTACATTAATTAATGCTGAGAGCATTAGATCATTGTGTACCTGGCTGGTGGTCGTGAGGAGGGCTCGGGTGGCCCCAGTAGAAATTTCACCTGTAGGGTCTATAGCCAGTCCACCCCTGCTGGCCGGATTGGCAAGATCATAAATCCTGACAGTTTAACCCCATAGATGCCACAGCCAGTATTGAGCACCTTGGGAGCACTTGGCAGCCTGGGTTTAATAATGGCCACCAAATCTACCTTCTGCGTATGCCAGAGGCATGGCCTAATAGATTGCCTGTCAGGTTTCCACTGACAGGTTAATATACCATAGTGCATATGTAGTAAAATCCCCGCCACATATATGGTACCGCCGCGTCTGTATTGACCTAAACTATACAATTATCATATATTATCATGCACAATTATCCTGTACAGTGAACGCGAGAAAAAAAAAAAGCCAGAATTGATGTTTTTTTTTTGCTTATCTGCCTCCCCCATAAAAAGGAAAAAAAAGTGAGCAAAATGAGTTATGTGCCACAAAAATTGTACCAATGAAAACCACAAGTCAGCCGACAAAAATCAGCATCTTACACAGCTCAATTGAAAGAAAAATAAAAGGTTATGTATCTTGGGATGTGGCAATGCAAAAACTTTTTACGAAAATGGTTTTTATTGTGCAAATGTAGTAAAATAAATTTAAAAAAAAACTATATGTGTATATTTGGTACCACTATAATCATACAGACCCAGGCAATAAAGTCAAGTTATTTTTGACGGAAAGTGAAAACCGCAAACTTTCAAACCTAAAAATGTGTTAATTGCGAAATTGCTGTCTTGTTTTCCATCCACCCCAGAAAGAGTTTATAAAAGTTAATCAATGAGTTATATGTACCCCAAAATGGTGCCATTGAAATCTATGATTTGTCTCATAGGGCTACATTGATGGAAAAATAAGAAACTAAGGGTACGATCACACTGCGCAGTCGTGATCCATTCGGGACGCAGCCAGCTGCGGTCAAGAAACGCATGGCCAATTAGGCCACAGCTGCCTGATGTTTAACTAATGAAGACCGCACTGTATACTGTAGGCGCAGCCATTAAGAATTCAGACCGCTTATACAGTGCGGTCTTCATTAGTTAAATATCAGGCAGCTGTGGCCTGATTGCCCGTGCGGGTCTTGACCGCTGCTGGCCGCGACTCTAGACCAAACCGTGTGGTCATAGCTCCTGAACTACAACAATAAAAAAATTTAAAAAGCTGCTTGGTCACTAAGGGGTTAAGCATTAGTTCCCAGACTACATTACTGTGAGTCAGAGAGTTCAGTGGTAAGAATGTCGGAAATTCCCTGTACAGATAATTTGAAGTTCACATACAGACTTGTCATTTCTGTGCGGAGGCTTTGCTATATTCTTGAAACAATTCAAGGGGGTTGTCCAAGAATTAGTTCAGCAGTTAATGGGATATTTTTATCTGGGACCTTGATGGCCACCAGTGGGACCGCTCCTACCAGAACGGGGCCCCAGTAGTAAAGGAGAGCACACAATCCCTCGCTGCTCTGGTTCTGGCAGCTCTTTGGTTCCTCCCGCTCCAGCAACATCTTGAGATCTCTGAGGTCACTGCAGCAGCCGGTGATTGTCATTGCTGGAGCAGGAAGAACGGAGACCCACAGAGGACTAGGGAAGCAGGAGCATCGGTGCGGCAGCAGAGTAGTAAGTCTACTTTCACACTGGCGTTTTGGTATCCGTTTGTGAGATCCGTTTCAGGGCTTTCACAAGCGGCCCCAAACGGATCAGTTTTGCCCTAATACATTCTGAGTGGAAAAGGATCAGCTCAGAATGCATCAGTTTGCCTCCGTTCCGTCTCCATTCCGCTCTGGGGGCAGACACCAAAATGCTGCTTGCAGCGTTTTGGTGTCCGCCTGACGATGCGGAGGCAAACGGATCCGTCCTGAAACACAATGTAAGTCAATGGGGACGGATCCGTTTTCACTGACACAATCTGGCACAATAGAAACTGGTTCCGCCCCCCATTGACTTTCAATGGTGTTCAAGACGGATCCATTCTGAATGGATGCATGCGGTTGTATTATCGGTGCGGATCCGTCTGTGCAGATCCATGACGGATCCGCACCAAAAGCGAGTGTGAAAGTAGCCTAAAGGTATTTCTGCTTTTGTTATTTTACATTAGTTATAAGCTGATTTAAAAAAAATATAAAATCAAGGGGGTTTTACATTAAAGAGGTTTTCCAATGTTTTTATACTGATGGCCTATCCTTACAGCTTACCAAGCACAGTGCCATCCATGGGATAGTGGCCGTGCTTGGTATTGCAGCCCAGCCACATTCACTTAAATGTTAGAGCTGCGTCAAGGCAACATGAACGTGACATCACTGGCCTAGGGTAAGCCGCGAGATGGCCTTCTCAACCAGCTGATTAGCGGGGGTCCTACTGATCAGGTTCTTATGGCCTATGCGGAGGATAGATCATCTGTATAAAGCCTCATTCACACGTCCGTGTCCGTGCTCAGGTGGTCAGTGATGCATCTGGGAAGCATCCGTGGTTTTCACGGACCCATAGACTATAATGGGCGTGATGGATCAGTGAACACGGACCAAGATAGGACATGCATCCGTGCTGAAAACACAGACCCACAGACCGTGCTAAAACACTGATGTGTAAATACACACATTCAGATGAATGGGGACGTGTGCTGTCTGCGGAGAACACGTACGTGAAACACTGAAGTGTGAATGAGGCTTAAAAAAGTCAGAAAACCCCTTTAAAGGGAATGTAAGGACCTGTCTCCTCTCCTGCCATATCTGTTTTAGTAGCTACTTGCATTCTCCATGGAGCATCTGTGACTCTGTGCCATTCCTCTATTATTCCTGCTAGAAGATATGAATGAATTGCCAGCAGTTTGCAATGAAGGTCCAGATGGGTGTTACTAGTGTTCTGACACTGGCAGCACTTATTGGATAGTGTCAGACTGTGAAGGATCACACCCCTAACACCCAGCTGGACCTTCATTGGAAACTGCTAGTAATTGATTGATAACTTCTAGCAGGAATAATAAGGGGGATGGAAATAGTTACTAAAACAGACATGTCAGGAGAGGGGGCAGGTCCACTTAAAAGCAAGATAGCGACGCATCGTTTTTTTTCTAATCTCTTATTATTTTCTGATTTTCAGCCATTGCTCGTCACAATGCTGTACAGTGGTTTGCAATCTGACACCGGCAAGCACAGATTTTTAAGCATGCTTCAAAATTGGAATTGCCCGATTTTTGTATCTGTTCAAAAACGGATCTGGAATAGCTATTATTACCCCGTGAGAGCCATGACGCAGCAGGCTGCATTGTGTGAACAGGATTATTCACTGCAGGGCAGCTTCTGGTTTCTGTGGGAAAACATGGAAGAACATATTGCTCAGGCCCCAATACACACGACCGTATCCGTTTTGCGGTCTCCAAATTGCAGATCCGCAAAATACTGATCTGTGTGCTGTCTGGATTTTATTTGCAGACCCATTGTTTTCAATGGGTCTGTTTTCTGTATTTTGCAGACATAAGGGATAATTTTTGAACTATGGTACGCCTGTTTTTTTGGTCTAGAAAATGCGCAGATGGCGTTTTTGCGATTTTTTTCCTTTTTTATTTTCCTTCACATTTTGCTCTTTCCTTCCATTTTCTAGATGAAAACTCCAGATTAGATTACATTACATTTACTATGTGCGACTTTTCAGAATGTCGCATCTCACACCAGGCAAGCCGCTGGTCTACTTTTGCACATGTAGGTGTAGCTCACATTACACTTACGCCACATATATCATTGAGGTGCACCGGTTCATACATTTGGTGCAGGAACACAAAGCAAAGCCAGACTAAGGGCTCATGCACACGACCGTATGGCTTTTTCAGTGTTTTGCGGTCCGTTTTTCACAGATCCGTTGTTCCGTTTTTTGTTTCCGTTGTGTTTCCTTTCCGTTTTTTCGTTTCGTTTTTCCGTATGCCATATACATTATACAGTAATTACATAGAAAAAATTGGGCTGGGCATAACATTTTCAATAGATGGTTCAGCAAAAACGGAACAGATACGGAAGACATACGGATGCATTTCCGTATGCGTTCCGTTTTTTTTGCGGACCCATTGACTTGAATGGAGCCAAGCACCGTGATTTGCGGACAAGAATAGGACATGTTCTATCTTTTCACGGTATGGAAATACGGAAATACTGAAATACTGAAACGGAATGCACACGGAGACACATCAGTTTTTTTTGTTGAACCATTGAAATGAATGGTTCAGTATATGTACCGCATACTGAACTACAAAAACGGTCAGTATACTGAACGCAAAATACTGTTGTGTGCATGAGCCCTAATTAAAACTGACATACGGTAATATGATAAATGAGCCCCATAGTCTATCTTTTTGCGGAACAGATGATCCATGTGCTTTCCGCATCCGTATGTCCGTTCTGCAAAACGATAGAACATGTCCTATAATTGTCTTTCAAAACGCAGACCTCGAAGTCGCGCGGGTGCAACACAGACAGCGTCCGTATTTTGCGGATCCGCGATTTGCAAAATGGATACGGTTGTGTCCCTGAGGCTTTTAGTGTGTGCTTTCTAGCAAAGATGTCTGCTGGAAAGAGGCAGGAGAGATGTATGTGGGCAGGCCCGAGCACTCGGAGCACATGACAGGAAAAGCAGCAGTCAGTACAGTAATGCTGGGCCTAGGTAACAAAGACATTGCCCTGTGCCTTGTGGGGGGAGGGGGTGTGTGCCTTCATGACGGTGACATGGCTGCCGCTGTGTTGTCCTTTCTCCTCACACATCAGTTTCACTTTAGCAGAAACCAGGCCCTTGTTCTGCACGGAGCAGGGACGCCCCCACCCCTGACAGCCCGTGTAATGTGAAAGTGCGAGTAGAGGGAGCCTAGACAGGAATGGACAGCGACGCTCTCTTCTCATTATAACCCTTCTCTCTTTTACGTGCTTTCTTTCTTTTCCTTTTTTTTCCAGATCACTTAAAATAGGACCTTTGGGGATTTCTCGCTGTGGAAACAGCCCATGGGGTCTCCAGGTAAGAAGCCCTCATTTCATTAGTGGACGGACGGAGGAGGATAATGCAATCGCCGCTCTTCGCATTCATCAAGGTGAAAGCTACACATAGGTGAAGCTGTTAGCACTGACATTTTCTTGTGGGCGAGACACATATTTTATCACACGAGTGGGGGCTGTACAGCGCTGGCTGTGACAGTAAGGGAGGGCCCCGCGGTTTTCACCGTGTCACTTTTTAATGAGGGGCTAGAGTACTAGATAATCGAGTCACCAAGAAAGGCGTTCTTCACCGCGCACATACATTCCTGAAGGCTGTGGCATTTGTACGTCACTATGTGGCAGAGGGGATCCATAGTCGGGGTTGCAACATGTTACCCTCCGCACTAAAATACTTGCCTTCCAGGCTTTGTGTTCATGTACTGTCTACTGCAGGGATAGGCAACCTCCGGCACTCCAGCTGTTGTGAAACTACAACTCCCAGCGTGCCTACTTGCTCTGCTCTTCCATAGAAGTGAATGGAGCATGCTGGGAATTGTAGTTTCACAACAGCTGGAGTGCGGAAGGTTGCTGACGCCCTGGTCTTCTGTTATTCCAAGGCTGCATTTCATGTTACCTTAGAAGTTACGTCTTTGTTCTCAATTTGCAGATAGCGCCCTTCCTTTTGGTCTCCTGAATCCGATAAGTTGTGCCTGATTGCTCAGTGGGAGGGGGTCAGAGGTATGTTCCTGTAATTGCTGTCTGAGGGTGAGTGATCGACCATGTGTGTCCCTAAGGGATAGCTTGGAGCTGTATGTACTGATGCGGGTGGACGATGGGAATCTACAAATGTGGTGATATTTGTATATGCTGGCCGTCCTTTCCTTAGTGTCTCTGGATTGTTACTGCGCAGTGTTTTAATACTGTTACTTACAATTGGGAGGTATCACGTGGATGGCGCTTTTTTTATTTTTATTTATTTCACTCAATGTCTTTGTATGGTTGATGGTGATATTACCATTGCTAAGTGTTCATGGAATATTCAAAGTTGAGTTCTCATTTCGATGCCGTTAATTACAGAGCAGGGGTTGAGTGATCCAAAGAAAATGGGTTAATGTTTGTTTGCAAAGCTGGAAAATTGCAGGTTTTAGAGGAAATGATGGCCGCGTCTTCTCCTGCGCTGCTTTAAAGGAAGGACGCTGAGCTGCAGATAAAATGGCTGTGTCTGCACTGGTGGGCTTGAAAAACCCCTCCGTATTATGTATCCATGCACAGAATATTTGTACATCTCTCTTATTTCAATAATATTATTTATTTTGGATTCATATATAGCCAAAGTACGTGGAGACCTCACTAACACACCAATATCATCTTACTGGACATCCCGTTCCCAAACCATGGGTATTAATATGGAATTTGGACCCCTTTTGAGGCTATAACAGCACTACTCTTCTGCAGGGGTCGACTGGCCGTAGACCCTACAGGAAAATTTCCCATGGGCCGATGCCCAGAGCCGCTTGTGTTCTCCTCACGGCCACTGGCTGGGTACATAGTGATCTGATGCTCTCAGTATTAAAAGGGTTGTCTCATTTCAGCAAATGGCATTTATCATGTAGGGAAAGGTAATACAAGGCACTTACTGATGTATTGTGATTGTCCATATTGCTTCCTTTGCTGGCTTGATTCATTTTTCCATCACATTATACACTGCTGGTATTTAGGGGTTACGACCACCCTGCAATCCAGCAGTGGTGGTCATGCTTGCACACTGTAGAAAAAATACACCTGCCTATTCGCATTCCCACAGTCCCGGCCTTTCCTATAGTGTACAAGCACGACCACCACTGTTAGATTGCAGGGTGGTTGTAACCATAGAAACAAGCAGTGTATAATATGATGGAAAAATAATTCCAGCCAGCAAAGAAAGCAATATGGACACTCACAACACACTAGTAACTTTCTCTACATGATAAATACCACTTGCTGAAGTGAGACAACCCCTTTAACCCCTTAGGGACCCATAACGTACCGGTACGGCATGGTTCCCGAGTCCTTAAGGACCCATGACGTACCGGTACGTCATGTTTAGTTCCGATCACCGCCGCCCAGCGGGAGGTGATCGGAACCCGGTGCCTGCTCAAATCATTGAGCAGGCACCTTGGCTAAATGCGGACCCCCCCGTGTCGGCGTCAATTCAGACCTGCGGTTTGCGGCTTTTACCTGGTGCGGCAGCGGTGGTGCCATCGGGTCCCCATGGGGCTGTAGGGGGGACCCGATGGCATGGAAGGCAGCGTGATGCCTAAGGCCTCTTTCAGACGGGCGTTGCAGGAAAATGTGCGGGTGCGTTACAGGAACACCCGCGATTTTTCAGCGCGAGTGCAAAACATTTTAATGCGTTTTGCACTTGCGTGAGAAAAATCGCGCATGTTTGGTACCCAAACCCGAACTTCTTCACAGAAGTTCGGGCTTGGGATCGGTGTTCTGTAGATTGTATTATTTTCCCTTATAACATGGTTATAAGGGAAAATAATAGCATTCTGAATACAGAATGCATAGTACAATAGCGCTGGAGGGGTTAATTTACCTCACCTTAATCCACTTGCTGGCGCTGCCGGCATCTCGTCTGTCTCCTTCTTTGCTGAACAGGACCTCTGGTGAGCATTCATTCCAGGACCTTTCCAGGACCTGTGGTGACGTCACTCCGGTCATCACATGATCCATCACATGACCCATCACCATGGTAAAAGATCATGTGATGACCGGAGTGACGTCACCACAGGTCCTGGAATGAATGCTCACCGCAGGTCCTGTTCAGCAAAGAAGGAGACAGACGAGATGCCGGCAGCGCGAGCAAGTGGATTAAGGTGAGTTAAATTTTTTTATTTATTTTTTTAACCCCTCCAGCGCTATTTTACTATGCATTCTGTATTCAGAATGCTATTATTTTCCCTTCTAACCATGTTATAAGGGAAAATAATAATGATCGGGTCTCCATCCCGATCGTCTCCTAGCAACCGTGCGTGAAAATCGCACCGCATCCGCACTTGCTTGCGGATGCTTGCGATTTTCACGCAACCCCATTCACTTCTATGGGGCATGCGTTGCGTGAAAAACGCAGAATATAGAACATGCTGCGATTTTCACACAACGCACAAGTGATGCGTGAAAATCACCGCTCATGTGAACAGCCCCATAGAAATGAATGGGTCGGTATTCAGTGCGGGTGCAGTGCGTTCACCTCACGCATCGCATCCGCGCGGAATACTCGCCCGTGTGAAAGGGGCCTAAGGAAGGCATTGCGCTGCCTTCCGGTGACGAGCCTGTGAGATCCAGCCCCCTGGATCTCACAGGCCGGAAGCTGTATGAGTAATACATACAGTATTACTCATACAGCCAATGCATTCCAATACAGAAGTATTGGAATGCATTTTAAAGGATTAGACCCCCAAAAGTTCAAGTCCCAAAGTGGGACAAAAAATTAAGTGAAAAAAAAAGTTGAAAAAATAAAGTTTTCCCCCCCAAAAATTAAGTTTCAAGTAAAAGTAAACAAAAACGTCATTTTCCCCAAATAAAGTTAAAAAAAATTGGTAAAAAATAGGGGGGAAAAAAAAGTATACAAATTAGGTATCGCCGCATCCATATCGACCGGCTCTATAAACATATCAGATGACCTAACCCCTCAGATGAACACCGTAAAAAATAAAAACTGTGGTAAATAAACAATTTTTTTGTCACCTTACATCACAAAAAGTACAACAGCAAGCGATCAAAAAGGCGTTTGCCCACCAAAATAGTACCAATCTAACCGTCACCTCATCCCGCAAAAAATGAGCCCCTACCTGAGACAATCACCCAAAAGATAAAAAACTATGGCTCAGAATATGGAGACACTAAAACATATTTTTTTTTTGTTTTAAAAAAGCTGTTATTGTGTAAAACTTACATAAATAAAAAAAAGTATACATATTAGGTATCGCCGCATCTGTATCAACCGGCTCTATAAAAATATCACAGGACCTAACCCCTCAGATGAACACCGTAAAATTTTTAAAATAAAAACTGTGCTAAATAAACCATTTTTTGTCACCTTTCATCACAAAAAGTGTAATAGCAAGCGATCAAAAAGTCACACGCACCCCAAAATAGTGCCAATAAAACCGTCATCTCATCCCGCAAAAATCTTACCCTACCGAAGGTAATTGCCAAAAACTGAAAAAATTATGACTCTCAGACTATGGAAACGCTAAAACATGATTTTTTTTGCTTCAAAAAAGAAATCATTGTGTAAAACTTACAGAAATAAAAAAAAAAGTATACATATTAGGTATCGCCGCATCCGTGACAACCTGGTCTATAAAAATATCACATGATCTAACCTGTCAGATGAATGTTGTAAATAACATAAAATAAAAATGGTGCCAAAACAGCTATTTCTTGTTATCTTGCCTCACAAAAAGTGTAATATAGAGCAACCAAAAATCATATGTACCCTAAACTAGTACCAACAATACTGCCACCCTATCCCGTAGTTTCTAAAATGGGGCCACTTTTTTGGAGTTTCTACTCTAGGGGTGCATCAGGGGGGCTTCAAATGGGACATGGTGGCAAAAAAAACAGTCCAGCAAAATCTGCCTTCCAAAAACCGTATGGCATTCCTTTCCTTCTGCACCCTGCCGTGTGCCCGTACAGCTATTTACAACCACATATGGGGTGTTTCTGTAAACTACAGAATCAGGGCCATAAATATTGAGTTTTGTTTGGCTGTTAACCCTTGCTTTGTAAAAGTAAAAAAAATATAAAAATGGAAAATCTGCCAAAAAAGTGAAGTTTTGAAATTGTATCTCTATTTTCCATTAATTCTTGTGGAACACCTAAAGGGTTAACGATGTTTATAAAATCAGTTTTGAATACCTTGAGGGGTGTAGTTTGTTAGATGGGGTCACTTTTATGGAGTTTCTACTCTAGGGGTGCATCAGGGGGGCTTCAAATGGGACATGGTGTCAAAAAAAACAGTCCAGCAAAATCTGCCTTCCAAAAACCGTATGGCATTCGTTTCCTTCTGCGTCCTGCCATGTGCCCGTACAGTAGTTTACGACCACATATGGAGTGTTTCTGTAAACTACAGAATCAGGGCCATAAATATTGAGTTTGGTTAAGCTGTTAATCCTTGCTTTGTAACTGGAAAAAAATTATTAAAATGGAAAATCTGCCAAAAAAGTGAAATTTTGAAATTGTATCTCTATATTCCATTAATTCTTGTGGAACACCTAAAGGGTTAACAAAGTTTGTAAAATCAGTTTTGAATACCTTGAGGGTGTAGTTTATAGAATGGGGTCATTTTTGGGTGGTTTCTATTATGTACCGTATTTTTCGCCCTATAAGACGCACTTTATAGCAGTGCGTCTTATCGGGCGAATGAAGCTGATTTTGCCAAATTTTCAATGATACACCCGCCGCGATGCCGCGCGGCGGGTGTATCAGCTGTGAGGGAGGAGGGGCTGGGGGCTGGCATCTGCTTTTATAATGACAGCGGGGCCCGTGCAGTGACTGTATTCTACTACACGGGCCCCGCTCACTGTATAATCGTATCTGTAATAGTTAATTGTTATGTATATAATCGGGTAATCAGCGCCTGTATACTTACAACTACAAGCGCTCGGTAGCAGAGAGGAGGGAGGAGTTAGGCCAAGAGGACTGCGCCGCCCACTTTATGAATGAAGCAGGCGGCGTGGGTGCATGACGTAGTGACTCACGCTGCCAGCGCCCGTCCTCCCGACCTGCCTCCTCCCTCCTCTCTGCTACCGAGTGCTTGTAGTTGTAAGTATACAGGCGCTGATTACCCGATTATATACATAACAATTAACTATTACAGATACGATTATACAGTAAGCGGGGCCCGTATAGTAAAATACAGTCACTGCACGGGCCCCGCTGTCATTATAAAAGCATATGCCGGCCCCCAGCCCCTATATTGAGGGTCATTCACTACAGGGACACTTATGGAGGGGATCTGTGGATGACACATAGCATAAGATGCTATATATGTGTCATACACAGATCCCCCCCATAACTGTCATACACAGATCCCCATAACAGTGCCATCCAGAGACCCCAATAAGTGTCACCCACAGATCCCCCATAAGTGTCACCCACAGATCCCCCATAAGTGTCACCCACAAATCCCCCATAACAGTGCGTCACCCACAAATCCCCCATAACAGTGCGTCACCCACAGATCCCCCATAATAGTGCGTCACCCACAGATCCCCCATAACAGTGCGCCATCCACAGATCCCCCATAACAGTACGCCATCCACAGACCACAATTAGTTCAAAACCCACCAAAAGCCCACCTTTTGGTTCAAAATATTTTTTTTCTTATTTTCCTCCTCAAAAACCTAGGTGCGTCTTATGGGCCGGTGCGTCTTATAGGGCGAAAAATACAGTAAGCCTCGCAAAGTGACTTCAGACCTGAACAGGTCCCTAAAAATTGGGTTTTTGAAAATTTCTGAAAAATTTCAAGATTTGCTTCTAAACTTCTAAGCTTTGTAACATCCCCAAAAAATTAAATATCATCCCCAAAATGATCCAAACATGAAGTAGACATATGGGGAATGTAAAGTAATAACTATTTTTAGAGGTATTACTATGTATTATAGAAGTAGAGAAATTGAAACTTGGAAATGTGCAATTTTTTTTTATTTTTTGCTAAATTTGGTATTTTTTTATAAATAAAAATGATTTTTTTAAACTTCACTTCAGTGTCATGAAGTACAATATGTGACAAAAAAACTATCTCAGAATGGCCTGGATAAGTCAAAGCGTTTTAAAGTTATCAGCACTTAAAGTGACACTGGTCAGATTTGCAAAAAATGGCCAAGTCCTTAAGGTGAAATTGGGCGGAGTCCTTAAGGGGTTAATTAACGCTGGGGGCATCAGACACTCATGCACCTGGCCGGCGGCCACAAGTGCCTTCCTGACTTCAACTGACTTGGTGCTTTGGCCTGTGTCTCACCTTCTCATCCCTCTCATCCATATCTTAATTATAGACAACTGTAGGAGCAGGAGGAAAGAATATGGTATCTGGCGCTGGCCACCACAGAAGTGCAGCTTCTGGGGAGGTATTGTGTGCTCCTGGAACAGCGTTTTGTGCTGCACTGTGGTATTGTTGGCCCTGACTACTTGTGTGGGCCCGCATACTTGTGCTGGTCCTGGCTACTTGTGTGGGCCCGCATACCTGTTCTGGTCCTGCCTACTTGTGTTGCCTCCACCTACTTGTGCTGGTCCTGCCTACTTGTGTGGGCCCTCATACTTGTGCTGGTCCTGCCTTCTTGTGTGGGCCCTCATACTTGTGCTGGTCCTGCCTACTTGTGTGGGCCCTCATACTTGTGCTGGTCCTGCCTACTTGTGTGGGCCCTCATACTTGTGCTGGTCCTGCCTACTTGTGTGGGCCCTCATACTTGTGCTGGTCCTGCCTTCTTGTGTGGGGCCTCATACTTGTGCTGGTCCTGCCTTCTTGTGTGGGCCCTCATACTTGTGCTGGTCCTGCCTTCTTGTGTGGGGCCTCATACTTGTGCTGGTCCTGCCTTCTTGTGTGGGGCCTCATACTTGTGCTGGTCCTGCCTTCTTGTGTGGGCCCTCATACTTGTGCTGGTCCTGCCTTCTTGTGTGGGCCCTCATACTTGTGCTGGTCCTGCCTACTTGTGTGGGCCCTCATACTTCTGCTGGTCCTGCCTACTTGTGTGGGCCCTCATACTTGTGCTGGTCCTGCCTTCTTGTGTGGGCCCTCATACTTGTGCTGGTCCTGCCTTCTTGTGTGGGCCCTCATACTTGTGCTGGTCCTGCCTACTTGTGTGGGCCCTCATACTTGTGCTGGTCCTGCCTACTTGTGTGGGCCCTCATACTTCTGCTGGTCCTGCCTACTTGTGTGGGCCCTCATACTTCTGCTGGTCCTGCCTACTTGTGTGGGCCCTCATTCTTGTGCTGGTCCTGCCTACTTGTGTGGGCCCTCATACTTCTGCTGGTCCTGCCTACTTGTGTGGGCCCTCATACTTGTGCTGGTCCTGCCTACTTGTGTGGGCCCTCATACTTGTGCTGGTCCTGCCTACTTGTGTGGGTCCCAGCTTCTGTCAATATGGACCCACCTACGACATTGGGCCACTTTCACTTTTCTTTTCCAGGGCCACTTTAAGTTCCTAGTCGACCCCCTCCCTTCTGGGAAGGATATCTACAAGATTTTGCAGTGTGTCTGTTGGAATTTGTGCCCACTCTGCCTACAGAGAATGTGTGAGACACATAAAGGTGCCCGATGGGTTTGAGGTCAGGGCACTGTGCAGGTCACTCAAGGCACTCCTTAACAAAGTTGATAAACCTGGACCTCGCATTGTTGACAGGGACATTCTGTGTTTAAACATCAGGTTCTCTACAGATTTGAATGGTCTATAAAACTTTCACCGATTTATTTGTACACTCTGCGGATTTATTTATGCTTCTATTGAAATGTTTCATAGGTTCAGATACAATGTTTCCCTCTTTTCACTTTTGTATTATGTTGAGAACACTAGAAAGCGTCAGGGAGTTTCTATGGTGATTAACACGTAATGTTCGCATTTGTTCTATGAGTCCTCTTTGATTTTATATTTTCCTTTCACTCTAAGCTATAAGTAAGCATGAGATGGTGCGAAACACGTAAGGAGAAGTTCACATCTGCATCGGAGGCTCCGTGCAGGGCTTCTGTCGCAGATTCCATATAAAATACCAGAGAAAAATGTCTGAAATTGAAAATACCAGAGAAAAAAGTCTGAAATTGAACAGAACACATTATAGTCAGTGGTTTCTTATCAGCGACGTTCGGGTCAGCGATGTGTCGAATCCGGCCGTTTTGTTCTTTTCAGTGTTCTGCTCCTAGAACAGAGCAGAACAATCCAAGTCAGTAGCGGTGATGTGAATGCCGCCTTAGCATCATGTGGACTTTTTATCTGTCTGTTTTTTCCTTGGATTATTCAATAAGTATCACACTTTTTTTAAGAAGATTATGTGGATTACTTCCTTTTCTGCTTTGTTGACAGGGACAGAGCTGTGGCTGTCTCGTCTCAGCCCCGTACATGAGGGAGAACCAGTCAGTGATATCCCACGTCCCTCCATCCCTGCTGTGATGCGGCCACTGATAGAAAAGCGCTGAGCGGCCCTCTATCAAAACATGGCGTGCGCCTGGTAGTACACACGCTATTTGCTGTCAGTGGGACCTGCTATTCAGCAGCACAATAGTGTAGCTTAGTATTGAAATACTGATAATGTCACTATTGAACCAAAAACCGTATCGATATTTTAATGCATCGTGCAACCCTAATACATTGCATTACTCAGTTGTATTATGTATTATACAGGGTGGCCCGCGAAAATGTATGCCACCACCAGCGATAATATGACAAGATGAACGAGCAAGTGGATTGTTTTTTTTTTTTTATTACCCACAAGTCACAAAAGACGCTGAAAGTGGTCCCCGTTCACATCTCTACATCTTTGGGCACGTCGGATTATGTTGGCTGATACGGCTTGTGATGCTGCGGATAGTGTTTGTCATGTTCTCCTTGAGTTCCTCCAGGGGATGTGAATTGTTAGCGGACACTTTCCCCACAGATAAAATCGCATGTGGACAAGTCTGGGGACCGTGGTGGCCATATCCCCTTGCTCACAGTTCGCTCCTCTGTAAACAGATCATGAACCGGTGCCAGTGAGGTCCGCGAGGTGCGGCATGTTGCCCTATCTTGTTGGAAAAAGTAGGACATATTTTTTCTTCTGCAGCATCATCCAGTATCAGCCAACATAATGCATAGATGTGAACGGGGACCGCTTTCAGTATCTTTTGAGACTTGTGGATAATAAAAAATAAATAAATCCGCTTGCTCGTTCAGCTTGTCATACTATCACTGGAGGCGGCTACATTTTTGTAGGCCACCCTGTATATGGCTCTTCACATCCATGTTGATGCTTGTAAAGTCGTTGTCCAGTTTAGACACTTTCATACACTTCAAAGTTTTAAGGGGTCTCTGGTCCTGGATCTTCATCTCTTGGCCAGAGTGGAGTGTAGATGCAAAGAATGTCTCTCATTCTGGAGGACCTGTCTCGTCCAGCAATACACAGACAACCCATTGATTTGAATGGGCATTTTGTAACGGTCAGTTTCCCCAGAGGTGGCGCTGCAGGGAATTTGAACGCACACTGCCAGGTTTCTGTACATAATGCAGCTGATTGTCACAGCAGAGGGACACTTTGTGATCAGTTTATTGTCAAGGGGCTTTTTAAAGAGTAGAAGTAATTTAAGTGTTTATACAGAGTTCGCTCAGTTGATTTGAATTCTACGAAATTAACTTTTTACAAGGATACGAGTTTATAAAGTAAAGTCATCCAGAATGCACTGCATTATACAATACAGACATATAGGCCTGTTTTTTTGATATTGATGACCTTTCCTCAGGAAAGATTATCAGTACCTGATCGGTGGGGGTCTGACTCCCGCCACCCCCGACGATCAGCTGTGGAAGAAGCCTCTGTGCTAACAAAGCATTGCAGCCTCTACCTAGGACACGTCATATAGAAGAAACCGCAGCACTCTCCTGTCTTCAATTCAGTGGAATTTATTTCACCAGCAAAAAAAATGCGACGTTTCGACTGTAAAGGTCTTTCTCAAGCCTTTACGGTCGAAACGTCGCATTTTTTTTGCTGGTGAAATAAATTCCACTGAAATAAATTCCACTGAATTGAAGACAGGAGAGTGCTGCGGTTTCTTCTATATGACGCATCCAAGGGGGAACTTCTGACTGGCTCAAGATAAGACTTTAATTTTTCGTTGTGCTGCTATACACATTTTTTCCTATGATTTACTCTACCTAGGACAGTGACAATTCGTTCATCTATCAAGTGGCCTAGGCGCAGCTCAGTCCTACTGAAGTGAATGGGGCTGAGCTGCAATACTAAGCATAGCCGCTATCCAGTGGATGGCGCTGTTTCTGGTAAGCTGCGAGGATCGCAATGGCCTCTTCAAAAAACTGATTAGCAGGGGTGTCAGATGTTGGACCCCTACCAATCAGGTATACGATAGGTCAGAGATGCTCAACCTACCACCCTCCAGCTGTTGTAAAACTACAACTCCCACGATGCCCTTCTGTAGGCTGATAGCTGTAGGCTGTCCGGGAATTATGGGAGTTGTAGTTTTCCAACAGCTGGAGGGCCGCAGGTTGAGCATGCCTAGGTCATCGATAGTAAACCTAGAAAATTATTTTAAATGCATTTTTAGAAAACAATTCAGGGGAAATTTTTAATGAACATTTAAAGGGAAGCTGTCACGTTGAGCTGCATGCAGTATTTTATAGAGCAGGAGGAACTGAGCAACTGATAGAAGGGAGGTTATAATGATGGTAGTGGAAGGGTTAAATTGCAAGTTATGCTGAATCTTTTCCCACAAAAATGACAAGCTGCCCGCAGATTAAGGGCTTGTTCACACGAACGTATTTTGCGTTCCGTATACGGAACCATTCATTTCAATCAAAAATAATTAAAAAAATGTATAGAAATTCATCATTATCACTATTGTACTGACCCACATCATAAAGTTATGCTATTTATACCACACAGTGAACATGGTGAATTCCACAAAATAATGTAAAAATTGCTGTTTTCTATCTTTCCCCCTAAAAATAAAATAATAAAAGTTAATTAATACACTAATCCTGCAAAATAAAATAACATTTTGAGGAAAAAATTAAAAACTTATGACTACTGGAACACGAAGGGCCAAAATGTGACTGGTTCTTAAGGCTAAAATTAATTATGTCACTAAGGCCCCCTGCACACGAACGTGTGCTTCCCGTTGCTGTATTGCGGACCGCAATACACGGGTGCCGTTCCGTGGGCATTTCGCATCACGGATGCGGACCCATTCACTTGAATGGGTCCGCAAATCCGGAGATGCGGAACGGAAGCCCGGAACGGAAGCACTATGGAGGCATAACTACTATATGGGGATCTACTATATGGTAGCACCACTACTATATGGGATCTAGTATATGGAGGCATAACTACTATATGGGAATCTACTATATGGTAGCACCACTACCATATGGGGATCTAGTAAATGGGGGCATCACTACTATATTGGGATCTAGTATATGGAGGCATCAGTACTATGTGGGAATCAAGTATATGGAGGCATGAGTACTATATGGGGATCTAGTATATAGAGGCATCACTACTATATTGGGATCTAGTATATGGAATCATTATTACTATATGGGGATCTTGTATACAGAAGCATCAGTACAATATTAGGATATATTATGTGGAGGCATCACTACTATGTGGGGATCTTGTTTATGGAAGCATCACTATTATATGGAGATCTAGTATATGGAGGCATCAGTGCTATATGGGGATCTAGTATTTGGAATTATTACTACTATATGGGGATCAAGTATATGGAGGCATCACTACTATATGGGGATCTAGTATATGGTAGCATCACTACTATATTAGGATATATTATATGGAGGCATCTCTACTATATTGGGATATATTATATGGAGGCATCACTACTTTATTGGGATATATTATATGGCGGCATCACTACTTTATTGGGATATATTATATGGAGGCATCACTACTATATTGAGATATATTATATGGAGGCATCACTACTATATTGGTATATATTATATGGAGGCATCACTATTTTATTGGGATATATTATATGGAGGCATCACTTCTATACAGGGATCTGGTATTTGGAGATACAGATGACACTGAGGCAGCACTGAAAGGCGGTACTGCAGACATGAGGGACGCTACCAGATCACAGGCAGGAGAAGACCCTGAATGGAGACACACTGCATGGAGGTACTAGTACATGGCAGGATTTCCAAGAAGCTGCACAGACTATATGTGAGTGCCACAGTCAAGGATAGCCCAGCTTGCAGCACACAGTGAAAGCCACACTACTTACTCCATAGAGCGGGCTGCAGCGGTTTTCCTCATCTGTGCTTTTGAACTTTTTCTCCATGTCTCCTGCACTCGGAGCATCCTCCTCCCGGTACCTCCTTCACAGCTCTGTGCCATGCTCTGTGCATGGACATGGGACATGGCGGCACTGTTTACGGGAACAGAACAGGAAACATTGTGCGGGGACAGAACAGGCTAGAAAGGCTGTGCAAACACAGCTCTCCAGACCAAAAAAGTTTTATGCATAGAAATACATCAGAGAGTAAAATTGTCAGTACAGGCATCTATGACATTTGTACAAGCGTTATTGCGACCTCTGGTTTTTTAGGTGTAGATCCAGAAAGGAAAACCTCCAAACATATATACCAGAAATATCCACCATGGCCCAGAGGTGTGCGTTCTATTCTCATAGGACTACACTTTAAATACAAGGGCATTTCACAAAAGAAAAAAAATCGTATGCACATACATATACCCTTGTGCCAGTAGTGTGGCTTTAATATGTTAGAATTTGACCATCTATAATCTATGACAGTATATTTTCAATTAAATGGGTTATCCGATATCTAAAGTATCCTCCCCAATGCCCAGGCCCCTTATATCAATTATACTTAGCTTCTGCCTAGCAACGGGGGAGCAGGCAATAGCAGGCCGCGACGAGCCCCCTTGAGGCTGGTCACTGTCGCAGCCTGCTATTGGCTGCTCCCCCCGTTGCCGGGGTTTTTAACTTGAGCAACGGAGAGATGCAGCGGCGGCTGTGCAGAGATCTGGAGCGATGCGGGTGTTGGGCAGCAGGTAAGTATAATCGATACAAGGGGCCCGGGTATTGGGGGGATATTTTTGATATTGGATCACCCTTTAAGGTTAAAGAAGGTTTAAACTTCTAGACATCATCATCTTCCCAAAAGGAAGGACACTTTAGATGTACGAATTTTTGACTTTTCAGAATATGAGCAATTTTTCTTTTGAAGTTCCAGAACTATCGGGTTTCTGCAGCGTTTTAAAGGATCAAGGTTTTTTTTATAGTAGCGAGGCTAGCGACATAAAAAGTGTAACTATGATGGAAAGAGACTCATACATGGATCAGTTTTTCGACTAGCTGCTCTTGTTCTGTCAGTAAGTATGAATAGCATTTCACAGTGGTACACCTCTACTGCCTACAGTGGCAAAGCCTTTAAACTTAACTTCTTTGACATAACAGTTAAGGGTAACAAAAAAGTTTTGGAACCCGCTTGGCAAAAGTCATCACGTAGCCTGGGCCTTCTTCTGACACATAGTAATGATTTTGACTACAGTAGTGATGATCTCACTAGCGTCTGTATTCTGTATCTTCATTAGGACTTACTATGAGGTAATAATAATACTTTTTAGGGGCTAATATAAAATCTGATTTAGTACTAGACTAAGGACATACACATATAAGATAGCTGTTGCTTCACAGCTCTCACTCCCGATACCATCATAATATCACGGTCTAGGACTTGCGTGTATGGGGTTAAAGGGTTTCTATCACTTCGTTTGACATAATTAGCTGTCAGACACTAGCGATCCGCTAGTGTCTGCTCTAACAAACCATCCTAATATAATAGGTTTTGGGGCAGCCGTTTCGCTAAAAAAAGAACTTATATCTATATGCTAATGAGCCTCTAGGTGCTATGGGGGCTTCATTAGCACCTAGAGGCTCCGTCTACCTTCATAAACTGCCGCCGCCCAGCGCGTCCCTCCAGCCCGCCCATCTCCTGCTGAATGCGATCCTCCCCGTGTGCGTCTCTGTTCGGCGCATGCGCAGTGAATGTCTGACCGCTTCCCTGCACAGACATCTCCACTGCGCCTGCGCCGATGACATCATAGTGCTCCGAGGAACAGGCGCAGTGGAGATGTCTGTGCAGGGAAGCGGTCAGACATTCACTGCGCATGCGCCGAACAGAGACGCGCACGGGGAGGATCGCATTCAGCAGGAGATGGGCGGGCTGGAGGGACGCGCTGGGCGGCGGCAGTTTATGAAGGTAGACGGAGCCTCTAGGTGCTAATGACGCCCCCATAGCACCTAGAGGCTCATTAGCATATAGATATAAGTTCTTTTTTTAGCAAAACGGCTGTGCCAAAACCTATTATATTAGGATGGTTTGTTAGAACAGACACTAGCGGATCGCTAGTGTCTGACAGCTAATTATGTCAAACGAAGTGATAGAAACCCTTTAAGGTTTGGTTCTAGGTGTGTGCTGGGTGTGGCCTCAGGGCTCTTCTTATTCTGTGCTGTGAGCCTGAGATCAGTTGTCCTCCAGCCTTGGTGTGTGCTGGAGTTATTCTCCTTTCCTGGATATTCCATCTGTCCAGTGGGAGGGCCACCTAGTTAGACATCAATGTCTCCCTTATGTATTCTACCCTTCACTACCTTATTTTAGTGTAGTGTTGTTTGTATGGGGTGGTGTTGTATGTCTGGTCGTTGTTACATGTCTGGTGTCTTGGTGTTTGTAGTCCAGCATGTTGGCTAGACATTCCCCTGTCTGTCTGTGCCTTCGGAAGAGGGCCTCAAGGTTCCCCGGAGGGGGAACTACCAGTCAGTAGCAGCTCTGCCTGGGGCTGCCATGCTTCCTGTCCGCATGGGGGTCCAGGCAGTTTCTGGTTCTCTGGACTCCGTGTTTGTTGTCTTTATGCTGTGTCCTGGTAGGTGATCGGGTTCCAGTACAGAGGCACAGGTTCCAGTCATTGCCGCGGCAGTTAAGTGCTTGTTGTTGTTGTGGGCTCTTATCTGCCTATCCAGTTGCTGTTCACTGCCTTTCCTTTCCTTGCACCTAGGCCGGTGGAGACTCCTGTTTTTAGGTGTCCTGGAGGAACAGGATGTCTCAGGCCCTGACATTATCCCTAGGGTATGAGCCGTCCTACCTTCTGGGACCGCTCATACGGGTAGGAGTCAGGGCCAGGATTAGGATGGTGATAGGAGGTGACTAGCTCCCTTATCCCGGTCTCTGGTCTAGTTGTCTCCTGGTTTACCTCACTTTATACAGTGGGGAGTTTCCCCCACTCCCCATCGTGACACATAACCATGGCTGCTTGATTTGGCGAAGCAACCATGTGTTCTCAGTAGGAAGATAACCCAACTGCCAATCCCTATGACCCCCAAAATTACCATCAGGGGAGAATCGGGAGGCCCCCCAAAAACATTGAAGGGATGGCTACCCCCACCTGAAATTGTATCTCTGTGTATGGCCAGTTTACAGCAGTCGATATGCCGAGAATACTCATAAAATAGTGAGCTGGTCCCACCAAAATCAGCAGGCTTGGTCAACCTTGTTATTATGTCTGTGAGAACCATTAAAGTCAGTGTAATTGAAAGCTTTACCCCTCTAACTTAAACCATCTTCTGGGATAAAACAGGTTTATGGCTCTATAAAATCTTTACAAAATCTTTTAGATTCCCTGTACACAGTGTAATTTTTGTATGAGGACAATTATTTTACATCCTGACCTGAAGATTGATGTCTTAAAGGGATTCTGTCACCTGGCTTTTAGTAACAGAGCTTTTAACATCATCACATCAGTCTGCTCGTTTTGTATTAAAATATACTAGTATTACTATTTGGGTTCACACCTGAGCGTATTGGGTATGCGCATTTTACAGGCGTTTTTTTCAGGCGTTTTTGTATTTAGGAAACGCTCGTAATACGCGCGTGTTGGGATCTGTGGAGGACACTTATGGGGGACCTGTGGATGACGCTGTTATGTGGGGGATATGTGGATGACGCTGTTATGGGGGATCTGTGGAGGACACTGTTATGGGGGATCTGTGGAGGACACTGTTATGGGGGATCTGTGGAGGACACTGTTATGGGGGATCTGTGGAGGACACTGTTATGGGGGATCTGTGGAGGACAGTGTTATGGGGGATCTGTGGAGGACACTTATGGGGGACCTGTGGATGACGCTGTTATGGGGTGGATCTGTGGATGGCACTGTTATAGGGGATGTGTGCTATGACACATAGGGCCATGAGGGGGGCCAGCATAAGGCACACATATAGCATCTTATGCTGGTCCCCCTCATGGCCCTATGTGTCCCCTCATGTGTCCTGAACTGCGCACATAACTGGCTTTGTGTGTAAAGTATTTTACTACTGTCTGAAACAAGCTCTCTCCTATTGATAAAATGGCCAGCCTCTGTACTCACTTTCAATATGAATGCTCTGCAGCAAGCGGCAGCGAGCTGGCCGGCCGGCGTGTGACTGATGTCACTTAGTAACGCTCCTCCCACTTAATTCAGGAAGCAGGAGCGTTACTAAGTGACGTCAGTCACGCGCCGGCCGGCCAGCTCGCTGCCGCTTGCTGCAGTACATTCATATTGAAAGTGAGTACAGAGGCTGGCCATTTTATCAATAGGAGAGAGCTTGTTTCAGAGAGTAGTAAAATACTTTACACACAAAGCCAGTTATGTGCACGGGGCCCCTTCATATATAATCGCAGCATTTTCGGGTCTGTCAAATCGCCATATCGCATTTGGTGATTATCACGATTCGATTATTTTTTTGATATATCGTGCAGCCCTACCTAGGAGTGGTCTGTTGTCAAGGACGAAACGCGCGTACGTACGCGCGTTTTTAAATGAGCAAACAAGAAACGGCCATTGTCGCGCGTTCCCGCTGAAGTCTATTGGAGGGAACGCGCGACAATACGCCCCAAAAAAGGTCCTGTACGCTGTTCGTACGCGCTGTAAAACGCTCAGGTGAGAACCATGCCCATAGGGAATCATTGGTTCTTGCCTGTTGAGCGTTTTACAGCGCGTAGGAACGCACTGTTTAAAACGCTCAGGTGTAAACCCAGCCCTTTGTCTATCCACGAAATGCGTTCGCTGAGCCATAAGCTCACGCATGCGCCGTGGATACACATGTCAGCGCCTGGAATCTGCCTCACAGGACGCACTGCACATGCGCCAGCCGGCAATGAGGAGCGAATAAATTAGCAGTGGGGCGGTGCTGGGCTCCAGGAGAAGGGGCGCGGCTGGGCTCCAGGAGAAGGGGCGCGGCTGGGCACCAACGGCCGGAGGGACAGCCCCTTGGGCTCCTTACTCAGGTAATTACTATATTAATAAAAGCGATTTTCGAGACAAAGGACAACACTTAGGGTAGTACTACTAGTATATTTTAATACAAAACGAGCAGACTGATGTGATGATGTTAAAAGCTCTGTCACTAAAATCCAGGTGACAGAATCCCTTTAACTTTTATCTTGAACTAAAAGGCATACTGTACCATGTGAATTTCCACTTGTAGATCATCGCTATGTCTTGTAGGTTTCTGAGTTATCAAATATCTGGCAAAGTGTGCCTGGGTAGCTCAATAGAAACACCACGGCAGTGCACTGGGTGACGACCCCAAATCTGCCATTGTCAATGAATCTCCTCAGGCTGCTTCCTGTAGATGATGTAAAGCTGTTATCGACCAGTTGTTTCTGTCCTTCCCTGCACTGGGCTGCAGTTTGTTTAGGGCCTTTTCATGTACATGATGTAGTCTGTAGTTGCTCCTGTGCCTTCCATTTTCTGGTTACATTTTGAAATGATCTCAGTAACTAAAAGTAGCACCAGTTTGGACACCCCCTTCTCACTACATGGTTTTTCTTTTCTTTTTTTTTTCACATTGTAGTTTCATATTGAAGGAATACATATGGAATTACCGTAAGTATTAAAAAAATATGTTAAATCAGAATATATTTTAGATTCTTCAAAGTAGCCCCCTTTTGCTTTGAAAGCCTTGCACCCTTTTGGGATTCTCTCATCCAGCTTCAAGAGGTAGTCGCCTGGAATGGTTTTCCAACAGTCTTGAAGGAGTTCCTATAGTTCTGTGGTGGTTAACATCTGGCGCTCCAGCTGTCGTGAAACTACGACTCCCTGCATGCTCCATTCATTTCTGTGAAGCTATGAGAAGAGCCCTAGAGAAATTAATGGAGCATGCAGGGAGTTGTAGTTTCACCACAGCTGGAGTGCCAGAGGTTAGCCATCACTGCCATAGGTGCTGAGCACTTGTTGTCAACTCATCCCAAACCATCTCAGTTTGGTTAAGGTCGAGTGATTGTGGAGGCCATGTCATCTAATGCAGCACTCCATCGGTCTTCTTCTTGGTCAGATAGCCTTTACATATCCTGAAGGTATGTTTTGGGTCATTGTCCTGTTGAAAAACAAATGATGGTCCTACTGTGCGCAAAGCAAATGGGGTGGCATGTCACTGCAGAGTTCCATGGTAGACATGCGGGATAAGTGTGGCTTTATTTTTGAATAAATCATCAACAGTGTCATCTGCAAAGCACCCCCCTAATTATTACACCTCCTCCCCTTTGCTTCACGGTCGGAATGACCCACAGTTAGAAACCATCCACTCATCTTTTCTGCATTTCACTCACAATGACATAGCAGTTGGGAATCTCATATTTTGATACTGAGTACAGATTTCCACTGGTCTAATGTCCATTGCTTGTGTTTTTTTGGCCCACTTCTTTTCTTCTTCTTGTTGCTCCTCTGTAAAGCATTTATGTAGGCTCTAATTTGAAGTGCTGTCAATTTGCTGTTTATGTAACTCTTGGTCTTTGTTTCCTGGGGCGGTCCTCATCAGTGCCAGTTTCATCATAGAATTTGATGGTTTTCATGATTGCACTTGAGGATTTTTTCAAAGTTCTCGAGATTTCCTGGATTGACTGATTTTCGTGTCTTCAAGTAATCTTAGACTGTTGTTTTTCTTTACTTAGTTGAGTGGTTCTTGCCATAATGTAGATTAGAACATTAGTAGAATATGGAAGTGTGTACTGGTCTTACCTCAGCTCAACACAAGTGATGGTGTCAAACGCATTATGAAGGCAAGAAAGGAACTCTTGACAAAACATACAGTAAGGCTACTTTCACACTTGTATTTTTGCTGAGTCCGGCAGGGTTCAGCAAAAACGCTTCCGTTACTGATATCACAACCGTCTGCATCCGTTATGAACGGATCCGGTTGTATTATCTTTAACATACCCAAGACGGATCTGTCATGAACTCCATTGTAAGTCAATGGGGGACGGATTTGTTTTCTATTGTGTCAGAGAAAATGGATCCATCACAATTGACTTGCTCCGCATCCCAGGACGGAAAGCAAATCGCAGCTTGCTGCGGTTTGCTCTCCTGTATGAGAACGGAACGGAATGCATTTTGCAGCACTCCTTTCTGTTCAGTTACGTTTTGTCCTCATTGACAATGAATAGGGACAAAACGGAACAGTTTTTTTTCCGGTATTGAGACCCTATGACGGATCTCAATACCGGAAAATATTAACGCTAGTATGAAAGTAGCCTTAATTGAAAACATTTCCAGGTGACTACTTCATGAAGCTGATTGAGAGAAAACCAAGAGCTGTGTAAGGCCTCATGCACACGGCCGTTGGGCAGCCGTGGCCGTATTGCAGCCCACAAACAGCGGGTCGGCAATCCATGGCCACCGGCCGTTTGCATCACGGATGCGGACCTATTCACTTGAATGGGTCCGCATTTTCGGAGATGGGGAACGGAGTAAGGAATGGAACAACGGAAGCACTACGGAGTGCTTCCGTGATGTTTCTTTCCGTTGTTCCGCACTGCAAATAAATAGGACGTCATTTTTTTTGCGGTGCGGACAGACCACGGACCCATTCAAGTTGAATGTGCCTGGCCCGCTGCACGGATGTTTCCCGTGCATTGGGGACTGCAATTGCGGTCCCCAATGCACAGAACGGCCGCACAACGGCCGTGTGCATGAGGCCTAAAGCTGTCATCAAAGCGAAAGGGGGCTTCTTTAAAACATATTCTGGTTTGTTTAACACTTTTTTTTTACTACTTGATTCCATATGTGTTCCTTCATCATTTTTATGTCTTCAATATTAATCTGCAATGTAGGGGGGGAGGGGGAGAGAAAAACCAAGGAATGAAAATGTGCGTCCAAACTTTTGACTGGTACTGTAGCTGTAATCTGGCTTCAAACTTTGTATGTGATGCCTGGTCAAATTGTGATTAGACATGTAGTTACCAGTGCTGCTGCCATCTACAGTTAGGATGGTGGACAGAAACTGGTGGCATGTAGACGAATACTTATAATGAGGCTAGGTTAGGGGATGGTGGACAAAAGCTGGTGGGCAATAGACAGCCACTGTTTTAATGAGGTTATGTTTGGTGGAGAGAAGCTCGTGGGAAATAGACGACCACTGTTATAATGAGGTTAGATTAGGGGATGGTGGAGAGAAGCTGGTGGGAAATAGACAACCACTGTTATAATCAGAGCTTGGTTAGAGGATGGTGGACACAAGCTAGTGGGCAATAGGCAACCACACTTAGGGCTCATTCAGACGGTTGTATGTTTTGTTCCGCACCCGTTCTGCCTTAAAGAGGTATTCCCATCATAACCATACTATTTAGACCAGGCATCCTCAAACTGCAGGCCTCCAGCTGTTGCAAAACTGCAACTCCCAGCATGCCTGAACAGCCTACTGGTATCAGCCTACAGCAGGGCATTGTGGGAGTTGTAGTTTTACAACAGCTGGAGGGCCGCAGTTTGAGGATGCCTGATTTAGACAGTAAAATCCCTAAAAGGAGCAGGGGACCTTCTGTTCACCTGATTGGTGACTGCCCCAAAATCATTTATGCCATAAATGTTTACAATGAGAATGTCCTTTTAAAGTATGATTGGATGTCACCCATATGTGTTACATAAAACAATTTTGGGCAGTTTGGCTAATACCCCTCAGGCTAGTGATTATGTGCATACACAGCAGCCAGTCACTGACCACAGAGAGCGGGAGGTGTGAGGGTATGCTCTATGCGGGAGGTGTGGGAGTATGCTCTATGCGGGAGGTGTGGGGGTATGCTCTATGCGGGAGGTGTGGGAGTATGCTCTATGCGGGAGGTGTGGGAGTATGCTCTATGCGGGAGGTGTGGGGGTATGCTCTATGCAGGAGGTGTGGGGGTATGCTCTATGCGGGAGGTGTGGGAGTATGCTCTATGCGGGAGGTGTGGGGGTATGCTCTATGCGGGAGGTGTGGGGGTATGCTCTATGCGGGAGGTGTGGGGGTATGCTCTATGCGGGAGGTGTGGGGGTATGCTCTATGCGGGAGGTGTGGGGGTATGCTCTATGCGGGAGGTGTGGGTGTATGCTCTATGCGGAAGGTGTGGGGGTATGCTCTATGCGGGAGGTGTGGGGGTATGCTCTATGCGGGAGGTGTGGGGGTATGCTCTATGAGGGAGGTGTGGGGGTATGCTCTATGCGGGAGGTGTGGGGGTATGCTCTATGAGGGAGGTGTGGGGGTATGCTCTATGCGGGAGGTGTGGGGGTATGCTCTATGCGGGAGGTGTGGGGGTATGCTCTATGCGGGAGGTGTGGGGGTATGCTCTATGCGGGAGGTGTGGGTGTATGCTCTATGCGGAAGGTGTGGGGGTATGCTCTATGCGGGAGGTGTGGGGGTATGCTCTATGCGGGAGGTGTGGGGGTATGCTCTATGAGGGAGGTGTGGGGGTATGCTCTGTGCGGGAGGTGTGGGGGTATGCTCTATGAGGGAGGTGTGGGGGTATGCTCTATGCGGGAGGTGTGGGGGTATGCTCTATGCGGGAGGTGTGGCGGTATGCTCTATGCGGGAGGTGTGGGGGTATGCTCTATGCGGGAGGTGTGGGGGTATGCTCTATGAGGGAGGTGTGGGGGTATGCTCTATGCGGGAGGTGTGGGGGTATGCTCTATGCGGGAGGTGTGGGGGTATGCTCTATGCGGGAGGTGTGGGGGTATGCTCTATGCGGGAGGTGTGGGGGTATGCTCTATGAGGGAGGTGTGGGGGTATGCTCTATGCGGGAGGTGTGGGGGTATGCTCTATGCGGGAGGTGTGGGGGTATGCTCTATGCGGGAGGTGTGGGGGTATGCTCTATGCGGGAGGTGTGGGGGTATGCTCTATGAGGGAGGTGTGGGGGTATGCTCTATGCGGGAGGTGTGGGGGTATGCTCTATGCGGGAGGTGTGGGGGTATGCTCTATGCGGGAGGTGTGGGAGTATGCTCTATGCGGGAGGTGTGGGGGTATGCTCTATGAGGGAGGTGTGGGGGTATGCTCTATGAGGGAGGTGTGGGGGTATGCTCTATGCGGGAGGTGTGGGGGTATGCTCTATGCGGGAGGTGTGGGGGTATGCTCTATGAGGGAGGTGTGGGGGTATGCTCTATGAGGGAGGTGTGGGGGTATGCTCTATGCGGGAGGTGTGGGGGTATGCTCTATGCGGGAGGTGTGGGGGTATGCTCTATGCGGGAGGTGTGGGGGTATGCTCTATGCGGGAGGTGTGGTTGCGCTCGTATTATCCACACAGCACAATATAGTACAGAGCTGTAATATTCTGCCCTAGCCTAGGGCACCGACCTCGGCTATAACATAAAGCCCTTTTTTTGCACACCGTTATCTTTGATCCGTTCCCTGCAGGATATCTTCACACTGCCAGCTTACTGCACAAATTACCGATTCACATTTTCAGAAATTCCTTCTTTTTTAGTTTATTTAATTATGCTGGCAGATTTTCCAAATATTTTCACAGTTGTGGAGATGAAAAATAAGGCAAGACGCTGGCACCGACACAAGATTACAGCAGGATGGATTCCTTGTCAGCACCAGTCATTTATTTACCCATTTATTTTGGACTGTGAGAACCAAAAGAAGAAAACTGCCATGTTTATCTCGGAAGTTAATTCAATTTTGGAGTTATAGAGTTGGGTCAGTTTAGAACATTTTAAATGTCAGCCAGACTTGGCTTCTCACAATTTACGGTAATATAAAGCAGGAACTTACACGTTACATGGGAAAATTTCCTTTCCCAGAGCAGATCACAAGAAAAAAAATATATATATTTAAGGCAACCAAACTGAACATCCATAAGAGGATGTAATGTGAAACTGGCACTTCACTAATTCTGGGGCAGATCTGTCATAGATAAAGCTGAGATGTCACTGTAGACATCGCAAAAACATGAAAATGTGTTTGTACAATGGTGTATTAATCAAGCTATAAGGTGTCATAAGGCTAGCAAGACGCTGTTACATTTATAGCTGATATATTAACTTAACCCTTAGTGACCAACCTGTTTTGGGCCTTAGTAATCAAGCGATTTCTTTTTTTCTACATGTTTTCATCGTCACATTCCAAGAGCCATAACATTTTTATTTTTCTGGAGATGTAGCTTGTTTTTTTGCAGGACAAGTTGTCGTTTTAAATGGTACCATGTTGGGTACACATTACTTAGGGATTATGCACACGACCTTATATATTTTGCCACCGCGGATCCACAAAATATAGATACCGGACGCGTGCCTTCTGCATTTTCCTTGTAGAACTACCTATTATTGTCAGCAAAATGGACAAAAATAGGACTTGTTCTATAATTTGTGGCACAGCAGCACGGATGTGGATATCACACAGATGACAAACAGCAATACTGGCACTGAGTTATACATTTTGTGGCATAAATAACACAATAACTTTACTGTCTGGGTCAGTACGATTACAGCTCCTGAGTACTGTACTGTCAGGAGCAGCAATGCCACTCCTTTCCCTATCTTTAGGACTGCCGCTCTGGCAATCCCATGCTTAGCCTGCTGCTCCATCAGGATGGGAACAAGTGATCCCCGTTTTCAGTATCAATGGGGGGGGTCTGCCTGCTGGGACAGTTAGTTAACATTCATACTTGACACAACCCCTGTAACCTGGTTCTGCTCAGTTATTACTAGTTAAAGGGGTGTCCCAGAATGAGAACTTATCGCCTATACACACTAGAGGTAATAAGTGTCTGATCCGTTGGGTCGATGGTACCACAAGCGATCCCATTTGAATAGAGCAAGCATTGAGGATGCGCACTGCTGCTCCATTCAAACTCCAGAATATTCCCGGAGACAGCCGAGTGTTGCACCTGACTCTCTAAAGACGTCCTTTGACTTTGAAACATAGAAACATAGAATGTGTCGGCAGATAAGAACCATTTGGCCCATCTAGTCTGCCCAATATACTGAATACTATGGATAGCCCCTGGCCCTATCTTATATGAAGGATGGCCTTATGCCTATCCCATGCATGCTTAAACCCCTTCACTGTATTTGCAGCTACCACTTCTGCAGGAAGGCTATTCCATGCATCCACTACTCTCTCAGTAAAGTAATACTTCCTTATATTACTTTTAAACCTTTGCCCCTCTAATTTAAAACTGTGTCCTCTTGTGGTAGTTTTTCTTCTTTTAAATATGCTCTCTTCCTTTACTGAGTTGATTCCCTTTATGTATTTAAAAGTTTCTATCATATCCCCTCTGTCTCTTCTTTCTTCCAAGCTATACATATTAAGGTCCTTTAACCTTTCCTGGTAAGTTTTATCCTGCAATCCATGTACTAGTTTAGTAGCTCTTCTCTGAACTCTCTCTAGAGTATCTATATCCTTCTGGAGAGATGGCCTCCAGTACTGCGCACAATACTCCAAGTGAGGTCTCACCAGTGTTCTGTACAGCGGCATAAGCACTTCACTCTTTCTACTGCTTATACCTCTCCCTATACATCCAAGCATTCTGCTGGCATTTCGTGCTGCTCTATTACATTGTCTTCCCACCTTTAAGTCTTCTGAAATAATTACTCCTAAATCCCTTTCCTCAGATACTGAGGTCAGGACTGTGTCAAATATTCTATATTCTGCCCTTGGGTTTTTACGCCCCAGGTGCATTATCTTGCACTTATCCACATTAAATTTCAGTTTCCAGAGTTCTGACCATTCTTCTAGTTTTCCTAAATCCTTTTCCATTTGGCGTTTCCCTCCAGGAACATCAACCCTGTTACATATCTTTGTGTCATCAGCAAAAAGACAAACCTTACCAGCGAGGCCTTTTGCAATATCACTTATGAAGATATTAAACAAAATTGGTCCCAGTACAGATCCCTGTGGAACCCCACTGGTAACATTACCTTGTTTTGAATGTTCTCCATTGACTACAACCCTCTGTTGTCTGTCACTCAGCCACTGCCTAATCCACTCAACAATATGGGAGTCCATGCTCAATGACTGCAGTTTATTGATAAGTCTTCTATGTGGGACAGTGTCAAAAGCCTTACTAAAATCTAGATATGCGATGTCTACTGCACCTCCACCGTCTATTATTTTATTCACCCAGTCAAAAAAATCTATAAGATTTGTTTGACATGATCTCCCTGAAGTAAACCCATGTTGTTTTTCATCTTGCAATCCATGGGATTTTAGATGTTCCACAATCCTATCCTTTAATAGGGTTTCCATTAATTTGCCTACTATTGAATGTGCATCCTCGACCACAGCTCCATTCAGATGGGGAAAATGTGCATTGTTTTGATAGGTGCTAGATTTTCATTCTGGGACAACCCCATTAAACAATATTTCTATTGTGCATAATTTTCCAGTTATCTTAAAGGGGTTGTCACATCAAAGCGACCCCTGTCTAGACGCCCCATAAGATGCTTAAAGGCATTGTCCAAGGTCAGTAAAAACCCGGGAAGCCCCTGTACGTGTGCTAAAATAACAAAAAGAGTGACGTTCACCTCTTTTCTCCCCTGCTTCTACTCCGGTCCTCCGCGCCACTAACGCCATCTTCCTGGCTGCAGTGGTGAGGTTCTGTGCACAGAGGTCAATCACTGGCATCAGCAGTACACTGGACAACACTTCTGGGGCCAGCGATTGGCTGCAACGGTGACTTACCTGCACAGAACATCAGGCAAGAAAACAAACAGCAGTGGGGAGACCGGCACTGGAAGCAGCAGGTGAATACAGTATCTCTTCTTTTGTTATTTTAGTAGATTTAAAGGGATGCCCAAGTTTTTATTAAACTTGGACAACACCTTTTAAGGTGTCTGTTTTTAGTAGAGGGGTGGGACAAGGGATATTTTCTTTTAGATGACTTACCAGTAAAAATTTACTTGCCTTCTATATGTCTCACATTTAATAACCTTTGAATACACTGTATCCCATACAGGCAAGAAATAGATATTGAGGCAGATTTATCAGGTTCTGGTGGGATTAAAGGGGTTGGCCACGCTGAATGGACACACAAGTCCAGGGTGTGCCACAGTCATCAGAGGCACGCGCTTCTTAATAAATTGGTGAAATCATACTCCAGTGGGCTTTGTACTAAGACCGGCATGCCGGTCTTTAGTACATTACCCCCCATGTGTGGTGGGATACCATTGCGTGCATTATCCACGTTCCGAGACATGTCGTACCTTTCCTATTCCTGCACAGTGACATTTTCCATGGCATAAGTGCGCGAGGTGTAGAGGGCGGTAACTACTGTTTGAGGTGGCGCTATGATTTATCCATCTCATACAAATATGATGCCACTGTAATAAATTGCATGGGCGTGCCGTTCTTCTTTCAGTAGGATGATATAATCACCTAAAAGTCGCTCTTGTGACCACTTCAGACACAGCGGTAGTCGTGTCCCTCAGCTGTGCTGGTGCCTGATCATAGACATCAGAATAGTGGTTCCTATGGAGCAGGTGGGTGATGCTACCAACCTCTGCAGCGGCACACTAGATGACACTTACTTCATTCTCTAATGCTTATTCATGGGTAGAAATCGTCAGCTCGTCTCCGCGCCCCATGAGAAATGGCAGGTCTGGCCACTTGTGGTGATTGATTGAAAGGCAGGCTGTTCTCATGTCAGACATGAGGCGGACGGTGAACTGCTGGAGGAACGCAATGTCATTTATTCACACTAGCTAGTCTGTCCTTGTCTTACAAAATATGACAGCTCTGATCATATGTTATGGTTCACTTCATACCGCAAAGGACTTCACTTCATGACAATTCTTTCTGTAATATTACACAGTATTGTACAGTATAGCCGTATAGTCCACCTGCTTCTGCACTGGTTAGACCAGAGCTGTGATTTACGTCCGAAGTTGTGATTAAGGGGGCAGTCGCACGACTGTATCCATTTTACGGTCCGCAAAAAGGGGATCCGTACAACAGTGATTTTGTTAGAAATGCCTGTAAGAATAGGCTATGTTCTATTATTTTTTTTTGCAGGGCTGCAGAAGGGAACTACAGATGCAGGCAGACAGCACACCTTTTGCAGCCCCATTGAAATGAATGGGTCAGCATCCGATCCGCAAAAAAATGCAGATCGGATGCGGACCGAAAATACAGTCGTGTGAATGCCCTCCTTACTGAGATGTCTGCTTATCCTTCTGTTCATTGGTTGCAAAACAAGAGTAAAGGGAAGGACAGTGCTGCTCTACTGTAACTAACACTCAAAGGGGTTGTTTGACCGGAAGAATAAAAATGAATTACAGGGTGTTTAAAAATATAAAAACCCGTAAGTCACTGTATGAACATCCTGCCATTCCAACGCTGTGACACCTGTCCCCAGCAGACTAGAAGTGATGACACTCTGCTCCTATTCACGTGACTGCTGCAGCCAATCACTGGCCTCAGTGGGCATATGTTTCAGATCAGCTTGTGACTGCTCAGCCTCCGCAGCGACATGCTATTCTTGCACACGCGACCACTGAGATCAAGGATTGGCTGCAGTGGTCACATGAATGGGAAAAAAATGTCATCACTTCCAGTCTGGACTGGACAGTAAGCAGTGTGGACAATAGCCACAGCACTGGAACAGCAGGACTTTTTTATTTTATTTGCAAATCCTCTCAGCCTCAAAACCTGAGCAAGTCAAGTTCTCATTGTATCACCGAGGTGTTTACAGAGTGACAACTAGGGACAGTTTTCGACAAAGTGTGGCGCTGGCAAAAAAAATGTAAATGCTGAAATATTATACCGTCATGATAGGAGCATGTAGTCGGTTCAGAAGGTGATGTGCAGAGTGCTGCCTCACTGCCTGCCAGAGGTGTTGCTATTGTCCTAAAAGATCAGGGGCACATGTCCCCCTGTCACACACACAATAGCACTATACAAGGACTAAATATTCCCACCATACAGTGATCAAATATTACTCGCATACAAAATACAGTGTACAAAGATACCGCTATAGAAGGCCCGGATAATGCTGCCATACCATGACCATGAACGTTACCCCTCAATAGTGACTTAATAATATTACCACCATACTGTTACTGATAAATGCAGACCATACTAAGACCAATATTACCACCATATAGTGTTTGTATTGTGATAAATAGTAGCTCAACACAGGCGCTCTGCAGACTGTATAAGTGATTACAGTACAGTTATATCCTCTCTTATTGTAGTTGTTCATTTTTCCTCCTGGTTCACTCTAGCCTAAATTGCCATAAAAAAGTCTTACAGCCAGTCTGACTGTACCTGCTGTGAGGCACAGGGGCCCCAAATACCGTACTTCAGAAATACCTGTGTGATCGCTAAAGTTACTCCCCAAAAAATGGTGCCACACAGGCAGCGCCCCTGAAACAGGTACGCTTTAATACCATCCCCACTGTTGGGCTTTACCCTTAAACTAAACAAACAGGGCAGAGTATTATATATATGGACCCTAACACCCCACAAAGCTGGTCCTGGTGACAACTAGCACTGAGGCTGTAGAGAAGAAGCAGGGGGCCTCCTTAAGCAATCACCTATTATTCATCCCTCATGCGCACCATTCTGCTGCTAATGGAGCTGTGAAGATAAATACAGTGGAGTTTTACTTGTGCTCAGAGCTAATTTACACAATGAAGGTGCCTTCATAAATCAAGTAGGAAATATCATATAAATAATGTAGTGATGAATGTGATGGAATTAGCGTACAGATGTGTCCACCCTCAACTGTTCAGTTATCTCCACATGGCCAGATTTGTATAGCACAGAACCCTGAATCCGTAAAATACGGTGCGGTCCGTGCTCTGTTTTACATTTAGAAGCGGCAGTGGATCCGCTGGCGCCTCTACATAACTTTGGCGATCCACCGCCAGCACAGGGCCTTATTAAGACCGGCGCCGGTCTTAATAAATGTTCCCCTAAGTCTATCTTCATGTGGCTGATTTTGCCCCTGATTCTCGCATTATTTCAGTTTGAATGCAGCGAATCCTGCGGTTTTATCCCCATTCATTAGTGCTAATCTGCGAGCCGACTCCCGCCACAGTTTCCAGTAGTGTCTGCGTGGAATCTGCACTAAGAATAGAGCACGCATAAGTATCCTGCGGCCGCATGAACAGTGGTGCAAACCTCCATTGAAAACAGTGGGTTTCGGCACAGATGTTGTGCGGTTTTTGGTGCAGAATCCTTCGTGTGAACATAGCCTAAGACAAGACAACGCCTTCAGGAATTCTGTTCAGGTGTTTTATAGTCCTGTCTTTTTCTGGGAAATGTGTTACTAAAAGGCCGTAATCAGTAAAATCTATGCGGTACTTTCCAGATACAACGCACACGTGATCTTAGTGTGTACTTGTCTGTATGCAGCATGTGTTCTTTTGTGGTATTTGCATTCCGTTTTGTACTGACTTCTTGTTCTCTCCTTTCTTTAAGTTTCCTTTGTCTGGTCCAGAATGGCTGCCTGTGGTGTGAACACGAAGAACAAAGTCACAGTTCATAAGCCAGTTTGGGACTTCCTCAACAAAGAGACTCCATCCAAACTGAACCGACTGAGAGAGGACAGTGGAGTTCGCATCCTGATTGATGGTGAAACTTCTGACATATATGTACTGAGGTTATCTTTTGACAGCCACGTGCCCGCAAATACTATTTCACTTGTCAGAAAAGCTCTAAAATCTTTGTTAAAAGATACAGAGAAAGAATTAAAAAAGTCCTGCAAACAACACCAGATTTCAGGCTGCATGGCTTATACAGATAAAAACAGTGAACACGCCGGTGAGCTACATCTCCGTAATGTCTATAGCCGAGGTCAGCAAAGTACGAGCAGCCGGGGATTACCTGGAAGCTCCAGTGGGGCAAGTGGCAGTCATGGGAACTCACGTGACCACCGAAGAGAAGAGGTAGAGGATGACCGAGAGAACCAATGTCCGATTTGCTTGGGTGAGATTCAAAACATAAAAACCCTGGAGAAATGCCAGCATTCATTCTGTGAAGATTGCATCACCAGGGCTCTGCAAGTGAAGAAAGCATGTCCTATGTGTGGTCGTTTCTATGGGCAACTTGTGGGCAACCAACCTGAGAACGGTAGAATGTTAGTATCCAAGGACTCCAGCCTTTTGCTTCCTGGTTATGAAAAATATGGGACGATTATCATCCAGTATGTCTTCCCACCAGGCATCCAAGGGGTAAGAGATATTTAAATGATCTTGTAGCTACACTGTTATGGGACAGGAAATCTGGTGGTAAAATCTGGGAATTCACTTGGCCATACACTATAGGGCTGTATTACATTAAACGATGTAGCAGACGATTGTTGGGAAGGAAGCATTCCTTCCAGGCAATCACCTGCTTGTTACTGGATGAGACCGCTGCTATTACATGCAGCGATCTCCTCCACGGTATTGGTAGGAGCGATCGCTCGTCACCATACTGACTAGTTGTTTGCCGGCAGCAGATGATGATTTTTAAAGGGGTTGTGTGCTTTTTAGTATCGGCCAGTGTAATACAGCCCTTAGATATCTATTGGCGGAACACTCTATAGCTGCCATCTAATCCTCTCAACCCATGTTCAGCTGAGGCTGCTGTCAGACATGTCTGGTAGTGGCTTCCCTTCCTTCAGAACATCATAAGGATTGGGCATGGTAAAGGGGTTGGTTCATCAAGGTCAGATAGGTATAGGAACCACCTCTAGGACCCGCTCTATCCTGAACAGGTCCTGCAAAGTGAAAGAGAGCACACCACGCACGTGTGGCGTGCTCTCCATCCACCTCTGTGGAAGTTCTGAAAATAGCTGAGCTAGCGTACTCGGGTATTTTTGGAAGTCCCATAGTGGCAAACAGAGAGTGCCCCACGCAAGTCCGAGTCGATTCACTGCTATGGGACTGCCAGAAATAGCCAAGTTACTTTCAGAACTCCAATAGCTGTGAAGAGAGGAACCTGTGGGGTTGCTCTAGCTCTTAACTTCGAGGACCCTTTTCTGGAGATAGAAGCAGGTCCCAGAGGTGGGATCCGCACCTATCTGATATTGATGGCGTTTCCTAGCGATATGCCATCAATGTTTGAGATGAGCCAACCCTCTTAATATTCAACATGCCTGACCCTTCTTTCCTTTGAAATCTGCCTTCACAGGAGAATCAGGACCATTAGATGGTTGACTGATCCCATCAAAATCAGCTGGATTGGAAAATGTTCATCTAATGTATATGGTCACTTTTAGACCCCATTCATGTGTCCGTATTTTTACTCCGCATCCGATCTGCATTTTTGGCGGATCAGATGCGGACCCTTTCATTTCAATGGGGCCACAAAAATTGCGGACAGCAGAGCGCATGCTGTCCGAATCCATATGTCCGTTCTGCAGTCCCACAAAAAAGATAGAACATGTCCTATTCTTTGGCTGTTTTGCAGACAAGAATAGGCATTGTTACAGTGGGTCTGCAAAAAAAAAAAACATGGATGTCACATGGATGTCATCCGTATTTTGTGCAGATCCACGTTTTGTGGACTGCAAAATACATACGCTCGTGGGAATGAACCCTTACTCAGTAATTATGGTGTCTATCACAATGCAGTGTCTTTAGCAGTGGTGGTATCTCTTTGAGAAGACCACCCCTTTGTCTAGATCAGATTTTCTGGCCTAGATGATCATTACCTATGTATATTGACCGCTTCTTTGAAAGGACCAGCCATGTAAAAGCTGTTTCTCATTGCAAGGTTGAGTGGCTGTCTCCACTGTGTATTTTTTTCATTGAGATGGGTAAATCAGAATTTTATAACCATGGGTTCTCCAGTATCATAGTAAAGCGAGGATTTGCCCAATATTGCAGTCTGTAATCTTTCAGGGAAACTAATTAGCTAGATCAAATTGATTAAAGTAGAATACCACTTTTGGCTGAGTGTATAATGGGTTATATATGGTCTTTGCTTTCAGGGGTGGTCAATTAAATCTCAAGTGATCATATGGTTCACAACCATATGATATATAATGAAAAGCAGAGACAACCAATTAATCCTTGTCTAGCTGTTATCCACTGAGTATTAAATGGAGCTACTTCAAATTGGTGCTGATGAATGCATTTATGTAATGATTTGGTAACTAGCTATCCCCAAAGCATGGGGTATATTGAAACTGGTCTTTCAGTTTAATAGACTGGTTGCAAAATATAGAATTATTGTTCTTTTTTCATTATGTTCTACTAGGAAGGTCATCCTGCATGTAATCCCTGGAAAAAAGAAATAGGAGAGAGCGCATTATGTCTGTCTGAATAGGCAGTGTCGTTTCAATGAACTGTGCATAGATCAAAAGAAGAATATAAGGAACTTTGCAATATATCTTATAAGAGATAATGCCTCTTTTTCCATATAAAAAACACTTTTCCTCCTCCTGCTTCCAGCACTGGTCATTCGACCACAGTTCATTGCTAAAATGAATCTCGAGCGGTTACATGCTGCCCATAGAAGTCTGGAGAGGGGAGGAGGAAGCATCTGCAGAGAAAGAGAGAGCGACATGCAGCTGGCTTTACTTTTATATCTCACTCCAGTGCTGGATTCACAGCTACAGTGCTAAATACTAATAGTGGATTATAATGTATATTACACAGCATGGTGTAGGGGTTATTGTGTAGCATGGTGTATGAACTATACTATATATTGTACGGCATAGTGCAGGGATTATAATGTATTCAGTAAAGCATGGTGTAAGGATTAGGCTACTTTCACACTAGCGTTCGGAGCGGATCCGTCTGATGTTTCATCAGACGGATCCGCTCCGATAATGCAGACGTTTGCATCCGTTCAGAACGGATCCGTCTGCATTATTACTTAGAAAATTTTCTAAGTCTGAAAGTAGCCTGAGCGGATCCGTTCAGACTTTACATTGAAAGTCAATGGGGAACGGATCCGCTTGAAGATTGAGCCATATAGTGTCATCTTCAAGCGGATCCGTCCCCATTGACTTACATTGTAAGTGTGGACGGATCCGCTCGCCTCCGCACGGCCAGGCGGACACCCGAACGCTGCAAGCAGCGTTCAGGTGTCCGCTCACTGAGCGGAGCGGAGGCTGAACGCTGGCAGACTGATGCATTCTGAGCGGATCCGCGTCCACTGAGAATGCATTGGGGCCAGACGGATGCGTTCGGGGCCGCTTGTGAGACCCTTCAAACGGTGCGCACGAGCGGACACCCGAACGCTAGTGTGAAAGTAGCCTTATTTATACTGTATGTTACACAACATGGGGCAGGGATTATACTGTATTGTACGGGATGGTGCAGGTGTTACAATGTATGCTCTTTAATGTGACAATTATCTTAGGTTTTCCTATCGCCCACCTTTGATGGCGCTGTGCCCAGCTCTGAGCCGACCCCGCTCAACAGCTGCCAAGGCTTAGAGGGAACCCTGATTCGGACAGCTTGTGAAATCAAAAACAAACTATCTTTGTCAGTATCCTGGTTCTGGTGCCACTGCTTGTGTCCCTGCTGTTTCCAGTCCCTGCTGGAGCGGAAGTGGTGACATGTATACACAGTACCACTGCCAGCTAATCCATGGCCTGAGAGGAGATGTGAACAACAGCACGTCACCACCGAGCCATTAAGTGTAGCAATCATCCCCTCTACATGGGAATGAATGATGACTACTACTGCGATTGTTCTTCCCCATACAGATTCGTTGTTTGTCGGCAAGTCAAAGGCTCATCCCCAATAACTAGACCGATCCTTGGCCGTTGAAATAAGGATCTAACCTACTGCAGGTTGTCCTCCGATTGGAGTCCCAGCAGCAAAATTGTGGGGCTTTTATCGAGTATCTGATTTGTGTGGGTTCGACACCCGGACCCCCGCCGATCAGCTGTTTGAGAAGGCCCCAGGAGCTCACTGTAGCACAGCAGCATTCTTACTGCTTTGAAGTGAAGGGGGATGAGCTGTGATACCAAGTACAGCCACTATACAATGTACGGTGCTGTGCTTGGTTTGCAGAGAGAAGGCTGCCGCTGATCGATGGGGGTCACGGGTGTCGGACCCCCACCTATCAGATAAAAGTCTCAGGGAATCCTTTTAACCCCTTCCTGATGCAACGATTTTCCATTTTAGCGGTTTTGTTTTTTGCCCCCCTTTTGTTTTTTTTTCCTGTAAAACTGACTTGTGCTCTTCATTCTCCAGGTCCGCACGATTACGGCCATACCACATATGTATAGTTTTTCTTGCATTTAAATACTGGGGGGGGGGGGGGACTTTTGAAAAAAAATATTTTTTTCTGTTCATCTCCATATTCTGACCCCATAACTTTTTTATACGTATGTGTACAGAGATGTGTGATGGCTCATTTTGTGCGGGATGATAATACCATTTTGGGGCGTTTATGACTTTTTGATCACTTTTTTATTAAATTTTTGGGGAGGTAAAGTGATGAAAAAACAGCAAATGAGCCATTTTTTCCCCCATTACACCATTCACCGTATTTTTAATAGGACAGGTGTTTTAGCATGCAGCCATGCCATGATGTTGATTTTTTTTTTTATTAAGTATTTTGATTTTGTGGAAAGGGGGGTAGGTAACTTGAATTTTTATATATTATTTTTTTTACTTTTTTTTTTTTTTTTACTTTTTATTAGGTCCCTAAGTGGACCACAACATGCAGTCATCAGAATGCAATTTATATAGGTTACTGGAATTTACTCCATTATCCTATAGAGAAATAGCTATATTACAATTCAGTGCTGCCGCCTTCTGGTCTGAATTGTAATATACAAGTAATGAGCCTGGAAGCCTAATACAGACTCAGGCTCATTACTTTCAAGGAACGACTTCCGGCCTGTGAAGCTCGTGTTTCCGGCTTCTCAGGCACCACAGCATCTGAGGGGTTAAATGTCTGCGTTCGACATCACAGCTGATCGTGGACATTAGCCGCGGGTGTCTGCTGTATGAAACAGCAGGCATTTGCTAGCTATGGCGCTCACTCCGCTCCAGATCCAACTCCATCTTTAAAGACCCGACATCCACCATGTTTGTACGACGGATGTCGTGAGGGAATTAAACTATTTATCATGCATGGTGGACGCGAGAGGAAAAAAAAAATTTAATTGTCTGATCTGCAGTTTTTTGGCCACCATGCCCCCCACCAAAAATTGGATATAAAGTGATTGAAAAAGTCGTATGTACCCCATAATGGTACCAAAAGAAACTACACCTTGCCCTGCCAAAAAAAGCCCTCAAACAGCTTTGTAGATGAAAATATAAAAAAGTTATTGGTGTCATAATATGGTTCTAAAAAGAATAAACTTTTTCGAAAGTTTTTTTTTTTCTTTAAAAGTAGTAAAACGTAATAAAAACATATGGACTGCATTGATTGTCATGTCATTTTTAGTGAACAGTGAAGCCATAAGAACCGGACCCAAAAAACAATAGTGGAATTGCATTTTTTTGTTCCCATTTTCACCCCACAAATAATTTGTTTTCCCAATTTTCAATGGTAAACTAAATGGTGCCATTACAAAATACAATTTTTATCCCCGAGAAACAAGTCCTCATACAGCTATGTGAAGGGAAAAGTAAAAAGTTAGGGCTCTTAGAAGGCGATGAGGAAAAAATGAAGATGCAAACACAAAAATTAACCTGGCCCTGAAGTGGTTAAAGGTGACTTTTTTGGCTGTCCGACTATATAACTTGCTTTACAGATTATCCTCATACGGCTCTGTCTAGAGGATAAACCTTTCATGTTTATGGTTCTTTACCTGAATCTCTTTTTGTTCACTCTGCACGGGGTTCTACGCTGAGATGCCAGTAGAGTGACGTTAGTGCCCTGTCATATGTTAAGTTAATGGCACCCCTTTGGCACATATTTGTTCAGTATATCGAGATCCCGCTGCCTGAAATGTATATTTGCAGTCAAGGGTTAACAGATGCCACCGTGCAGGCAAACACAGAAAGCGGGGTGATGAAATGGTTAACTTTATTAGCTATGTACTTAGAAAGGAAGATGCACATACCTCGCCTAAATACAAATGACTTCACCCTCGTCTTCTTGCCAAGTTAATAAACAATTTTCTTTTAATAACATGTAATCCGCGGTTATAACGGAACCGGAGTTCACGCAGTGGATTTATTCAGTCACTCATCCAGCGAGACCCGCCATAATGCAGTCCGTGGCTCGCTGCCACAAATGTGAGATTCAGTGGAGGGAAGAACTACACTTCTAGATAGATTACAGATTAGGGTGTAATAATACCAGGCGAAAGCCACCGATTCATGGTAGTCTGACCGTTACAATGTGATTTTGCATTAAAGGTAGTTGGCGGTTTTCACTCATCAGAATAGCTGACTGCAGTAGAGGAATGGCCTGGAAGCAGTCATACCGCACCTGAGGTGCTGCTTATACTCGCTCCATAGGTCAGAAATCAAAGTTTTAAGACATGGCGCCACTCCTGCCCTCTGAAGTGGTCTTCACTGCACTGAGGAGCTGCACCGCCCCTCCCCCTGGGCTGAGTGTCAGCTGTAGTGTCCATTAAAGGGCACCTGTCAGTAGATTTGTACCTATGACACTGGCTGACCTGTTACATGTGCACTTGGCAGCTGAAGGCATCTGTGTTGGTCCCATGTTCATATGTGTCCGCATTACTGATAAAAATAAAGATGTAATATATGCAAATGAGCCTCTATGTCACGCTTCGGTGTGGGAGGGAAACACCACACCGATCATAGTAGGGAAGGGCGTAACAGGGAATCAGGTCTGAGAACTAGGGAAGGAAGATGGACACCTCCTAGTAACCACCCTAACCAAAATCCTGACTGACTACCAGTATGAACAGACCCCAGATGTAGGTATGTTGATACACAGGAATACCTAGAGTCCTATCTAGTCCTATAGGACCCTGGTTCTAATGGCAGGGACGAGACTACCTGTTCCTCCAAAAGGAAGGACGAACAGGAGTCTCTTTCAGGCCTTATACAAACAATAGGGAAATGCAACACACAGAACCCAAACAAAATACAAAAAGGGAAAGGAAAGACTTAACTTCAAAGGGGCTATGGAAGCACCAGGAACTCCGCTGAGATCCACACACCAGCTATCCACAACTGAAACTCAAGCTATAAACTGCCCAGCATTGCGGGAGAAGCAACAATAAGTAAGGAATGCAAGTCAGTGGGGACGGATCCGTCTTGCTCCTCATCCCATGACGGAAAGAAAACTGCAGCATGCTGCGGTATTCTCTCCGGTATGGAAACGCAACCAAATGGAACGGAATGCATTTTGGAGCATTCCGTTCTGTTCAGTTCCATTTTTTCCCCATTGACAATGAATAGGGACAAAATGGAAGCGTTTTTTTGCGGTATTGAGACCCTATGACGGATCTCAATACCAGAAAATAGAAACGCTAGTGTGAATGTAGCTTTAATCTGTCTCCTTCAATTCTGGTGCAGGGACCTGCACACACGTGGCACAATTATTAGGTGGTGCACATCTTTTAATAATTGTGGTGCATCTGTGCCGGTCCCTGCACCAGAAATGAAGTGTATACCAGCAAGGTAGTGTAGATCCTAACAAATGTGCTGGGCCTGCAATGCTCGCCCTACGCTGCCCGCTACCTATTCACTGTGCCTCGCTCCGGGCAATCATTTTTTTGTGGGGGGAATAAAAAAAAAAACAAGAGAAGCGCTGCAGCAACGAGGCACTACAGGTTCCCCTTGAAGGTTATTTTGCAGGTCTGCCCTGGATGATGAGAATTTAGAGTAACTATCTAAATGCCTGTTTTAGTCACTTGTTGCAATCCCTATGTAATAACAATTCTGGGGCATCTACTCTCATAACTGTATGCTGTGTCTTTATTATTCTTTATTTGAAGTTTATCATTGAATTGCCAGCAGTCTGCAATGAAGATCCAAATGGGTGTTACCAGTTGGGGATGTGTCCTTGCACAGTCTGCTGTTGGCAGCAGAGTCAGACTTTGCAGGGACACACCCCTAATTGGTTACACTCAGTTGAACCTTTATTGCAGATTGCTCGTAATTAATTCATAAACTTTTAGTAGGAATAATAAACTAGTATGGTATAACATGTTGTCATAAGGAATAGATGCTGCAGAATTGTTATTACAAGGAGGTGTAAGTAATTACTAAATGTCAGGAGAGGGGACAGGTCCTGTTTAAAGGAATATGAACTATAGTTTCTTGCCTCATATTACTCTGTACACTTTCTGGATTATTAGTTGTCGACAAATTCCTCTGTAGGCAATGGAAGCTGCTTTTATTTTTCGACCATTATAGAGTGGGCATAATTGGTCCAATTAAAGCAAAAAGCATTTTGGCATATTGTAGAACATTTGCCGGCAGAGAAATAATGCTAGTGTGTTCAGAGTGGGAGAAAATCTTGGTGCCTATGTCTCATAACATCGATTTTGGGTACAAATAATCATGGTCTGAGAATATTTGTATTTTTATTCTTCATTTATTGCTCATTTCTATGTACAGTCTCCTGAAGTATATGGAGAAGAAAATCTGTAGTCAGGTGAACCACGGTAGACTGTTCACAGCAGAGATGAGGACTAGCGATCGACCGATTATCGGTTTTACTGATATTATCGGCCGATATTCAGGATTTTCAAAGTTATCGGTATCGGCATCTAACCTTGCCGATAACGAATTGCGAACATGGATCGCGCTGCTGTCAGCGCTCTCCGTGTTCCCTCAGAAGCACAGGGGAGAAGGAAGCAGTGTCTCCCTCCCCCCTGTGCCGCCAATGAGAGATCAGAGGGGAGGAGGAGGGGAGGGGCTGTGGTCACTGCGCCACCAATGATGTTAACTCACTCATTCATTCAAATTTAACAAGAGGCGGGAGCTGCCTGCAGAATCATATAGCCGCAACCGACCTCTATGACAAGTAGCTACGATCCACGGCAGTTAACCCCTGCCGCACCTGAGAGGATAACTGCCACGGATCGCAGCTACCGCTCATAGAGGTCGGGTGCGGCTATATAATTCTGCAGCCAGCTCCCGCCTCCTGTATTTGAATTAATGGGCGAGTTATCTTCATTGGTGGCGCAGTGCACCCACCCCCAACCCCAGTATTAAAAACATTGGTGGTGCAGTGGCCACAGGGTCCCTTCCCCTCCTCATTGGTGGTGCAGTGGCAGCTTCTGATGGGAGCCCCAGCAGTGTAATCCTGGGGCTTTGATCGGTTACCATGGCAGCCAGGACGCTACTGAAGCCCTGGCTGCCATGGTAATCTCCCTGCTGCTGTGTGTACTATGCACAGGCAGCAGGGAGAGTGTGAAGTCCTATTCACCCTGATAGAGCTCTATTAGGGTGAATAGGACAAGGGTTCTAGCCCCTTGGGGGACTAATAGTTAGTAAAAAAAAAAGGTTTTAAAAAACACAAACACCAAAATATTAAGTATAAATGAAAAAGACAAATTTACCAAAAAAAGCTAAACGTTAACAATAAACATGTTCATTTTCAGCAGATTTGTTTAGGAATTTTTATTTTTTTTATGAAAATGTACAGAATATCGGTATAAATTATCGGCTATCGGCCTGAAAGTTCACAGATTATCGGTATCGGCTCTAAAAAAATCTATATCGGTCGATCCCTAATGTTGACCATGTCGAAAACAGTGACCACCTGTTGACTTAAAGGAATAGTCCCACAAAAAATATTCTACATTTTTTAAACCAGCACCTGGATCTGAATATTTTTGTAATTGCACTGTAGGCCAGTGACGTTACGACTATTGTCACTGGTCTGTCTGCGGCTAATACCCATTGAAATGAACAGGGTTGAGCCGCGCACAGGCCAGTGCTAAAAGTTGTGACGTCACTGGTCTACAGGAAACAGCGAGAAGGCTCCGGCACTACTGCGGAACGCCGCTGCCTTCTCAAACAGCTGATTGACGGGGGTCCAGGTGTCGGACCCCTGCCGATTAGATGCCATGATCTATCCAAAGGATAGATAATCAGTAATAAAAAGTTACAAAACCCCTGTAGTAATTTCCCACCAGCATATACTGAAACTGCTGGTACAATATGTATTTTTCGTATCCTCTATACAAGTAATATATATGCTGTATTATTCCTGCTGAGTGTACGTTAGACTTCATTTCATACTTTCTTCCTGCAGTCGGAGCACCCAAATCCTGGAGTGAGGTATCCAGGAACAACTCGTGTGGCATACTTACCTGATTGTCCAGAAGGGAACAAAGTCCTGACGCTCTTTAAGAAAGCTTTTGACCAACGTTTGACCTTTACCATTGGAACATCAATGACCACAGGAAGACCTAACGTCATTACGTGGAATGATATTCACCACAAGACTAATTGCACAGGAGGACCACAGTTGTAAGTCTTGGCCTTTACTCATCTACATGGGGAACCTTGTAGATCTTACTGTAATGCTGCAGCCTATTTGCAGATGTTTGAACTTCGGATGTCCGCTATATCTTACTAAGAAATACCAGTGTCTGGTCGAGCGCATCTTTTAGTGTATTGGCACTCTTTATTCCAGAGGTATCAGAGTACTAACACCAAGAAATTACCATTTAGATCAACAACTACCATAGTAATACCAAAAAGCCTTATCTTATGAAATTGTCTTTGTGGGAGATTTCCTATTGTGCCCGGACACACCTAGTCTTGCTGCACTTTTCTTTTTTCGTGAGCACATCTTGTTGATGTAGATGACAGTTCATTGGCTTGAAAGTTAGCCACACAATACTATACTAGAAAAGCTACAATTTCAGGGGAAATTGTGTAAAGTGTTCTTGCCTCCACCAGTAGCTTACAACTGGAGTGGGCGGAGTAACTGGGTGGAGTGGCTTGAGTAACTGTTGTGTGGTTGGATTGGCTGGAGTAACTGTGGAAAGGTTGGACTGGGCAGAGTAACTTTATGGAGTGGGCAGAGTAACTGTGTGGAGTGCTTGGACTGAGTAAAGATAGTAAACATTACACTGACCAATTGATTGATCGAATTTAGGCTCCGCCCACTTTTTCAAATTTGAATCCCAGTCACCCATTGACCAACTGTTCCAAGTTTAGTGACTTTGCCATTGACCCTCTAAGAGCAGCGGCAGTTTTAAATTTTCCCATTAAAACATATGGCTGAAATTTGATTGGCCGTTGTAGACTCCGCCCACTTTTAAACATTTGAATTCTAGTCACCTATTAACCGAATATATTAAGTTTAACAACCCTGCCATTAACATTGTTGAAATGGCAGCAATTAAAATTTTTCTCATTGAAGTCAATAGGGAAAATCTGATTGGTTGTTTGTAGCTCCGCCCACTTTTTAATGTCCCTAAAATGTGACAGAAATTTTGAGGTTGACCCCATGACTAAGTGACCCAAGTTTGGTGAGTTTCACTCCGAAGCTGTATGAGTGACAAACGTTTGCATTTTTCCAATAAAACTCTATGGGAGAAAAAAAGAGGTTTTCGGGGGCCCGTCCCAGGGGCCCGGAGGGTGGGATCGGTTAACAAAGCACAAGCAAGATACTCGGGTATGTGCCGACCAAGAGTGCAAAGTTCGGTATTTATACTCCTTAATCTGTGGGAGGAGTAGCAATTTGAACATCTCATTATAGTCAATGGGGAGAATTTGATTGGTTCTGTGTGGCCCCGCCCACATTTTAGGGTCTCCGAAATGTTCTAACAAATTGCGCGTTGACCCCATGACTAAGTGACCCAAGTTTGGTGACTTTAGTTTCAAATCTGTGCGACTGGGAGCGATTTGAAAATTTTCCCTGTCAAAGTCAATGGGAAAAACGTGGATTTTGGGGGCCCGTCCCAGGGGCCCGGAGGGTGGGATCGGTTAACAAAGCACAAGCAAGATACTCGGGTGTGTGCCGACCAAGAGTGCAAAGTTCGGTATTTATACTCCTAAATATGTGGGAGGAGTAGCAATTTGAACGTCTCATTATAGTCAATAGGGAGATTTTGATTGGTTCTGTGTGGCCCCGCCCACTTTTCGGGGTCCCCGAAATGTGCCAAAAATTTTCGGGTTGATCCCATAACTAAGTGACCCAAGTTTGGTGACTTTAGCGTCAAAGCCTGGTGAGTGGGAGCGATTTGAAAATGTACCCTGTCAAAGTCTATGGGAAAAAAGGGGGCTTCCGGGGCCCGCCACGGGGGCCCCGGGGGTGGGATCGCTCCACAAAGTAATAGCAATCCGATCGGGAACAATCTGCACGTTTTGGTAAATTTTTGTCTATGTAGTGTAAAAACTGTGGGAGGAGTTAGGGTGGCAAAATTGGCTATAATAAGAATAATAATAACTAGAAAAGCTACAATTTCTGGGGAAATTGTGTGAAGTGTTCTTGCATTTCTGGGGGGTGACCTGGTGGTCCAGGGGGGGTGACCTGGTGGTTCAAAGGGGGGTTCACCTGGTGGGTCGGGGGGGGGGGGGTCACCTGGTGGTCTAAGTTAAATGGCTGAAATTTGATTGGCTATTTTAGGCTCCGCCCACTTTTTCAAATTTGAATCCCAGTCACCCATTGACCAACTGTTCCAAGTTTAGTGACTTTGCCATTGACCCTCTAAGAGCAGCGGCAGTTTTAAATTTTCCCAATAAAACATATGGCTGAAATTTGATTGGCCGTTGTAGACTCCGCCCACTTTTAAACATTTGAATTCTAGTCACCTATTAACCGAATATATTAAGTTTAACAACCCTGCCAATTAACATTGTTGAAATGGCAGCAATTAAAAATTTTCTCATTGAAGTCAATAGGGAAAATCTGATTGGTTGTTTGTAGCTCCGCCCACTTTTTAATGTCCCCAAAATGTGACAGAAATTTTGAGGTTGACCCCATGACTAAGTGACCCAAGTTTGGTCAGTTTAACTCCGAAGCTGTATGAGTGACAAACGTTTGCATTTTTCCAATAAAACTCTATGGGAGAAAAAAAGAGGTTTTCGGGGGCCCGCCCCAGGGGCCCGGAGGGTGGGATCGGTTAACAAAGCACAAGCAAGATACTCGGGTATGTGCCGACCAAGAGTGCAAAGTTTGGAATTTGTACTCCTAAAATTGTAGGAGGAGTAGCAATTTGAACGTCTCATTACAGTCAATGGGGAGATTTTGATTGGTTCTGTGTGGCCCTGCCCACTTTTCGGGGTCCCCGAAATGTGGCAAAAATTTTTGGGTTGATCCCATGACTAAGTGACCCAAGTTTGGTGACTTTAGCGTCAAAGCCTGGCGAGTGGGAGCGATTTGAAAATGTACCCTGTCAAAGTCTATGGGAAAAAAGGGGGCTTCCGGGGCCCACCACGGGGGCCCCGGGGGTGGGATCGCTCCACAAAGTAATAGCAATCCGATCGGGAACAATCTGCACGTTTTGGTAAATTTTTGTGTATGTAGTGTAAAAACTGTGGGAGGAGTTAGGGTGGCAAATTTGGCTATAATAAGAATAAGAATAATATATATGTGAGATAACATTAAGTGGTCTTGCTATGCAAGAACACTTAATAATATAATAACTAGCCATCTGCTCGTAGAAATCTGATGAAAATGTTGGAAATGTGAAGAAGAGTACAAAGTATGGTGTAACGGACAGAAATAAGGAGATGTGGTGAAGTAGGCCCTGTGGGTGCTCCTTATCTGAGCTTTTCTATATTTCCTCTGGAACATGCAGTTTTTGTGGATATGTATCATTACAAGGAGCTTTCCCTGTTACTTTCTAATTTGTTACCTTTGTGTTGAATATTCCCCATAAACAGAACCCATGTTGCTATATGTGTCCTATACAGGACGTGCACCCCTTGGTCCTGCCATATTTGATTAGGTTCAGTCTGCATTTAGGTTTTCGCTAGGCTTTCTTTCATGGAAATACATTCGAATACGTGAAAAGTGTACTGCAGCAGATCTATTCACTTTCACCTTTTCTTCTGGACATAAAAACCTAGTCCTTTGGACTCACTGAAGGAAATGTACCCGTTGCAGTATACGTGTGCGTATTGTTTTCAGGTATTCAAACGAACACCCCGACGAAAAGCTCAGCAGGGGGCTAAATGCAGTCTGAGCCGGCCTAAGCTGACTCACAGTAAATCCCGCTGCCTGATATTCGGCAGTGTGAGCGCCAATCAACGATGACACAGCACTCGTTTGCAGCGGCCTGATAGCACACTGAATGTGGGAGGAACGATTGATGCTGCAGTGAGTCTCTCCCATATGCCGTTCTCTTTATCATCGGCAGCACATCCTTGAGTACACAGGAAGATCGGGCATCTTTTATCCTGATGAAAGATGCCCATGTGCCAACAAGTGAATGTTTGCTTGGTCATCGGTGGCTCAATTATACCAGCCAGTTATCAGGAATGAGCGTTCCTATAAACACTTGTTCCCAATAATTGGCGGTCTAAAATCTTCTGTGAGGCCGGTTGTTGGGTGTTTTCACACTGATCAGCAAGAAAGGCTAATAATGGCTATGAGAAAACAAGTCTCTACAAAGGGATCTGTGTTCAGTACAGTTATTAATGGCAGCAGATTTGTACCTATGACACTGGCTGACCTGTTACATGTGCTCTTGGCAACTGAGGGCATCTGTGTTGATCCCATGGTCATATGTGCCCACATTGCTGAGAAAAATTAAGTGTTAATATATGGAAATGAGCCTCTAGGAGCAACGGGGGCGTTGCCTTTACACCTAGAGGCTCTGCTCTCTCTGCAACTGCTGCGCCACCAGGTGTGATCACGTTTTCCCTGCCTGACCTTGTCAATTAAAGTGCAGGGGACGTGGCAATTGAGAGAACTGAGCCTCTAGGTGTAACATCAACGCCCCCGTTGCTCCTAAAGGCTCATTTGCCGTCATTAAAACATCATTTTTCTCAGCAATGCGGGCACATATGACTATAGGACCAACACAGATGTCTTCAGCTGTTAAGTGCACATGCAGCAGGTCAGCCAGATCTGCTGACAGATGCCCTTTAAACACCAGATAACTCATTCCTATTAGTCCCAGTAGTAGTGACCACGGCACCCAGTAAATCATGCATCAATAAGTTTGCTTTTATTTTACAAAATCCAATGTGGTCTAGAACGTTTCATATCTTTATAGTACGCAGCCACGTTTCGGTCATTTATTGACCTTCCTCAGCAGCATGAGACTATGGCTGAAAGCCGGACCACGCTGGATTTTGTAAAATAAAAGCAGACTTTTTGATGCAAGATTTAGTGAGTACCATGGTCATTTCTACTGGGATTGTCTGGCTTCACAAGCCCTCCACCTGGCACCACCTCATTTTTGGTGTGCTGGTGATGTTGTTTATAACATTGTTCCGATTAATGTGATGCCAAAATCATATTCGGGGATTACTTGTGTGCGGTCAAGATGTTTCACATGATTGAGGTATACATGAGATGTATGTGATAGGTCCAGCTGCCGGTGAGTCAGCAAAGCCGCCAGGGGAGCCACATGACCATCTCTGAAATCCAATGAACTGAACTTTTAGGGTACTTTCACACTAGCGTTTTTGTTTTCTGGTACTGAGTTCCGTCACAGGAGCTCAATACCGGAAAAGAACTGATCAGTTTTATCCTAATGCATTCTGAATGGAGAGCAATCCGTTCAGGATGCATCAGTTCAGTCCCTCTTACGTTTTTTGGGCGGAGAAAATACCGCAGCATGCTGCAGTTTTATCTCCGGCAAAAAATACTGAACACTTCCCGGAATGCCGGCATTAATTTACATTGAAGTGTATTAGTGCCGGATCCGGCATTAAGTGTTACGGCAGGCGCAGACGTTTAAAAAATGCCCAAAAAATGAATACCGGATCCTTTTTTTTCCGGATGACACCTGAGAGACGGATCCGGTATTTCAATGCATTTGTCAGACGGATCTGCATCCGGATCCGTTGAACAAATGCCATCAGTTTGCGCCCGGATTGCCAGATTCGGCAGGCAGTTCCGGCAACGAAACTGCCTGCCGGAATCCTCTGCTGCAAGTGTTAAAGTACCCTTAGCCACCAAAAACACACCATCACTGCAGGAACAGATAGTGAAGGCGGCCTTTCTAATATAAATGCAGTTTGCGTGGGTGTGAATTGCATCCAAGTCACCTAGTATTTGTTAACCCATTGCAAGCCATTCTACAGGTTTTAGATTAAATATTTGATATCGTTTTACATATACAGGTGAAACTCGAAAAATTCGAATATGGTGCAAAGTTCATTTATTTCAGTAATGCAACTTAAAAGGTGAAACTAACATATGAGATAGACTCATTACATGCAAAGCGAGATATTTCAAGCCTTTATTTGTTATAATTTGGATGATTATGGTTTACAGTTTATGAAACCCCAAAGTCACAATTTCAGGTCCCCTTTGCTCAGGGGGTATGGATTAATTAGCTGACTAGAGTGTGACACTTTGAGCCTAGAATATTGAACCTTTTCCCAAAATTCGAATTTTAAGCTGCATTAATGCAATTCCTTTTAATTTGCATTACTGACATAAATGGACTTTTGCACAATATTCTAATTATTTTAGTAACCAGTTCAAGACTGGGCCCCCCACCCCCCTTCCTTCCAGACCAGGCATATTTTGTGTTTTTCTAGTACATGCATCTTTGAAAGCCAGAACTTTTTCTACTTTTGGTTATGTAAATAATTTGGGATTCATTTTTATGTCATTTTTATTTTAGTATTTTGATTTATTTATGTCTGGGAAAATGATAAAAAGAGAGAAAATGTGTCTTTTTTCTTAATTTTTTAAATAGTGCAGCAAAATATAGTTTTAAATGATGTCCCCTTCTGTTATAGCTGTCTTGTTATATGGGGATATATATGTAGTTCCTGGTTGCCGTTGCAGGGCTAGAAGCTGTGATGTGGCGTTTTTTTAATTGCTATTTTTTCTTTTTTTTGTTTCTTTATCTTTAACACTCATACAAGACCTTGGGGGGCGGGGGCATTTGATATAAAAAAAAAATGTATGCTGATTTTTCCTGTAACTGGGGCTGTCGTATTTGTCCCAGTTAAAGGGGGAATAAAGCCCCAGAGATGTTGTACAAAGCTGTTCAGCCTCACCACAGAGCTGATCTGGATCACCATTTTATCTGCTTCCTCCTTCACCCAGAAAAGTTCCAAAAACATAGTGTGAGAGTAGAAGTCATCATTTTGGCAGCTTCTCCTGTGCAGCCCAGCAACCTGCGGCCATTTTATTTTTCCTATTGGGTGACATATTCTTACAACCTAGGTAATTTACTTTGGGGGGACCAGAGAGAAATAATAAATAGCCCTTATATGGTACATCACCCAAAAAAATTCCATCTAAACATGCACCGTGTATTTGTGTGTTCAATCTCTTGGCTCTAACCATACACAACTTTTGTATTGCCTCCAGATTCGGTTACCCAGACCCCACTTACTTGCTAAGAGTTCAAGAGGAATTGAGAGCCAAAGGCATCACCGCTGACTAGAGGAATGGTAAAACCGGCCATCTGTGAGTGCTAGATGGGCGCGAGAAGCGAAGGAGGATTTCATAACTATACCGACCAAGCTCCCATCTTCAGTGGAGGACACCTCAAGCTTTGATTTCTGTTTTGCTCTCCTCCACTTTAGCTCTTTTTTGCTGATTGAATATTAAATCAGAATCAAGACGATAATGTATAAGGAGACTCGACACAGAGCAAAGATCTACCATGTTAAATGTTATTGACGCTACGGACTCACCATGCCGGTGAACCATCAGAGAATTGATTGTGTCTATGAAATAATACAGACAGAACGCTTGCTAAAGCACTGATGAATAACCTGCGGAGATACGTCCTTCAGCGGGATGTCCAGTTAGTCATCCTTTAGTGTTTGGCTGTAGTTCAGAGAAAGAGAAGACAAATGTGTGTGATCGTACAGTGCATTCTGGTTCCTGCAGTTCTGATATCCATTTCTGTGGAATCGTATCATATTGTGAGCTTTGTAGTGAAAAAAAAAAAAGGCCACTAGAAAAGACCAGCGAAATTGTTTCAGCACATTCTGGATCCTATAGTCCTGATATCTCACTCACAGTGCTGCAGTACATTATGAGTCTCGTTATTTTTCACACCTCTGATTGCCCATTGTATTAGATGCTGCAGCGCTACTTCTTGATTTAACGTATCTTTTTCTATTCTATTGCTCTTTACTTTCATTCCAAACAAAAATATCTGATGGCCACATGAATGAGATTTTTTAATATTGTTTTCTATACAATACAGATGGTCAGACACAGTTGACAGCATTCTAGCTGCTAGTTGCCATTTGCAAAATGCATGATGGGAATACGTATTTAGCCACTCAATTAGGCACAACACATTTACAAAAGTGAACGTTTTTTATTTGCCTGTTTGTGTAATGTTTGACCCATGAATGTAAGACATGTTAGCTAACCCGGTGACTCAGCTATGTCTGGTAATACAGTGTCATTAACACTTCGTTTTATTCCTTGCTGATATTGGGTTTCCTTTTAGCAACCAGAAATATGGCACAAATATCGCGTGAACACAACAGTAAATCTTCAAGTAATCTTACAAATGCACCCAGATAGAAATGTCGAATTGCTGCAAAATTCTGCATGCAGTTATGTCTCAGGCAGATATTTAAATGATTAGAGGTGTGGTCTGATTAGACATTGGGTTTTGCCATAAGTGGGTGTAAAAGAGGGAGCGCTTCCTCTGTATAAAACGGCTGTCAGGGGCTACTTTTGGGTAGTGTACCTCTTGGTGAGAGATCGTTGACTACTAGACATGCCTCTACGACATTTTGCCGGGTTGACAGACACTGAGAGAGGGCACATCATTGGACTAAGAGAAGCAGGATGGTACATTTGACTAATTTCCTTCCATCAAGGTTTTTCTGACCTAGCTATTAGGTGGTGTTGGGAGCAGTGGTTACAAGAGAGTCCACACACATGGGAAACAGCCCAGACAGATCACCAGCAGAGCGGATAGTTTGATCCATGACAGGCATGACCAGCTCAGCACAGTTTAGTTGTCCACCATCCAGACACAGGTGGCATCTTGAGTAGACACCCCTGTTTCTATGTGGACTATTTCCAGGTGCTTAGTAGAATGAAATTTGGTGCACAGCGCCCATTACGTGTCCTGACATTGACAGCCAGCCACCGTCGCCTTCATTTGAACTCGTGTTGTGAATAAGAAACCTGGACTGCTATTAGGCTAGAATTGTATTGTCTTTAGCGACGAATCCAGGTTTTGTTTGGGATCCAGTTACAGTTGGGCTCAAGTATGGAGGCATTGTGGCGAACGCTTCAATCCTGCCTTTGTTGTAGAGCAATACACTGCCCCAACCCGATCTGGGAAGCCATCACATATGACAGTCAGTCACCCCCAGTAATGATACACTATCAGCTCAGCGATATGTGCAGGATATACTGTGGCCACATGTGTTACCTTCCAACTGGCATTTATCAGCAGGATAATGCTAGCCCACACATAGCAGGGTTGCAACACTTCCTTGGCTTGCCTGGTCACCAGATTTCTCACCAATCCAGATGGGACTCCAGCTTTGGCATTCTACGAGTGTGCAGGATCTCCAGACTGCACCATCTGTGGGATACCATGCTGAACCTGTATGTCTCCATGCCCAACCAGATCTCATCTTGTATTCAGGCTAGAGACAGCCTAATAGAGTACTAGAGCCTCCTTTCAATTGTACCCTTTCGCTCCAATAAACTTATCCTTTCGCTCTAATATTGTAATCACTTACATATATCATCATTACATTCACATAGAACATTTAATTCAATTCCCACAACTCCTTCTTGGTGTGTTATTTTTTTGTTATTGAGTGTATATTTATAAGTAGCCAGTGCACCCTCATATTTGTTACTGGTGCTTACATTTTCCATTGCTTTCTATTGATACGTATATGTAGAAATCACTATTAAAGATTATAAGAATTATGCTATATCCTCAAATCGTGTAAAGCCTATGGAAAATTGTCCACCGCTTGTACATGTAGTCTTTTAGTGACCTTTTCCTGGACTTGCATCTGCATTTTTGGGGGAGTTTTTGCAGTGAAAACACCAGCTCCAGATGTTATTTGCTGGAGCTTTTTTCAGGAATTTTGTCAACACCTCTATAGGGGAAAAGAGCAGCAAGAAAGTGCTTCTGGTAGGACACCTCGGGGGAGCTTTATCAAAACTGGCACAAATTAAAAATGACTTTCACTAGCAACCAATCAGCTCCAAAGGAGCTCTGAAAAATGAAAGGTGGAATCTGGTCTCTATGGGAAACTAAGTCAGCTTTTCTGTGCAACAGTTTTGATAAATCTCCTCCATTTTGTGCAAAGAAACCTTGAAAAAGTGCCACAAAAACCACAGGTGCCCCCCCCCCCCCCCCCCAATTTTTTTTTAAATAAATAAAAAACTATTTGTGCTGATGCATGTGTTCAAGGACAGTTAAAGATGTTTGTGATGATGTGTTCAGTGCAATATCTCTAATGCAGGTTGGGATTCCACTGTGGTGGGTATGGGCACATCTCTGTGAGCTGTGGTGGACCTCAGGTCTGATGTTCTAAGCTGACAACTTCATATTATGGCTGCAAGTCCCAGCTCAACCCAACTGTTGGTCTAAGGACCCGAACATCATTATTGGAATCTGTGATGGGGTCAGGTTGGGTCATTAGGCCCACAGCCAAAAATCACTGTAGAAATTGTGTAGAATTGGCCTCAATTGTAGTGATGTAACAGAACATTACAGTCTGCTTTTGTCTTAACCCCTGTTGGTGAACTATTTCAAAGAAGGGAAATTCAGAAGGATCCATTCCCCTGTATAACATCAAAGCTACAATGTGTTTCATTTTTATTACAATTTTTTAGATGTTTTTCAGTTTTCTGTTTTTAGCACATTGTATTGATTACATGAATGAAGCATCTACACACAGCAGTCACCTTCCTTTGGAGATTAACCTCTTTTGTTTCATAAAAAAGTTGCATCATTTAAAAAACGGGTAGAGACCTGACCGCCGGTTAAAATCTTTGGACATATTCAACTTACAGCACATTTCTGAGGAAGTGGCCGTTCTGTTATCATGTTTGATCAGAGTCGTAGTTCGTCTCCCCCCCCCCCCCCCCCCACTACAATATCTAATGTTCGCTGTATGAGACCCATTTAGTTTGTAACTCATTGTATATGGATGCATAGGTTTAGTTTTGTAGCACTGCAGGATGGCTCTCCAGAGCAGCTGACCTGTTACTGTAAGTACCTGACCTGCACCTGGCTTCTGTGGGTTTAACATTTATTGTCACTGGTGAGTACGGTATATGTGCCAGCAGTGTATACGGGCATTTATTGTTTTATACATTCTCTTTGTAAAGCTTTTTCAAAAGACAAACCACCTACAGTCTGCAGGAGCTGATCAGAGTGATATATACTTTTGTGGGAAAAGCTTAAGTAAAACTTGTCATTTATTCATTTAGGTCTCTACCCTTTCTGAACTTGGTTGTAAACAGGCAGGTCTTATCCATGATTGATAGCATTCTCTGTGTGTATACAGAGAGAGCTGTCAATCACTGATAAGTCCTCCCTGTGTACAACTGAACTCAGAAAGAGCAGAGATTTAAATGTAAAATTACAAGTTACACTAAATCTTTTCCCACAAAACTATATATAAATCTGCTCAGCTCCTCCTGCAGATTGCACTGCATTTTGTGATGGCAGGTTCTCTTTAAACCCATGAAATCCCCTTCTTAGTCACAGAATGATGGGTGGCATAAATTGGATAGTAAGCATGTACAGGCATTTATTAGGTGGCGAAGGTGGAAGATCGTTAAACATTGTTAGAGCCAGTCCACTGAAAAAAAAAGTAGAAGTGACAAATGTTTATTATGGTCATGATGGTATCGTCATGAGGAGGTTGTTAGCAGGTTTCTCCCATTGACTCTATGCACTTTTTAACTATGCTATTTCCCCTAAGACTTCATTCACACCTATCTAATGTGGGACTAGTTCCTTCAGCCTTTCAAACAAAGCCTAGCTTGGTGGAATCAGATTGTTCCCATCTATTCCTCTGTTAAGATCAATGGATATAAGAATGTTTTATTCTTTCTTAGGCCTCATGCACACGACCGTTCCGTTTTTTGCAGTCCGCAAACCGCGGATTTGCAAAAAAACGAAAGCTGCCTGTGTGCCTTCCGCAATTTGCGAAACGGAACAGGCGGCCCATTGTAGAAATGCCTATTCTTGTCCGCAAAATGGACATGGTGATGGATCATGTGATGAGTGCAGTGATGTCACCAAAGGTCCTTTTCCTCCTAGGTCATCAAAGAAGAAGAAAAGAGAAGCTGGGCAGCGCTAACAAGTGGATAAGGTGAGTTTATTTATTTTTTATTATTTTTTAACCCCTCCATCCCTAATTTACTCTGGATTAAGAATGCTATTATTTTCCCTTATAACCAGGTTATAAGGGAAAATAATACAGATCGGGTCCCCATCCCAATAATCTCCTAGCAACCATGCGTGAAAATCGCACCGCATCCGCACTTGCTTGTGGATGCTTGCGATTTTCATGCAGGCCCATTCACTTCTATGGGGCCTGCGTTGCTTGAAAAACGCACAATATAGAGCATGCTGCGATTTTCACGCAACGCACAAGTGATGCGTGAAGATCACCGCTCATGTGCACAGCCCTACAGAAATGACTGGGTCTGGATTCAGTGCGGGTGCAATGCGTTCACCTCACGCATTGCACCCGCGTGGAAAACTCGCCCGTTTGAAAGAGGCCTAAGGGTCCATTCACACGTCAGTAACGTGTTTTGCGGATCCGTGAATCCCCAAAACAGGTACAGCGGCAATGTGCGTTCCGCATTTTGCGGACCGCACATTGCCAGCACTAATATAATATGCCTATTCTTGTCCACAATTGCGGACAAGAATAGGACATGTTCTATTTTTCTATTCATGTACACAGAGTTCTTTACACTGCCATACTTGTCCATATGCAAGAAGATATATCTTCTGGAGATGTACCTTCCAATGATATTCTTGTACTTGCTAGCTCGGAATTATGCTGAAAAATTCTTTGAATGCTGCATTCCCGTGCCTGTACTCTTCAGAAAAGTCAAAATGGCTGGTTCCTCTCCTGACTTGATTGACGTCCCACATACCAGATATGTTATTGCAAGCCAACTCTGGGACCAGTACCCCTGACGTCACTTTGCATGGCGCGGAAGTGGCTTGTAATGATGGCCTGAAGAACGTCAGTCTTGCCAGAAGGGGACCTGCTATTATGACTTCTCTGAAGCTCCACCCCAGCAATGATCAAAATAGTCAACCATGGGGCAGACTGACCGAAACACTTGTAGCTTTTACAATGGAAATGCCATTCTCTTTGCATTTTTATTGTGACCCATCTGACAGATTGACAATCTCACCGGGTAGTATGTACCGTATGAGCTATTAGCAAGGAGTATCACGAGCTGATTCACCCTTTATACCTTCTGCTTTTTTTTTCAGATTTAGGTTACATATATTACATTTAGAGCTCATGCACACGAACGTACTGGTTCAGTGCCCATGCTGTGGACTACAAATAGCAGTCCGCAATGCACGGGCACTTTCCGTGTGTACGTCGTATTGCGGTGCGGACCCTTTGACTTTCATGGGTCCACGATCCGCAAGATACCGCCATAAATAGAACATTTTCCATCTTTTTTGCAGTGCGGAGGCACAGACCCAAAAGCCCACGGTAGCACTTCTTAGTGCTTCTGTGGGCTTCCAATCCGTGCCTCCGCTCCACAAAGGCTAGGTGAAGTCTTATCTTCAGTTGTATCTTACAGATCGCACCATAGAGTGCACACAGCCAGTGCCCGAATATTGCAGACCTGCCATTTACGGTCCACAATACAGGCACTGAGCCCTTATGTTCGTGTGCATGAGCCCTTATATTTATTCATATTTTATACTTGATTTGTTTGTTTATTCATTTAGCAATTTTGCCACTGGTATTAAACAAACAAGTTAAAAGGGAGATACGTTTATTACAGCTACAGCCATATTAGCTCTATAATCCTCCAAATTTAGCCTGTTACCTCTCCAGAGTTGTCGACGTTGTTTGTGAGGTGGTTTGTTCATGTCACGTGCAGCCATAGTGTGGATTTCTCTGTAATGTAATGAAACAGGTTGGGCAGCATTGCAATGGTATGGCAGCTACATGAAAGCTGATGATTACTTGTTCTTGAGCTTGCTGTCCGGTATTGGGAATTTCCTTTCCGCTGGGCATGTGACAGGTGTTACAGAACTGTATTATTTTACATTTACAAGCCGTAAAGGTGATAATAGAAAATAAAATCATAGTTTTTCAAGTGCCTGATGTTCTAGTAAAGTAGTGTGAAAACCAGGCTGCGATGTGGTACTCTCTCAGGCATAGCAGTTCATTCAGTACATTTTAGGCAGAGTTCACACATCAGTTGTTTGATCAGTTATTTCCATCAGTGATTGTGAGCTAAAACCAGTAATGAAGTACCTTCCGTTGTTTTTGCGGACCCATTGAAGTGAATGGTTCCGCATACGGTCCGTGGAAATAAACGGCTTTCGTGTGCATGAGCCCTTAGTTGTGTTTTGAAGGGGTTGTCCCAATTGGGCAACCTCTATCTGTAGGTCCTATTAGGGCTTATAAATGTTTAGGGTAAGTTCACACCACAAAATCGGCAGCAGAAAAATCTGTAGCAGATTTCTAGCAGAATACAGGTCGTTTATGGTGGCAGATTTCTAATATGGTGGTGGATTTAGAGCAGTATTACCAGCGTTTAGAAGAGTATTTGGTCGAAGATTTAGAAGAGGATTTGGCAGTGTTTTTCTTATCCAGCCCTTGGTTGGGATATACTTCATATAAAGCGTTTTTGGTGGCGGTAATGCTGCTAAAAACACTTCTAAAACCGCTTCTAAGGGCACCGTCCGTGGGCCAGGCGCATGGAGAATACAGACCCATTCACTTGAATGGGTCCGCGATCCTTCCGTTCCGCAAAAAGATAGAGCAAGTTCTATCTTTTTGGAACCCCAGAAAGCACTTTGTAGTGCTTCCGTAGTGTTTCGTTCTTCCGTTCCACATCTCCGGATTCATTTCAATGGGTCCGCATCTGTGATGCGGAATGGCCACGGAACGGTGCCCGTGTATTGCGGATCCGCAAATGCGGTCTGCAATACGGCAACGGGCATCACACATTCGTGTGAACGAGCCCTAAGCCTGTGTTTTTTTCCGCTTCCCCATCGACTTGCAAAATCCGCTAACAATCCGCTTCTAAAAAAACAACATGCCACTTCAGAAGCTAATCTCAATTTAGTGGAGGAAAAAAAACACCACCATATGCATAATGGTGGCATTTTTTTAAATTGAAGTCAATGGAAAACTATTATTTGCATTTGTCGGATTTTGCAGCAGAAAACTGATGTTCTCCCAGACGGAATCTGTGATGGATTTTATTCGTGTGAACATACCCCTAGGGATTGCCATCTATTACCAACCACTGTAAAATGGCAGACTGAGCGCAGCAATTTATAATACTCTATATAATAATACATTAATGCAGAGAAAGGTATCTTTCTGTAACTTGGCTTGATGTTGATCGCACTGTAACTAAATTGAAAAATGCCAGTATGTCTGCAAGTAAACAAAACAAAATCTCAGATTTTCCTATCCTAGGTTGATCACCTTTTTCTTTTTTTTTTTACAAACCCCCCATCCTGGGCAGACCTGCAAAAGAAAGCATACTTACCTGCTCCCCACCCCTGGATATCAGCTCCTTGTCTACCCGGCCTTTTCTGCCTCGCTCGGTTCCCCTGCTGTCAACATCTGCTTTGATGCCTCTGCAGCCAATCACTGGCCGCAGTGGTGACCTGCTCCCCTTGCATCATCTCAATTGGTCTCATGACGCAAGTGGAGAAGATCAACTTCAATTGACTTTAGCGTCGTCACAGTGGATGTTAACAGCGTGGGACCCAAGCGAGGTGGCTGAGGCCAGTTAACGAAGGACTGGATGTCCATTTAATGTGAATAGGGGGTCTCCTGACTCTTCCCCAACAGCAGATGTTGGGGGAGATAGGGGCCAAGCAGTCAACTTTAAACAACTGCCTGATCCTTTTGTTCGTGGGAAGATAAACCACTGTCAAAGGTGTCATGTCTCACCGCTGCTTTCTCTGTTTTGCTAATTCACAACAAATGAAAGCTTGACCAAGCCAATCGGGCATGTGTTTGGGGGGATTGGGAGAGATGCAGTAACTATCAGCTGAACAAATATCTCATGAACATGGCCAGTTTATCTATTTCAGAATACAGCCCCTGGGTGTGACGGCTGTGTCATGGTCTGGTGGTAGTAGACCGTGACACTTTTGCCGTGCATGCTTGTTGCCAGTGGCAACGTGTAGTTTTTAGCATGTTTACACACTTCCTTTTTAAGGTTGTTGTCCCTTCCCATTCTGGTGAGTATGGGGTTAAAGTGTGATCAAGGTGGAGCTGGGTGTGGGCTCTTATAGTACTTGGGCTTGGAGCCTGAGGTTGGTGGGACCAGCTTCTTGTGGGGCTGGAGTTATGCTGCCATCCTGGACCTTACCATCATTCCAGTTTGAGGGCTACCTTGTTAGAGATAGATTGTAATCCCTTAAGTATCCTCCATGTTCCCTACCTTACCTGTGTTGATATTTGGTGTGGGTTTATGTTCAGGGTGTGGTGTACGTCTTGTAGTTTCATGTCTGGTCTTTTGGTGTTGTTCGTCCAGCATGTATGCTAGGCGTTTCCTTGTGTGTTGTGCCTCCGGTGAGGGGGCTCCTGAGTTCCTCGGAGGGGGAACCGCATTGACCACCTGCCTGCGTAAGTGGGCTCCTGGGTTTCCCGGAGGGGAAACCACTAGTCTGTAGCAATTGTTGTTTCATCCAGTTGTTGTGGTAGGTAAGTGCTGTTTTTCCAGTGTGTGTTGTTTGCGCTGGGTGCTTACCTGCCAATCTGGTTTACTGTATGCTACTGTCTGCTCCTTTTCTTGTTGCTAGGCCTGCTGGAGACTCCGGTTCATCCGTGTCGTGGATGAACAGGTCGCCTCCTAGCCCTGACATTATTAACAGGGATCTCTAGGGTTAGTAGGGCCCAAGGTTCCGGGTATGGGCCCTCTCACCATTAGGGTTTGCTCATACAGTTAGGAGGTCAGGGCTAGGATTTAGGGATGCGTTAGAAGGTGACCTGCTCCCTTTATTCCTGTTTCCAGGCCTAGTGGCATATCCCACCAACCTACATTGTATGGTGTGAAGTTTCCCCCCACTCCCCACCGTGACACTAGGGCGCTGAGCTGATCACCCCAAGTCCCGGCTCCCGTGGAAAATAGTTAATCTTGCTGGAGGAAGAGTCGGCCAGATATGCATTTTCCCTTAGCAGCAAATGCAGTGGAATGAAAGCACACCAGATAAATGGCCATCATTGTAACACAACCCCGCTAGTAGTAGCCACTGGTTAAGAGGTGCTCTGTCCCTTCTGGCTCATTCAGGGGGTCCAGAACAGGGAACCCACCTCTGGGATGGCCATATGCCTTAATAGGGCATATAAACAAGAGGTTGTCTTAATAAGACATCCTCCTTTAATCAATGCATTAAAGGGGCTGTCCAGGATTAGAAAAATGTGGGTGCTTTCTGATACTGCAGCTCAGCTCTACTAAAGTCAATGAGGCAGAGCTATAATATCATATGCAATTTGTGGATAGGGGTGGAGCTGTTTTAAAAAGAAAGCAGCCATGCTTTTCTAATCCTGTAAAATCCCTTTAAATGTTATGCAACTTGATCATATGCTTTATGTTTCAGATTCTACTTTTTTGCAAGATCTCTGCTTAGTCTAGTTTCACATTTGCTTTTCAGGTCTCTGGCAGGCCGTTCTGGCATAGAACAGCCTGGGGGAGCTCTCTAGGTCCAGCATAGCCAGATGTTATGGCAATGGCCACCAATCCCCCCCCCTCCCTCATTGACTAAAATGGAATCCAGCGGAGATCCGTCCGCTTCCTGGCAAATAAGTCAGGATTCGTCTGGACAAAAACCACTGCACGCAACAGTTTTTGTCCTTCTGAATCCTGTTATATTTGCCAGGTAGCAACCGGATCCCATTATAGCCAATGGAGCCAGCGGGCATTGCAGTAACATCCGGCTGTGCCGTATCCAGAGAGCTCCAGCGGGCTGTTCTCTGCCAGAAACCTGTAACACAAACGTGAAAGAAGCCTTATTTGTAGCAAATACATTTTTTTACTGCTCATAGATGAGAATTTTCTACAGTGTATACTGTACAGACAGTTTTCTGTGAACAAGTAAGTTATTATTGTAAATAATAAAACGCCTTATTACATACATGGAAATGTAATCATATTCCTACATTCACACTAGCAGTTTACAATGTAAACCATTTGGTAAGTATTCTTTTATATAAAATAGTTTTCTTTACAGGGGGTTTCTGTAATTAATTAACAGGCATAGCCGCCCAATCAGACTAGCAATTGTGTCCGTGTAAAGAATGAAGGGGGCTTGTTCAGTGTGCTGATCAGTGTAGGCCCCAGGGAATGGACCCTGCTGATCAAATATTTGATTGCCTACATTTCTACATTTGAGATAATTTTGCAGAATAAGCTTCCTTGTCTGTGTATACGAGCAAGAGACTGTCTGACCATTATTCCCCTCTGCAGACTATATCTCTAAGTTTCAATTCTGCCTGAGTTGGTGGGTGAGGACTAGCTGCTATAATATCTCCCCATAGACTACACTCAAAGACAGGATATTCTTCTCCCGGTGGTTGGGGACTAGCTGCTATAATATCTCCCCATAGACTACACTCAAAGACAGGATATTCTGCTCCCGGTGGTTAGGGACTAGCCGCTATGATGTCTCCGCATAGACTACATTCAAAGACAGGATATTCTGCTCCTGATAGTTGTGGACTAGCTGCTATGATGTCTCCCCATAGACCACACTCAAAGACAGGATATTCTGCTCCCTGTCACTAAGAAGCACCACATAGGACATTATATAGAAGTACTGAGCAGCACCCCAAAAGCACTTGGCGTGAGATAGTAGACTCACAACAACCTCTGTGTCAGTGTTAGCTTCTTCTTACCCTGCAGCTCACGCCTCTTCTCCCCTCAGCTCTCCATATACTTCTATGGGCTTATGTAATCTGATCCTTTAGTGAGCAGGCAGTCGATCTTGGTCGCTTCTAAGATATATTACAAACATTATTACATTCACCTGTACTATAGATTTATGGAAAGGTGTGTGAAACTACACTGATCATTTGAATCCAGAAGAACCCTTTTAGGTAGATATGGAGAATAAAACGTTCATATTGATAAGAAATCTGTTCTCCTTGTTCTGGTGCTATTTTGTACATTTCTCCAGGAGAACCTTATTTACCATTTTACCTCTTTTCAGACAGCTGGAATATCATTATCTCTCTGAATACGGGTGCTGGACCAGAGCATGCTGGGAAATGTATGCTTTGCTCTCCTTAATCCTATGTGATCTACAACAGATGTAATGCCCAATGTCAGAGAGAAATTCCAGAGCACATACCTAGCAGGCACGGCCATATTCTATTTCCAACCCTATGGTGAACTTGTAATTTTGATTCGATGGTCTTTTTAAACATTCACCATTTTATTGACTTTTAACTGACATTTTTCTTCACTAGTGCATATCACTGAATTGTCAATTAATTCATACATTTTTAGTAGGAGGGACAGAACAACATAGAGTTTTAAGAATATACTGTATTATAGGGAATAGACCTATTTATACCTGTATCCACCTAAGTACAGTATGTAAGCTGCTGCCTCACATAAATTTGGCACCATTACTCTTAGGCCTCATTCACATGTTGGTGATATGTCGATTACAGCATGGTATGTGTTTCATCTGTGACACTGTCTGTGATCCATCCATGTATGATCTGTGTCTCCATGATTTGCAGTCTGTGTGTCATCCATGTTTCATCAATACTGCTAGGTAGTTAGCTTGCAGAGAATCTTCTAGCACAGTCTGTGAAAACCACAAACCAAACATGGATGGGATCCGTGTGGTGTCCAGGGTTTTCATGGACCCATAGATGTGCGTGAGGGATCCGTAATCCCAGACAAAATAGGGCATGCCTCTGTGATGTCCCCACAGACCCATGGAGGGAGATTTATCAAAACTGGTGTAAAGTAGAACTGGCTTAGTTGCCCATAGCAACCAATCAGATTCCAGCTTTCATTTTTCAGAGCTACCTTGGAAAATTAAAGGAGGAATCTGATTGGTTGCTATGAGAAAGTAAGCCAGTTTTCCTTTACACCAGTTTGATAAATCTCCTCCATTGGGTATGTAAAGCAATCAATGAAGAAAACGGACAGCACACGTCCATGATTCACTGATGTGTGAAAGAGGCCTTAGGATGCTCATCATTATATCCTTAGTAACTGACACCATTGCATGTACTTTTCTACATTGAAATATGTTGGGTGCAGGTGAATATTCTTCGTAGAAAACATTGGAACATAAAGTGAACTTTATTTTCGGCGGTTTAAGCTATCGTGTCTAAACATCCATAGACTTTCTGTGCCTAGTGGTTAACAAATGAAAACTATATTTTGTACAAAAATGAAAATTTCAGTCCCCCTTACGTACCTTCATTCTTGACATGTGAACACCTTGAAGTTTTTTTTTGGTCCATTTCCTCCATAGCACCTGGTTTGTATAAAGAAATCCCCCCCCCCCCCCCCCCCCCCCCTCCCGGTCATAGATATTGTTAATCCAGCAGAGTTATTTCATTGTACAAATAGCCAAGGAGATGTTTATGGAGTCAACAGTCCTGGAGAGCCCCCAAGATCTCTGATCTGCAGGATTCCAGGGATGATTTTGGGGTACAGATCAATCATTACCAACAGAATTCTCATTTTGTGCCAGATATACATTAGGCCTCATGCACACCGTCCGCAAATGTGCATTGTGCAATTTTCTCACTCTCATCAGTAGAACTGCCTATTCCTGGCTGCAAAACGTATAAGAATAGGACGTTCTATAATCTGCAGAACGGCCACACAGATGCGGACTGCACATGGATGGTATCCGTGTTCCATCCACATTTTTTGCGGACCCGTAGTGTCCACGTGCAAGCCGCAAAAAAAGAAGACCAAAAGTACAGTCGTGTGCATGAGGCCTTAGTATTAGGGCTTGTTCACACGACCATAAGGCTTTTTCAGTGTTTTGCGGGCCGTTTTTAACAGATCCGTTTTTTGTTTCAGTAGTGTTTTTGGTTCCATTCTGTTTTTCCGAATGGCATATAAAGTATACAGTAATTACATAGAAAAAATTGGGCTGGGCATAAAATTTTCAATAGATGGTTCTGCAAAAACGGATACGGAAGACATACAGTATGTGTTCCGTTTTTTTTTGAGGACCCATTGACTTGAATGGAGCCATGGAACGTGATTTGAGTGCAATAATAGGACATATTCTATCTTTGAACGGAAATACGGAAACGCAATGCATACGGAGTACATTCCGTTTTTTTTGCGGAACCATTGAAATTAATGGTTCCGTATACGGAACACAAAAAACGTTAGTTTTACCCGCTAACTGGTTGTTTTATGCTACCTTCACACACAACAGATGTTTTGTTAGTTTTTTGCAGAAATTTTCACTACTTAAAATCTGTTCCAATCATCTGAATCCAGTTCTTGCAAACAAAACAACCACATTCAGATAAATGGAACTGACTTTCAGCCACAGACATTTTTGCACCCAAATGTGCTGGCTGGGAAGACACTTTCACAGTGTTTTTATATGATCGGTCCGCCGGCTTGGTAAATTCTAAATTGTAATTAAAAGGACCTTGCTGAAAAGCCATGTACTTGCCATGTCACAAGGACATTATGTGCTTTGTAGAGAAAAGACTTCCTAGTTTTTTATATTGTATCTAAAACCCTTGAATGCCAGACTAAGTGACATTGTTGTTGGCCTGGCTGGCGGTAAAGGGTAACATTTCGCTGAAAAACAGAAGGGCTTTTGAGAACTGCGTTTAGATCCTACCTGTGTGCATTGTACTGTACTATAATGTACATAATTGCAGGTCACTTACTGAGACATTGTGGGTATGGTTTTGATGTATTCACTTACGCTGTAATAAAAAAGACATATCTCAGAAACCCAGACTCCATATTTAATGAATGAGTGACTACAATTACCGTTTTATGTTTTATTTTCAACAGAACATATAATACATAAGGGGAATTTATCATGATGGTATACTTCGCCCCAAATTTATCAAATGGTGCACATCAGTTAAATTTAGAGCATCTTTAAACAACGCTTTTGTCTGGAAACACTACTCCTGTTTTTTTGTTGCCACCCCCTTACTGGAGTGCTTATGTGACTCTTTTTTGCAACTTTTTAAACAAGTCACCATGATAAATCTGGAGTGAAACTAATTAACATATCAACCATGTCAGTTTTCCCACCCACTTTCCAAAACTGGAGCAAAATGCAAATTTTTGCTCAAAGAATCCCAAAAAGTCGTAAAGCGCAGTCGAGTCACATTATTATGACCACCAGCTAATATCCAGAGTAACCGCCATCTGCAGCACGGACAGCAGCAGACGTAACTCAATCAGGTTCTCATAGGTTGTCACAGGTATCTGGAGCCATGGTGACTGCAGTTCATCCTGCAGCTGCTGGAAAGTGCATGGGGGAGGATCCATAGAGCGAACACATCTATCAAAGTGGTCCCATAGATGGTCAATTGGGTTCATGTCTGGGGAATTAGAAAGCCAGGATCTTCCAATCAATGTTGGACATTTCTAGCCCTGTGACAAGTCACATTGTCTTGAGAAAAGATCCCATCCACCTGATCTGCAAGGATCGATTCATACCCAAATCAATTGGGAGTGCCTTCCACATGGATGAGTGGGTCCAGAGAATGCCACGAAAACATTCCACAGACCATAACGTTGCCACCGCCAGCTTCTGTTCTTTCAGCAAAGGTTGCAGGGTGTTTGTTCTCTGATGTTTCTCACACCTGACACACCAACATCCAACCATTTGATGAAGCAGAAAACATGACTCAACAGAGAAGGCAACCTTCTGCCAATCACCAGAGGTCCAATTCAGATACTGCCATGAAAATGGAAGCCTTTTCTGCTGATACAACTTTATTAGCAGAGGTGCAGTGACCATCTGCTTCGGAGCCTCATAGTAGTGTTCGCTGAACTGTTTTAGACACACGTCTGGTAGCTCCTGATTCATTTTGGCGGTGAGCTGCTCCCCTGTAGTGTGTCGGTCCCCCTTGTGCACTTTTGTAGGCAACGTTCATCTCTCACATCAATGGCAAGTGCTGCTCCGCTGCAACCACGTCACTTAGAGGAAGGTGACAAAGTTAGAGGTAGGTGGCGCGTCCTTAAAAATGATTTTAGGGATTTAGGGTACAAGGACCTCAAAGGTAGTGTTTTCCAAAATACTGCCTGTACCACGAGCCACACAAGAAAGGCCGCAGAAGATTAGGGAGGTTAACAAGTGGCTCAAGAACTGGTGAAGGAAGGAGGGGTTTGGGTTCCTGGAGAACTAGGCCGACTTCTCTGTCGGCTACAGGCTCTATCGTAGGGATGGGCTGCACCTCAATGGGGAAGGGGCAGCTGTGTGAAGAACTTTGACCCATGACACATCCATCAGGTGGTACAGGACAGCCAATTGAGACGTTTCAGCACATGGACATACTCCCTACCTTATAAATAAACCTGATCCGGCCGCCATTTTACAGTGTTTTGCCAGTGTAGGTAGAGGTTGCTGTGTGGAGCAGGGACAGGCTGTTGGGGACATCAAACGCTAGCTAATAGGGCCACAAAATTCCTTTTAAGGACTGGTATAGGTGTGCTATCTATAGGTGTGATACACAAAGGGGTGCGATATACTTATAATAAACTTTCATAATGAGTCAAAAACACATAGATCTATATAGTGATCACCTGGAAGTAGGGTTGGGCGATATACCGGTATCACGATATACCGCGGTATTAAAAAAACAGCATTATGGCGATATCGCTGTTTCCTAATTACCGCAGTATTTCGTGATGTCATAGAAGCGGCACCTGAGGGGTTAATTGCGCGGATCACAGCGTCCTGTCAGAGGTCGGGTGCCGGTAATGTTCTTCAGTCTCTGCATGTTAGTGGGCAGTGAGCAGCATGTTAGTGAGCAGCATTATACTCACGTGCGCCGTGGCCACCGGGTGCTACTTCTTCTCATAGGTCTGTGCGGCGCATTGCTAATGCTATAAGCATTAGCAATGCGCCGCACAGACAGAAGAAGGAGCGACCGGCGGCCACGGCGCACGTGAGTATAATGCTGCTTACTAACATACCATCGCAGCCAGGACTTCAGTAGCGTCCTGGCTGCCATGGTAACCAATCGGAGCCCCAGCATTACACTGCTGGGACTCCGATCGGAACTGCCCACTGCCACCAATGATGGGAGGGGAGGGGGACCCTGTGGCCACTGCCACCAATGATTAATACTAGGGGGGGAGGTTGAGTTACCAGAGGGGGCTGATAAGAGGGAGAGGCTGGGGGGCTGATCAGAGGCTGGGGGGCACATGAGAGGCTGATCAGAGGCTGGGGGCACATGAGAGGCTGGGGGGCTGATCAGAGGCTGGGGGGCTGATCAGAGGCTGGAGGCTGAATTAACCCTGTAATGTTTTTGTTGTTACTAGAAGTCAATTGACTAGTTACAGATACCCGAAATGGTGAAAAATGACATATAAAAGTATAACAATTAACGTCTCCTTGTGGCTGCCTGGCTGCCCCCATTCAGTATAACGTCTCCTTGTGGCTGCCCCCATACAGTATAATGTCTCCTTGTGGCTGTTCCCATACAGTGTAACGTCTCCTTGTGGCCGCCCCATACAGTATAACGTCTCCTTGTGGCTGCCCCATACAGTAGTGTCTCCTTGTGGCTGCCCCCATACAGTATAATGTTTCCTTGTGGCTGCCCCCATACAGTGTAAAGTCTCCTTGTGGCTGCCCCCATACAGTGTAACGTCTCCTTGTGGCTGCCCCCATACAGTGTAGCATCTCCTTGTGGCTGCCCCCATACAGTATAATGTCTCCTTCTGGCCCCAAGTGTTTCTTTCTTCTAAATGGGCATTTATCGCGATATATATCGTTATCGCAATAAATTTCTTAATATTGTTATTGTGGGAATATTTTTGATATCGTCCAACCCTACCTGGAAGTCAGGGGCCTAGGGCCTAGGGGCTTACTAGGGCAATTTTTATATAGGGTAAGGTTCTGGACGGGGTCGCTCTTATCAGGGTGAGTGGTCTGTGGTTAGGCTATCAGGGCCAGAATAGCACCCCCCTGTAGGGCAATATCAGGGACAGTTCTTTGCCCACCCTGTCCTTCAATACCACATCATCATCTAGCCCAGGGATAGATGTTTTTTGCTTTCCCTCCGGGATTCATGGATGTGCACTGGAACCTCCCGGATTGTGGTAGGACATATGGTTTCTCATTTGGTGCCGCCGAGTACCTGATATAGTGCCGCCGAGCACTTGTTATTGACTACCACATCTATGCTTTTTGCTTAACTTTACAGGGAGTGCAGAATTATTAGGCAAGTTGTATTTTTGAGGATTAATTTTATTATTGAACAACAACCATGTTCTCAATGAACCCAAAAAACTCATTAATATCAAAGCTGAATATTTTTGGAAGTAGATTTTAGTTTGTTTTTAGTTTTAGCTATTTTAGGGGGATATCTGTGTGTGCAGGTGACTATTACTGTGCATAATTATTAGGCAACTTAACAAAAAACAAATATATACCCATTTCAATTATTTATTTTTACCAGTGAAACCAATATAACATCTCAACATTCACAAATATACATTTCTGACATTCAAAAACAAAACAAAAACAAATCAGTGACCAATATAGCCACCTTTCTTTGCAAGGACACTCAAAAGCCTGCCATCCATGGATTTTGTCAGTGTTTTGATCTGTTCACCATCAACATTGCGTGCAGCAGCAACCACAGCCTCCCAGACACTGTTCAGAGAGGTGTACTATTTTCCCTCCTTGTAAATCTCACATTTGATGATGGACCACAGGTTCTCAATGGGGTTCAGATCAGGTGAACAAGGAGGCCATGTCATTAGATTTTCTTCTTTTATACCCTTTCTTGCCAGCCACGCTGTGGAGTACTTGGACGCGTGTGATGGAGCATTGTCCTGCATTAAAATCATGTTTTTCTTGAAGGATGCAGACTTCTTCCTGTACCACTGCTTGAAGAAGGTGTCTTCCAGAAACTGGCAGTAGGACTGGGAGTTGAGCTTGACTCCATCCTCAACCCGAAAAGGCCCCACAAGCTCATCTTTGATTATACCAGCCCAAACCAGTACTCCACCTCCATCTTGCTGGCGTCTGAGTCGGACTGGAGCTCTCTGCCCTTTACTAATCCAGCCACGGGCCCATCCATCTGGCCCATCAAGACTCACTCTCATTTCATCAGTCCATAAAACCTTAGAAAAATCAGTCTTGAGATATTTCTTGGCCCAGTCTTGACGTTTCAGCTTGTGTGTCTTGTTCAGTGGTGGTCGTCTTTCAGCCTTTCTTACCTTGGCCATGTCTCTGAGTATTGCACACCTTGTGCTTTTGGGCACTCCAGTGATGTTGCAGCTCTGAAATATGGCCAAACTGGTGGCAAGTGGCATCTTGGCAGCTGCACGCTTGACTTTTCTCAGTTCATGGGCAGTTATTTTGCGCCTTGGTTTTTCCACACGCTTCTTGCGACCCTGTTGACTATTTTGAATGAAACGCTTGATTGTTCGATGATCATGCTTCAGAAGCTTTGCAATTTTAAGAGTGCTGCATCCCTCTGCAAGATATCTCACTATTTTTGACTTTTCTGAGCCTGTCAAGTCCTTCTTTTGACCCATTTTGCCAAAGGAAAGGAAGTTGCCTAATAATTATGCACACCTAATATAGGGTGTTGATGTCATTAGACCACACCCCTTCTCATTACAGAGATGCACATCACCTAATATGCTCAATTGGTAGTAGGCTTTTGAGCCTATACAGCTTGGAGTAAGACAACATGCATAAAGAGGATGATGTGGTCAAAATACTCATTTGCCTAATAATTCTGCACGCAGTGTAATAATTTAATGTATTTTCATTTTGAGGGATGTCTTTTCCATTTACACATCCGCAAAATGGGTCCCCATCCGTTCCGCAATTTTGTAGACCCATTAATTTTCAATGGGGCTGGAATGTGCTGTCCGCATCCGCATTTGCGGATCCGCACTTCCGCATCTGTGCTCCCGTTTTCCGCAAAAAAATTGAACATGTCCTATTCTTGTCTGCAATTGCAGACCAGATTAGGCATTTTCTATTATAATGTCGGCGATGTGCGGTCCGCGAATTGCGGAATGCACATTGCCGGTGTCTGTGTTTTGCGGATCCGCAAATCACTTACGGACGTGTAAATGGACCCTCATAGTAACATTATTAAAGGTTACGTTTTATCTTTATGTATATTCTAATGGATTGCCTTCCTTGTACAATGTTATAATATACTTTCTATGTTAGAAAGTATATTATAGTGCATTTGTATTGTGCGGCAGTTGTGTGCGGTTCTGCTGCGATATTGCAGGTATATAGAGGGACAAACGTTATTGGAACAAATAATTTCTACTGCTGTGATATACCAGTCGTCCCCCAAAAAACTTGAAGCGGGGTGTTATATACCAATATACTTTCTTTATAGTGGATTTGGGTACTGTATAGTGCATTTGCTCATGCGCGTACGCGAAAATGATATTGCCGATATTTTGCATTGAAAAAAATTATGAACTGAGATCGCAAATTCGAATAATACATCTGGTATGTCACTGTCCATGTTGTGGGACTATTTGTGCACTTCTAGTAATTATTTCTTGGCTGCAAATATGAGCTGAAGGTTTTTCAGGTTCGCCTGCCATTAAAATGAATGGGACCCGCTGCGAACTTGCGGTTCGCGAACATTTGATCGTGTTCGCGAATCGTCCCGGCAGATGTTCGTCCATCACTACTAAATGGGAGGGTAATTATGTTATAGGAGGAGAAGATAGAAAAGATAGTGCAGATAGAGACCTGGGCCGAGGTAATGGAACTGGGGAAGGAATGGAAGGAGGAACTAGAACAGTTCAGAAGGAAAGGTGTAGGGTAAAATCTACTACTATATGAGATAGATGAGGCGGCAGATCATAATGAGGTCATCATTATGGGGGACTTCAACTACCCAGATATAGACTTGGAAACTGAAACCTGTACATCTCATAAAGGAAACTGGCAATAACCAAAGACCGGTTCAGTTCCCGACTAGAGGGACGACCATACTGGACTTAGTATTAACCAATAGACCTGACAGAACAGATGTGCAGGTTAGGGGACACCTGGGAAATGGTGACCATAAAGTAATAACCTTCCGATTGCCATTCAAAAGAGTGTTTCTTCAGGGAGGAACAAAAATACCAAACTTCAAAAAAGCTAAATTTTGCCAACTAAGAGAGACCATAGGCCTAACTAACTGGGACATGGCTTACAGCTACTGTAAAAAGGGCAATAAAAGAAGAAAAAAAAGGGCATTTAAAAAATACAAATCTGAGGGGTCAGCTGCAGCGTTTGAAGATTACAAAGGGCTTAATAAAATCTGTAAAAAGGAGATAAAATTAGCAAAAATACAAAACGCACAGCAGGTGGCAAAAGAGAGCAAATACAATTCCCAAAAATTATTTAAATATATAAATGCTCAAAAACCAAGGCCTGAGCAGGTAGGTCTCCTAAATAATGGTAAAGGGGGGTGGGGGGTCACTTAAGATAAGGAAAAGGCAGAGTTACTAAATGTTTTTTTTAGCTCTTTTTTAGCTGATATCTGTGGTGCTGGGGCTGTTAGTACATCCAGTGATATACTCAATTGGTGTCACGGCCTATGGTGTGCGCTGTGACACTGTTGCTACACTTGCTGTTGCCCGCGGCAACATGTTGCTGTGTGTGCATGCGGTGGCAGTGTCTCGGCCTTCTGGGTGATTGCTGTGACATGGTTGCCACGCATGTGGTTGCCTGCGGCAACATGTAGCTTCCCATGCTTGTGTGTGCACTTCCCCTTTAAGTGGCTTCCTCCCCTTGTCTGGTGTTGGAAGGGTTAACTCCCTTCCTAGTGTTTTAACACTGGGTTTATGTGTGTGGGGGTGTGGCTGCTTGGATATTTAGCCTCTGCTGAATACCTGAAGCTGGGGGGTACTCCAGCCATGGTGTATGCTGGAGTTATCCTCCTGGTCTTCATATGCCATCTGTCCAGTGAGGGCCACCCTTGTGGTCATAAAAGATGTTAAGATTATGTTCTTGTGGTGTCTCACGTTATTGCAGCTATAGTGTCCTGGGTTCCTGTGTGGTTTGTGGTGTGTGCTTTGTCCTTTTTATGTTGGTGTGGACATTAGCACTTGTGCACGGGTTCCAGTCAGTGTGTCTGTGGCAGGTAAGTGTGTTACTGGTTTCACTTACCTGCCATCTCCATATGCTGTATGAGTTCCCCTCTCCTTGCAGCTTGGCCAGTGGAGACTCCTATTCGTCCGTGTTTTGGAGGAACAGGTCGTCTTACCCTGCTCCTAGTCCAGGGATTTCCTGAGGGTTAGTAGGGCCCCGAGGTTCCGGAGTATGAGCCCTCCTACCATCTGGGTTGGCTCATACGGTTAGGAGTCAGGGTCAGAATTAGGGACGCATTAGGAGGTGACCTGCTCCCTGATCCCGGCGTCCTGGCCTAGCAGCTACCCGTTATCCCTTTGATACCGCACGGTGGAGGGTTTCCCCCACTCCCCACCGTGACAGTATGACCACAAAGGCTCCTTGCTTGGTGCCTTCGGAAGAGGGCCCAGCATGTGTCGCCTGCCGTTTTCTGGCGCACATGCTTATCCTCCGGAGGGAGGGTGAAAGGGGAACCCTGTTAACAGTGCGGTTCTCTGTAACTGAGGTTGCAGTAGGTGAGAACCGTCACTTGTGTTTGGTCTCCCCTCGTCCATGTCTCAGTGGTTCTGTCGCTTGTGTTGTGGTGGCTGGCTGCATTCCTTGTTGACCTGGCTTTGGTGTATGCTGGTTGGGGATGCATGCTGGCAGCAACTTGGTGTGTACCGTGTCTGAGCGTGGACGCAGTGATCAGTGCGGTCTCTCCTGGCTGTTTGGTATCTGGCGCCCTGGTTCCTGTGTGTGGCTCCAGGGGCTGGCAGCAGTTCTGGGGAGACTCGCTTGCGCTGACACTGATTCTCTTACTTTCCCCTACACCCCCTGTCCTGTTGTTTTTTGGGTGTTCTGTTTAGTTCCCCTTTTTTTTGGTGGGGGGGCTTTGAGGGGTGGGAGTGTCACGGCCTATGGTGTGCGCTGTGACACTGTTGCTACACTTGCTGTTGCCCGCGGCATTGTGTTGCTGTGTGTGCATGCGGTGGCAGTGTCTCGGCCTTCTGGGTGATTGCTGTGACATGGTTGCCACGCATGTGGTTGCCTGCGGCAACATGTAGCTTCCCATGCTTGTGTGTGCACTTCCCCTTTAAGTGGCTTCCTCCCCTTGTCTGGTGTTGGAAGGGTTAACTCCCTTCCTAGTGTTTTAACACTGGGTTTATGTGGGTGTGGGTGTGGCTGCTTGGGCTATTTAGCCTCTGCTGAATGCCTGAAGCTGGGGGGTACTCCAGCCATTGTGTATGCTGGAGCTATCCTCCTGGTCTTCATATGCCATCTGTCCAGTGAGGGCTACCCTTGTGGTCATAGAAGATGTTAAGATTATGTTCTTGTGGTGTCTCACGTTATTGCAGCTATGGTGTCCTGGGTTCCTGTGTGGTTTGTGCTTTGTCCTTTTTATGTTGGTGTGGACATTAGCACTTGTGCACAGGTTCCAGTCAGTGTGTCTGTGGCAGGTAGGTGTGTTACTGTTTTCACTTACCTGGCATCTCCATATGCTGTATGTGTTCCCCTCTCCTTGCAGCTTGGCCAGTGGAGACTCCTGTTCGTTCGTGTTTTGGAGGAACAGGTCGTCTTACCCTGCTCCTAGTCCAGGGATTTCCTGAGGGTTAGTAGGGCCCCGAGGTTCCGGAGTATGAGCCCTCCTACCATCTGGGTTGGCTCATACGGTTAGGAGTCAAAGTCAGAATTAGGGACGCATTAGGAGGTGACCTGCTCCCTGATCCCGGCGTCCTGGCCTATCAGCTACCCGTTATCCCTTTGATACTGCACGGTGGGGGGTTTCCCCCACTCCCCCTCGTGACAATTGGCTAACTGTAGATATGGTCCAAGATAAGTTAAATAAGGCAAATGTGAACAAGACTCCGGGTCCAGATGGATTACAATCAAGAGTGCTTAAAGAGCTCAGTTCAGTCATTGTTGTGCCCCTGTTTAGAATTTTTAAAGATTCTCTAGGTACTGGTACAGTGCCAAGTGATTTCGCAAGGCAAACGTGGTGCCCATATTCAAAAAAGGATCTAGGTGCTTCACAGGTAATTATAGACCAGTTAGTTTAACTTCTTTTGTGGGAAAAATGTTTGACGGAATCTTAAGGGACTATATACAGGAGTATGTGACTATAAGTGATAACCAGCATGGGTTTACCAAGGACAGAAGTTGTCAGACTAATCTGATTTGTTTTTATGAGGAGGTGAGTAGTAGCCTGGACAGAGGGGCGGCTGTGGATGTAGTGTTTCTGTATTTTTGCAAAGGCTTTTGATACTGTCCCTCATAGATGTTTAATAGGTAAAGTAAGGTCTATAGGCTTGGAAAGTATAGTTTGTAATTGGATTGAAAACTGGCTGAAGGACCGTGTCCAGAGAGTTGTGGTCAATAATTCCTATTCAGAATGGTCCCGGGTTATAAGTGGTGTACCCCAAGGTTCAGTGCTGGGCCCTCTACTATTTAATTTATTTATTAATGATATCGAGGCTCCATTCAGACGTCCGTAACGTGTTTTGCGGATCCGCAAAACACGGACAGCAGCAATGTGCGTTCCGCATTTTGCGGACTGCACATTGCCGGCACTAATAGAATATGCCTATTCAAGAATAGGACATGTTCTATTTTTTTCGGGAACGGAATTGCGGACCCGGGAGTGTGTGATAGAAAACAGAGGGTGGTTATTAATGGTACACACTCAGATTGGGTCGCTGTCACTAGTGGAATACCTGAGGGGTCAGTATTGGGCCCTATTCTTCAATATATTTCTTAATGAGTCTTAATACAGGCTCTCAAGTTCGCAGAAGATATCCTTCACTGGGTTATGTCAGCAACCTGGTTTAGATATAGGCAAACATCGATGATCCACAGAGAACTCCCAGTTCTGAATTCAGTCTTTCTGTGGATGCCAAAAATTGCGCAAAAATAGTGAAGAACCACCAACAACCACTCACAAAGATAGCAGAATATAAGGCATATCATATAGGTGTATCACTCTCGTGGTGTAGCCAGACCTAGGTTTCGCTTTCTCTTCGTCAGCAAACTAAGCTGTAGAAACCAGTGTTAAGCAGCTGCTGCCAAGGCCAATAAGATAATGGGTTGCATCAAAAGGGGCATAGATGCCCATGATGAGAACATAGTCCTACCACTACAAATCACTAGTCAGACCACACATGGAGTACTGTGTACAGTTCTGGGCTCCTGTGAACAAGGCAGACATAGAAGAGCTGAAGAGGGTTCAGAGGAGGGCAACTAAAGTAATAACTGGAATGGGGGGACTACAGTACCCTGAAAGATGATCAAAATTAGGGTTATTCACTTTAGAAAAAAGACGACTGAGGGGAGATCTAATAATTATGTAAAAATATATCAGGGGTCAGTACAGAGATGTATCCCATCATCTATTTATCCCCAGGACTGTGACGAGGGGACATCCTCTGCATCTGGAGGAAAGAAGGTTTGTACACAAACATAGAAGAGAATTCTTTACGGTAAGAGCAGTGAGACTATGGAACTCTCTGCCTGAGGAGGTGGTGATGGTTTGTTCACTAAAAGAGTTCACGAGGGGCCTGGATGTATTTCTGGAGGGTAATAATATTACAAGTTATAGCTACTAGAGATGGGTCGTGGATCCAGTGAGTTATTCTGATTGCCTGATTGGAGTCGGGGAGTAATTTTTTTCCCCTAAAGTTAGGAAAATTGGCTTCTACCTCACCGTTTTTTTTTTGCCTTCCTGTGGATCAACTTGCAGGATAACAAGCCGAACTGGAATGACAAATGTCTTTTTTCGGCCTTATAAACTATGTTACTATGTTACCTATTTACCATGCTGCCATTTGTCTACTCATGATACAATTCTACCACAGCAACACAGGTTTCAGAAATACTGCCACCCTTGGCCCGAAAGCCAATAATCCCATTTTTGCATGACAGCAACGAGGGATATTTTTACAGACAGCCTATCTCACACCTTATACCTGTATACCCACCGGGCCAGCTCACGACACATGACTTCCTTCATGAACTACATGAAGCAACTATGAGCTGACATCTAAAGAAGGAAGTGGTCATAATAATGTAATCAATCTATCTACCTACTCCAACATTTCAGTGTGGCCATTCTAAATTTCTAAGGCTGGGTTTACATATATCAGTTGTTTCATGCCTGAGCTGGACACAACTATGACACTTTGTGCAACGGTCCAGCACCCATAACCAGATATAGCAGGACAGAAAAATGTGCAGGGAGACATCTAGCATTCCAACTGCTGTATCAGATACTTGTAACAATCCCATAGAAAACTGTGAAATCAGTTCTGGCATATGTTTCTCTTCAGCGTTGTGTACCACAGCAGAGGGAAACTACAAGTGATGGTTGGACATATGGGAACCCAGCCTAAGAACATTTATGTTATTTGCATGTTTGCCTATTTGTTCTAAGTTCTCTGAGGCGCTTGTCTAAAAATTGCCTGGAAACTGATGGGTCACATGTTAGTAGAATATGGAGACCATTGAATATGCTGCTTCCTGACCATGAAGAACATATGATGAGCTCTATACTCAAAAGAGGTGACTATCTGTACAGACGCTGAAATCCATTGCTCATGTTAACTGATTATTTAGTTCTGATAAACAGAAAATGTATAGTGTTGAGCACGAATATTTGAATATCAATTTTTTTCAGCGAATATCGGCACTTCGCTAATTCGCGAATATTTCGAATATAGTGCTATAAATTCGATATTTCGAATATTCTTTTTTTTTTTTGTTTTTTTTTATTGTTATATTTTTTTTTTCACACTTCCCAAAAGTAGTTCTTACCTGTCCTTAGGATTCCTGGCTGCTCCAGTCATTGCCTGTTGCCGCTTCTGACGACTTTTGTGCTCATGGAGCGTCCCCATCACCATGGGAACGTCTCCATACTAGAATGTACTGTCGGATTTGAGAATTACGTTGAAATCGCAATTCGATTAATTCAAGATATAATAATCGTATTTCGATTTCAACTTAGCACTGCTATATTCCATATTTGTTAATTCTAGCCTAATATGGAATATAAGTATAAAAGTAAATTGCGGTCCCCAATGCACGGAACGGCTGCTTGCATGAGGCCTAAGGCTGGGTTTCCACTCTTAGGTTTTGTTCAGGTTTTATGTTGACTTTCTTAAAGGGTTTCTGTCACCCCATTAAACCGTTTTTTTTCTTTTTCTTTACTAATAATCCCTATAGTGCGATCTCATGATACATAAGCAAATTAATCATTTTGGTTCAGTAGAATTTGCTAAAAATCGATTTTTAAAATATGCTAATTACATTGCTACCAGCAAGTAGGGCGGCTACTTGCTGGTAGCAGCCGCATCCTCCGATCGTAATAACGCCCCCTCGGCATGCTGATTGACAGGGCCAGGGAAGGGAATCGTTCTCTGCTGGCGCTGTTAGAATTTTAAATCTCGCGCCTGCGCCGTACCTGGCTTCAATCGGCGCAGGCGCACTGAGAGGCGGCCGCTCGCTCGACCGCTCCATCCTCACTGCGCCTGCGTCGATGACGTCATCGCATACACCCGGAAGAGAAGACGCCGGCATCGCTGGAAGGAGGCGGAGAGTCTGGATGACATCGCTGGATGCTCGAATCAGGTAAGTATAATAAGCCCTACTCAAATATACAGATGCTTATATATGACACATATATAAATATCTGTATATATCTGTCAAATAATGTATATATACATATATATATATATATGCTATTCATATATATATATATATATATACACTATTTGACAGATATATACAGATATTTATATATGTGTCATATATAAGCATCTGTATATTTGAGTAGGGCTTATTATTCATATTCGTTGGTGGTATAGTGTTAATAATTGTACTTTTGATAACATTTTTTATGACCATTTCGTTGGTGGTTTTTGTGGCAGCATGCTTATTACATACATACTTACCTGATTCGAGCATCCAGCGACGTCATCCAGACTCTCCGCCTCCTTCCAGCGATGCCGGCGTCTTCTCTTCCGGGTGTACTTGATGACGTCATTGACGCAGGCGCAGTGAGGATGGAGCGGTCGAGCGAGCGGCCGCCTCTCAGTGCGCCTGCGCCGATTGAAGCCAGGTACGGCGCAGGCGCGAGATTTCAAATTCTAACAGCGCCAGCAGAGAACGATTCCCTTCCCTGGCCCTGTCAATCAGCATGCCGAGGGGGCGTCATTACCATCGGAGGATGCGGCTGCTACCAGCAAGTAGCCGCCCTACTTGCTGGTAGCAAGGTAATTAGCATATTTTAAAAATCGATTTTTAGCAAATTCTACTGAACCAAAATGATTAATTTGCTTATGTATCATGAGATCGCACTATAGGGATTATTAGTAAAGAAAAAAAAAAAAAAAAAACGGTTTAATGGGGTGACAGAAACCAGGTGTGAATCATCAAGGGGGAGAAAGTTCTGTATATCAGACAGGTGCTACTACTTCTCATTTATTTAGTGCACTCCTGGTTTTGGCTTCAAAAATGTCAACAAAAAGGGGCGAACATCCCCCAACATCAAATAATGCTACCTGGCTGTGGGGTGTGCGGTCCCTTCAGTTCTTCTTATAGGCTGCTGGAGGCTGTAACTGTATTCCAGCAACTTGAGGCAGAAGCCTTTAATGAGATACAGACTGCGTTATATACAGATGTAAATGAATGGTGCGTTCTCACTTCTGCCGCTGCTGATTTTCATTATTTAGAACGCTATGCATCCAACAAAATGAAGATCAGCAGAACACCCCACCATCCATTTACATCTGTATATAACACAGCCTGTGCCTCATCATACCTCTACTGCAACTTGGCACTTTATATAATCAGATGTAAGTGGATGGAGTGTTTAACTTCTGCTGATCTTCATTTTGTATGCATGGGGTTCTGCAGCCTTCTGCAACCAGTCCACCATGCTTTAAACCCAAGATCAGCCCCCAGATTAGACTCCACACTCATATAGACCCCAGATAAGCCCACAAATTCATATGAAACCCAGATCAGCCCCCAAATTCATACGTGCCCCAGATAAGCCTTCAAATTTATTCTGGCCCCAGATTAGCCCGCAAATTCATACAGACCCCAGATTAAATCCGAGATTCATACAGACCCTATTAGAACTTGAATCACTTCCTAAATTCACACAAACCCAGATCAGCCCCCAATTTCATGCAGACCTTCAGGTTAGACCCCAGAATTAATACAGACCCCCAGAGAAGACCCCAGAAGTCATACAGATAACCAGACCCTAGAAATAATACAGACCTTCAGACCCCTAGCTCAGCCCCCAAAATCATACAGACTCCAGATCAAGCACAAAATTTATGCAGACCCCAGATCTGACCCCAAATTAATTCACACCAGAGATCTGACCCTCAAATTCACGCAGAACTGCAGATCCTGCCTGAAGTTCATTTAAACCCCAGATCCAACCTAAGTTTAATCAGACCCCAGATCTGACCCCAAATTCATTCAGTCCCATGTGCCCCCTATAACTACCATACCACCCCTCACTAAATGCAGACCTCAGACCAGATAAAAATGTAGAAAAAACCTCACCTCTCCTCCTGTGCTCTAGATGCAGAGGAAGCGCTCATTATTTAAATTGGAAAGATTATCCCGGTGCTAATTTTCTGAGCCCTTGATGGGCTTCCCCATTTTTATTGGGCCTGGGATGGCCGCTCCCCCTGCCCCAGCTACACCTCTGATAATATATAATACCATCTAATCCATATTTGCTATACTGTTGTCTACAATTTATACTGGTGAGGGACTGGCTTGAAAGGGGTTTTCCAGGCTTTTACTTTAATCACTGTGAAAGCAAGGTCATTTCAGCAGTACTTACCTTCCATCGTGCCACTGATTCTGCCATCCCCTCTGCAATCACATGAGCGTCTGGACTACTTGTGGGCTCTTACGCTGAGGTCACTTCCAGATGAGCTTGTGAGTCTTCCTGTTCAGATGTGCAGCGTCCCTACCACGGACCTGGGATATCCCTTGCCCCTTAGGAGGTTTCTACGAAATATGTCCCTCTTAAAGAGCAAGTAATCGTGACGCTAGTTGCAGTTAAGCAACGAGGACATGGAGTCCCCTTTGTAGATGGTAGTGTGGGTACCCAGGTGTAGGATTGCCATAGTGGTGTAGAGTGGCATACAGTCTCTCTGAAGGTGTTATAGGCACGTGTCACGGTGCTCGTACCTGGATATCCTTGGATCCCAAACGTGGTGGTCCGAAGCGGTGCAAAAAGGGATGAATAACTTAGATGATAAAGGGAGTAGAATAAATGGAGTCCAGACTTTGTATTAACGTAGAACACAACTTTACTTGGCATAAACGGTAATACAAACAGTTTCCAAACGGTATCTTGGTCATCAGCAGGTATTGGCTTTACTCTGGCAGGCAAACACTTTTGCAACAATCTCAGCTCTGCTATACTGTAGCTTTCTCAGCTCTGCTATGTTGACTGGAGTAAATAGGAGATTTTCCTCTTCTGCTGGAACTTAGTTTAGCTGTAGTCTGTCTCTAACTGTATCTTGGGTCCTAGGAACTTCTTCCTGGCATCAAGCTCAGCAGAGCAGACAGTGTTCTGCTGGCCAGCACACAACCTTCCCTTTGGAAGGGTAAGCTAGACACTTACTCACTAACACTAAACTTCTCCCTCTCTAGAGAGGGCTGGAAGGAACAGGAAGGTTCCTCTCCAGGGAAACTATCTCTGCATAGATTTGCTGACACCTGCTGGTGAACGAGGCAATTGCATGAACATGAACAGTTACACAAGAATAAATATGCACATTATTCAGGGATGACATAAAATACATTTGGATGACATAAGTTAGCATATTAGAGATAGAAGCAAGGTGCAAAAGAGTGGTAATGGCACTCTGGGTCATTACAGATGCATGATGTAAATACAGCTGAACAGGAAGACTCACAAGCACATTTGGAAGCGACCTCAGCCTTGTGGCATACCTTCAGTGAAAGCAGACCATGCAACTGCTATGGTGCCTGGGAGGAGCGGGGCCTGGTGATAAACTCCTCTTTCTTATTCTTCCTGATGTAAAAAACACTGAATTTTTATGCAGCCACCACTAGGGAGAGCTCAGTGCAAACAGATGATTACAGTAACTGTACAAAATTCCTATGCAGTGAGCTCCCTCTAGTGGTGGCAGCCAGCTTTGTAATAGATGGGAAGCAATTTTATCAATGTATTTATGTCAGGTGTACAGACATTGAGAAATATGTTGTCAAACAACATATTTGTGAAGCACCTATTCCAATTTTTTTACTTTTTTATTACAATTTATTTTCATTAACATTTTGTTAAAGTATCGGAAATGTTGGGCATTGTTATTAGAGTGATTGACATGCAAAACTGGATAGAGAAGGGGGCCTATACTAAATTTTGCTATGGAGCTGTATGAAAACTGTCTATGCCCCTGCCTCAGTGGGAAAGCTTGCAGCCATTCAAGGTCATCACGTGAACTCAGCGGAGATGTTGGAACCAGCGGAGATGTTGGCGTGACGGAAGGATAAGTACTGCTGAGTATTGCTGAAATGATCTTGCTTCTACTAGTTAGAAGAAAAAGGGGTTTTACTAAAAGCCTAGAGAACCCCTTGAAGTCATCACCTTCTAATAAACTCTAGAAACATTTCCATACATGCCGCGATTGTGAATTTTTTTTTAGCTTTCTACTTTATTTTCTTGTCTATTGCTTATATACAGTCAGGTCCATAAATATTGGGACATCGACACAGTTCTAAAATTTTTGGCTCTATACACCACCACAATGGATTTGAAATGAAACGAACAAGATGTGCTTTAACTGCAGACTGTCAGCTTTAATTTGAGGGTATTTACATCCAAATCAGGTGAACGATGTAGGAATTACAACAGTTTGCATATGTGCCTCCCACTTGTTAAGGGACCAAAGGTAATGGGACAATTGGCTTCTCAGATGTTCCATGGCCAGGTGTGTGTTATTCCCTCATTATCCCAATTACAATGAGCAGATAAAAGGTCCAGAGTTCATTTCAAGTGTGCTATTTGAATTTGGACTCTGTTGCTGTCAACTCTCAAGATGAGATCCAAAGAGCTGTCACTATCAGTGAAGCAAGCCATCATTAGGCTGAAAAAAAAAAAAAAAACATCAGAGAGATAGCAAAAACATTAGGCGTGGCCAAAACAACTGTTTGGAACATTCTTAAAAAGAAGGAATGCACCGGTGAGCTCAGCAACACCAAAAGACTCGGAAGAACACGGAAAACAACTGTGGTGGATGACAGAAGAATTCTTTCCCTGGTGAAGAAAACACCCTTCACAACAGTTGGCCAGATGAAGAACACTCTCCAGTAGGTAGGTGTATGTGTGTCAAAGTCAACAATCAAGAGAAAACTTCACCAGAGGGAATACAGAGGGTTCACCACAAGATGTAAACCATTGGTGAGCCTCAAAAACAGGAAGGCCAGATTAGAGTTTGCCAAACGACATCTAAAAAAGCCTTCACAGTTCTGGAACAACATCTTATGGACAGATGAGACCAAGATCAACTTGTACCAGAGTGATGGGAAGAGAAGAGTATGGAGAAGGAAAGGAACTGCTCATGATCCTAAGCATACCACCTCATCAGTGAAGCATGGTGGTGGTAGTGTCATGGCATGGGCATGTATGGCTGCCAGTGGAACTGGTTCTCTTGTATTTATTGATTATGTGACTGCTGACAAATGCAGCAGGATAAATTCTCAAGTGTTTCGGGCAATATTATCTGCTCATATTCAGCCAAATGCTTCAGAACTTATTGGACGGCGCTTCACAGTGCAGATGGACAATGACCCAAAGGATACTGCAAAAGCAACCAAAGAGTTTTTTAAGAGAAAGAAGTGGAATGTTATGCAACTTGCTGAGCACAAAACTGAAGGGAAAATGCCCCAAGAATAAGCAGGAACTGAAGACAGTTGCAGTAGAGGCCTGGCAGAGCATCACCAGGGATGAAACCCAGCGTCTGGTGATGTCTATGCGTTCCAGACTTCAGGCTGTAATTGACTGCAAAGGATTTGCAACCAAGTATTAAAAAGTGAAAGTTTGATTTATGATTATTATTCTGTCCCATTACTTTTGGTTCCTTAATAAGTGTGAGGCACATATGCAAGCTGTTGTAATTCCTACACCGTTCACCTGATTTGGATGTAAATACCCTCAAATTAAAGCTGATAGTCTGCAGTTAAAGCACATCTTGTTCGTTTCATTTCAAATCCATTTTGGTGGTGTATAGAGCCAAAAATGTTAGAATTGTGTCCATGTCCTAATATTTATGGACCTGTCTGTAGCAGTAATGTATTCTGCAGTGCTGTACTCAGATCCTTTAGGCCTCCTTTAATTTTTTTATATAGTGTATATTATACTGCATTGTAAAACTACTTTTTGCCCTGCCCTGTATATTAAATATACTGTATTTCTTTACTTATGTGGATCATAAGCAATCATTTTCCATGAGGTTGCAAACTATTACAAGTGTCATCACTGAGGCATAAATAAGGCGCTTCACACCCCATTGAGGTTAGATGACCCGGATAGTTAAATCCAGATGAATTTCTGTGTGTACATGTGTTATGTGACAGCTAATAACTTTAACCACTGCCTATTCCAAGCCTTGCACTGCCACATTCCAAAAGATATGCAGTAACTATGATATATTTGCATGAATCTAGCTGTATAAGGGCTTGTTTTTTCTGAGGGATAAGTTATAGGGTTTTTTTCTGCCATTTTTGGGTACATACAAGTTATTAATTCATTATTATTTATTGCCTTTTTCTAAAGTACTGGGGAGAAATGTTGCTATTGTTTCTTTGGGATTTTTTTGTGACGATTAATTAACAATTAAGGCAATGACTTGTATTAGTATGTTTTGTTGTTTGTACTATTGCACAAGAAAACCACTTGTGTTAGAAAAAATATACACTGCTCAAAAAAATAAAGGGAACACAAAAATAACACATCCTAGATCTGAATTAATTAAATATTCTTCTGAAATACTTTGTTTTTTACATAGTTGAATGTGCTGACAACAAAATCACACAAAAAAAAAAATGGAAATCAAATTTTTTAACCCATGGAGGTCTGGATTTGGAGTCACCCTCAAAATTAAAGTGGAAAAACACACTACAGGCTGATCCAACTTTGATGTAATGTCCTTAAAACAAGTCAAAATGAGGCTCAGTAGTGTGTGTGGCCTCCACGTGCCTGTATGACCTCCCTACAACGCCTGTGCATGCTCCTGATGAGGTGGCGGACGGTCTCCTGAGGGATCTCCTCCCAGACCTGGACTAAAGCATCTGCCAACTCCTGGACAGTCTGTGGTGCAACGTGACGTTGGTGGATAGAGCGAGACATGATGTCCCAGATGTACTCAATTGGACTCAGGTCTGGGGAACGGGCGGGCCAGTCCATAGCATCAATGCCTTCGTCTTGCAGGAACTGCTGACACACTCCAGCCACATGAGGTCTAGCATTGTCTTGCATTAGGTGGAACCCAGGGCCAACCGCACCAGCATATGGTCTCACAAGGGGTCTGAGGATCTCATCTCGGTACCTAATGGCAGTCAGGCTACCTCTGGCGAGCACATGGAGGGCTGTGCGGCCCTCCAAAGAAATGCCACCCCACATCATTAGTGACCTAATGCCAAACCGGTTATGCTGGAGGATGTTGCAGGCAGCAGAACGTTCTCCACGGCATCTCCAGACTCTGTCACGTCTGTCACATGTGCTCAGTGTGAACCTGCTTTCATCTGTGAAGAGAACAGGGCGCCAGTGGCGAATTTGCCAATCTTGGTGTTTTCTGGCAAATGCCAAACGTCCTGCACGGTGTTGGGCTGTAAGCACAACCCCCAACTGTGGACGTCGGGCCCTCATATCACCCTCATGGAGTCTGTTTCTCACCGTTTGAGCAGACACATGCACATTTGTGGCCTGCTGGAGATCATTTTGCAGGGCTCTGGCAGTGCTCCTCCTGTTCCTCCTTGCACAAAGGCGGAGGTAGCGGTCCTGCTGCTGGGTTGTTGCCCTCCTACGGCCTCCTCCACGTCTCCTGATGTACTGACCTGTCTCCTGGTAGCGCCTCCATGCTCTGGACACTACGCTGACAGACACAGCAAACCTTCTTGCCACAGCTCGCATTGATGTGCCATCCTGGATAAGCTGCACTACCTGAGCCACTTGTGTGGGTTGTAGACTCCGTCTCATGCTACCACTAGAGTGAAAGCACCGGCAGCAGGGCCGGGCCGACACAGAGGCTGGGGAGGCTCCAGCCTCTGGGCGCTCCAGCCTCAGGGCGCAGCAGGGGCCGGAGACCGGTCACCGCCGGAGTCAAACACTTTAAGTCCCCCAGGCGGCAGGCCAGACAGTGGCGAGCCGGCGGCAGGCGAGCGCTTGCTGCCGCTTGAGTTGTGATGTGACAGCAGTGCGCCGCGCGAGTGCCGACTCGCCGAGTGCGGTACTGCATCACAGTCGGTGATTCAAAGGACCCAGGAGGGAGCCGGCAGCGGCAGGAGAACGGTGGGCGGGCCCAGAGCGTGATGCGTCACGCTGATGTCACGCTGCGCCAAGCAGAGCCCGCCCACTGACTGAATTCTTCTCCCGCCTCAGCAGCCTGCCCACTGTGCCCAGCTGTCCTGGTGTGGACTGTAGTCTCAGAGTAGACTCAGTCTTGTCTTGCCTCCAGTAATAAAGTGCCCTGCTGCCTCTGTATAACTTGTAAGTAGTAGGCGGCGCCAAAATCTCAGGGAGGGAGACAGTTTGAAAAATAAAAATGTGATTTTTACAGTGCCTGCTGGGAAGGGGGGATGGATGCATATGAGGCATAAAAGCAAAGCTCTGCAGATGTGACTATTGGGTCAGTCAATCACTAAATGAACCCTGTTATGGGGAGAAACTGTGGATGACACTATTTGTCATAGACAGACCGTCTGTGTATGACAAATAGTGTCATCCACAGTTTCTCCCCATAACAGGGTTCATTTAGTGATTGACTGACCCAATAGTCACATCTGCAGAGCTTTGCTTTTATAGTAGTAGAATACAGTCACATTGCACGGGCCCTGCTGTCATTATGAAAGCAAATGCGACCCCACACCTCTTTTATTGGTGGTCAGTAAATGGGTCTGTGACAGACCCATTTACTGACCACCAATAAAAGAGGTGTAGGGTCGCATTTGCTTTCATAATGACAGCAGGGCCCGTGCAATGTGACTGTATTCTACTCCACCTCCCCGCTCACTGGATATAATCTTATTAACTATATAACCGGGCCCCGCTAGCGCTGTCATCATAAAAGCAGATACAGCACCACAGCATCACCCCTTGTATTTGGGGGTCATTCCTACACGGACCCTGTTATGGGGGGATTCCCCCAATAACAGTGTCATCCTCAGATCCCCCCAATAGCAGTGTCATCCACCACAGATCCCCCCATAACAGTGTCATCCACCACAGATCCCCCCATAACAGTGTCAACCACTACAGATCCCCCCATAACAGGGTCATCCACCACAGATCCCCCCATAGCAGTGTCCTCCACCACAGATCCCCCATAGCAGTGTCATCCACCACAGATCCCCCCATAACAGTGTCAACCACTACAGATCCCCCCATAACAGTGTCAACCACTACAGATCCCCCCATAACAGTGTCATCCACCACAGATCCCCCATAACAGTGTCATCCACCACAGATCCCCCATAGCAGTGTGTGTCATCCACCACATATCCCCCATAGCAGTGTCTTCCACCACAGATCCCCCCATAGCAGTGTCATCCACCACAGATCCCCATAGCAGTGTCTTCCACCACAGATCCCCCCATAGCAGTGTCTTCCACCACAGATCCCCCCATAGCAGTGTCATCCACCACAGATCCCCCCATAGCAGTGTCATCCACCACAGATCCCCCATAGCAGTGTCATCCACCACAGATCCCCCATAGCAGTGTCATCCAATCCACCACAGATCCCCCATAGCAGTGTCCTCCACCACAGATCCCCCCATAGCAGTGTCCTCCACCACAGATCCCCCATAGCAGTGTCACCCACCACAGATCCCCCATAGCAGTGTCATCCACCACAGATCCCCCATAGCAGTGTCTTCCACCACAGATCCCCCATAGCAGTGTCATCCACCACAGATCCCCTATAGCAGTGTCTTCCACCACAGATCCCCCATAGCAGTGTCATCCACCACAGATCCCCCATAGCAGTGTCATCCACCACAGATCCCCCATAGCAGTGTCATCCACCACAGATCCCCCATAGCAGTGTCATCCACACATCCTCCATAACAGTGTCATCGAAAGATCCCCCCATAATGGTGCCATCCACAGATCCCACATAACAGTGTTGTCATCCACAGACCTGCCCGATCTGGAGATCGCTCAGGGAGTCCCATCCTGTGGATGGGGGATACATTTTAAATAACAGGATAACCCCTTTAAAGTCATACAAGTCTGCATTTATTTTCATTTCCCTCCTCTGTGCCCCCATATAGTACAGGCTCCCCCATCTGTGCCCCCATATAGTACAGATTCCCTTTCTCTGTGTTGCCATGTTTAGTGGGCTTTATTACTGTGTGGGGCAATACGCATTGGGAGTTTGTACAGAGGTGGGGATGGTGCTGGAATCATGGAATGAGAAGCCTAAACTATTAGTTTTGCAGATTCTGCGGAGACGAGTGGTGGCCAGAAAAAGACTGATTCCAATCAAAGAAGACGTCGCCTTTGATTCACCCTTGAGTCGCCCTGTGAGTCAATATTTATGTACTTTTAATCACTTATGGTTTGCAGAATCTGTGTAGTAATATTGTCATATTGGTTTTAATTTAGTTACAGTGTGGTGTTAGTATCCAGTCACTATGCGGGGGTCATTCCTGTTAGATTCTATATTTATATGGATCTAAAGAGGTTGTGCATTTGTTTACAGCTATAGTTAATTGGTACATAATCATTAAACTGCGCATACTTATGTGTGATTACAACACTAAGTATTTAGTAAAGACTCCACAAGTTGATGGGGGGGGCGCACTTGGGAAGCTCAGCCTCTGTTGGTGGTTGACCTTGTCCCAGCCCTGACCGGCAGCATTCAAAAGTGACCAAAACATCTGCCAGGAAGCATAGGAACTGAGAAGTGGTCAGGTCACCACCTGCAGAACCACTCCTTTATTGGGGGTGTCTTGCTAATTGCCTATAATTTCCACCTGTTGTCTATCCCATTTGCACAACAGCATGTGAAATTGATTGTCACTCAGTGTTGCTTCCTAAGTGGACAGTTTGATTTCACAGAAGTGTGATTGACTTGGAGTTACATTGTGTTGTTTAAGTGTTCCCTTTATTTTTTTGAGCAGTGTATATTAAGGCTTTGCAACCAGAATACCCTCATACATAGTGCAGTTTTGCCAGGCTCTAATTACAAGGTAGGCTAGTTTCTTAATACCCATATCCGGGCTGAAAGTCACGTCTCAACTTTCCAAACGTAAACATTAATTACAGAGAAGATCCTGAACTCTATTATCATTATTCTCTTTTAAAAAATTTCATGAGCTACAAGAAATGAAGTTCTCTAGCACATAGTTTTACCATAAATGAAACATATTAGAGCAGTGTGTAAAAAATCCCTATTATTTACCGTATGTACATATGTGCAGGATAATGGTGTTGTCTGCTGGTAAATTTCTTCATCTAGAATAATTCAATTTGGCATAGTGGTGCCTTCTTAGGGTATGGCCACACAGTAAGGTTTCCTGATGCAGTTTTGGAAGCCAAAAGCAGAAGTGGATCATAAAAGAAGAAAAAGTATAAAGGACAGATAGGACTTCTCTTTTTTGAATTCACTCTTGGTTTTGGCTTTTAAAATTCCATCAGGAACCTTAACCGTGTGGCCGTACCTTAAGGCCTGTCTGACATGGCTTTAACATGTATTTTAGTCTGTATTATGACTGCAAAAGTTGGACTCTATGGCCTCTTTCAGACGGGCGTTGCGGGAAAAGGTGACTGCAAAAGTTGGACTCTATGGCCTCTTTCAGACGGGCGTTGCGAGAACACCCGCTATTTTTCGGCACGAGTGCAAAAGATTGTAATGCGTTTTGCACTCGCGTGAGAAAAATCGCGCATGTTTGGTACCCAAACCCGAACTTCTTCGCAGAAGTTCGGGCTTGGGATCGGGGTTGTGTAGATTGTATTATTTTCCCTTATAACATGGTTATAAGGGAAAATAATAGCATTCTGAATACAGAATGCATAGTAAAATAGCGCTGGAGGGGTTAAAAATAAATAAATAATTTAACTCACCTTAGTCCACTTGCTCGCGCAGCCCGACATCTCCTTCTGTCTCCTTTGCTGAACAGGTCCTATGGTGACGTCACTCCGGTCATCACATGATCCATCACCATGGTAAAAGATCATGTGATGACCGGAGTGACGTCACCACAGGTCCTGTTCAGCAAAGGAGACAGAAGGAGATGCCGGGCTGCGCGAGCAAGTGGACTAAGGTGAGTTAAATTTTTATTTTATTTTTTTAGCCCCTCCAGCGCTATTTTACTATGCATTCTGTATTCAGAATGCTATTATTTTCCCTTATAACCATGTTATAAGGGAAAATAATAATGATCGGGTCTCCATCCCGATCGTCTCCTAGCACTTGCTTGCGGATGCCTGCGATTTTCACGCAACCCCATTTACTTCTATGGGGCCTGCGTTGCGTGAAAAACGCTGAATATAGAGCATGCTGCGATTTTCACGCAACGCACAAGTGATGCGTGAAAATCACCGCTCATGTGAACAGCCCCATAGAAGTGAATGGGTCGGTATTCAGTGCGGGTGCAATGCGTTCAACTCACGCATCGCATCCGCGCGGAATACATCGCCCGTGTGAAAGGGGCCTATGTAGTTCTACTGAACCAAGCTTAAAGGCTATGTACACCTTTAGGCCCCTTTCACACGAGCGAGTTTTCCGCGCGGGTGCAATGCGTGACGTGAACGCATAGCACCCGCACTAAATCCTGACCCATTAATTTCAATGGGTCTGTGTACATGAGCGTTGTTTTTCACGCATCAGTTCTGCGTTGCGTGAAAATCGCAGCATGTTCTATATTCTGCGTTTTTCACGCAGCCCTGGCCCCATAGGCCCCTTTTACATGGGCGAGTATTCCGCGCGGATGCGATGCGTGAGGTGAACGCATTGCACCCGCACTGAATACCGACCCATTCATTTCTATGGGGCTGTTCACACGAGCGGTGATTTTCACGCATCACTTCTGCGTTGCGCGAAAATCGCAGCATGCTCTATATTCTGCATTTTTCACGCAACGCAGGCCCCATAGAAGTGAATGGGGTTGCGTGAAAATCGCAAGCAAGCAAGTGCGGATGCAGTGCGATTTTCACGCACGTTTGCTAGGAGACGATCGGGATGGAGACCCGATCATTATTATTTTCCCTTATAACATGGTAAAATAGCGCTGGAGGGGTTAAAAAAAATAAAAATAATTTAACTCACCTTAATCCACTTGCTCGCGTAGCCCGGCTTCTCCTTGTGTCTCCTTTGTTGAAGGACCTATGGTGAGCATTAAATACAGTTACAGGACCTTTGATGACGTCACTCCGGTCATCACATTGTACGTCACATGATCTTTTACCATGGTGATTCACCATGGTAAAAGATCATGTGACGTACCATGTGATGACCGGAGTGACGTCATCAAAGGTCCTTTACCCAGGTCCTAAAGAAAGAATACAGAAGCAGATGCCGGCTGCGCTATCAAGTGGACTAAGGTGAGTTAAACATTTTTATATTATTTTTTAACCCCTCCAGCGCTATTTTACTTTGCATTCTGTATTCAGAATGCTATTATTTTCCCTTATAACCATGTTATAAGGGAAAATAATACAATCTACAGAACATTGATCCCAAGCCCGAACTTCTGTGAAGAAGTTCGGGTTTGGGTACCAAACATGCGCGATTTTTCTCACGCGAGTGCAAAACGCATTACAATGTTTTGCACTCGCGCGTAAAAATCGCGGGTGTTCCCGCAACGCACCCGCACATTTTCCCGCAACGCCTGTGTGAAAGAGGCCATAGAAGTGAATGGGGCTTCAGTGAAAAACGCATTACATCCGCAAGCAAGTGCGGGTGCGATGCGTTTTTCACTGATGGTTGCTAAGAGATGTTGTTTGTAAACCTTCTGTTTTTTATCACGCGCATGAAAAACGCATCAAAACGCATTGCACCCGCGCGGAACAAACTGAACGCAATCGCAGACAAAACTGACTGAACTTACTTCCAAAATAGTGCGAGCTTCACTGAACGCACTCTGAACGCATCCGGCCCCAATCCGCAACGCCCGTGTGAAACCAGCCTTAGAGGCAATTTGTGTTTATGATGGCATTTCACTCATTTTGGGCTAAAATTTTTATTTTCAATTGGCCTTTATTAAAAATATTGAGCCATTCTGTCACAAAGAGTTAACTGTTTTTATAACTGTGCGACTGGTACTTTCACTTTGTGCCAGTCATCTAATAACCCTCTTCTCTAAACTACTAAGAGGTCATAAACATTTATTTAAGTCACATTCTTATTGGTAAGATGAGGCTTGAGCTTTGATGAGTGTTTATAATGTCGGGGAGCAGAGATAAAAAGTCCGTCTGCTCCCTAGATGACGGAAAAGACAAAAAATACACAGGCAGCTACCAGAGCATCTCAGACCTGTACACAGAAAAGGACTCCGTATTTTTAATAAAGACCAATTGAAAAAATGATTTTTATCTAAAAATAAGAACATTGCAATAATAAAAAAAAATGGTCCCCAAAGGTGTACATAGCCTTTAACCGCCTCCTGACCGCCTAACGCAGGGATGCGTCCTGCAGGCGGTCGGTTTGTTCCTTGTAGACGCATCGGCATGTCATCTCGCGAGATTTCCTGTGAACGCGCGCATACAGGAGCGCGCGTTCACAGGATCGGAAGGTAAACGAGCTGATCTACAGCCTGCCAGCAGCGATCATTCGCTGCCAGGCTGTAGATCCGATTTTTTTAACCCCAGAAAGGTATATCAGACGCTGTTTTGTTAACAGTGTCTGATATACTTGCTACCTGGTCCTCTGATGGTCCCTTTTGCTTGGATCGACCACCAGAAGACACAGGCAGCTCTGTAAGTAGCACCAAGCACCACACTACACTACACCCCCCCTGTCACTTATTAACCCCTTATTAACCCCTGATCACCCCATATAGACTCCGTGATCACCCCCCTTTACATTGATCACCCCCCTGTAAGGCTCCATTCAGACGTCCGTATGTGTTTTGCGGATCCGCGGATCCGCAAAACACGGACACCGGCAATGTGCTTCTTTCCAAAATGGGGTCACTTGTGGGGTATTTATACTGCCCTGGCATTTTAGGGGCCCTAAAGCGTGAGAAGTAGTTTGGAATCCAAATGCGTAAAAAATGCCCTGTGAAATCCTAAAGATACTCATTGGAATTTGGGCCCCTTTGTGCACCTAGGCTGCAAAAAAGTGTCACACATGTGGTATCGCCGTACTCAGGAGAAGTAGGGCAATGTGTTTTGGGGTGTATTTTTACATATACCCATGCTGGGTGAGAGAAATATCTCTGTAAAATGACAACTTTGTATAAAAAAATGGGAAAAGTTGTCTTTTACAGAGATATTTATCTCACCCAGCATGGGTATATGTAAAAATACATATGTAGCGAATTTATTGATGTTTTAGATATACATTAAATGTTCACTATACCACACTGAACATATTTTATTATTGCCTTAAGATTTTATCTGTTTAATTTTATTTGTATGTTAAATAAATTCAGCTGTTTTGAACCTAGCCATCTTTCTCCATATGTTTAGTGTGCCAGTCTCTTGGTACCAGAAAGTGAAAAATGTCATTTTTTTGCAAAAATTTCGGGCAATTTTGATTAATATCAAAAAAAGGAAAAATGTCAGCAGCAATGGAATACCACCAAATGGAAGCTCTATTAGTGAGAAGAAAAGGAGGTAAAATTAATTTGGGTGGTAAGTTGTATGACCGAGCAATAAACGGTGAAAGTAGTGTAGTGCAGAATTGTAAAAAGTGGCCTGGTCATTGAGGGGGCTGAGGTGGTTAAGGTGGACATACACATTTGATAGAAGTTGGTTGTAGGTTGAACAACAGTTAAACAAACAATCATCTGGTGAACGATTGTTTCACAGACACAGCCATATACATTTTACTCCATATTGGCCGTACAATTGTTCAAACTGGTCATACTTGTTCAGTGATACCAGGAAAAGGACGAATGATCTTTTGGAGAACTTTGTTTCAAAGAAAAGCTGCCCACACAGTAAAAGTCAGCCGAACAATCGTACGGCTGACAGCTATCAACTTCCCAGCTCCCTCATACATATACGGCTTGGCCAAATGTGTATGAGTATTCTATGGGGAAAGCGGAGAAAGTCGCTGCTAGACACTTCTGGTGGCGGCTTATCTCCTGGTAGAACAAAAGGATCGGGCAAAAAATATTCAGTTTGCCTGATCCTTGTCTACCCTGACATTATCTGTTGAGGACAGTCAGGAGCTCCCCACACATATCAGTGTGTCGGCCAAACCTGCTATTTAGCCGACAAAAGATTAATGTGTATGGCCAGCTAAAGATCTTTTGTTCATGAATACCTTTATTTAAACAAAAGATCTTTCATCCTCTTATCGAATTTCAAACATGGCTAATTTATTTTTCAGATTTTTGTATGTAATGTTCATTGGACATATGGACACAGCCTAGCTTTCTGATTTGGCCATTTCTATATCTCCTATAGATTTTAATGAAGACTGACCAGGAATTCAAAAAGGAGGAGTTGTATCTGTCCAGTATACTTTCTCTCCTTTTATGATCTGCTCCTGATTTTGCCAATAGCAGGCCGCAACAGGAATCGGAGGTGTTGCTATGGAGGCTCGTTCCTGTCGCAGCCTGCTTTTGGCTGACCAAACCCCCCCCCATCGCCAGATGTTTTGATCAGCGCAATGGAGAGATGCAGCAGTGGCCGTGCAGGCATCAGAAGCGACGCAAGTACCGGAGAGCAGGGTAGGTATAACCAGTATAAGGGGCCCATGCATTTTGGGTGTCTTTATAGGGGTTGGATAACCCCTTTAATTGTGCAGGAGCCAGAGCAAAGAGAATGAGAGCTTCGAATGACTTTATGATAAGTACATACTGTATATCTTTTTGCTTTGGTGACTGTGGAGCCCGTGTTCCTTTTGATGAAATAAAAATAGTCTCCACAAATGACTTTGCCGCAGGCAAGTTAATTATGCCAAACAATTGAGATGGAGGAGGCCGTTCTCTCTGACGTCAGTTTTGATGATTTCAGTTTTTTTTGCTTTTGATACGTGCAATAAGGAAAATCTAGAACAGTTTCCTTGTACTGTAGGTGTTAGGACTCACCCCACAGGGGACAAGCTTACTCATTTAGGTTTGTACTATATAGGTGTAAATGTCAGATTGCCTCTTTTTCTGAATCTGTTTTCTATCATATTATAAATATGGAACGTGACACAGTTGGTTTCATGCACATTTATCACGATTGGACAGGAATAGATTTATTCCACAGTATTCTGTGACGTGCCCATCACTGTGTGTTTTTGATACATGGCATTATTGTCTTCAGACATGAAATTTTCTATCATTCAAAAAAACAAAAAAGATTATAAGATTTCTGGTAGGATCTTACTGTTCTGAGCTGACCCAGATAGACTGAACCTTGATGTCAATGGAGCCTTCAAAGATGAAATTGAAAAGCAAACCAATTTCCTGCAAGAAATCTAGAATATTTTCAGACACTTTATCAAACCAAATAAATTTAGGCAGGGTGCTTGCTCTCCTTAAAGAGACCCTTTGTGTATTAAGACTTATAGGCAATGCTCCATTGGAAAATAATATGCAAAGTGGTATCTCCCAAGGAAAGAGAAGCATCTCACTAATGCCACCTTGTGGAAGTGGCTCCCTATGAGTCAAAATCCAACTTTTTAACAAGCCTTGGGACATGACAATATGGTTCTTTTTCCTTGGGAGATACCTCTTTGGATATTATTTTACCATGGAGCATTGTCTATAAGTCACCATACACAGCTGGTCTCTAAGGCATACCTACCAACTTTTGAAAAGAAGGAAGAGGGACACTAAGTGCGGCGCACGAAGCATGGTGCGGCAAATTTTTTCTGCACTAGGCCACGCTTCTAACTCCACCCAAAACATAACTAAACACCTAATCCCACCCAGTCCCCTAAATGCCCCACATACTAATTATTCCTCCTTTATGACACCACACTGTAGTTATGCTAGCATTGTGCCCCCTACACAGTAGTTATGATCAGATATATGCCCCTCACAGTATATGTGCCCACTCACAGTAGTCATGGCCAGATATTTGCCCCCTCACAGTAGCAATGCCCAGATATGTGCCACCTCACAGTAGCAATGCCCAGATATGTGCCCCCCTCACAGTGGTTATGGCCAGATATGTGCCCCTCACAGTAGTTATGTCCAGATATGTGCCCCCTCTTGGTAGATATGGCCAGATAGGTGCCTCCTCACAGTAGTTATGGACAGCTAGGTGTCCCCTCATAGTGTCTATGCCCAAATGTGCCCCCTCACAGAAGTTGTACCAGATATGTGCCCCCTGATATTAATATGCCCAGTAAAGTGCCCCCTGACAGTAATATACACAGTAAAGTTCCCCCTGACAGTAATATGTCTAGTAAAGTGCCCCGTGCCACGCCCCTGCCTAGCCCCCTACCCAGACCTGCGGTGTGGAGCGCCGGCAGGGGGAAGAAATTATGAAGCAGGGGGCCGACCGCTCTACAGTCAAACAGTTGTAGGAACATTGTTCACCTCCTGATCATTGCCATGTGTATATGTGCCCCCGATCACACAACAGAGGAGCAATTACAAATCCTTGTTTGTCAGCAGCAGATCACCCTCTGTAAGTGGGATATGCTGACGACAAATGTAAACTGTATGGGCGGGGGACAAACAATTGTATTTTCCCTGAGCAAAACAGCTGATCAGAGGGGGTGCTAAAAGTTGGACCCCCACCAGAGAATAGGTCATTAATAGTTTACTACCAGAAAATCCCTTTAAGTTGCATGTGTTTGGGCCATATTGTACCTCTGAAGACTGATTTAGAGGCTAAGCATGTTCTCTATGTAACCAATGACTCTACATAAAGCTCCGTTAGGGGTGGTGCAGGGAATGGCCGCATAATAATATAATAAATAATAATAATAATAATAATAATATAATACTGTGCATTAGAGCATAGACACCCACCAATCAGTTTTTATAAATTTCAATGTAACATTGAACAAATGGTGGCGGCCATTTTTTCAAGCTGACTCAAGGTGGAGAGAAATTTCCAAAGAATTCAGCCTGTCATAAACAGTACCAGTACTCTGCTGATGGTTCCTGCTAGGAAAGTAGAAAAGGGTGAAGTTCAGGACAGCCATGCAGGTCATTTTTAGAATAATCCTGCCCATAAAGAGAGTGATTCCAGTAACAACATTACCGTATTTTTCGCCCCATAAGATGCACCCCCCCCCCCCCAAAAAAGTGGGGGGAAATGCCTCTGCGTCTTATGAGGCGAATACTAATGAACTGCTCATTAGTACTGGTGGACCAGGAAGGGGTTGAAGACTCTGTACTCACTGCTTATGGTCCTCGACTGTCGGCTGTGCAGTGGCTGTGCACAGCGTGAGGACGCTCTATGACCTCACGCTGTGCACGCCGGTTCACAGTACAGCCGGCAGCAAGATGAAGAGGATCGCGCTGGAGGAGAGGAGCGGTGGCGTACGGAGCAGGAAAGGTAAGTGTTTATTTTATTCCACATGAGGCTGATGGGGGCTGATATAATGTGACTGGGGGCTGGTGAGAGGCAATGGGGGCTGATATAATGCTGCTGGGAGCTAGTGAGATGCAATGGCGGCTGATATAAGGCTGCTGGGGGCTGATGAGAGATTCTGGGGGCTGATGAGAGGTATATAGGGGCTGATAAGAGGCATGGGGGATGATATGAGGCATATGGGGGCTGATATGAGGCATGAGGCACTTATCTGATGTCTGATTGGGTGTCATTCACATTGGGGTCTGAGCTGAGGTCTGATTGAGGGTCTTATCTGAGTTCTTATTGTGGTCTTATTAACATTGGGGGTCTTATTGGGACTGTCAGCTGAAGTCTGATTAATATTGGGGGGTCTGATTGTTGTTCTGACCAGAGGTCTAATGAAAAATATTTTTTCTCTTATTGTCCTGCTCTAAAACCTAAATATGATATATAATGCTGGGAATGTCACGAAATTGTATCCGACCACTTAATATTAATATGTTTTCTTCTACTCTGCATTTCATCTCAGTAGAAACACTGTGTGGGTTTATTTATTGTACTAGTATGATTCATTATAATGATTCATATGCACAATGCTATTTTACAGGCAAGAAATGTGATGTTACCACCACCTCATGCTGTTTCTCCAAGCGCATCACGAGAAATACAGATCAGCGTCCACATGGAGGGAATGTCCAAATTTTTACTGGTGAATAGTGATGGCCTTGCGGTTCTCCCGGCGGTCGGTTCGCGGCGAACTTTGCGCGTTCGCGATCCGCCGAACATGCGAACATATGGCGATGTCCGCACGTGCCAAATTCTTTTGCATTGCACTGAACTTTGACCCATGACACATCCATCAGGTGGGACAGGACAGCCAATTGAGACTTTTCAGCACATGGACACCCCCCAACCCTATAACAGAACCCGATCTGCCATTTTACATTATGTGTTTTGCCAGTGTAGGGAGAGGTTGCATTTTGGAGCAGGGACAGGCTGTTAGGAACTTAGGGACAACAAAGGCTAGCTAATAGGGCCACAATTGTCCTTTTAAGGTGATAGAGGTTTTCCATATACCCGCGTCCACAAAATTACTGCTTGAGGGTGATATACCAGCTTCAACTAACAACTGATTGAGGCTTGCCATTTATTAGCTTCCACAAAATAGTGATAGAGGTTTTCCATATACCTGCGTCCACAAAATACAGATTGCGGGTTTTGATATACCTGCTTCAACTAACAACTGATTAAGGCCTGCCATATATCAGCTTCCACAAAATAGTGATAGAGGTTTTTCATATACCTGCGTCCACAAAATTACTGCTTGAGGGTGATATACCAGCTTCAACTAACAACTGATTGAGGCCTGCCATATATCAGCTTCCACAAAATAGTGATTGAAGTTTTCCATATACCTGTGTCCAAAAAATACAGATTGCGGGTTTTGATAAACCTGCTTCAACTAACAACTGATTAAGGCCTGCCATATATCAGCTTCCACAAAATAGTGATAGAGGTTTTCAATATACCTGCGTCCACAAAATTACTGCCTGAGGGTGATATACTAGCTTCAACTAACAACTGATTGAGGCCTGCCATATATCAGCTTTCACAAATACTGCTCTTCTCTAGGGACTTTCTGGGAATTGTTCCTCTGGGAATTGTTCCTCTGGTATACCTGATGAGGAGAGATTTGCTTCTTCCTTGTCATCTATCTGGTGGAAAATTCTAATGAATTTAAAAAAGATGGGCGGTAGGTATAAATGTATGGCTGACAAGAAACGTGTGTCTGGTCAGGACCTGAATGTGGATGATTTGGTGTGGTTGTCCACTAAGAACATTAAGTTGAAGGTGCCATCCTGGAAGTTACAGTAGGTCCAAGATTTATTGGTCTATACAAGATCTCTGCCATTATTAATCTGGTTTCATTTCGCCTTGAACTTCCGCAGGCTTGGAAGATCCATAATGTCTTCCATAAATCCTTGTTAAAGCTTTATGTGGAACCTGCTGTACCATCTTACTTGCCACCTCCACATGTCATGGTTGATGGGAATCTGGAGTTTCAAATTTCCAGAGTTGTTGACTCTCGATTCCTTTGGGGTTCCCTTCAATACCTCGTTCATTGGAAGGGTTACGGTCCGGAGGAGAGAATGTGGGTCCCGGCGACTGATGTGAATGCCAGTCGGCTTCTGAATGGCCTTTCACAGAGCCCACCCTGATAAAGCCCGGAGGTCACCCGTAGAAGGGGGGGTACTGTCACCCCCGGGCCCTGGGAGAGATCTTAGAAGTTCAAATAGACGGAAGACTCAGGAGTCTATCTGACAGATCTCTCTTGTTTTCATTGTTGCTGACAGCTTTTCACCCCTTCGCAGATGCTGCTCATTGTCAGTCAGGTGGCTCTTTATATGGTCCACCTAACACTTGTTTCCCTGCGGCTAATAGTTCTTCTGTGGAGTGCTGTGCTTGTGTGGTGGTTCTCCTATTCCAGTTACTTCTCAAGCTAAGTGCTTTTCCCTTTTTCTTGTTGTGTCTGTTCTGACTAGGCCTCAGGGAGACACTAGCTCCTCCAGTTTGGGAAGGAGCCAGTTGCCTCTTTACCTGTTCCCTAAGCTGAGGGTTTGGTGCAGTGTTTCAGCATTCTCAGGTTCCTGTGCATGTGCATTTCTACCTTTGAGATTTGCACATGTTGTTAGCAGCTTAGGGAGAGAATCAGGGATTGCTAGGAGGTGACTTCTTTGTTCCCTAGGTTTGGGGCCTAGTCTGTTGTTGTTTCGTTGAGGTTCCCTTTGGTTGTCTTTCCTTCCCCGTACTACCCGTGACAGTAACCCATCTGTAACCTACCGCCTCTTCCGCTGCACCTCCCAAGCTCCCCAGAACCTATTCGATGTGCCAGGTGAGATGTTGCCATGCTGTGCTGCGGCTGTTGTGCCTGGAAGCCAAGAGCCCCACCGGTCCTGCAATGCTTTCAGCTCTGCGGTCACGGGCCGATCAGTGGCTAACCCTGCTCAATTTGACAGCTGGTAAAGTGGTGTGCGACAATGGTGCCAATCTGCTGAGCGCGCTGAAACAGGGTAAAATGGCACATGTTCTGAACTTAGTCGTCCCAAATACCCCGGGGTCCAGGACGTCTTGCAGCAGGCCATGAAAATCTCTGGCCATTTTAGAAGATCTTACACGGCCATGGCTCGCCTTGCTGACGTTCAGCGGCGACACCCCTTGCCCGTCAGAGATCTGATTTGTGACTGCCCGACGCGCTGGAACTCCACCTTGTATATGCTTGATAGGCTGCTCCAGCAGAAACATGCCGTTAACGACTACCTGTACGAACTCTGCGGCAGGATAGGTTCTGGGAAGCTTGGTTTCTTTTCACTGCGTCAGTGGCTGCTCATGCGCGACGCATGCAGACTTCTGCAGCCATTTGATGAGATCACCAAACTGGTCAGTCGCAGCCAGGGCGCTATCAGTGATATCGTACCTTACGCCTCCTTTCTGGAGCTTGCATTGCGTTGTGTCATTGATCAAGCCGTCGAGGAGCAGGAGCTGGAAGATGAGGAAGTCACAATGCTGAATGAATTTCCAGGGGGAACTACTCCATTTGAGACAAGTCAGCAGGAGTCTGAAGAGGAGTCAGAGCAGGATGGTGGCTGGGGAGAGGAAGAGGAGCAAGAAGAGAAGGCTTTGAGGGAGACTTTAAGCGTTTTCTGGATCCCTGATGTTGTCCGTGGCTGGGGGGAGGAGACCGAGGACGACATTCTCCTGGACGATGAGCAGGAGCCAGGGCGCTCCACCACTTCCAATTTAGTGCAAATGGAGGCCTTCATGCTCCAGTGTTTGAAGAGTGACCCCGTATAAAAATATTAAAGGTCAAGGACCTGTACTAGGTGGCAACGTATTTAGACCCCCGGTACAAACACAGAACGGCGGACATGTTAACAGCATCAAAGAGGGCTGTCAGAATGCAGCATTTCCAGGCCTTGCTGCGAGAGATGCTGCATTCTGGTGTTGCGGGCACTGGCAGAGGAATTTCTACCCACAGCGAAACAGGTGCGGGTACCAATCCTACCTCGCCTGCAAAAAGAGGGCGGATATGAGATCATACTTGCGTCCAACCCATCGAGAGCCGCCGTCCGGATCCAGCCTCAGGCAACGCCTAGACCGACAGGTGTCCGACTACATCGGGTTAACGGCCGATGTGGATGCTCTGAGAAGCGAGGAACCCCTTAACTATTGGGTGTGCAGGCTTGACCTGTGGCCAGAGCTGGCACCATTTGCCATGGAACTCTTGGCTTGCCCCTCATCAAGTGTCCTGTCCGAAAGGACGTTCAGCGCAGCAGGGGGGTTCGTGACCGATAAGCGCACTCGCCTAGCTCACGACAGTGTGGACAACCTCACATTTTTAAAAATGAATGATGCATGGATCTCGGAGGAATTCAACACCTGTGATGACCACGTGTAATTGATTTTCCTCATGCCAGCCCACACATATCCACCACCACTCAGAACAATGAATGGTCCTTGCTTTATGTATATACAGCGGCATAAAATGCCTTTTATGTCAGGTGAATGTCTAATTTTTGGGGCCTGTACTGGCCGACAGTTACTTTTTCATCCTGTGAACGCCTAATGTACTTCCAGCCACAGAAACCAAAGCTCTTTGCTGTCAGGTGAATGCCTATTGCCTAATTTTTGGGGCCTGTACTGGCCGACAGTTACATATTTATTCTGTGACCGCCTAATGTACCTCCAGCCACAGAATCCAAAGTTTTTGCTGTCAGATGAATGCCTATTGCCCAGGGGCAGACTGACAACTCAGGGGGCCCCTGGGCAATAGGAGATTATGGGGCCCCCGTGTCCCACCCACCCTCAAGTCACACCCACACACAGCCCCACCCACATATTGCGCCGCCCACATCACCTACACTTGGTACAGAATTTCTCTTTACCACCCCCCCCCCACCTTCTCCAACCACCCAGCACCCTTACTCACACAAAACAAGTAATATATATAATATAGCTTACAGTGAATTACTGTAAATACTTACAGTTCTGAAGATTCCAACAGGCTCAGGATCAGTGCTCTGGGCAGGGGGCAGCTGGGCTCAGGGCTAGAAGTGGGCAACGCTCTGCAGTTCAGGAGACCTATAAGAGGCACCTAGGTTTTAGAGGGGGACAATAAGAAAAAAAATATTTTTCATTACACCTCAGGTCAGACCACTAATCAGACCCCCAATGTTAATCAGACCTCAGATGACAGCCCCAATCAGACCCCCAATGTAAATAAGACCCCAATAAGACCTCAAATCAGACCTCAGCTCAGACCCCATGCCTCTCATCAGCCCCCATTATCAACCCTTATGCCTCTCATCAGCCCCCATTATGCCTCTCAGTCCCCAGATTATGTGCCCCTCACAGTAGATATGCCCAGATATGTGCCCCCTAATGGTAGTTATGCCAGATTATGTGCCTCCTCACAGTAGTTATGCCAGATTATGTGCCCCTCACAGTAGTTATGCCCAGATATGTACCTCCCTTACAGTAGTTATGCCAGATATGTGCCCCTCACAATAGATATGCCCATATATGTGCCCCCTCACAGTAGTTATGTCAGATTATGTGCTCCCTCACAGTAGTTATGCCAGATTATGTGCCTCCTCACAGTAGTTATGCCAGATTATGTGCCTCCTCACAGTAGTTATGCCATATTATGTGCCCCTCACAGTAGATATGCCCAGATATGTGCCCACTCACAGTAGTTCTGCCAAATTATGTGCCTCTTCAGTTATTATGTGCCTCTCACAGTAGATATGCCCAGATATGTGCCCCCTCACAGTGGTTATGCCAGATTATGTGCCCCCTTACAGTAGTTATGCCCAGATATGTGCTTCTCACAGTAGATATGCCCAGATATGAGCCCCCTCACAGTAGATATGCCCAGATATGTGCTCCTCACAGTAGATATGCCCAGATATGTGCCCCTCACAGTAGATATGCCCAGATATGTGCCCCTCATAGTAGATATGCCCAGATATGTGACCCCTCACAGTAGTTATGTCAGATTATGTGCCCCCTCACAGTAGTTATGCCAGATTATGCGCCTCCTCACAGTAGTTATGCCAGATTATGTGCCCACGCACAGTAGTTCTGCCAAAATTGTGCCTCTTCACAGTAGTTATGCTAGATTATGTGCCTCTCACAGTAGATATGCCCAGATATGTGCTCCCTAACGGTAGTTATGCCAGATTATGTGCCCCCTTACAGTGGTCATGGCCAGATATGTGCCCCCTCTCAATAGTTATGACAGATATGTGCCCCCTCAAATTAGTTATGCCCACAGCCCCCTCACAGTAGTTGTTGCCCCTAGTCTGCAGCTTTATAAAAAACAAAACAAAACACATACTTACCATTTTTCCTGATGACGCACTCCCACACTCACATCGCACTGCTGGCTGTGCTGGAGGCCGATTTCTGGGCTTTCAGTGCCCCTCCCACAGCCAGCAGTGCGATGTGTGGCCAGCAGGGGGAGAGCTCAGAAGAACAGTGAAGCAGGGAACGGAGAGCGCTCCCTGCTTCGCTATGGAAACCACAGCCCGGCAGTGACAAGAACTGCCGTGTGTGTTAGTGCGCACCGCGCGCCCCCCCCCCCCCCCCTTGTCTCTGCGCAAACACCCCCCCTTCCCTGCCTCATATTATACATGTTTGAGGAGCGCTCTGACGATGCGCGGCATGGTCACTGTACTTCATGCCAGTCCCCGTCAGGGTGCTCCATTACATGTGAGTGCAGAAGACGGCCCTGACAGGGCCCCCTAGTGGCCGCGGGCCCTCGGTCCATGTCCGAGTGTCCGAATGGTCAGTCCGCCCCTGCTATTGCCTAATTTTTGGGGCCTGTACAGCCAACAGTTAATTTTTTTTTATCTCTAGCCACATAATCACACCCTTGTCTCACTCCTCTGCCTCTCCGGCACGCTGCTCCGCTGTGTACTGGTGCTTATTCTGACACTAGGGCTGGGTTCACATCCTATTTTTGCCATCCATTTAATGCATACCAAAAATGGATGCGTTAACAGATGCCTTAGACTGATGCCGTACAGTGGCGTATGCATTTTTTTATTGACTCTGCAGGATACAAAAACGTGGAGTGCTGCACATTTGTAGACATCAAACCGATAGGAAATAAAAAAATTCTAGGCTCCAGCGGGCACATTTTTGAGAATTTCCCTTTTAAGACGCATAAAAATGGCCCCTGATTAAATTACATATTTTTTGTGGGAATTTTTGCTAATGACCCCCCTTTGGTATATCACTGTCCATGTTGTAGGACTATTTGTGTACTTCTAGTAAGTGTTTGCTGGCTGCAAATATTTGTTTGCGAATCGTCCCGGCTGATGTTCGTCCATCACTACTGGTGAAGATAAAAATGCAATGATTTAGGAATGCATTATAGTCAGAAATCTACCGTGCTGACTACTAGAGGATACAGTATGTGGGCGGCATTCTTGTAGTTGTATTACACAAACATGGCTGTATTTAATGCAGGCCATAAAGGCATAGGATAGTGAGCGGCTCCAGTTAATATATATTCCTTGGTGGATTCGGTATAAAATATTACATGAATACAGATATCTGTAATGCTAATTTTATATCTTTAGTGGTCCCTCAAGATACAGTGCTCTCAGGATACAATATTTTTAACTTACAATAGTCTTTTCTGGGCTATCATATGTTGAAACTAGACTCCACATACAATACCTCAGACTCAGATCCAACCAATCAACATGGCCATTTCTCTGGTAAAACAACTATACTGGCTGCCGAGTAGATCCTGTTTACAGTACAGTGTGGTATTACATCTCCTGTACTGCCCCCTGTCTGTGCCAAAATGAGCAGCTCCTGATGAGGGTGGCTCCATTTTAGTTTTTCTAGTACATTGTGTACATTGTGACCCTGAAGAAGCTCCTGTCCTCATAATGAATACTTGCAAAAGTATTCACCCCCTTGACTTTTTTCGTGTTTTGTTACATTACAGCCTTAAGTTCAATGTTTTGTTAATCTGAATTTTATGTGATGGATCAGAACACAATACTCTAAGTTGGTGAAGTGAAATGAGAAAAATATATAAATAAAACTATTGTTTAGAAATAGAAAACAGAAAATTGGCATGTGCGTATGTATTCACCCCCTTTGTTAGGAAGCCCATAAAAAGCTCTGGTGCAACCAATTACCTTCAGAAGACCACATAATTAGTGAAATGATATTTACCTGTGTGCAATCTAAGTGTCACATGATCCGTCATTACATATACAAACCTTTTTTGAAAGGCCCCAGAGGCTGCAACACCTAAGCAAGAGGCATCACTAACCAAACACTGCCATGAGGACCAAGGAACTCTCCAAACAAGTAAGGGACAATGTTGTTGAGAAGTACAAGTCAGGGTTGGGTTATAAAAAAATATCCAAATCTTTGATGATCCCTAGGAGCACCATCAAATCTATCATAACCAAATGGAAAGAACCTGGCACAACAGCAAACCTAGAGATGGCCACACACCAAAACTCACGGACCGGGCAAGGAGGGCATTAATCAGAGAGGCAGAACAGAGACCTAAGGTAACCCTGGAGGAGCTGCAGAGTTCCCTGGAGTATCTGTACATAGGACGACAATAAGCCGTACGCTCCATAGAGTTGGGCTTTATGGCAGAGTGGCCAGAAGAAAGCCATTACTTTCAGCAAAAAACAAAAAGGCACGTTGTAAGTTTGCGAAAAGGCATGTGGGAGACTCCCAAAATGTATGGAGGAAGGTTGTCACGGAACCATGAACCAGACGTACAACAAGGGATAAGTGAAAATAAGAAGGCTTTATTGAAAATAAAGCTGTAAAGCAAAAGTCCAAACGGATGGCGAAACCGAAGCAGAGTCTTTGCAAAGCCAGAGGTCAGGAACCAGAAGGGTAGTCAGACGAAGCCAGGATCAGGAACCAGCAGGGTAGTCAGACGAAGCCAGGATCAGGAACCAGCAGGGTAGTCGGACGAAACCAGGATCAGGAACCAGCAGGGTAGTCGGACGAAACCAGGATCAGGAACCAGAAGCAGCAGCAGTCTAGAAGCATGTGAACACAGGAGGACCAAGCAAGGAACTGAAGCCACAGACCTCCTATATATATGAGCTAGGCATCCAGCTCCTCCCGGTGGGAAGGAGGAGCCGCAGGGTGGGAGGCTACAAGAAACCCAGAAACCAAGATGGCCGCCAGCACATGTCAAACGAAGGAGAACAGCAAGAAGGTAAGACCATGACAGTACCTCCCCCTCAAGGGCCCCTCCTCCGCGGAGTAAAGAACGGTTTCTGAGGGAAGCGTGCGTGGAAGGCTCGGAGCAAGGCAGGAGCATGGACATCTGCGGAGGGAACCCAGGAACGCTCCTCTGGACCATAACCACGCCAATGGACCAAAAACTGCACCCGACCGCGGACCAGGCGTGAGTCCAGGATATTGCTCACCTCATACTCCTCACGATTACCCACTTGGACCGGACGAGGCCGAGGAACCGAGGAAGTGAAACGATTACACACCAGTGGCTTCAACAGGGAGACATGAAACACGTTGGAGATCCGCATGCCAGGAGGAAGCGCAAGGGCATAGGCTACCGGGTTTACCCTGCGAAGCACTCGGAAGGGACCAACAAAGCGAGGTGCCAGCTTGGGAGTGGGCACTCGAAGGTTGAGGTTGCGGGTGGACAACCATACACGGTCTCCGACCTGGTAGGAAGGAGCAGGCGCTCGTCTGCGATCAGCCTGGAGTCTCTGGCGCTGCGCAGAGACCTCAAGGGACTTCTGGATCAGTACCCAAGAAGCACGTAGGACGGAAAGGTGATCCTCCACAGCCGGAATATCCTGGGGAGAGAATACCTCCGGTAACACGGCAGGTTGGAACCCATAATTGGCCATGAAGGGAGACGTCCCAGAGGAAGAGTTCACCGCCGTGTTCCTGGCAAACTCAGCCCAAGGCAGGAGGTCAACCCAATTGTCTTGGTGATCGGAGACATAGCAACGAAGGAATTGCTCCAAGGCCTGATTGGATCGTTCTGCGGCCCCATTGGACTGAGGGTGGTAGGCCGAGGAGAAGGAGAGATGAATCCCCAACTGGGAGCAAAAGGCGCGCCAGAACCTGGACACAAACTGACTCCCCCGATCCGACACAATCTCCTTGGGCAAACCGTGCAACCGGAAGACCTCCCTGGCAAAAATCGTGGCCAACTCTTGTGCAGAGGGTAACTTCTTGAGAGGAACACAGTGGCACATTTTGGAAAACCGATCCACAATCATGAGAATGACCGTATGGCCTCGGGATGCAGGGAGGTCCACAATGAAATCCATCCCCAGGTGTGACCATGGGCGCTCCCCGGTGGCTATGGGTTGCAGAAGGCCCAACGGAAGGTGCCGAGGGGACTTACTCTGGGCACAAACGGAGCATGCCGCTACATATGCGGCGATGTCGGAACGTAGGCAAGGCCACCAGAACAGACGTGAAACAGCCCAGGACAGCTGATTCTTTCCAGGATGCCCCGCGGTCTTGGAGTTATGGTAGGTTCGCAACAACCGAGTGCGCAACTCCTCAGGCACAAAACATCTGCCGTTGGGTCTCCCAGAGGGAGCACCAGATTGAGCCGACAAAATCTGCTCACCCAGGGGAGAGGTCAGGCTGGTGCGAATGGCGGCCAAGATCTGATTCGGAGGTATGACCGAAGTCGGAATCGACTCCTCCCTGGACAGCTCGGAGTACTGCCGTGATAAGGCATCCGCCCTGATGTTCTTGGAACCGGGTAGGTAGGAGACCACGTAATTAAAACGTGACAAGAACAGAGCCCATCTGGCCTGACGTGGTGTCAATCTCTTGGCCTCAGAAAGGTAGGTCAGATTCTTGTGGTCCGTCAGGATGAGGACCGGAACCACCGAACCCTCGAGCAAGTGCCTCCATTCTTTAAGGGCCTGCACGATGGCCAATAACTCCCTGTCACCAATCTGATAGTTGCACTCCGCGGAAGACAGTTTCCGGGAGTAAAACCCACAAGGAAGCAGAGGACCCTCTGGTGTTCTACGCTGAGACAGAAGGGCGCCTACTCCCGTCTCAGACGCGTCCACCTCGAGGACAAAGGGCAACCCAGGGTTGGGATGCGACAGAATCGGAGCCGACACAAAGGCGGACTTTAGAGCCTCAAAAGCTCGGATGGCCTCGAGCGGCCAGACCTGGGAATTACTGCCCTTCCTGGTCAGATCCGTGAGAGGCTTGGCTAGCATGGAAAAGTCCCTGATGAACTTCCGATAATAATTGGCGAAGCCCAAAAAGCGCTGCAGGGAACGAAGACCACTGGGCTGGGGCCACTGTAAGACAGCCGAAACCTTCTCAGGATCCATGGAGAACCCCTCAGCGGAAATGATGTAACCTAAGAAGGTTACCTGGGATCGGTGAAATTCGCATTTCTCAAGCTTACCGAACAGCTTGTTCTCTCGTAACCGTTGCAACACTCGTCTGACATCCAGAATGTGGGCCTCCATGGATTCAGAATATACCAAGATGTCATCCAAATAGACCACCACACACTGCTGCAACAGGTCACGGAAAACATCGTTGATGAATTCCTGAAAGACTGCGGGCGCATTGCACAACCCAAAGGGCATAACCAAGGATTCATAATGACCGGTCCTGGTGTTAAACGCGGTCTTCCACTCATCGCCCGCCTTGATCCTTACCAGGTTATATGCCGCCCTCAGGTCGAGTTTGGTAAAGACCGTGGCCCTTTAAGGCGATCGAACAGCTCGGAAATCAAGGGTATCGGGTAAGCGTTCTTGATCGTGATGCGATTGAGACCCCTGTAATCGATGCAAGGCCTCAACTCACCGCCCTTCTTTTTCACAAAGAAAAATCCAGCCCCTGCCGGGGACGAGGATTTGCGAATGTGTCCGCGTGAAAGCGCCTCCCTCACGTACTCCTCCATGGCCTCATTCTCCGCTACCGACAGTGGATAGACTTTGCCACGAGGAGGAACGGCACCAGATTGTAACTCTATGGCACAATCGTATGGGCGGTGCGGAGGTAGGGCAACCGCGCGCACCTTATCGAATACATCCCGGTACTCCTCGTATTCAGGAGGCAACAGAGAGTCCGAGGAAGTACACAGCAACTTGACAGACCCATGGATGCAACTAGCCCCACACTGCGGTGACCACGAGAGGATCTCGGCCGATCTCCAATCGAAAGTCGGATTATGCTTCCGGAGCCAGGGGTACCCCAAGACCACCGAGTAGTGTGGAGACGAAATAACCTGGAGGCAGACCGACTCTCTGTGAACGGCACCAATGGCTAACCCCACTGGAAGGGTCTCATGAGTCACGTGTGGCGGCAGAAGGGGTCTGCCGTCTATCGCCTCAAGGGCCAGTGGGGAACCTCGAGCCTGCAGAGGAATGGAATTGGCGGCAGCGAACACATTATCAATGAACAAACCACCGGCACCAGAGTCCACCAACGCCTGGGTCGTCACCGAGCCCCCGACCCAGGAGAGGACAACAGTGATCAGTGGTTTGTCAACACGGGAAACCGGGGACGAGGAGACTCCACCCAAGATCTGCCCCCGACAGGATCTCAGGTGCGAGCGTTTCCCGGACGGTTCGGACATGCCAACCGAAAATGCCCACCGAGACCACAGTACATGCATCGGCCCTCGCGTCTCCGGAGTACCCTCTCCCCCTCGGACAGGCGAGCAAACCCCAGCTGCATGGGTTCACCCCCAGACAAGTCATCCCCAGGAGGCGTGGGAGGAGAGGGAGGCACGGGTGGGACAACAAACGTAGGCGCCAATCTGTTAGAAAACCTCCGCAGGCTCTCCTTAAAGGAAGGTCTCTCCCTGAGTCTGGTGTCAATCAAAATCAGGAAAGAAATAAGAGACTCGAGCTCCACTGGTAGGTCCTTAGCTGCAACCTCATCCTTCAAGGCATCCGAGAGACCATGAGAGAAAGCAGCGACCAGAGCCTCATTATTCCAGCCCACCTCTGCTGCCAGGGTACGAAACTCAATGGCGTATTCAGCTACGGATCGTGAACCCTGTCTGATGGACATAAGGAGCTTCGCAGCAGAGGCAGCACGAGCCGGCACATCGAATACCTTCCGAAGAGAAGCAACAAAACCGGAAAACTCGGCAACCACCGGATTGTTGTTCTCCCATAAAGGGCTGGCCCAGGCCAAGGCCTTGTCCGAGAGCAGCGAGATCAAGAAGCCCACCTTTGATCTCTCAGTGGGAAAGGCATGTGGCAGCAACTCGAAATAAATGCCCACCTGGTTAAGGAAACCTCGGCACTGAGTTGGCTCTCCCCCAAAGCGCTGTGGAAGAGGGGCAGAACCGGTCATACCCCGAAACACCGCAGGTGCAACAACAGGTGTCGGGGTAGACTCTGGCGCAACAACCGGAGCGGCAGTAGGAGCGGGCCCAGGAGCGACAACCGACCCATCGGCAACGGGAGCGAAATGAGCCGTGCGTTCAAGCAGGGTTTGCAACGCCACAGCGAACCGACCCAACAGGTGATCCTGCTGATCAAGTCTGGCAACCAGCGTGGGTAGCGAGGATGGCCCTGTACCGTCAGAATTCATGGCTTGGTCCTAATGTCACGGAACCATGAACCAGACGTACAACAAGGGATAAGTGAAAATAAGAAGGCTTTATTGAAAATAAAGCTGTAAAGCAAAAGTCCAAACGGATGGCGAAACCGAAGCAGAGTCTTTGCGAAGCCAGAGGTCAGGAACCAGAAGGGTAGTCAGACGAAGCCAGGATCAGGAACCAGCAGGGTAGTCAGACGAAGCCAGGATCAGGAACCAGCAGGGTAGTCGGACGAAACCAGGATCAGGAACCAGCAGGGTAGTCGGACGAAACCAGGATCAGGAACCAGAAGCAGCAGCAGTCTAGAAGCATGTGAACACAGGAGGACCAAGCAAGGAACTGAAGCCACAGACCTCCTATATATATGAGCTAGGCATCCAGCTCCTCCCGGTGGGAAGGAGGAGCCGCAGGGTGGGAGGCTACAAGAAACCCAGAAACCAAGATGGCCGCCAGCACATGTCAAACAAAGGAGAACAGCAAGAAGGTAAGACCATAACAAAGGTGCTCTGGTCTGATCAGACTAAAATGTAACTTTTCGGCCATCAAAGAAAACGCTATGTCTGGCGCAACACATCACATCACCCAAAGAACACCATCCACACAGTGAAACATGGTGTGGCAGCATCAAGCTGTGGGGATGTTTTTCAGCAGCCGGGACTGGGAAACTGGTCAGAGTTGAAGGAAAGATCGATGGTGCTAAATACAGGGATATTCTTGAGCAAAACCTGTACCACTCTGTGCGAGATTTGAGGCTAGGACGGAGGTTCACCTTCCAGCAGGACAATGACCCCAAACACACTGCTAAAGCAACACCTGAGTGGTTTAAGGGGAAACATGTAAATGTGTTGGAATGGCCTAGTCAAAGCCCAGATCTCAATCCAATAGAAAATCTGTGGTCAGACTTAGGCCTCTTTCACACAGGCGTTGAGAGAAAATGCGCAATTTTTCCGCACAAGTGCAAAGCGTTTTAATGCGTTTTGCACGCGCGTGAGAAAAATCTTCATGTTTGGTACCCAGACCCGAACCTGGACTTTTTCACAGAACCATGGTGATGGACCATGTGATGAGCGCAGTGACTTTATCAAAGGTCCTTTTCCTCCCAGGTCCTCAAAGAAGAAGAAAGAAGACAAGCTGGGCTGCGCGAACAAGTGGATGAGGTGAGTTTAATTTTAATTTTAATTTTTTAACCCCTCCATCCCTAATTTAATTATTTCTGTATTAAGAATGCTATTATTTTCCCTTATAACCATGTTATAAGGGAAAATAAAGATTGGGTTCCCATCCCGATCGTGAACTAGCAACCATGCGTGAAAATCGCACCGCATCCGCACTTGCTTGCGGATGCTTGCGATTTTCACGCAGCCCCATTCACTTCTATGGGGAATGAGTTGCGTGAAAAATGCACAATATAGAGCATGCTGCGATTTTCACGCAACGCACAAATGATGCGTGAAAATCACTGCTCATCTGCACAGCCCCATTAAAGTGAATGGATCCGGATTCAGTGCAGGTGCAATACGTTCACCTCAGGCATTGCACCCGCACAGAATTCTCGCCCGTGTGAATGGGGCCTTAAAGATTGCTGTTCACAAGCGCAAACCACCCAGCTTGAAGGAGCTGGAGCAGTTTTGCAAGGAGGAATGGGCAAAAATCCCAGTGGTAAGATGTGGCAAGCTCATAGAGACTTATCCAAAGCGACTTGAAGCTGTTATTGCCGCAAAAGGTGGCTCTACAAAGTATTGACTTTAGGGGGGTGAATAGTTATGCATATTGACTTTTTCTGTTATTTTGTCCTATTTGTTGTTTGGTTCACAATAAAAAAAAAAAACATCTTCAAAGTTGTGGGCATGTTCTGTAAATTAAATGATGCAAATCCTCAAACAATCCATGTTAATTCCAGGTTGTGAGGCACCAAAACACGAAAAAAAAGTCAAGGGGGATGCTATCGCAAGGCACTGTACGTACAGTATCTCACAAAAGTGAGTACACCCTTCACATTTTTGTAGATATTTTATTATTTCTTTTCATAGGACAACACTGAACATATTGTATCTTTGATACAATGTAGAATAGTCAGTGTACAGCTTGTATAGTGGTGTGCCCTACAAATAACTCAACACAGCCATTAATGTCTAAACCGCTGGCAACAAAAGTGAGTACACCCTTCACATTTTTGTAGATATTTTATTATTTCTTTTCATAGGACAACACTGAACATATTGTATCTTTGATACAATGTAGAGTAGTCAGTGTACAGCTTGTATAGTGGTGTGCCCTCAAAATAACTCAACACAGCCATTAATGTCTAAACCCAATTAGCAATTTTCCCTCCCCTGTGTCATGTGACTCATTGGTGTTACGAATGGGGAGCAGGTGTGTTACATTTGGTGTTACCGCTCTCATACTGGTCACTGGAAGTTCAACATGGCATCTCATGGCAAAGAACTTTCTGAGGATCTGAAAAAAAGAACTATTGCTCTACATAAAGATGGCCAAGGTTATAAGAAGATTGCCAGCACCCTGAAACTGAGCTGCAGCACGGTGGCCAAGACCATACAGCGGTTTAACAAGACAGGTTCCACTCAGAACAGGCCTTGCCATGGTTGACCAAAGAAGTTGAGTGCACATGCTCAGTGTCATATCCAGAGGTTGACTGTAATGAGTTAACTTTTTCTTCTCCAAGTGCCTCCCCCCCACCCCTCTCTTTGTTTCAAGGCTGGAGAGGAGAGAGAGGGGGGCAAAGTGCTGTGCTGTGAGAAGTGTCTGATTTCTCATCTTTCTACAGGTGTCCCATAGAGTGTGGTAGAGATGCGTAAGCCAATCATATTGTCACGGCCATGGCTATGACCGTGACTCCTGAACCGCATGCGATTGTCAGCGGTTTAGTTTGGTTATCAATCACAGGTGAGGGCTGTGGTATTTGCCTCACCTGTGGTTGCCGCTGGCAACAGTATGTACGTGGCAGCTTGCTATGTTATGCATGCGGTTTCGTGTGATTTGTATGTCTGTGTGCACTCTGTCTTATGTGTGGTGTGCACTTACATCTTCCCTTCACTGTGGCAGTCCGTGGCAACGTTTGGTTGTATTATGTACATGTGGTGGCAGTGTCCCGGCCTTCGGGCTGACTCCCAGGACACGCTTGCCACCCATGTCGTTGCCTGCGGCAACAGCCGCAGTGTGTTTGTTGTTTGGACACTTCCCCTTTAAGTTATGTTTTCCCTTCTGTGGTTTTGGAAGGGTTAACTCCCTTTCAGTGTGTGTGAGTCACGGGGTGTGTCTGATTGTTGGGTGTGGCCTCTTGGCCCTATAAAGCCTCAGTTGTAGGCAGTAGCCAGAGAGGGTGTTTCAGCCATGCTGGCTGTAGACATCCTCCTGGTTACTTACCAACTGCCAGTGGGGGCCAACCTTCTGGTCATAAGCTAAATATATGTCCTTTGGTGTCTGGAAGAAGTGTTTGGTTTTTATGTTTCTTTATTGCACCTGTGGTCCTGGGTTCCCGTGTGTTGTGTGTTTGTGTGCTGAGTCCTGCTGTCTGTGGGCAGTACATCCACATGGGTTCCAGGCTTGGTTGTCTGTGGTAGGTCTCTGCTATGTTTGTGGCAAGTACCTGCAATTGCCATAGGTTGCATTTGTTTCCCCTTGCTTGCAGCTTGGCCAGTGAGACTCCTGTTCCTCCGTATCCAGAAGGAACAGGATGTCTTACTCTGACTCCTAGCCCAGGAACCGGTCGGAGGGTAAGTTAGGGCTCCAAGGTTCCTGCGTATGAGTCCTCCTACCTTTAAGGTCGGCCCATGCAGGTAGGAGTTAGGGTCAGGTTAGGGACGCTGTAGGAGGTGACCTGCTCCCTAATCCTGTTTGTCCTGGTCAAGCAGCGACCATCATCCTTCGGCACACGGCTGAGGGTTTCCCCCATCCTCAGCCGTGACACATATGGCTTGATGATATATATATTATTCACTGCCTATAGAGAAGCAAATGGCGAACACTTAGATGTTTACATTAGTTCACATTCCAAAGTGGTATTCACTGCGCAGATGTTGAAGTGTTATCTCTGTTTCTCTTATCTCTTCTTCCTTTTTGACCAATGAAACAATGTTTTAGCCTCAGAGAGGACTGCCCTCTTCTGAAGATGTATATACGGCTTATCCCATGTAATAAAAGTTAGAGATTGCTTTGACCAACTTCTGTGTCAGTGTTCAGTCTCTCAGCCACGCGTGGATATTAACCCCTGGGGGGGGGGGGGTACATTGATCTGGAACACCAGAGTGTATCTAAAATGCCCTAATTTAGGGCGTCTTTATCAAAATGGCGACCACGAAGGGACTCTGAGCGAATGTAGCATCAAACAGCTGACAAGACGGGCCCCTGAGCTTGACGAACGGCAGAGAGGAGAGGATTGCAACCTCAAAGAAAGGTGAGAAAACTTTTTTCCTCATCTGCCTTTCTGCTATTTACTTCGTCATGCTCAGATAGCTCAGTCTGCTGTGAGGTGGTACCGATGTAAGTATAGTAGTCGACTGTAATGCTGAAAGCTTAGAGTCTATTGAACCAATAGTCTGAAATTATAGATCACTCTGGTGTGTATATGTTTTGTGTGTGTCTGTGATTTATGTGAGGAGTGAGTTGAGCACAGACGGTAAAACCACAGACAAAGGGAGGGGACAGTAACCTCCTGGTTTGGAAGGGGGTGCTGTAGCGCCGAGGTGTGGGACAAAGAAACTCCGGCTGACCTGACCAGGAAGACTCGTAGAGCCGTATGACCTTTTGATCTAATGGAAGACTGTGGAGACTACCTGACCTGACCCTAGGAAGACGGTAGAACCTCTCATGACCTTTTGATCTAGGGGAAGACTGCGGTGATATTCTCTACCTGACCTGACCCCAGGAAGACGCGACGGAGCCCGCCTGACCCCTGGTTTTGGGGAAGTCGTGCGGGGAGTCCCGGCTGACTAGTCAGACGTGATAGTCAGATTTGAGCAAACCAGTGGGGAGGGTGAATCCTTTGTCTGCGGAAGAAAGGGCTAAAGGTGCTGATCACTCCTCTGTTTTGTGTGTGTGTCAGTCTGAAATACTGTTGTTAAGATGGGCCAGTCCCACTCACATGGAGATGAAGGAGAAAATACAGCCCCTAGCTAGTAGCGAGGAAAGAGGGAGATTATAGGATGTGATATGGAGAATTTAAAGTTAAAATGTGACAAAGAATGTTAGAGAAAGTGTGGCCCCGGACAGAAGGTCGCCCGGCTGGCAACAGGGATAAAAATCTGTAAGAAACTGTGAAGTTAGAGCTTACAGACTGAGGGCATCAGAACTCCGGTGATGTTTAAGGGGGAGTTTTAACGAGTGAGAAAACAGAGCAGTGTCAGGGAAAGCTGAATGATGAAGGATTATTAGGTGCAGCACAGGCATGGCACCGAGCGGCAAGTCGATTTATGGCAACTGGAGGGACAAAAGATGGTCAGGAACTGTGAAATAGAGAAATTCATTCCCCCCCCCCCTTCACACAGAAACATTCCTGAGATAAGAGGAGCAGGGAAAGGGGGGAGGGAATCATGGGGGCAGGGAATCATGCAGAGTAAGTGATGTTATATTTAACAAAATGACTGTATGATTATAACATGTATATTGTCTTACAGCGACAGACCATCAGCAATTCTGGGTGTGGTGTGGCTATCTGTTTCCAGGAAAGCTGTGTTTGTCTGTGCTGCAAGTTTTGGGATGAAACAATGTGGGTTGGAAGACTTAAATGATTCAGTGGAATGGGTGTGGCTTTGAGTTGTAATTGAGGCGAATATGTGTGAAGACTGATTATGAGCTGTTAATGAAAATGAGTACATGAAAATGTATATGAATGCGTATGGAGTACGGTATTTTTTATTTTTTTTTATAATATGCGCATTGAGGATTTTATTAAATTTTTCTTGGAAGTTTTTGGTTTTTATTGGTGCCAACAGCATTGATCAAGCTGTACATTTTTTTTATATCGAAGTCAATGAAAAGTTTTTATGGGCCCTTTGTGTGGTTCATGTCTGTATTGTCAGATCTGGTGTTTCAATGTTTGAAGTTACGTGTTACATGTTAAGTGTTGTGCTAAACATCAGAGCTCTGTTCTAATGGACAGCTGCCATATTACTGATGGACAAAAGGGGGACCACAGCGTCCGACTGAAGGGGGTGGACTTAGATGACTCAGAGCGGAGGGAGGAGGATAGGGGTGGACGTTACAGACAACGACAGCCCTTGTGCCCATCCCCTAGTTATAAGACACTCCCATGGAAGATGAGAAGTCCTGTTTTGTTTTCCAGTCTATTAATTCCGCGATAGGGAAAGTTGGATACTTCTGTAAGCCAAAATGCAAAGTAACATCAAGCGGCATTGGGTGGTTCAGTGGTGCCAACCATAGGTAGTGTTCCTTTGGCATTGCTTCAGCCCTGATGCCAAACGCCTCATTGAAGTGAGGAAAAAGTAAGTCTGCCACCCTGTGATGGGCCTGCAGAGTGTGTGGTACCCAGATCCCAGAAGAGAGAGTGTTGTGCTGTGTGTGGTACTCCTCGTCCACACCACACGAGAGGATTGTATTCTATGTTGACCATGCCCGGATCACTGTCCGTCCCCACAGACACCCATGTTTTATTGTCATAAGGAGAACACAAAGACAGGGAGGGGGGGAGTTAGATCAAGATTAGGAAACAGGAAATCCAGTATCGGCTCTACTTTTAAACATTTTTAGCTGATTCATTCTGGCCCAATGATATCCCCCACTCTGGGTGATAAAGAAGTAGTCCTGTTTTTGATTGATACTGGAGCAGCGAAGACAGTTGTGCACAGCAAACATGGCCTCCCTTGATTTACTCTCCAAGGACACCAGTCTTTGGGTAGAAGTGGATGGGAAAGTAGTACGCTCCCTTTTCAAACGCAACCATCCATATTAGATTTGCCCCTAACCAAGATGCGCTTGCCCGTTTGCTGATCAGTGGTAATGCCCCTTGTTGCCTCCTAGGTGCAGATTTGCTTGCAAAAGTACATGCTGGTATCTCATATCAGGAGGACGGCACTGTGAAGCTTACAGGTGCCCTCAATGACCAGGAACTTTGTTTGTTGGCCATTAGTGATAAAATTCCCTGGTCCATGTTTGTATCAGTACTCCCAGAAGCTGAAAAAAGCAAAACCACTCACCATTGGATGGTACATGACCTACATGCCGTTAATGAAGCCACAGTTTCTAACACCCACATCGTGCCCAATACACACACCTTGTTGGCTCAGGTTCCCATTACCCCTGATCACTCCACTGTGATTGATTTGTCCTTTAGTCCCTACCGCCTCCCAGATGAGTTGGTAGATGCTTTTTATGCCTAGAACTGGCAATTTTGTGTTCCCCCACAATGTACTATCAGATTATTACATTTAGATTGTATTGTTATGAAGTGAGTGGCCATGACTCAGCTGTCCTCACCCAACTGCATGGCCAGCAGTAACGCCCCGTAGCATATGATTCAGTCAGACTTGATCCCGTGGCCAGAGGTGCCCCTTTCTGCATCAGAGCTGTAGTAGTTGTACTAGCTATGCTTGATGAAAGCTCGGAGATAGCTCTGAACCACAAAGTGATGGTGATATTACATCTATCCTCATGAACGTACAATCCAAATGATTGTTTTGTTGCCCGTTATTTGAGAATGCAGTGTTCCATTTAGTTGCCTGACAATGTTGCTCTCCAAAGGTGTAATACTTTGGACCCAGCTACCCTGTTGCCTCTGGACCAAGGGGGGAGGGAAGAGTTAGGGCACCGCACTTTAAACTTTTCTTCCAGATTCAAAGGTAGAGGCTCCTGACTGTTTGCAGATGATGTCACAAGACGTAGTGGGATTTGGTAAATCAGCCATTAGGTAATCTAGATCATGTGCTCTTTGTGGATGGATCGAGGTATGGCCAGGATGGCAGGTACTACACAGGTTGGGCAGTGGTGATTAAACGTGAACTACCACACAGGTCTGCTCAAGAAGTGGAGCTAAAAGACTCTGAAGATGGCTTGCAGATATGCAGATGGAAAAACAGCCAACATTTACAGTGATTCCAGGTGTGCTTTTGGGATAGCCCATGACTATGGGCCCACATGGAAAGCCAGAGACTCCTTGATCGCTTCAGGTAAACCCATCGAAAATGGGGAAGCAGTGAGGTCTCTGATGGAAGCCCTCTTGTCACTAACATGAGAGGTGATGATAGCAACGAAAGGCCACTGTAAACAGATGCAGAGGAGGCAAAGGGGAAGGCCCGGCAGATCAGGCGGCAAAAATGGCTGCCAAATTACCTAAGCAGACCCCTGTCTTAAGTGGCCACAGTTCAGGTCCCTGAAATAACTCCTCCTGTCTCCCGAAAGTTCTTAAGACCTTATAGAACCAGATAGGGAAGGAGGAAAGGGACTTGTGGATGGAAAAGGGGGGACTACAAATTAGAAGGGAAACTTTACCTTCCCAGGTCCCTCTAATCCACGATGGCACAGGCAACCCATGGAGTGACGCACCAGACAAAAACTGCTATGTGTGATTTAGTACGTAGCATATGGTACGCCCCAGGGTTCAGCACTGTAACAGTCAGACATACTCAAGGATAAACGGTTGTGCCCACAACAACGTGGGCAAGGTGGTTAAGGTACCCAAGAAACACGTCTTGCTTTTTGTATCTGTTTCAACGTTTGCAGACTACCTTCAACTACACAAGGTGGGCATGTATGAGTATGTATTGATATGTGACTTGTTTTCAGGATGGCCAAAACCGTACCCAAAGAAGTAAAGAAGATTATGGCCGAAGTTGTGTGCAGGTATGGGGTACCTTAGATCATTGAAAGTGACACAGGTGTCCACTTCACAGGTGAAGTGATGCAGGAGATGATGAAGATTTTGGGTGTAGGACAGGCCTTACATGCTTCGTACCATCCACAAAGCAGCAGTAGCGTAGGGAAAAGGAACTGAACGGGACACTAAGTTAAAGATTCAAAAGCCTTAGAGTGCCTGCTGGTAGCCCTCTTTTAGTAAGGTATACGCCTAACCGTGAGACAGGCCTTTGTCCCTATAAAGTCCTTTTTGGGTCAGCCCCTAGGATAGGATTTATTTCCCACAGCAGCTTCAGATGCAACATGGTTTTCTGACAGATTATGTGATCAGTTTTGTACAAGCATTTGATTAAAGTACATTTTCGAGTTTTTGCTTCACTTCCAGGTTTTGATAAAGTACCAGGAACCCACCCACTTGTGTCTGGAGATTGGGTGGTAGAAAAAGACACGTTAGAAAAGTCCTAAAATCCTGGTTTGATGGTCCATTCCGAGTGTTGTTGACCACAAGCACAGGGAAGCTCAAAGAAAAGCATAATTGGATTGATTTCAAGGAAGTGTTGAGACTGGTTTTCCCTTGTGTGACTGTTGATCATGACTCAAAAGAATATGGAAAAATTGTATGAAAACTTCGATCCAGAAAATCAGGAGTACTGATGACCTCCAGTCCCCCCATATAATGTCAACGCCAGTTAGGGAAAGATCATCTGACTTCCCCGTGCTCAAATCCAGTGTTACGGTAGGCTGTTCGCTAGGTATGGCTTGTCGTGGAAGCTGGTGAAGAGGAGGCGGAGCATTGGGACAGATGGTTAGGTTTAGGGAGAGAATGAAACTAGAGGGGGGACTGTTAAAGATGTGTGAATTTTATTCTATATTTTTTGTATAACTAGGACTGTAATGAGTTAACTTTTTCTCCTCCAAGTGCCTCCCCCCCACCCCTCTCTTTGTTTCAAGGCTGGAGAGGAGAGAGAGGGGGGCAAAGTGCTGTGCTGTGAGAAGTGTCTGATTTCTCATCTTTCTACAGGTGTCCCATAGAGTGTGGTAGAGATGCGTAAGCCAATCATATGGCTTGATGATATATATATTATTCACTGCCTATAGAGAAGCACCTCTTTGAAGTGTCACATATGACGTATGCAGTATTATTGTTAGATTGTCCGCCATTACAAAATGGCGAACACTTAGATGTTTACATTAGTTCACATTCCAAAGTGGTATTCACTGCGCAGATGTTGAAGTGTTATCTCTGTTTCTCTTATCTCTTCTTCCTTTTTGACCACTGAAACAATGTTTTAGCCTCAGAGAGGAGTGCCCTCTTCTGAAGATGTATATACGGCTTATCCCATGTAATAAAAGTTAGAGATTGCTTTGACCAACTTCTGTGTCAGTGTTCAGTCTCTCAGCCACGCGTGGATATTAACCCCTGGGGGGGTACATTGATCTGGAACACCAGAGTGTATCTAAAATGCCCTAATTTAGGGCGTCTTTATCAGTTGTCTCTTCAAAATAGACATATGAGTGCTGCCAGCATTGCTGCAGAGGTAAAGGGGTGGGTGTGCTCAGACTATACACCGCACACTTGCAGCACGCCAGACCTGCAGGGTATTGCGAAGTGAGGTCACGGTTATGGGCAATCGAGGGTTACTCACTGTTCATAGGAGAACCCTGGGCAGGCATGCGACAGTGAAGGAGAGGCTGACACAAAGTTCCTCTGGGGCACACTCTGTATGTAGGGACTAGGCCTGATGGTGGATGAGGTGCCCTGGATGTTGCAGGTGTTTTGAGTGCCCGGGGCAAGGTCCCTTTTAAGGATCGTGACGCCAGTGCCTGTAAAGGTGGCACACCGGTTTCCAGTAGCAATAAGTGAGGTACACAGGTGGTATAGTGAACCAAACGTTGCTTTACTTAAAACAGTCCAACTTTGTACATCAAGATGGTAATGCAGTCCCTTATATCATATGCTTCACAAGCAGGCTTATTTCAAATACTGGCAGGTATAATCTTGCAAGATACTTGGAGGGTAATCAACAACACACTCAGAATCAGGTTGTACCTTCTCCTCAGAAATAGTGTACACTGTTCTTTAGAACTCCTGTCTGGTTTCTATCCCAAGGCCCGGATGCCTAAATGCTGGCTTTAATCCTTGGTAAATAATCTTCCTCCCGTATTGACCCTTGCTCCTACGTTATAGTTCCTCTGCCCATCAGTTTACTTATCTTAATTGGATGCAATGGCACTGCTTGGTTTGAGGGTAACTGCAGGTTTCTCCCAGGAGGCACATCTCTTCTCTTGGGGTAATCTTCTGAGCTAACTGTGGCTCACTTTATCAACAGGCAGGCTATAATCCTTCACTAGCCTCCTGGTAGCAACTAGCAGCCTGGACTATCTAGCTGAATGTCAGGAGGAGGCCCTCAGCATACCTCTGGCTAAGATGTCCTCTCACTTCTGTGTCCACAGACTCCTGACTACAGACTGACTCCTCCCTGTCTGGGCCTGAACATTTATACTAGGGGCTCCCTATCTCCCTCTAGTGTCTAGGATGCCTAACTACACCCCCATAGGCCTGTTATGCATGTCACAGGGGAACAATACACACAAAAGCACATAGAAAATACATTAAAATGCATGGTTACATATAATATTACTGTCCCTTAGGAGTAGGAGTAACACGTGACCCAATTGACCCTTGTGTAGTGCCCACCCCTACCTAGTGGGACACTACATACCCCCATGCTACAATGTTGCCCGTCCTCGGCGCAACACAAAGGGGCCCTGCCCTGCTGGAGACTGCACCTGAAAGACAAAAATCACACAAAGCAGGAACATACATCTACATTTGCAAATACACCCATATATATATAAGTCCGGTGAAAAGGGGCGTCGTTTTCTTCTCTCAGGATAATATAAGGGAACAGGGGGCGCTAACCTGGTGCAGCGTATCAAGGTATAACCAGGATAGTCCATAATAACATTGAAGTGCAATTGTGCATAATAAAACACAGTAGTCCCATAGAAAATGCAGAACAAACATAAGTTCTTGGAGGCTCAAAGAATAAAAATGAGTCCGTACCCAGGTTTCCTTTTTATAATTAGATAGTGCAAGTGATAAATACAGGAAGATTGCCAAGATAGAATAGCAGAGCAACATCTCAGAGGCCCATATACGTTAGAGTCATCTCTGGGCACATTTCTTTAAAGTAGCAAAAATCTCAGAGGCCCACATACGTTAGAGTCATCTCTGGGCACATTTCCTTGAAGTATAAGTTGCATATAAAAGTCACAGCACAATAAAAGTCCACATTATTAAAAATGGCGTATAAAATAAGTGCTGCAATGTCCCTTAATCAACCTGAAAAGGGGGTTAAAAAGGGTTTAAGGTGCAACATAAAAATAGGCACAACTTGGTTAAGTATTGCAGAAGCAGGCAGGAGGTCCTGTAAACAATATGGCCTTGATGCATGTGGTATTTTCAGTGGTTTACCGCCTCCACTGAGCCGTGGGTAACTGGCAGCAGCAACAGAGGACCAAAACAAAGGACTCCTGTCCTGGAAAGGGTTAATCCTCTTTAATGGGGTCCCCTAGCAAAAAGGTAATCAAATCGATGGCCTAGCAGGCCAATTCACAGGGGCGTGTCAAATCCACTTGGCATCACATTGGTGCTCCCTGGCTCCATTTGTAGATTGGGCCTGTAGTGAGCGTCAACAGGCGGATGTGCCCACAACACAGTATTGGGGGGCAACTGCAACATGAAAGGACCCCTAATTGGTATTGGCCCCATAGGCCTAGGGGTAATCATGGTGGCTGACCGCACCGGTCCAGGCATAACAATTGTGGGCTGCTGCACTGGCCTGGGCACCGCTGCTGCAAGCGGTCCGGTGGGTTCCTGGACAACTGGCTCTGCGCGTCGGTGCACAGCGCAGGAAGGCCTCACCGCAGGTGCTGACACTAAAGGTGGCCGGCTGGTAGGGACAGGTACCCTTACCTCTGACCCAGCGATGTCCGAGTATTGGAGTCGAACCTCTTCTTTTCTAGGTGGAGTCCGGATCCTAGCGGCAGCAATCTGGCGCAGTCTACGCAGTTGTTCCTCCAGACGGACAATTTGGTCATCCAGGCTCTCGGGCTCTGTGTCGCTGTCTTCTGGAGTTAGCGCTGGTACAGGTAGGGAGGTTGTATCCTGCGCAGCCGCTGCAGTTTCAGGTGGGGCGTCTGCTCTTTTCCCTTTTCGGATGTTATCCAGGGTAGCATGGAATCGCTCCAAGTTTTCTAATTCTTTTATGGTCTTTTCCCGGTGGGGCAGCTCAGGGGACGGATACGGGCTCACCCACTTTTCCACCACTGTTGGTTGCCAAAAGACGTTCGGGCCAATGAAGGAGCCCCGCTCTTGAAAGGCATGATGGGCCGGTTCTGGAGAGCGCGCTGGCTCACGCTCGCAGCCAGTGTAGTCCTCATCAGTTTCCCAGTCCTCCAATTTCTTTCTTGGACATGTTACAGCAGTGGCGTAGGGGCCTCGCAGGCCCTCGGCAGGGGTGAACTCCACTTCCTCTCCCTCGCGGAGGTTATGCAGGTGCTCCGGGAGGTAGCTCCGCTTGACGGACCTCCGGTTAACATACAAGTCTCTGCCGGTAGTGTCTTGAATAAAACCGAAGCCTCGGTCCTTGTCGAATGCCACAACCAACCCCATTCTCCTTTTCAGGCGGGGTTGGGTGTCAGTGTAGCGCTCATGAACGGTCTTTGCCAGTTCCTCGTAGTAGATTTTAGTCTTGGTTGTTTTCTTTATTGCGGCCTCCCGTATCTCCGCCATCAGCGCCGACCATTTAAATGAGGGTTGGAAAAAGTTTTTTCAGAAGCCATAATAGGTCTCCGGTTGCGTCCTCGGTGGCGGGCAGGTGGGTCTCTCCGGTCCCGGAGAGTAGGCCGGTGGAGCGTCCTCTTGCTCTACACCAGTAAAGTCCATTTTCACAATGTCAGGCGCCGACATCCCTGCAGAGCAGTCTTCACTGGTCAACATGCTCGATCCTTCTCTGGAGAGCGACCGGGTGGCGCCAATAATTGCAGACAGATCCTTCCATTGCTCTGGGAGGCCGCCCCCCAGGTACTCCAGCATAGGGGAGGCGGAGTCCATTATAGCAGACATGCTAATTTGTAGACAGGGCGGTGGCGCGGACATACAGCCTTTCCCGCACTTTCAGCAGAAGGCGCCAATTTTTCCCGCCAGCAAAGTATGAAGATGACGCAGCAGTTAAATCCAAGCAAGTTAAGCGGCCATCTTGAGCAAATCGCTGTCTATTCACTGACAGCAAGCGGTGGCTTACACAAATGGCAAACAGTCCATGCACTATAATCTTCACACCGCAAATTATTACAGTTCTCTTTGGCCCAGCAATTTTTCAATAAAACAATAGGGCTTAGTCACTTTTTAGGAAAATAACGGCACACAGTTTTTGTATTCCTCAATGGCGCAGGAATGATCGGATCCTGTTCGTGACGCCAATTTATGCAGCACGCCAGACCTGCAGGGTATTGCGAAGTGAGGTCACGGTTATGGGCAATCGAGGGTTACTCACTGTTCATAGGAGAACCCTGGGCAGGCATGCGACAGTGAAGGAGAGGCTGACACAAAGTTCCTCTGGGGCACACTCTGTATGTAGGGACCAGGCCTGGTGGTAGATGAGGTGCCCTGGATGTTGCAGGTGTTTTGAGTGCCTGGGGAAAGGTCCCTTTAAGGATCGTGACGCCAGTGCCTGTAACGGTGGCACACCGGTTTCCAGTAGCAATAAGTGAGGTACACAGGTGGTATAGTGAACCAAACGTTGCTTTACTTAAAACAGTCCAACTTTGTACATCAAGATGGTAATGCAGTCCCTTATATCATATGCTTCATAAGCAGGCTTATTTCAAATACTGGCAGGTATAATCTTGCAAGATACTTGGAGGGTAATCAACAACACACTCAGAATCAGGTTGTACCTTCTCCTCAGAAATAGTGTACACTGTTCTTTAGAACTCCTGTCTGGTTTCTATCCCAAGGCCCGGATGCCTAAATGCTGGCTTTAATCCTTGGTAAATAATCTTCCTCCCGTAGTGACCCTTGCTCCTACTTTATAGTTCCTCTGCCCATCAGTTTACTTATCTTAATTGGATGCAATGGCACTGCTTGGTTTGAGGGTAACTGCAGGTTTCTCCCAGGAGGCACATCTCTTCTCTTGGGGTAATCTTCTGAGCTAACTGTGGCTCACTTTATCAACAGGCAGGCTATAATCCTTCACTAGCCTCCTGGTAGCAACTAGAAGCCTGGGCTATCTAGCTGCATGTCAGGAGGAGGCCCTCAGCATATCTCTGGCTAAGATGCCCTCTCACTTCTGTGTCCACAGACTCCTGACTACAGACTAACTCCTCCCTGTCTGGGCCTGAACATTTATACTAGGGGCTCCCTATCTCCCTCTAGTGTCTAGGATGCCTAACTACACCCCCATAGGCCTGTAATGCATGTCACAAGGGAACAATACACACAAAAGCACATAGAAAATACATTAAAATGCATGGTTACATATAATATTACTGTCCCTTAGGAGTAGGAGTAACACGTGACCCAATTGACCCTTGTGTAGTGCCCACCCCTACCTAGTGGGACACTACACACTGCATCAAATTGGTTTGCATGGCTGTCGTCCCAGAAGGAAGCCTCTTCTAAAGATGATGTACACGAAAGCCTGCAAACAGCTTGCTGAAGACAAGCAGACTAAGGACATGGATTACTGGAACCGTGTCCTGGAGTCTGATGAGGCCAAGATAAACTTTAGATAGTGTCAAGCGTGTGAGGCAGCAACCAGGTGAGGAGTACAAAGACAAGTGTGTCTTGCCTACAGTCAAGCATGGTGGTGGGAGTGTCATGGTTTGAGTGCTGCTAGCTGTGGGGAGCTACAGTTCATTGAGGAAACCATGGATGCCAATAGGTACTGTGACATACTGAAACAGAGCATGATCCCCTCCCTTCAGAAACTGGGCCGCAGGGCAGTATTCTAACATGATAATGACCACCAGACACATTTCCAAGAAGACTTCTGCCTTTCTAAAGAAACTGAGGGTAAAGGTGCTGGACTGGCTAAGCATGTCTCCAGACCTAAACCCTATTGAGCATCTGTGGGGCATCCTCAAATGGAAGATGGAGGAACACAAGGTCTCTAATATCCACCAGCCCCATGATGTTGTCATGGAGGAGTGGAAGAGGATTCCACTGGCAACATGTGACGCTCTAGTGAACTCCATGCCCAAGAGAGTTAAAAAAGTGCTAGAAAATAATGGTGGCCACACAAAATATTGACAGTTTGGGCACAATTAGGCCATTTTCTACAAATGTCTTTTGTTGCCAGCGGTTTAGACATTAATGACTGTGTGAGTTATTTTGAGGGCACACCAAATTTACAGTTATACAAGCTGTACACTGACTACTTTACATTGTATCACAGTGTCAGATCTTCAGTGTTGTCCCATTAAAGATATAATAAAATATTTAGAAAAATGTGAGGGGTGGACTCACTTTTGTGAGATACTGTATATAAATATGGAGGAAAAATGGATCTTTCACACCATGAACCATAAGTGTCCCTCTTTGAATGTTCGAAAAGTTGGGAGGTATCCTAATGAGTAGCATTTCTTGAATCTAGCAGACCCAGTCCACCCTAATAAGTGATGACTAGAGTTGAGCGAACCCGAACTGTAAAGTTCGGGTTTGTACCGAACTTTAGGTTTTTCGGCACCCGAACGTTTACGTAAAAGTTCGGGGTTCAGCGATTTTTATAACGCTTTTTGAAAGGCTGCAAAGCAGCCAATCAACAAGCGTCATACTACTTGCCCCAAAAGGCCATCACAGCCATGCCCACTTTTGGCATGGCTGTGATTGGCCAACTGCAGCATGTGACCCAGCCTCTATTTAAGCTGGAGTCACGTAGCGCCGCCCGTCACTCTGCTCGGATTAGTGTAGGGATAGGCTGCAGCTGCTGTGAGGGAGATCAGGGAGGAATATTATGAAGAACTGCTTCTTTACTCAGCGATCTACAGCAAATGTGTTTTGCTGTACAATTGTTTTAAGCCTGCCCTGAGCCAACTACTACTGAAAACGAACTTTTTTTCCTTCAGTTAGTTAATATCAATACGTAATTGGCAGCCATTTAATGCAACGATAGTGTACCAGCACAGGATATCTGTATGTCTGCAAGTCCAGAAATACTGCTTTGAGACACTGGGGTTAAAAAAAACCTTTTTTTCATATAGTGCACATCTAGGATTATCGCTGCATAAGTGACTGTTCATTTTAGGCCACAAATACGCCTTTTGCTTACTGGGGTTAAAAAAACATCTGTTATACTGCACATCTGGGATTAGACGTGCATAAGTGACTGTGAAATTTAGGCCACAAATACGGGTTTCTTATACTGGGGCATACTGGGGTGAAAAAAAAAACCCATCTGTTTCATATAGTGCACATCTAGAATTCTAGGTGCATAAGTGAGTGTGACATTTAGGCCAGAAATACGGCTTTGGCATACTGGGTGAAACAAACCCCTCTGTTTCATATAGTGCACATCTAGGCTAGGACGGAGGTTCACCTTCCAGCAGGACAATGACCCAAAACACACTGCTAAAGCAACACCTGAGTGGTTTAAGGGGAAACATGTAAATGTGTTGGAATGGCCTAGTAAAAGCCCAGATCTCAATCCAATAGAAAATCTGTGGTCAGACTTAGGCCTCTTTCACACAGGCGTTGCGGGAAAAGATGCGGGTGCGTTGAGGGAAAATGCACAATTTTTCCGCACGAGTGCAAATGGTGCATAAGGGACTGTTCATTTTAGGCCACAAATACGGCTTTTTCTTACTGGGGTTAAAAAACCCTCTGATATACTGCACATCTGGGTTTAGACGTGCATAAGCTACTGTGAAATTTAGGCCACAAATACCGCTGTCATATAGAGTTAAAAAAAAAAAATTGAGTGCAATACCGTACATCAGGGTTTTTATTGGCGATTAATTATTTTTAACAGACTTAACCACTTTTTACTTTGCTTGGTGAACGCTAACTATGATGCAAACATCTAATAAGGGACGCGGTCATGGTCGTGGTGTTGGTGGAGCCTCTGGTGCAGGGAGAGGACGTGGCCGTTCTGCCACAGCTACATGTCCTACTGAACCTACTACCTCAGGTCCCAGTAGCCTCCAGAATCTACAGCGATATTTGGTCGGGCCTAATGCCGTTCTAAGGATGGTAAGGCCTGAGCAAGTACAGGCGCTAGTCGATTGGGTGGCCGACAGTGGATCCAGCAGGTTCACATTATCTCCCACCCAGTCTTCTGCAAAAAGCGCACAGGTGGCGCCTGAAACCCATGCCCATCAGTCTGTCACATCACCCCTGTGCATATCGGGGAACCTGTCTGAGCCTCAAGTCATGCAGCAGTCTCTTATGCTGTTTGAAGACTCTGCTGGCAGGGTTTCCCAAGGGCATCCACCTAGCCCTTCCCCAGGGGTGGAAGACATAGAATGCACTGACACACAACCACTTATGTTTCCTGATGAGGACATGGGAATACCACCTCAGCACGTCTCTGATGATGACGAAACACAGGTGCGAACTGCTGCGTCTTCCTTCAGTGTGCAGACCGAAAAGGAGGTCAGGGAGGAAGACTGGGTGAAAGACGATGCAGGGGACGATGAGGTCCTAGACCCCACATGGAATGAAGGTCGTGCCACTGACTTTCAGAGTTCGGAGGAAGAGGCAGTGGTGAGACCGAGCCAACAGCGTAGCAAAAGAGGGAGCAGGGTGCAAAAGCAGAGCAGCCGTCGCCAAAACAGTTCGCCTGCTACTGGCCACAGTCACCAGGGACCGAGCACACCAAAGGCAGCTTCAAGGAGTTCCCTGGCATGGCACTTCTTCACACAATGTGCTGACAACAACACCCGAGTGGTTTGCTCGCTGTGCCATCAGAGCCTGAAGCGAGGCATTAACGTTCTGAACCTTAGCACAACCTGCATGACCAGGCATCTACTTGCTGTCCCACAGTACGTCGTTCCCAGCCGCCACTACTTCTCCAAGAGAGCCGTGCCCTCCCTGCACAAGTATTGGATAAAATCAAGTGTGCACTGCGCAACGCCATCTGTGGCAAGGTCCACCTAACCACAGATACGTGGACCAGTAAGCACAGCCAGGGACGCTATATCTCCCTTTTTTTTTTTTTCCTGAGTCAAAATATTTCATTTTTATTTATAAAAAAAATGCCAAATTTACAAATAATTTTCAAATTTCCAAATTTCTATTTCTCTACTTTTTTTAAATAAATATTTATTTTTATTTTATACAAAACCACAATATAGATACACAATACATTATAGTGATCAAGACGGTCTACAAAGTATAGCCATTATCAACGTCCAACACCTGCCCTATAAAAGAAGGCAGGCCCTTATCTAGATTATACAGATCGCCATAAATTCAAAGTTAATATAGAAAAATAAAAAAAATAGAATTATACAGCCCCCCCCCCCACCCCCCACCCCCCCTATTGGCCGTCGTCAAAGTCAAACATAACCACAATAAGAATATTAGCTATCGCTAAGCAGTCATGCGTGCCGCTCTCCGTTTCCTTTCAATATTCTCATATATTCGAACTTCTTGAAGATATAGGATCCATTCTTTTATCGAGGGCGGAGAGGCAGAGATGGGTCAAGTCGCGGCTTGCAAAAGCCAAGTCAATACGGGACATTGACCCACAGGACTGACTAAAGCAGGAAAATATTTTATTTTTGCCATAGAGGTGGCGCCAGATATCAACCAGCGCCAGCTCCTGGCAAATAATACTTAGAGGCGATCCAGTCCGACCCTGCCCAGAGACGGCGGAGAAACTGTCCAACTCAGGATCAAGAACTGAGTTGAAGTCTCCTGCCACTAATAATGCACATTGATTTTTTGTGGCTATATATTTTGCTAATTGAGAGAAAACCATTGATTTGTATGGTGGAGGGATACAGTGGGATGCGAAAGTTTGGGCAACCTTCTTAATCGTCATGATTTTCCTGTATAAATTGTTGGTTGTTACGATAAAAAATGGCAGTTAAATATATCATATAGGAAACACACACAGTGATATTTGTGAAGTGAAATGAAGTTTATTGGATTTACAGAAAGTGTGCTATAATTGTTTAAACAAAATTAGGCAGGTGCATAAATGTGGGCACTGTTGTCATTTTATTGATTCCAAAACCTTTAGAACTAATTATTGGAACTCAAATTGACTTGGTAAGCTCAGTGACCCCTGACCTACATACACAGGTGAATCCAATTATGAGAAAGAGTGTTTAAGGGGGTCAATTGTAAGTTTCCCTCCTCTTTTAATTTTCGCATCCCACTGTATATAGCTTATGCCATGTAATATTCTATTTTGGAATGTGAGAGGGCTGGAAGACAGAGTGAAGAGGACGGTGGTTTTTGATCTTGTGGCTCGTCATTTACCGGCTATTGTGGTCCTACTAGAAACCCACGCAACAGTAGATAGGCTTCATACACTGAAAAGGAAATGGGCTTCTTTTGAGTATCACGCTTACTACTCTTCGTATGCAAGAGGTGTTAGCGTTTATATCCATCGAGGGATGGAGTTCCGACCTGTAGATGATATGATAGATAAAGAAGGTAGATATGTATTCCTCCATGGTTTTTGGAAAGGCCAGGAGATGATATTGGCTTTTATATATACAGTGGGATGCGAAAGTTTGGGCAACGTTCTTAATCATCATGATTTTCCTGTATAAATCGTTGGTTGTTACGATAAAAAATGTCAGTTAATATATCATATAGGAGACACACACAGTGATATTTGAGAAGTGAAATGAAGTTTATTGGATTTACAGAAAGTGTGCTATAATTGTTTAAACAAAATTAGGCAGGTGCATAAATTTGGGCACCACAAAAAAGAAATGAAATCAATATTTAGTAGATCCTCCTTTTGCAGAAATTACAGCCTCTAAACGCTTCCTGTAGGTTCCAATGAGAGTCTGGATTCTGGTTGAAGGTATTTTGGACCATTCCTCTTTACAAAACATCTTTAGTTCATTCAGGTTTGATGGCTTCCGAGCATGGACAGCTCTCTTTAAGTCACACCACAGATTTTCAATTATATTCAGGTCTGGGGACTGAGATGGCCATTCCAGAACGTTGTACTTGTTCCTCTGCATAAATGCCTTAGTGGATTTTGAGCAGTGTTTAGGGTCGTTGTCTTGTTGAAAGATCCAACCCCGATGCAGCTCCAGCTTTGTCACTGATTCCTGGACATTGGTCTCCAGAATCTGCTGATACTGAGTGGAATCCATGCGTCCCTCAACTTTGACAAGATTCCCAGTCCCTGCACTGGCCACACAGCCCCACAGCCTGATGGAACCACCACCATATTTTACTGTAGGTAGCAGGGTCTTGGAATGCTGTATTCTTTTTCCTCCATGCATAACGCCCCTTGTTATGGCCAAATAACTCAATTTTAGTTTCATCAGTCCACAGCACCTTATTCCAAAATGAAGCTGGCTTGTCCAAATGTGCTTTAGCCCACCTCAAGCGGCACTTTTTGTGCTGTGGGTGGAGAAAAGGCTTCCTCTGCATCACTCTCGCATACAGCATCTCCTTGTGTAAAGTGCGCCGAATGGATGAACGATGCACAGTGACTCCATCTGCAGCAAGATGATGTTGTAGGTCTTTGGTACTGGTCTGTGGGTTGACTCTGACTGTTCTCACCATTCGTCGCTTTTGTCTATCCGAGATTTTTCTTGGTCTCCCACTTCGAGCCTTAACTTGAACTGAGCCTGTGGTCTTCCATTTCCTCAATATGTTCCTAACTGTGGAAACAGACAGCAGAAATCTCTGAGACAGCTTTCTGTATCCTTCCCCTAAACCATGATGGTGAACAATCTTTGTCTTCAGGTCATTTGAGAGTTGTTTTGAGACCCCCATGTTGCTACTCTTCAGAGAAAATTAAAAGAGGAGGGAAACTTACAATTGACCCCCTTAAACACTCTTTCTCATAATTGGATTCACCTGTGTATGTAGGTCAGGGGTCACTGAGCTTACCAAGTCAATTTGAGTTCCAATAATTAGTTCTAAAGGTTTTGGAATCAATAAAATGACAACAGTGCCCAAATTTATGCACCTGCCTAATTTTGTTTAAACAATTATAGCACACTTTCTGTAAATCCAATAAACTTCATTTCACTTCACAAATATCACTGTGTGTGTCTCCTATATGATATATTTAACTGACATTTTTTATCGTAACAACCAACAATTTATACAGGAAAATCATGACGATTAAGAAGGTTGCCCAAACTTTCGCATCCCACTGTATAAGTACGCATCCCATCCCCCTATCTAGGAGAGAGACACGCAGGGCTACAAAGCAAATGACGACAGCCAAAATGATGCTATATCTCCCTAACTGCACACTGGGTAAATGTAGTGGCGGCTGGGCCCCAGGCGGAGAGCTGTTTGGCGCACGTCCTTCTGCCGCCAAGGATGGCAGGGCATCATTCTTTGTCTCCTGGTGCCTCCTCTTCCTACTCGGCTTCCTCCTCCTCTTCTACCACCTCCTCATCTGGTCAGCGACAGACCTTCACCACCAACTTCAGCACAGCCAGGGGTAAACGTCAGCAGGCCGTTCTGAAACTGATGTGTTTGGGGGACAGGCCCCACACCGTGCGGGAGTTGTGGCGGGGTATAGAACAACAGACCGACAAGTGGTTGCTGCCAGTGAGCCTCAAGCCCGGCCTGGTGGTGTGCGATATTGGGCGAAATCTCGTTGCAGCTCTGGAACTAGCCGGTTTGACGCACATCCCTTGCCTGGAGCATGTGCTGAATTTGGTGGTGCAGAAATTCATTCACAACTACCCCGACATGTCAGAGCTGCTGTATAAAGTGCTGGCCGTCTGTGCGCGCTTCCCGCGTTCTCATCCTGCCGCCGCTCGGCTGTCTGCTCCACAGCATAACTTCGGCCTTCCCGCTCACCGCCTCATATGCGACGTGCCCACCAGGTGGAACTCCACCTTGCACATGCTGGAGAGCAGTGGCATCTCTAGCTTTCAAATTTTGGGGGGGCACACTGGGGGCCAGGACAAAAGTAGGGGGGGCAGCTATAACAACGATACATTTACACAAGTACGCTTAGAAATGCTGCAATACTTTACCCAATACCTAAAACCGCAACAGGGAAGAAAAGTCCAGCTGTCTGTGGATGACACTTTTATAGAGAGGGGGATCTGTGGATGACACTGCTATGGGGGGGGGGGGGGGAGATCTGTGGATGCCACATACCGTATATAGCATCTTATGCTATATGTGTCATCCACAGATCCACCCCATGACAGTGTCATCCCCATTTCCTCCTCCATAACAGTGTCATCCACAGATCTCCCTCCCCGCCTCTCACAGGAGTGTACATATATATAATAAACATATTTCACATGAACACTTACAGTTACTTGGCTTGGCCCTTGGGGATCTCGGACGCCACTTCAACACTTGGCTGGGGGGCTCGGCGGAGCTGATGTTGTGTTTTATCCTAATGAGAAAGATTTCATAATAAGGATTTGGAGAAGGGGCAGAGGGATAGCAGAGCAGGGAGAGGCTGGTGCTGCTACTAGGGGGTCATACCATGGGGGAGTAATAAAGCCCACCATAATGCCCCCCAGTAGAAATAATTCTCCTTATAATGTGCAAAACATACCCCCTTATGCCCCCAGTTGAGCTAATGTCCCCCATAATGTGCCAGTATAAAATACCCCTATATAGTGCCCCAGTAAATGCCTCCATAGTGCTCCTCTCCCCCCTCCCTGCTAGTGCCCCCCATAATGTACCAGTATAAAATACCCCTATATAGTGCCCCCAGTAAATGCCCCCAGAGTGCTCCTCTCCCCCCTCCCTGCTAGTGCCCCCCATAATGTACCAGTATAAAATGCCCTATATATCGTGCCCCAGTAGATGCCCTCAGTGTCCCCCATAATTTGCAAGCATAAAATACCCCTTCCTAGTGCCCCCCGTAGATGACTCCATAGTACTCCTGTCTCCCCTTCTCCATAGTACCCACCATAATGTGTCCCAGTATAAAATGCTACTGTACAGAGCCCCCCATATAAAACACCCCTTCTTTGTGGCCTCAGTAGATGCCCCTATAGTGCCCACCAATAATAAGTGCCCTCAATAACGTGCCACTGCCAGTAACAAGAGCCCCCCAATGTGCCAGTAATAAACCCCCATCACGTGCCAGTAACAAGAGCCCCCATCACGTGCCAGTAATAAGCCCCCCATCACGTGCCAGTAATAAGCCCCCCAATGTGCCAGTAATAAGCCCCCATCACGTGCCAGTAATAAGCCCCCCCATCACGTGCCAGTAATAAGCCCCCCATTACGTGCCAGTAATAAGCCCCCCCATTACGTGCCAGTATTAAGCCCCCCCATTACGTGCCAGTATTAAGCCCCCCCATCATGTGCCAGTAATAAGCCCACCCATGTTCCAGTATTAAGCCCCCCCATCATGTGCCAGTATTAAGCCCCCCCATCATGTGCCAGTATTAAGCCCCCCCCCATCATGTGCCAGTATTAAGTCCCCCCCATCATGTGCCAGTATTAAGTCTCCCCCATCATCATGTGCCAGTATTAAGTCCCCCCATCATGTGCCAGTATTAAGTCCCCCCATCATCATGTGCAGTATAAAGTCCCCCCCCATCATGTGCCAGTATTAAGTCCCCCCTATCATCATGTGCCAGTATTAAGTCCCCCCATCATCATGTGCCAGTATTAAGTCCCCCCATCATGTGCCAGTATTAAGTCCCCCCATCATCATGTGCAGTATAAAGTCCCCCCCATCATGTGCCAGTATTAAGTCCCCCCTATCATCATGTGCCAGTATTAAGTCCCCCCATCATCATGTGCCAGTATTAAGTCCCCCCATCATCATGTGCCAGTATTAAGTCCCCCCCATCATCATGTGCCAGTATTAAGTCCCCCCATTATCATGTGCCAGTATTAAGTCCCCCCATCATCATGTGCCAGTATTAAGTCCCCCCCATCATCATGTGCCAGTTTTAAGTCCCCCCCATCATGTGCCAGTATTAAGTCCCCCCCATTGTAATAAGCCCCCCCAATGTGCCAGTAACACTATTGTAAAAAAACAAAAAAAAAACACTTATACTTACCTCAGTGTCAGCGATGCTATGCAGACTCTTCCTGTGTCCCGCGCTGTAAGGCTCAGGCGGCGCGATGACGTCATCGCTCCGCCTGCGCCGGCCTAGTGCCTGCAGCCTATTAGAGGAAGGGGAAGGGACACGCCTCTCCCTCCCCTGCACCTCCGCTGGCACAGGCAGGTTACAATGGAGATGAGCGCAATGGAAGCGCTCATCTCCCTGTGCCCGGTGGCTCACTTAGGGGGGGGCATTTTAGTTGGGGGGGCACATGGGGGGGCACAGCATGATGTAGGGGGGGCTGTGGCCCCCTCTGGCCCCCCCCTGGCGACGCCACTGGCGCCGGATGACCTGGCCTCCACAGTCACCGGACCTGAACCCAATCGAGATGGCTTGGGGTGAGCTGGACCGCAGAGTGAAGGCAAAAGGGCCAACAAGTGCTAAGCATCTCTGGGAACTCCTTCAAGACTGTTGGAAGACCATTTCAGGGGACTACCTCTTGAAGCTCATCAAGAGAATGCCAAGAGTGTGCAAAGCAGTAATCAAAGCAAAAGGTGGCTACTTTGAAGAACCTAGAATATGACATATTTTCAGTTGTTTCACACTTGTTTGTTATGTATATAATTCCACATGTGTTAATTCATAGTTTTGATGCCTTCATAGTCATGAAAATAAAGAAAACTCTTTGAATGAGAAGGTGTGTCCAAACTTTTGGTCTGTACTGTATATATATATATATATATATAAATCCAGAAGGCTGTATGGTTTCAGCAAAATATAATTGACTGGAACTGGTTTATTCAGGCTTTATGGGCAGGACTTTTTTGGAATGGTAGATAGGATTGGTAGAGGGATCTATCATTCCACCCCAATCCAGTACTGCTTTTCCCCCTAGCCTTGTTACTGGGGAATAAATTGAGGCCTCAGACTGTCAGTCTGGGTCAAAGCCTTGAGGCTGGTAAACCTGTCTCCTCTGAAAGCCTGATCTCCTCATGACTTGTACGTAGCTGAGGTTGATGTATTGTTCAGTAAGTGCCCAAATCCCTACTATATACAGTATCTCACAAAAGTGAGTACGCCCTTCACATTTTTGTAAATATTTTATTATATCTTTTCATGGGACAACACTGAATATGTGGCAACTTCACCAATTTGTGACGTTTCAGTCATAAGACCTTTATCAAACACTGTGATAATGAAAAAATATTCCATAAGTATACATAATAGTGGCAACATCAACTTACATATACACTCACCTAAAGAATTATTAGGAACACCTGTTCTATTTCTCATTAATGCAATTATCTAGTCAACTAATCACATGGCAGTTGCTTCAATGCATTTAGGGGGGTGGTCCTGGTCAGGACAATCTCCTGAACTCCAAACTGAATGTCAGAATGGGAAAGAAAGATGATTTAAGCCATTTCGAGCGTGGCATGGTTGTTGGTGCCAGACGGGCCGGTCAGAGTATTTCACAATCTGCTCAGTTACTGGGATTTTTACGCACAACCATTTCTAGGGTTTACAAAGAATGGTGTGAAAAGGGAAAAACATCCAGTATGCGGCCGTCCTGTGGGCGAAAATGCCTTGTGGATGCTAGAGGTCAGAGGAGAATGGGCCGACTGATTCAAGCTGATAGAAGAGCAACGTTGACTGAAATAACCACTCGTTACAACCGAGGTATGCAGCAAAGCATTTGTGAAGCCACAACACGCACAACCTTGAGGCGGATGGGCTACAACAGCAGAAGACCCCACCGGGTCCCACTCATCTCCACTACAAATAGGAAAAAAAGGCTACAATTTGCACGAGCTCACCAAAATTGGACTGTTGAAGACTGGAAAAATGTTGCCTGGTCTGATGAGTCTCGATTTCTGTTGTGACATTCAAATGGTAGAGTCCGAATTTGGCGTAAACAGAATGAGAACATGTATCCATCCTCTGATGGCTACTTCCAGCAGGATAATGCACCATGTCACAAAGCCCAAATCATTTCAAATTGGTTTCTTGAACATGACAATGAGTTCACTGTACTAAAATGGCCCCCACAGTCACCAGATCTCAACCCAATAGAGCATCTTTGGGATGTGGTGGAACGGGAGCTTCGTGCCCTGGATGTGCATCCCTCAAATCTCCATCAACAGCAAGATGCTATCCTATCAATATGGGCCAACATTTCTAAAGAATGCTATCAGCACCTTGTTGAATCAATGCCACGTAGAATTAAGGCAGTTCTGAAGGCAAAAGTGGGTCCAACACCGTATTAGTATGGTGTTCCTAATAATTCTTTAGGTGAGTGTATATCAATGACATCTGTTATCATATAGTAGTGCTGACACCTTACATACTGAGTAATACTCGACTGTGGTAGTCAAAAACATCAAAAGGACATCGAAAAAAACATCAAATAAATATCAAAAAATAGGAAAAGGAAAAAATAATTTTTTTAGCGGTACAGAGACTTCATGTACATAAATCTAGTTATACATATATATTCTATTGTTTTACACAATTGGACTGTAGCAGTCAAATGTAATTCCATATCTGTTGAAACGACATTCAGGATAAATATTGAATTATACTATACATAGAGGAGTGTATAATCTATAATCTGCGATCCTTTGGTATAGGCAGCAGCCCATACAGTCTGGGAGCGACTAAAGCCCCAGAGTAATATTCGGAACAGTAGAGACATTCGGATGCATATATGGCTATTGAAGTAGAACCGGTGCCCCCATCAGGACAAAACAACACTTACCAAGTTGCCGTAAAGAAGAAATGTGGAAGGAGTAAAAGCTAATGGTGTATCCACACCCATATAGACGCTCAGGGTGAGAGGTTCATGTGGTAAGATATAGCCGGCCCGGAAGGAAGTAGCCAAACCGGAAGTGTCTATGCGTTCCATGCTGGAACGCATATCACCTTACATATAACCTCAAAGTACTATTGGTATTGCACTTGTCCAAAGGGGGGTACTATGTCTGTCTCATTGGGAGCTGAGAATAGTAGGAATGCAGAAGACATCTATGCATATGGTACACTTACTGCAAAGATCGCAACCGGAAGTGCGTATCAGCCGCAACCGGAAGTAGCAGATGCGTTCCAGCTTGGAACGCACTCGATCCGATCCTCCTATTCAAACTGGCCACAGTGACTATACTATTGTAAATGGACTGGGCATCACAAGCTAAGAACAATGTGATACAAATTATAATGGGGAAGATATGTAAATATGTAAATTTGGAGAGAATAGGCCAATCATTGACTATAGATGAAAATGAACTGAGGAGTTTTTTAACAATAGAAGGAGACAGTAAAAAAGGAAAAGAAGAAAAAAGGAAAGAAAAAAAGAAAAAAAGAAAAAGTGGAAAAAAGGTGGAAAAAAGGGGGGAAACAACCCAATAGAAATCCAGGGAAGAAAAGAAACCAACACCTGAAAAGGATACAGAAAACATGGTGGGGGTCCGGTTCTTAATGCATCTGCAAGAAATAAAAATAGTAGTTAGTAACCATATCCACTGTTGATGACATTACATTCATTCAAATAAACGAGGACAGTTCGTAATCCCTGTTGAGCTCCTTAGGTTCTAAACTTTGTAGTCTATGTATCCAATATGCCTCTCGTTTTTTAAGCATTACTTGTCTATTTCCACCTCTTCTTGGTAATTCTATTTTTTCTATTACTTGGAACTTCAGTTGGGATACATTGTGCTTCATTTTGTGAAAATGGTGAGGAACCGGGAGTAGTAGGTTCTCACATCGGATAGTGGACTTGTGTTGACAGATACGATCCCTCACATTCTGGGTGGTCTCCCCTACATATATTAGGCCGCAAGGACATTTTAAGAGATAAATTACATAGTTGGATTGACATGTATGGAACCCTTTAATTTGTATGGACTCCCCAGTTTGTGGGTGATGGATTTTGTCCCCTTTCATTACATTGGAACATTGCGCACAGTGTAGGCAGGGAAACGTGCCCTGTCTTGCTTTTCCTAATAGGCGTTGATGTGGGGTGGTCCTACTCGGGCCAATATCTGCTCTGACAAGCCAATCTCTTAAATTTTTCGGTCTTCTACTGCATGGTAAACACCGTGTCTGAAATTCCTCTATGTTGGGAAAGGAACGGGTAAGTATGTTCCAATGTTTGTTGAGGATATTGACAATTTTGTAGGAATGTGGATGGTAGGTATGTACAAAGGGAATTCTCTTTTTGGTCCCATTTTTGTGTCGTGCACTGGAAACTGAATTCGGTGAGATTATTGCCAAAGGATATCCTCTTTGTTGGAATTTATGGGTCATTTCTAGAACTCTTTTATGTTTGTCCTCCTCTGATGTCACTATTCTCGTGATGCGCTCAAACTGTGATTTCGGGAGTGATTTTTTTTGTGGAGGGTGCATGGCAACTATTGTAATGGAGTAAATTGTTTCTGTCCGTAGGTTTACGGTACAGGTCTGTGTGTAAGGAGCCATCCTTTTGTTTAAGAACCAGAGTGTCAAGAAAACTGATACTATGCTGATCATAATGTATTGTAAATTGTAATTCTGCATAGATGGTGTTCAGATATGAGTGAAAATTAAGCAGTGACTCCTCCGAGCCTTCCCATAGACAAAAAACATCATCTATGTATCTTTTCCATACTTTGGCATGTTTTCTGAATAAATCTTGCGGATACACATGTTCAATCTCGAATCTCGTCATGTACCCATTAGCATAAGGTGGCGCTGCATGCGACCCCATTGCGGTCCCTTGTTTTTGTATATAAAAGGAGTCTTCAAACATAAAAAAGTTTTTTTGCAGAACTATAGTGAGAAGATCCAAATAGAATTGCACAAGTTGAGGTGTTGTGTTGGCTTCCTCTAAGAGGAGTTTAGTGGCCCTGATGCCTTTAGTATGGTGAATGGACGTATAGAGGCTATTAACATCCCATGTGACAAGATAGCATTGATTAGAAAGGGGACCTAAGTGTCGAATAACGTTCAGAAATGCAGTTGTGTCTAGTAGAAATGACTGGGTAGTTTTGATTAAAGGGGTAAGGGCTTTTTCTAGTAGAATGGACAGAGGGGCCAGAATTGAATCCGTTGAAGCAACGATGGGACGGCCTGGGGGTTTGTTGATAGTCTTATGGATTTTGGGAAGTATATAGAATACAGGGACAATAGGATGTTGGTTGGTCAAAAAAATTTTGATGTCTTCATCAATGGTGCCCTGTGTTAAGTGATGTATCAGTGTGGTTTGAATCAAAGATGCTATCTGAAATGTCGGATTGGAGAATACTTTCTCATAAATATTACTGTCACCGAGCTGGCGTAAAATTTCTTCTCTATAATCCATACAATCCATAACCACAATGGCTCCGCCTTTGTCTGCGGGTTTGATTATTAAATTACGATTCTTGGTAAGTGTCATCAAAGTCTGACGTTCTATGTTAGTGAGATTGGGAGAAATGTAATGGTCTCCCCCTTTCACCTTTTTGGTAAAGTTGGAGATATCTTTATTCACCAAGTTCACAAATGTCTCTATTGCGGAATTAGTCCTTGGAGGGGTGAAATGTGATTTCACTCGTAGACCCAAAGATTTAAGAGTAATGATAGCGTCCTTCTTGGGTTCCTGCATCACAGTGGTAACTTTATCACTGAAGTGTGCTTTCAATCTCAAATTCCGGTAAAATCTTTGTAGGTCCATCTCTAATTGAAACGTATTAAAACTATATGTCGGGCAAAATGAAAGTCCTTTTTGCAATAACATAAACTCCGCAGGACTGAGAAGGGATGATGAAATGTTAATCACAATAGGTTCTTCCTAATGCATCCGAATGTCTCTACTGTTCCGAATATTACTCTGGGGCTTTAGTCGCTCCCAGACTGTATGGGCTGCTGCCTATACCAAAGGATCGCAGATTATAGATTATACACTCCTCTATGTATAGTATAATTCAATATTTATCCTGAATGTCGTTTCAACAGATATGGAATTACATTTGACTGCTACAGTCCAATTGTGTAAAACAATAGAATATATATGTATAACTAGATTTATGTACATGAAGTCTCTGTACCGCTAAAAAAAATATTTTTTCCTTTTCCTATTTTTTGATATTTATTTGATGTTTTTTTCGATGTCCTTTTGATGTTTTTGACTACCACAGTCGAGTATTACTCAGTATGTAAGGTGTCAGCACTACTATATGCTAACAGATGTCATTGATATATATTTAAGTTGATGTTGCCACTATTATGTATACTTATGAAATATTTTTTCATTATCACAGTGTTTGATAAAGGTCTTATGACCGAAACGTCACAAATTGGTGAAGTTGCCACAAAAATAAACAAACCGGAACAATAGTTCTTGGATTGAGTGCGGTTGTTTTTTCTTTCTATGTATGATTCTGGCTGGGAAGCCAGCACAACCAGCACCATAGTCTAAATAGACACGAGTGCCGTGTCTTATCTACACAACACTGAATATAAGACACTTTGACACAATGCTAAGTAGTCAGTGTACAGCTTGTATAACGGTGTATATTTGGTGTGCCCTCAAAATAACTCAACACACCGCCATAAATGTCTAAACGGATGGCAACAAAAGTGAGTACACCCCTAAGTAAAAATAGCCAAATTGTGCCCAATTAGCCATTCCCCCCGCTGTCATGTGACTCAGTGTTACAAGGTCTCAGGTGTAAATGGGGAGCAGGTGTGTTAAATCGCTCTCACACTCTCTCATACTGGTCACTGGAAGTTTAACATGGCACCTCATTGCAAAGAACTCTCTGAGGATCTGAAAAAAAGAACTATTGCTCTACATAAAGATGGCCGAGGTTATAAGAAGATTGCCAGCACCCTGAAACTGAGCTGCAGAACGGTGGCCAAGACCATACAGCGGTTTAACAAGACAGGTTCCACTCAGAACAGGCCTCGCCATGGCTGACCAAAGAGGTTGAGTGCCCATGCTCAGTGTCATATCCAGAGGTTGTCCCATGAAAAGATATCAAATATTTATAAATATGTGAAGGGTCAGTGGAGGGGTGTACTCACTTTTGTGAGATACTGTACTTCAATAGTTCTCTCTTACGAAATAAAAAATAATCGGAATAAATAAATGTTATTTCTAAAATTCAAATTGCATCAAATAATACACTAATATACAAGGCGGGCTCTAATATACAGAAAGGAACCAGACAAACACTTTCTGGATCAATATTGTAAATGCAGTAATGAAAATCTATGCCTCAGATCAAAAAGAGGGACATTTATGGAGCAAAGAGGAACAGAGGGACTTGGGTCAAAAAGAGGGACTGTCCCTTCAAAAGAGGACACTTGTGAGGTCTGCATTAGCAGTATATTCTGGTTCGAGGAGTTGGGCCATAAGCACATCACCGTCTATTGGATAGCGGCTCTTTTTGGTATTGCAGTGTAGCCCCATTCACTTGAATGGAACTGAGCTGTCCCTAGGCCAACTGATCAGCGGGAATGCTAGAAGTCGGACCGCTGCCAATCTGATATTGATGACCTAGCCTGAAGATAGGACATCAATATAAAAATTCTGGAGAACCCCTTTAACAATTTGTCAGACCAGGGAGGAGTGAGCTATGTTACCGCCATTAGAGTAGTAACCCCCCCTATTCTGTCCCAGTATTGGTTCTCCGTCAGGATTGCTCACATTACACTAATCTATACAAGACTCCTCTGTTAGCATGTTTATCTAGGCCTGAAAAGAGGACAACATAGCTGTCATTGTGTCATTCCAATTCTCTTCCTACAGTTCTAATAACGATTGCCTTGCAGATGAACCATTCCCTATGCAGAAACTGAAATAACTTTGCTCTTCTGTTGAGAACTTTTATCTCTCAAAAATAAAAATTAACAACCAAAAATTCTAAAAAAAATATGAATATTGAGTTAAAAAATGCCTTTTAATAGCTTTTTCATGAAAGTTCAAAAGTGTTTGTGTGTGAAACGCTACCAGTGTTTAGAAACAGACAGTATTTAGGACAGTGTATATTCCTAAATCTCCATCTGGAAATGTATGTTGTATTTAACCTTTATATCATGTCTAGACTGGAATCTCGACAAATGAATATGCATGTTATATACGACTGTTCTTCTGTGTGTCCAGGAGATGGCAGTAAGCCCATGTATGTGAAGTCAAACAAGATCCCCTATTGTTTCCGAGTAAGGCTCTGTGCACATCACATTTTTGCTCCAAGTGTGTCATACATGTTTGAACACTGCTGCCCAATAGTATAAAGTCTGTAATTTACTTCAGTAGCAAAAAAAAACAAAAAAAACTTTTTTCATTTGTGTTACCAATTTGTATTGAAAAGTGCAGGATGCTGAAAGAAAAAGTATACCGACATGTATGGGCAAAAGGTATGCTAAGAGGAGACGCTTTTGTTTTACAGATGGCCTAACGCCACAGGCATGTTGTAAGGAGGGAAAATGCTGAGCCTGAACATTATGGAAAGAGTTTACGGTCTGAGAATTGCAAAGATAATTGCTAACGAGCGGTCATAGGAACGCACATTATAGATTATCTGGCAGTGTAAATGTACTGCCGATTACCTGAAAAATCCTTGCTCACCGGTATATAAAAATCGTTGTTTACCGGCTGTCTAAACACGATCTGCTGCCGGCAAACAACGAGTCAGTATGGAGACGAGCGATGACATTAGCAATCACTGCTCCCCATACTGTGGTGGAGATCACTGCATGTAAATACAGAGGTCTTCTCCACCAGCGAGCAGCAGATTGTCACTTCCCGATAATCTGCTTGGTTTACAGGTGAAACTCGAAAAATTTGAATGTCGTGCAAAAGTCCATTTATTTCAGTAATGCAAATTAAAAGGAATTGCATTAATGCAGCTTAAAATTTGAATTTTGTGAAAAGGTTCAATATTCTAGGCTCAAAGTGTCACACTCTAGTCAGCTAATTAATCCATACCCCCTGAGCAAAGGGTACCTGAGATTGTGACTTTGGGGTTTCATAAGCTATAAACCATAATCATCCAAATTATAACAAATAAAGGCTTGAAATATCTCGCTCTGCATGTAATGAGTCTATCTCATATGTTAGTTTCCAATTTAAGTTGCATTACTGAAATAAATGAACTTTGCCCGATATTCTTCGATATTTTTAGAGTTTCATCTGTATATGGTGAAAATACAAGTTGAAAAAAAATATGAGGAAGATGTACCTGAGGTAAGTAGTACATGAGCATATCTGTTAAAAACCATAGAAATCCTGGAAAACCCCATTAAATGGCATCTGTCAGCAGATTTGTACCTATGACACTGGCTGACCTGTTACATGTGCACTTGGCAGCTGAAGGTATCTGTGTTGTTCCCATGTTGATATATGTGCCCTCATTGCTGAGAAAAATGATGTTTTAATGCAAATGATCCTCTAGGAGCAACAGGGGCGTTGCTGTTACACCTAGAGGCTCAGCTCTATGCAACTGATGTGCCCTCTGCACTTTGATTGACAGGACCAGGCAGAGAAAATATCAGACAAAAAGGAGCAAAACAGTGGCTCCACCTGTTGTGACCTATAGTAGAGGAGCGCGCTCCTCGGCGCACCCAACGTCGATATATAATAAAATATGCACATTTTTGGAAGATGGAGGGCACTCACTTATCTAGCGTCATATGAACTACTCAAATTCATATAGAAACAACCATATTTATTGAAATCCTAAAATATAAAATGATGAATATAAAATACTAAAAAGTCAAAAAATCTAAAAACTACAAACTGCACCAATTTAGTATTTGGGTTATCCTGGATTCAGGAACAGATATTCAATTTTGAATATCAGCTCATGAGTGTTCCATGACCTCGCTCATTGTTATAGCTGATTCAAGTAAACATAAAGCATACTTCACAAAATATATAAAATATAAAATCAGTAACATCTATTTGCGTATGTATATAAAAAAATGGTCGACCAAACTCAATAGTAAATCGTAAATGTGAGTGGCGTTTTTCAGTGGCAAAAGTTACTCATAGTACCAGTTAATCACCGTTGTAATATTATAGCTAATGAGAGCAGAGTAGCGTTGTTTGCTCAAATAAATATCATCAAGCCTGGCTCTGTCAGTTAAAGTGCAGAGGGGGCAGCAGTTGCAGAGAGAGCAGAGCCTCTAGGTGTAACGGCTCCTGTTTCTCCTAAATGCTCATTTGCATATATTAAAACTTCATTTTTCTCAGCAATGCAGGTACATATGAACATGGGACCAATACAGATGCCTTCAGCTGCCAAGCACACATGTAACAGGTCAGCCAGTGTCATAGGTACAAATCTACTGACAGATGCCCTTAAATAGGGTTTTCCAGGATTACTATGGTTTTTAACAGATATGCTCATGTATAGGGTTGAGTGAATCCGTGGAAGTTCGGGTTCACCGAGTTCGGCCGAACTTCAGGTCAAAGTTCGGTTTCAGGACCCGAACTTGACCCGAACTCGGACCCCATTTAAGTCAATGGGGACCCAAACTTCACTTTATTATTTTCCATTATAACATGGAAAAAAGTAGTATTCTTAAAACAGAATGCTAAATAAAATGTCTACTGAGGGGTTAAAAAAAACAAAAAACTCACCTCATCCACTTGAACGCACAGTCGGTATCTTCTTTTCTTTAGGACCTGCGAAAGGACCTGCTGTGACGTCACCGCGCTCACCACGTGGTGAGCGCAGTGACATCACTGCAGGTCCTTGTATCTTCATTCAGCAGGACCTGCGGTGACGTCACTGCGCTCACCAAGGCACGGTGACGTCACCGCAGGTCCTGAAGAAAAGAATCAAGTGGATGAGGTGAGTTGTTTTGTTTTTTTAACCCATTAGTAGACATTTTATTTAGCATTCTGTTTTAAGAATGCTATTATTTTCCGTTATAACGGAAAATAATAAAATCACCCGAACACCGAACCCGAACTTCAGTGAAAAAGTCCAGGTTCGGGTTCGCTCTACTCTACTCATGTACTTACCTTAGGTACATCTTCCCCATGTTTTTTTCAAATTGTGTTTTCACCATATAAACTAATCCCTCTGGTTTGGTCACATCCTGTATGTAGCACTTCTTGTTATATCCAACCAAACCCAGGATGCACTTCTACTCTCTCTGCCATACCTCCAGCACCGCCCCTAACAACACCGAGCTAGTTTATAGCTCCTCCCACCCAGCTAGTCACATAGACACACCCCTATCACTGCCCTGCCCATGGACTTAACATCACAGGAAAGAGCTGCATGGACATGGTCATGTGACAACAGCCCAGAATGGAAGATAGGAGCAATCAAGGTAAAAGAAATGCATTACAAAATTACAGCTGCCTCCATAAATAATTATTGTAAAGAATGTTGATGTAAACTGGAAAACCACTTTGAAGGGATTGTCTAGCTTCTTGCACAATTTTGTCTATTTATCTCAGACAGCTCTCTACATAACATAAAAAAGACCTGCTCCCCGCTGCTCTGCTCCAGTGCCAAGGGTCTGGTCCTGCTCCTTCCATCTACACGTTCTGTATCATGGAGGAAGCTGTTCATGTTGCCTTGGGTCTAAGGAAATGGGTCTAAGGTTCTAAGTAGGAAAGAGGAGACCTACAAGCATCATCAAAATTGTCTCAGAGAATTTTTGGCGTTCTTGCCTTTGGTGACATCTTGAAGTTTTTTGACTTTTTATTTTCAAATGTTTGCCACCAGGGGCGTTGCTAGGGTCTCAAAAGATCCGGGGCCCAAGCACCAATGCATATGGCCCAATTCTCTAAGTTGAACAACCACATCCCTCCCGCTGCAAACACTAGCACTGAAGACATATTTCTGTACTTGCTATACAGCAGAACATACCTCTCACATCCAGGGCCTCCCAGGTGACGTCTCCTCTGATGTAGATCTTTTCTGTCATCATCTTCTCCATTCGGTCCGGACACTTCTCTCAGCCGCCTCGTCTCTGCAGAGTGTGACACACAGACATCTTAGCTTCCTTACTTTTCTACACCCCCAAATACTATCCTGAAGAAAAATTTGTGCCCCCCCCCCATAGTAACAGTACTCCTCATAGTCCCACCAATAGTAATTCTCTTCTCGAATGATCTCATTAGTAATACTGCCCCCTACTGGACCCAACAGTGATAATGCTCCACAAGAGTGCCTCTATTAGAAGAATAGTATTAATAATACCCTCACAGAGCCCCCAGTAGAAATAAGGCCCCCTATTATTCCCCCAGTGGTAATAAAGCTCTCTACAGACCCCTAAGTAGTAATAAGGCCCCCATAGTGCTCTTAGTAGAAATAATGTTGATCCTTCCTATAGAGCCCCCAGTAGTAATAAGAACGCCTAATGTCCCCTGGATTTAAAATGCCCCCACAGTGCCACCAGTATTTATACTGCCCCCTACTGTTATAATGCTCGCCCTGAAGCGCCCCAAGTATTTATAATGCTGCCTGCAGTGCCCCCTGTAGTTATATCGCCCCTTACTGTTATAATGCTTGCCCTGAAGCACCCCCAATATTTATAATGCCGCCTGCAGTGCCCCCTGTAGTTATATTCCTCAGTTTAGTGTCCTCAGAAATTATAATTCCTCAGCACCTCCGCCATACAAACCCATGTAAATAACACTATTTCCCTCCCTCCGCCATAGAGTCCCATATAAATACCATCACACCATCTCTCCAGCCCCCTCCAATATACAGTCCCATGTAAATAACATCCCTCTCTATCTACAGCCCCCTCCAAAATACAGTCCCATGTAAATAACATCCCACCATCTCTCCTGCCTCTTCCAACATACAGTCCCATGTAAATAACATCACCCCCTCCCCAGCCGCCTTCAACATACAGTCCCATGTAAATAACATCACCTCCTCAATATTCAGTCCCATATAAATAACATCACTCCCTCCCCCAGACACCTTAAACATACAGTCCCATGTAAATAATATCACTCCCTCCCACAGCTGCCTCCAACATGCAGTCCCATATAAATAACATTACCCCTCAACATATAAAATTGCCACCACGTGGCTCAGAAAGATGTCTGTCTCTGACACCAGCACAGTACCAGTCAAAACATTACTTTTAACCATGTATCCTCCTGTAGATTTTTGGAATTTGTCTGACCGCTTCACTTCACAGGATCACACTGGTTAGTATTGCCATACTGGGTATGCCATATTGGGGCCTTGGGGTCACGACACCATCAGGACACCACTGTTAGGGAATCTTTCTCAATCGCACATGTACTTTTTATCTCCTGAATTTACTAACTTTATTACAAAAATTCTTGATCATCCTGATATTCAGAACAATGGTGATTCATATATTTAGGGACAACTTGCGCAAGAGCCTTTCTGTACATTGGAATCATTTATAGCATTCTTTCACCATATTGGTGCTGTAAAAGAACTCGCTTATCTCTAATAAAGACTGCATGTAAACCAAGCCAAGTGACCTATCTTATGCCTTAAAGTATGATCTTTCAAGTTTCATTTGTGTATATTTTAAATCTGGCATGAATTACCGTATGGAACAGATAGTCCAGGCACAAGCTAAGCTCTTATACATTTAACTATTTGCTGCGTTCCTGCTCACAAGGAGCTACAAGTCCTCAGTGCTGCTGATCAGTGGCGTAACTAGTGACTGGGCTCCACAGGAAATTTTTGAATGGGGCCCCACTCAGCAGCTTCTTCGCAACCTCCGCCTCCCGTGCAACCCCTACACCTGTGGCTAGTCAAGCTTGCTTTCTCAGAAGAGGCCCAGCAGCCGCTCCGTCTGTTTCCTACACGTATATACTGTATGTCATGTCACTGTGTATTGTGTCACTGTATATTATGTCATTGTATAATACGGTTGAGGGGGCTCTGACAATAAAATCTTTTAGTCTTCCTCCTGGGTGGGCCCCTTCTGAGTTCGGGCCCCAAATCAGTCGCTTCCCCTATAGCTACGCCCCTGGTCCTTATGCTATGGTACCTTCTATAATCTCTCAGAAAGGTAGGTATAGTGCAAAACAATATAGAGATGTTGTCACAAAGAATGGGAAGGGGAGGGACACCAGAATAACAACAGAAGGGGAAAGACAAAGAACTAGGCCTCAAGGCTAGGGAGAGGGATACGGTCACCTCCTAGGAAACCCCTAAACCTGGCCCTGACTCCTGTCATTATGTATAGACCCTGAAGGTGGGAAAATACATACGCCGAAACCTAAACCCTAGGAGCCCTGAGATACCATAGAGGTAGTGAAAGGGAATGAGACTACTGGTTCTCTCCTAGGTGAACAAACCAGTATCTCCCTGAGGCCTAGTAACAACAAGCACAAGGGAACAACCAAATACAAAGAGCAGTACAACTTAACTTATAGAAAATAGATGAGCAGGAACACAGGTAATGTCCACACACCAATTCTTCCAAATCCAAGCAGAGAATATCAACCGCATGGTATGAAGTGTGAGACCAAACTAAATAGGGAATGCAGTAATGACCACAAGCCGCACTTGACAAGAGGTGTGGTCATTACTAAACAACACAGAAAATCAAGAGACTGTCAGTTAACCCCTTGTGCAGCCAGGCTCCCAGATTTTCTAACCTCTGACATGGGAGGTACTGTGACAGATGTCGCCTCAGAACAATTATAACAATCATTATTAATGTATTTACACCAAGCAACTGGCAAAAATACGCAGATAAATCTCCTGCTCTCCTTTACACAGTATATTATAAAACTGCCTGCAGCCACCACTAGGGGGAGATCAATGCATAGGAGTGTACTGTATGTAGTTATTATTGAAATCAATGAAAGCTGTTGAATCCTTATACGCTGACCTCCCTCTAGTGGCAGCTGATTGAAAATGCAATAAATGTACATGATGTCAGGAATGGGAGAATAAGTTCAATGGCAGGTCCCGCTCCCCCCCGGGCCTCATAGCTGTCACGTGGTCTGCCCCCATGGTAGCTACGCCACTGCACAGAAGTCTATAGAGACCCCGTACTGCAATCCTATATGCCTATGATTTCATATGGAATCTGCCAGTAGAAAAGGCTGTCAAATCAAAATCAGAGGTATTTTTCCCTAGATGTATAGCTCCGTATGGAGAGCTGTGCGGAGGCACCATACAGCAGTACACAGAGGGGCAGATTTACTAATCCTATAGATGCTGTAAATTTAAACAGGCTGACTATTGGTTGGCTTAGCTGGAGAGAGTTTTATGCCAGAATTGTGGTACAATTTAGGTGCTAAAAATTAAACCACACCTTTTGTCGTCTAGGTGCACATAACTTCTCTAAACCTAGATACACCAAATTGTGCCACATTTTGGCACAATTTATGCCAAAATCTAGATGCACTCACATTTGTAAATGTGGGCCAATGTCCCTTTCTCTCTGTATTATGAGACCAGAAGTAAATGTGTAAAAGTCTCTTTTACTGGGTGAAAAGTATAACTTCAGGTACATTCATTAGCAGCAGATTCCAAGTGCTATTTTCTGGCATCAGTAAAGAATATGGAGGCAGGTTGGTGGCTGAAATTTAGTGGTTGTAAGTGTAGATGTTAGCTTTAACCACCTCCGGACCGCCTAACGCAGGATCGCGTTCCGGAGGTGGCAGCGCTGCGCAGAGTCACGCATATACGCGTCATCTCGCGAGACGCGAGATTTCGCTCAAAGCCGGCCCGCGCATGCGCATCGCGGGCCGGCAAAATTGAAAGAAGTATTTCGTCACCAGCCTGCCAGCAACGATCATTGGCTGGCAGGCTGGCGATTTTCAAAAAATCCAATCAAAAGTCATATAACAGATCATATTAGTAAATATGATCTGTTATATGGCTTGTCTGCTCCTCTGCTGGTCCTTTTCGTCGGTTGGATCCAGCACAGGAGCAGACTGAACTGTGAGTACACCAAACACTACACCTTAGCCCCAGATCACCCACCTGCACCCCAATTAACCCTTTGATCACCCCTTTGATCGCCCCTGTCAATCACTAGTGAAAGGAAAAAAAGTGATCAGTGTAAACTGTCACTTTTTTTTTTTCACTGGTATTGGCTGTTAGGTTTTAGGGATAGTTTAGGCCCCTTGGTTAGGTAGTTAGCGCCCACCCCACCGCACCGCAGTCACTTTTATTCGCTGTTTAGCGTATCGCTAATCAGCATTTGTACTTTTATAGTATCTGTAAGTGATCAAAACTGATCACGGTCAGATCTATAATAGTATTAGTGTCACCTTAGCTCGCCCTCCACCCAAAACGCAGTGTTTGCCCGATCAGGCCTAATCGGTCGCCCACACGTGCGTTAACCCACGCCCGCCCCACCGCAGTGACAAAAAATATATATTTTTTGATCACTGCACATTCATTTTACACGCACTGCGGCGATAAAAAAAAAATCAGTTTTGATATTTTTTATCAACCGCAGCAGCCTCCGGTACTTCGCTAGCCTCCCCTTTGTAAGACAGGCTTGCTTTTTTTCTTGGGTAGTCTCAGGGAATACCCCTAAATTTAGTAGTCCAAAATGTCAAACAGGGGGTATTCTTCTGAAGAGGCCTACAGGATTCTGACCCAGTCGGATGAGGAGTGGGAACCCTCATCTGACGAATCTAGCGGGTCAGAATATGAACCTGTAGAAAGCAGTGGCTCTCTGACCCAAAGTTCGGACGAGGAGGTTGAGGTCCCTGGCAGCACCAGGCGTACCCGGCCCCATGTCGCTAGACCACAGGTTACGCAGGATCCGCTTCAAGAGCAGCAGAGTGGGGCTGTCGCTGCCGGATCACGTGGTGAGGCATACACCAGCAGCGCAGCCCTTCCTGGACCTAGTACCAGCACTGCCGTACAACCTGGTGAAGTAGCGAGCACCAGAAGGGCAGTTGAAGCTGGTACGGTGGCACGTGCAATAGTTACCCCGTCGCAGCCAGGCCCGTAGAGCCCCTAGAGTCCCTGAGGTGCTGGCAAATCCTGATTGGCAGTCACCAACTTCAGCCGCACCAGTAGTTCCCCCTTTCACCGCCCAGTCTGGAGTTGGGGTTGAGACGGCTCAAATCGGTTCGGCCCTGGGATTTTTTGAGCTGTTCTTGACTGCGGAGCTCTTGGACTTAGTCGTGGCAGAGACCAACCAGTATGCCACACAATTTATAACCGCAAACCCGGGAAGCTATTATGCCCAGCCTTTCCGGTGGAAACCAGTCCAAGTTTCCGAACTTAAAATTTTTCTGGGCCTTCTCCTCAACATGGGCCTGACAAAAAAGCATGAATTGCGGTCATATTGGTCAACGCACCCAATTCATCACATGCCCATGTTCTCTGCTGCTATGTCCAGGACACGATTTGAGACCATCCTGCGTTTTCTGCATTTTAGCGACAACACCACCTCCCGTCCCAGAGGCCACCCTGCTTTTGACCGGCTCCACAAAATTCGGCCCCTCATAGACCATTTCAACCTGAAATTTGCAGATTTGTATACCCCTGAGCAAAACATCTGCGTAGACGAGTCCCTAATACATTTTACCGGGCGCCTTGGCTTCAAACAATACATCCCAAGCAAGCGTGCCCGGTATGGGGTCAAATTGTATAAGCTCTGTGAAAGGGCCACAGGCTATACCCACAAATTTCGGATCTATGAGGGAAAAGATCAGACCCTGGAGCCGGTCGGTTGCCCTGACTACCTGGGGAGCAGTGGGAAGACAGTCTGGGACTTGGTGTCACCCTTATTCGGCAAGGGGTACCATCTTTATGTGGACAATTTCTACACAAGTGTGGCCCTCTTTAGGCATTTGTTTCTAGAACGGATTTGCGTCTGTGGCACCGCGCGAACTAGTCGCGTGGGCTTCCCCCAACGGCTTGTAACCACCCGTCTTGCAAGGGGGCAGAGGGCTGCCTTGTGTAACGAAGAACTGCTCGCGGTGAAATGGAGAGACAAGCGTGACGTTTACATGCTCTCCTCCATTCACGCAGACACGACAATCCAAATTGAGCGAGCAACCCGTGTCATTGAAAAGCCCCTCTGTGTCCACGACTATAATGCGCTCATGGGAGGGGTGGACTTCAATGACCAGATGTTGTCTCCGTATTTAGTTTCCCGCAGAACCAGACGCTGGTATAATAAGGTGTCTGTATATTTGATTCAATTGGCGCTGTACAATAGTTTTGTTCTCTACAGTAAGGCTGGGAGAACAGGATCCTTCCTCAAATTCCAGGAAGAGATCATCGAGAACCTCCTTTACCCAGGAGGTTCCGTGGCCCCATCCACCAGTGTAGTTAGCCGTCTACACGAGCGACATTTCCCCAGTGTCGTTCCTGGTACCTCAACCCAACCGTCACCCCGAAAAAGATGTCGTGTCTGTAGCAGGAGTGGAATAAGGCGTGACACCCGCTATTTCTGTCCTGACTGTGCTGACCACCCTGCCCTATGCTATGGAGAGTGTTTCCGGAAGTACCACACACAGGTACACCTAGCATAGGGATCACATCTCACCAGGACAGGCACACAGGGCTATTAGAGCCCATTCACTCACAGCTGCTGCAAACCTCTCCTTTCACCTGGGATAAAGTGCATAACGTACTTCGCCACATCTTTGGGCGATTTGCGCTTTGCACATTGTCCCATGGGGAAGGAGAGGTTTGTTCTATAAAGGTAAAAAAAACTAAACAAAAAAAAAAATACCGGTAAGTAAAAAAGTTAAACGTTCAGTTAAAAAAGTTTAAAAAAAGTTTCTATGTTCTGTTCAAGAGTTAATAAATTTATTGCGTTGCGGCCTGGTTTTTTCTTTTTTTTTTTTTTTTTTTTTACCTTTCAGGTGGACCAACCGATCGACTAGCTGCAGCACTGATGTGCATTCGGACAGAAGCATTGCGCTGCTGTCAGATTACACACAAGTCGGTGTATGCGGCGCTGCAAGACGAGATTTCTCCTCTGCAGTAAAAGATACGTTTGCCGAGGCATATGAGCTGAGGAGGTGGCGGTGTTCATATACTTTGGCAAACACTTTGTATATATAAAAAAAAAAAAATCCCGGCAATGATTTATTCATCCACATCGATTGATGTGAATGGAGAAATCTGGTTTGCCAGGGCATACGAGCTAAGTGGGCATGGATGTTGGGCGGAGCTCCTATTTCCTGGCAGACGCTTTTCCCCTCCTTTTTCTTTTTTTGGCAGAGATTTTTTCATCCACATTGATCGATGCGAATGAAGAAATCTGTGCCGTTCATTTTTTTCTTTCAGCCCAGCGGCTGAACGGAAAAAAAAAATCTCATTACCTGTATGCTCAATATAAGGAGAATAGCAGAAACTCCTAATGTTGGGCATACATGTAATGATTGCGGAGACCCTCAAATGCCAGGGCAGTACAAACACCCCACAAATAACACCATTTTGGAAAGAAGACACCCCAAGGTATTCGCTGAGGGGCATATTGAGTCCATGAAAGATTGAAATTTTTGGCAAAAGACAACTTTTCCCATTTTTTTATACAAAGTTGTCATTTGACCAAGATATTTATCTCACCCAGCATGGGTATATGTAAAAAGACACCCCAAAACACATTCCCCAACTTCTACTGAATACGGAGATACCAGATGTGTGACACTTTTTTGCAGCCTAGGTGGGCAAAGGGGCCCAAATTCCAAAGAGCACCTTTCGGATTTCACTCGTCATTTTTTACAGAATTTGATTTCAAACTCCTTACCACACATTTGGGCCCCTAGAATGCCAGGGCAGTATAACTACCCCACAAGTGACCCCATTTTGGAAAGAAGAGACCCCAAGGTATTCGCTGATGGGCATGGCGAGTTCATGGAAGTTTTTATTTTTTGTCACAAGTTAGTGGAATATGAGACTCTGTATGAAAAAAAAAAAAAAAAAAAAAAATCATCATTTTCCACTAACTTGTGACAAAAAATAAAAAATTCTAGGAACTCGCCATGCCCCTCACGGAATACCTTGGGGTGTCTTCTTTCCAAAATGGGGTCACTTGTGGGGTAGTTATACTGCCCTGGCATTCTAGGGGCCCAAATGTGTGGTAAGGAGTTTGAAATCAAATTCTGTAAAAAATGACGAGTGAAATCCAAAAGGTGCTCTTTGGAATATGGGCCCCTTTGCCCACCTAGGCTGCAAAAAAGTGTCACACATCTGGTATCTCCGTATTCAGTAGAAGTTGGGGAATGTGTTTTGGGGTGTCTTTTTACATATACCCATGCTGGGTGAGAGAAATATCTTGGCAAAAGACAACTTTTCCCATTTTTTTATACAAAGTTGGCATTTGACCAAGATATTTATCTCACCCAGCATGGATATATGTAAAAAGACACCCCAAAACACATTCCCCAACTTCTACTGAATACGGAGATACCAGATGTGTGACACTTTTTTGCAGCCTAGGTGGGCAAAGGGGCCCATATTCCAAAGAGCACCTTTCGGATTTCACTCGTCATTTTTTACAGAATTTGATTTCAAACTCCTTACCACACATTTGGGCCCCTAGAATGCCAGGGCAGTATAACTACCCCACAAGTGACCCCATTTTGGAAAGAAGAGACCCCAAGGTATTCGCTGATGGGCATAGTGAGTTCATAGAACTTTTTATTTTTTGTCACAAGTTAGTGGAATATGAGACTTTGTAAGAAAAAAATAAATAAAAAATCATCATTTTCCGCTAACTTGTGACAAAAAATAAAAAGTTCTATGAACTCACTATGCCCATCAGCGAATACCTTAGGGTGTGTACTTTCCGAAATTGGGTCATTTGTGGGGTGTTTGTACTGTCTGGGCATTGTAGAACCTCAGGAAACATGACAGGTGCTCAGAAAGTCAGAGCTGCTTCAAAAAGCGGAAATTCACATTTTTGTACCATAGTTTGTAAACGCTATAACTTTTACCCAAACCATTTTTTTTTTACCCAAACATTTTTTTTTATCAAAGACATGTAGAACAATAAATTTAGAGCAAAATTTATATATGGATGTAGTTTTTTTTGCAAAATTTTACAACTGAAAGTGAAAAATGTCATTTTTTTGCAAAAAAATCGTTAAATTTTGATTAATAACAAAAAAAGTAAAAATGTCAGCAGCAATGAAATACCACCAAATGAAAGCTCTATTAGTGAGAAGAAAAGGAGGTAAAATTCATTTGGGTGGTAAGTTGCATGACCGAGCAATAAATGGTGAAAGTAGTGTAGGTCAGAAGTGTAAAAAGTGGCCTGGTCTTTCAGGGTGTTTAAGCACTGGGGGCTGAAGTGGTTAAAGAGGACCTTTCATCAGTTTTGACATAGGCTAATTATGGTATTTCCTTTTAGGGCGGCCCCCACTGATGACATGGTTGTTTTTTTTTTTTAAAAAAAGCCCCCATGGCATCATTGGGGGCCACCCTACAAGGTAATACAATAATTAGCCTATGTCAAAACTGATGAAAGGTCCTCTTTAACTTGCTAAGTGGTAGTTTGGGTGATGGGTGTCTTAGCAATAGTCCCTTGCCTTTCAGCAGTGTTTTTGCTGCAGGTGTTAGCTGTTCACTCTGCTGTCTGATTTCTCAAGGATTTACTTGAGTACTGAAGACAGTTGATCTCACTAGGGAATCTCTAATAGGAGCAGAAGCTCTATAGTGTGCTTCCTCTTCCCTCTGTCTCTGGACAGGAGCTCATCCTCCTGGCAGGAAGGAGGAACAGCCCACTCCTACCAGGAGGGGAGGAACAGGGTGGTTAGGCCTGTTCCTGCCAACCATGCCTTACTGGAACATACAATCAAAACATACAATAGAAAATTCATAACAATAAAAATGTATTTACAATACAATTGCAGATTGTTACTGCAACTGTGTTCCTGTGTGCTGAGACCTGTGGACTTGGAGAAAGAAGGTGACAACCACAGATATACAAGCATCAAATACTGTATATTCTTCGTACTGAACGGACTAATGTCCTCAAATGATATTTTTCTTTAGATTTAGTTGAGCTTTAGGGGTGGTGTCACACACAGTTTTTTTGCGGCAGTTTTTGATGCATGGATTTGGGCCAAAACCAGCAGGGAGGAGAAGTAGAAGTCCTTCCTTAAAGAGAACCTGTCACCAGGATTTTGTGTATAGAGCTGAGGACATGGGTTGCTAGATGGCGCTAGCACATCCGCAATACCCAGTCCCCATAGCTCTGTGTGCTTTTATTATGTAAAAAAAAAACGATTTGATACATATGCAAATTAACCTGAGAGGAGTCCTGTCCCTGACTCATCTCATATACAGGACTCATCTCTGATTAATTTGCATATGTATTAAATCGTTTTTTTTTACACAATAAAAGCACACAGAGCTATGGGGACTGGGTATTGCGGATGTGCTAGCGGCCATCTAGCAACCCATGTCCTCAGCTCTGTACACAAAATCCCAGTGACAGGTTCCCTTTAATATTACTCATTGACTTCCAACCCACTTCTGGCATTTTTAGCTTCCATGGGGTTTCTCTCCGTGCCTCCACACCGCAAACTTCTTCTATTTTTTTGCAGTGCGGACGGATCACGGACCCATTCAAGTTGAATGGGTCTGCATTCATATACGGAAACCGCATGGATGTTGCCTGTGCATTGGGGGCTGCAAATTGCACGTAACGGCCGGTCAACAGCCATCTGCATAAACCCTTAGAGTGATGCTAGACGATAAATGAGGCATATTACGAGTGGGCTTTTAGGAAGGACAGATGATCTACTCGATGCTAAGTAAGTCTGAATAGAACTTATTTCATCCCTGCCTTCCCCCTTGTAATTGTCAGAGCAGAGCTCTTCAGACGTCCTGCATCATTGATTTTTTTTTTCATTTCACATTACAAGGAACATTATTTACTTGCTGCTATTCAATGCCTGGCACGGGGAGAGGATCCGCACGATTATCTCTTGTACTACAGCTGCTTATTTATAACAAATGATAATGGAGCCAAAAAACTGCAGAGCGTTTTTGTGGGGAACAAAAGGAAACCTGTGGCTGTAGTTTGTAAAATTCTCTGAATAAAGGGAATGCTTGATTATAGGGGTCCATGATCTGCATCCGATGGTCCACACCGCAAAAAGGTAGTGCATGCACTACTTTTTTGCGGTGTGGAGGCACGGACAGAAACCCCACGGAAGCACCACGGAGTGGCTTTAGTTTGTAAAATTCTTTGAATAAAGGGGATGCTTGATTATAGTGGTCCGCGATCTGCATCCGATGGTCCACACCACAAAAAAGTAGTGCATGCGCTACTTTTTTGCTGTGTGGAGGCACGGACAGAAACACCACGGAAGCACTCCGTGGTGCTTCTGTGGGATTCCATGCCTCTGCTCCGCAACAACCTCAAACTGTTTGCACAGACACAGCTGCAGTTCACCGATTAAATCAATGTTTTTTTGTTGATCAGAGGCTCCATTCCCAAGTTGCGATACTTTTTCTTAATATTGCTCTTGCTGCACCCAAAAACCACTCATTTTTGTGGCCCTGTCCCAGGCCCTGTCCTACTGATTGGCCCTGTCAATCAAAGCAGATTCTTTCCTTTAAAGGGGTTGTTCAGCCTTTACCAAGTGATGGCCTAACCTTAGGATAGGCCATCACTAGCTGATCATTGGGTACCCTGCAACCACCAGATGATTGTTCAACTACTGATCAACCAACAGCCAACTTCTGTCTATTGGTGGGTTCACATATGCGTTGTATATTCTGTTATACCATTATGTTATAACAGAGTTATAACGGAATATAATGGAATGTAAGGACTATTCCGTTATGATTGTCCTATTAGAGTTCTATGGGCACAAATACCGGTTCTGTCTTGTTCCGTTATGTAAGATGGAAAAAAAGTCCTATTGACAGGAAGTTACTCAAGGGGAACCTTCGAGTGTCCATTGGTGGGGGCAAAGGATTCGTTTTTATTTATACTTTTCTTTGATTCTAATAATAGAAAAAAAAATACTAAGAAAGTGCATAGTGCTAGTTGGACATGGCTTCCTAAGGTATCTGATTTCTTCTTCATAAGCAAATGAACAATGCAACCTGCATGTGTTAGTCCAGTTCCTCCAGCAGTCTTGTTCAGTAGGGCAGGGATGATGGGTAGTCAACTAACTAGGGAGCCACCTTGCAACATAGATGTGTGGTGCAGACAGAGTGTTCACAGTGTTGGAGAATCAGGATTAGATCTGATGGTCAGCCATGGTGTATTGGGCAGACATCTTATGTTGTCATCTCAGAAAGGAGTTTAGTAAAGAGTTAAAGTGAAAAACTAGCTTGGTTAGGGAAATATCCTGATTTAGAGATTCTTAAGTAATTGATTAGGCTACTTTCACACCTGCGTTCGGTGCGGATCCGTCTGGTATCTGCACAGACGGATCCGCACCTATAATGCAAACGCTTGGATCCGTTCAGAACGGATCCGTTTGCATTACCATGAACAAAAAAAAAAAAAAAAGATCCGTTTTGACTTTACATTGAAAGTCAATGGGGGACGGATCCGTTTGAAAATTGAGCCATACTGTGTCAACTTCAAACGGATCCGTCCCCATTGACTTACATTGTAAGTCTGGACGGATCCGTTTGCCTCCGCACGGCCAGGCGGACACCTGAACGCTGCAAGCTGCGTTCAGGTGTCCGCCTGCTGAGCGGAGCGGAGGCTGAACGCTGGCAGACTGATGCATTCTGAGCGGATCCGCATCCACTCAGAATGCATTAGGGCTGGACGGATCCGTTCGAGGCCGCTTGTGAGAGCCTTCAAACGGAACTCACAAGCGGAGCCCCGAACGCTAGTGTGAAAGTAGCCTTAAAAGGGTCAAGATGTAATGGTGGGCTAGGATAAATGTACTTGTCTATTGAAACTGAAGCAGGCCATTAGCATGTTTATGATCATGTTCGATCCTTGGTGTTGGATAGGTGATAAATGTAAGGGCCCACTTTTGGTTTTATGTTCCATACGGTTCCTTTGAAAGAAAATGGAGTTTGGTACTAAATTTGGAGTGGATTAATGGAAGGCCCAAGGAATAAATTATTTCGTCATGAAGTGGTCATGATAAACTTTTGTCCAATTAGAAGTTGTTATAAGTGTAATTTATGTAGATTAGTGGTTACGTGGAATAATGATGTCATCTGTGTGAGTAACATTGAAGCTTATGGACTGCAGCATACTGCGGAAAACCTGAATTATAATACTAATTATTCCTTTGTTCTGTGGTGTATAAGAAACGGTGTCTGGGGGCTTTAAGCAAGCACTGCCTTTTTCCCCTGCTGCTTCTCACTTCCATGCTCATCTTGATGCCATAATCTGCCTGATTTTTATATTTATTTCAACGCTGTCTTGCTGCTCTTGTCTCTGAATAAACTAAAGAATCTTCTCAAAGAAGAAGTTGCTTCAAGAAGTTTTGTGTTGCTGCGGCCAATTTCCAACACACAGTATTGTCACCACGTTTTCCATAGTTTTCTCCAAAAAGAAACTAAGATGTGCAATGATCTGAAAAGTGTGCAGGACTTGTTAATGTTGAAGAACCTGCACAGACATGATCACATGACCATATTTGAGCAAGTCAGTAAAAGATGCTGATGTGGTAGTAAATCCTATGAGCCCCACTGGCTTCTTTCGGCCTAGTTGCAACTGTGATTGCAGTGATCCCTATAGTTACACCATTTTGTAACAGCTAAGGGACTGGGTACAAAGTGAGGCCACAGGACAGGAATTATTGTCACAGGGATGATGCCTACTATGGTGGTCCTTGTATCTGAGATCATGTCCACAGACTCAAGAAAAAAGATTTCATAAACTCGCCTCATGATAATTTCCCCTAGGGTGCTGTAAATAGGTCTGCTGACAGTGGTGCAATGGATGGTTGGATTTCCTGTAGCTTTCATGCTATCAGAAGTCCTTGACACATAAATTTGCGCTGCATTTTTATGTGGCTGTAAAAAACAACCTTCAGTTGTTTTGTGGTGTTTTTTTCTAGCATTTTTTACAAACACTGGGGCAGGTTTACTAATAATGTCGCACTGTACAGTGTCTAAGAATACGAACCACGGTCTTAACATTAGACAAATTTACTATTCTGATGCATGGACCTTTATAAATTTTGAGTATGTCAAATCCTGTGCCAGATTTAGGCTAAAATTCTGTCGGTGGGCCAAAAATTTGTATGTGCTCCAGAATGTTATCCATGCTCAAAAAATCTGTCCATGTACCTGAAGTTTGTCCGTGCACCAGAACTTTGTCCGTGGGCACAAAAAATTGTCTAGTTGAAGTTTACGTCACCTATAAGTTGGTGTAGATTTACTCCAAAAATGTGCAATTTTTTTTTATTGCACAAAGCCACATTTAAGCTATGCCCCTTTCCATTGAAACAACACCCCCTTTTTCTGAAGCTACAGCCTCTTGTCGGGCAAGGCTTAAAAACATCTTAGAGTGTGTAAAACAGTCAGCGAGTGTGGTGCAAAGCATGCACTCCAGTTTTATGGTGCATTGGGCCCCAGTGTGTTAGGCCGCTAGTGTTTTCTTCATGATGTTTTTCCCCAATAGAGAAGGCGATGTCAAAATGCCTGAAAAAAAACATCAAGAGCTCCAGCATTTTCCTTTTTTGAAAAGAAGACAAAAAGAAAAAAACTCCATCCAAGGAAAAAAAAAACTCTAGGAGCCAAAAAACACTCGTGTCCTGCTGTTTTCTATAGACCTACATCTGGAGCTGATGTTGACTGTCACAAGCAATATGACTATTTTTTTATTCTGTTTTTCCTTCTTTGGTGTGACGTGTTCTAGTCTGATGTCCCAAGGCTCGGCTTTCATTATGCTGCTTCTGCTAGTGGTAGATTTTTCCAGCAGACCACAATGCCACATAAAAGCATTCCTGTGCCCGTAAAAGCACAATACACAACTGTGTACTATTCCTAGTTTATGAAATGTTTTGTATAAACTGACAGCATAAAAACAGGAACTTCCATTACTGCCAACAGGATACACTGCTCAAATCTGCACTATCCGCACTTTCTCCTATGGAATCACAATTCTTCTGTATGATAACATGACGTATTCCTCGTAAGATATCGCCATGAGGTTAATAATACTCTTGCATGAGATTAATTGGCCAAGACAGAAAATGTATACAATTGTGTAAACCAAGAAGATACAGTATTCATAGAGTTGTCAGGACACCAGAATTTTGATTTGCTTTCGATACAAAAAAAAAGTATTGCAATACTCGATACCACTCACAAAAAAAACAACACAAAAATTACCCACACATTAAAGAAGTTAATGAGTGAGTATTTTTATGTGCTTTTTTTTTACGCAAATTTGCCAATTATGTGAGGAAGCACTTGATGGGGTCACTTACCGAATGAGCCCTAATAGTAAGTAATCCCAACATGTATCTACTCACAAAATGGGCAACATAGGGTTACATGAGGTACATGATGGGGTTACTTGCTCTTAATGTGATGCACATGGCTTTATTAATTTGGACCTTTATTTGCCTCACGTTAATAGTAAATAACCCCATCAAGTGCCTCACTTTAGCCCCATATCACCCATTATGCGAGGAGGTACATGATGGGGTTAGTATTAATGTGAGGCACATGGCATTACTGGACCTCCAAGTACCTCATATGAATAGCAAGTAACTCCATGTACCTCACATTAACCCCATGTTGTCCTTTTTTGTGAGTAGATACATGTTGGGATTACTTACTATTAGGGCTCATTCAGACAATCGCAAGGGCTCCGTGCCCGTATTGCGGACCGCAAACAGCGGGTCTGCAATACACGGCACTGGCCGTGTGAACTCCGTGCTGCGAATGCGGACCCACTGACTTGAATGGGTCCGTGATCCGCAAGATACTGCCAAAGACAGGACATGTCCTATCTTTTTGCGGAGCGGAAGCCCAAGAAAAAACACCAAAGTGCTTTCATGGGCTTTCGGGTCCGTGCTTCCGCACCACAAAAGATAGGACATGTCCTATCTTTTGCAGTATTTTGCGGATCACGGACCCATTCAAGTCAATAGTTCCGCACCGCAATGCGGGACTCACACGGCCGGTGCCTGTGCATTGTGGACCGCTGTTTGCATGGCGACCATACGGTCGTGTGGATGGGCCCTTAATGTGAGGCACATGGCTATAACCCCATCAAGGCGTTATTAATTTGGACCTCATTGTGCCTCACATTAAGGGCTCATGCAACCGTATTTTTCTTTCCACATCCATTCTGCATTTTTGCAGATCCATTTATTTATATGGGACTGCAAAATCCATGCATAGAGTACTGTGTGCTATCCGCCTCCATATGTCCGTTCCATATGCCCACATAATAAGGGCTCATGCACACGAACGTTCTTTCCTTGTTGATTGACAGAGTCAGGTTCCTGCATAGTCATCTCACCCAGACCTCCCAAGTGTCCCTCTTTTTTACCCAAGTCCCTCTTTCCCTCTTTGCTCCTTAAATGTCCCTCTTTTTGATCTGAGGTATAGATTTGCATTATTATATCCACAATATTGACCCAGAAAGTGTTTGTCTGGTTCCTCTCTGTATAGTAGAGCCTGTGTTGTATATTATTTAATTATTTGATGCAGTTGAAATTTATAGAAATTTTTATATTCAGATTATTTTGGTGCCTTTTCGTATGAGAAAACGATTGAAGTGTATAGATATGAGAGGAAAATGGATCTTTCACACAGTGAACCATAAGGCCCCTTGCAGACAAGCGTGTCCGGATAAGGTCCGGATGCGTTGCGGAAAACCCGCGCGTGTAGGTACGCAATTGCAGTCAGTTTTGACTGCGATTGCGTTCCATTCAGTTTTTATCGCGCGGGTGCAATGCGTTTTGCACGCGCGTGATAAAAAACTGAATGTGGTACTCAGACCTGAACTTCTTCACAGAAGTTCAGGTTTGGGATCAAGGTTGTGTAGATTGTATTATTTCCCCTTATAACATGGTTATAAGAGAAAATAATAGCATTCTGAATACAGAATGCATAGTACAATAGGGCTGGAGGGGTTAAAAAAATATAAAAAATAATTTAACTCACCTTAATCCACTTGTTCGCACAGCCCGGCTTCTCTTCTGTCTTGTTGTGTGAGGAATAGGACCTTTGATGACGTCACTGCGCTCATCACATGGTCCATCACATGATCTTTTTACCATGGTGATGGATCATGTGACGGACCATGTGATGAGCACAGTGACGTCATTAAAGGTCCTTTTCCTGTGCACAGCAAAGAAAAATACAGAAGAGAAGACGGGCTGCGCGATCAAGTGGATTAAGGTGAGTTATATTTTTTTTTTTTTTTAACCCCTCCAGCCCTATTGCACTATGCATTCTGTATTCAGAATGCTATTATTTTCCCTTTTAACCATGTTGTAAGGGAAAATAATAATGATCGGGTCCCCATCCCGATCGTCTCCTAGCAACCGTGCGTGAAAATCGCACCGCATCCGCAATTGCTTGTGGATGCTTGCGATTTTCACGCAGCCCCATTCAATTCTATGGGAATGCGTGAAAATTACCGCTCATGTGCACAGCCCCATAGAAATGAATGGGTTTGGATTAAGTGCGGGTGCAATGCGTTCACATCACGCAGTGCACCCGCGCGAAAAACTCGCTCGTGTGAAAGGGGCCTAAGTGTCCCTCGTCCAAATAGTTGGGAGGTATGCATCACACCTGGCCCTGCAAATATACAACTACAGTACTGTATATATATATAACATTAACAGTAAGAAAAGACTGGGGGAGGGGAATAGTATGCACCAAACCCATTGTGAAAGTGAATCCCTAACTACGTAGCAAATTGGAAAGATCTGCATGTGCATCTTCATAAGGGGAAAAACAAGCTGATGCTTCTGTCTTTCTCCACCATCTGGATTCTCCTTTCTGCAGAAGATTTGATATATGACACTAATATTCATCTCTTTTTCATCCCTGTAGATTTAGTACTGTTTTCATTACTGCAGCTCATTCCACTGTGGTGGGGGCCAATTTCAGATTTTTCAGTGTGGCCCTATGAATTCTAGTTACACTGATGCATAATCGACTGCTTACACAGTTGAGAATTCTGCTATGGTCAGGGACATGCACACGTAGGGCTCAAAGGGGGCTTGAGCCCCTTCCCCCTTCTGCCCCTTTTAATGCCTCTTTTTATTTTAATTTTTTTCCACTTGCGCAAGTGCCGGGCGCCCGCCCAGCCTGCGTGTGCCAGGCCGGGCCCGTGCGGCGCATATACGCAGCAGTGTTCAGCGCTGCAGTCAGGGTCACTAGTCATGTGGGGCGGCGCGCAGGGAGTCTGTCTGGACTGGAGCTGAGCTGACTGCGACTGCTCACCGGCCTGTGAGTAAGCTCGGAGTCGTGTCGTGCGGTGCTCGTCTGTGAGTGCCACTGCCACTGTGCTATCATAGAGGGGGAGAAATGTACCAGTGGGGGGGAGGGAGGGAGATGTGTTGCTGTCAGGCCCATGGAGGGGGAGAAATGTGCCATGGAGAGGGGGTAAGATGTGCTGCTTCGCTGCCAGGCCCATGGAGGGGGAGAAATGTGCCATGGGGGGGGGTAAGATGTGCTGCTGCCAGGCCCATGGAGGGGGAGAAATTCGCCATTGGGGGGGAGGAGTGCTGCCATGGAGGGGGGGAAAGAAATGTGACACGAAGGGGGTGATGTAAAAAGGAGGGGGTGATGTAATATGGAGGGGGAGAAATGTGACATGGATGGAGGGGGAGTAATATGACATTAAGGCTGGGGGCATCATTGGGGGCACTTTTTACTGGCACATTATTAGGTGGCACTATGGGGGCACTTCTTGCCGGCACATTATTGGTCGGCACTATAGGGGCATCTACTGAGGCCACAAAGAAGGGGTATGTTATATGGAGGGCTCTGTACAGTGGCATTTTATACTGGGACACATTATGGTGGGTGGGGAAGGGGGGAGAGGAGTACTATGGGTTCATCTCCGGGGGGCACTAAGAAGGAGTATTTTATGCTTGCAAATTATAGGCGACACTGAGGGCATCTACTGGGGCATTATATATGGGGCATTTTATACTGGTACATTATGGGGGCACTAGGAGGAAGGTGGGAAAGGAGCACTATGGGGCATTTACTGGGGGAACTATATAGGGGTATTTTATACTGGCACATTATGGGGGCACTATAGGAACATTAGCTCAACTGGGGGCATCACAAGGGGGTATTTTTTGCACTGTCTATTATAAGGAGAATTATTCCTACTTGGGGGGGGGGGGGCATTATGGTGGGCTTTATTACTCCCCTTATTTAAAGGCTGTATTACACCTGCCGTTTTTCAGCAGACGGTCGCTAATGAACATTCGTATGAACGCTCATTAGCGATCATCTTGCTCGATTGCCATCGATTGCCTGATGAACGAGCAAATGCTCGTTCATCAGGCAATTGTAAATTTTAAGCATACGTAAAAATCATTGTTTGCTGGTGGCAGATTGTGTTGTCTAATTATGATCTGCCGCCAGCAAACCACTAGATGGCATTGAAACAACATAATGATCGCTCCTCCCCATGCTGAGGAGGAGATAGCTGCATGTAATAGCATTGGTCTCCTCCACTAGCTAGCAGGCGATTGCCAGGAGGGAACGTTTCCCTCCTGACAATCACTTGCTCATTGGGCCTGTGTAATACAGGCTTTAGCCATAGTCTTATCAGTTAGATAAGAATTGAGCTATAATGAGTGTTTAGGAGGTCAGAGATAAGGAGCCATCAGCTGAGCTGCCTGAAGGGAAACAGCAAAAATACAGTCTGCTACTAGAGAATTTCAAGAATAAAGAATAAAGACCAATTGAAAAAATTGATTTGTAGCTCAAAATGAGTAAAATGCAGCAATAAAAAATTAATTACAAAAAGACAAGTTATCCCATTGCTGTATAACTTTGTACTGTGTGAAACTACATCTCCTAGTATAACCTTACAATAGTGAAGACCTGCCGAGAATTATTCAGACATCCACCCATTATATGAACATACAAATGACTACAGCATTGATCAGGTGCAGTCAGTGACAGAATAAACATTTACATTTAGTGACTCAAAGGTGATCTCCTGTTTTTCAAGTGTTTTTTTTTTCTCTTTTTTGTCTACATCTGACCCAGTGTCACGGAAGGTATATCAGCAGGGAAATGACCAAACACGGGAAAACAAACAGAACAACAGACTAGGCCCAAAAGCTAGGGAGAAAGGGTCACCTCCTAGCGATCCCTGAAGCTTTCCCTATACTGCTGTGCACATGTGCATACCCTTATGGTGGATATGCACATGCCCTCGTGCCTACGTCTATATTCCCTAGGACAACCCTGAGCAGAAGGGAAAGGGGAAGAGGCGACCTGCTTCCTCAAGCACGAGGAAGCAAGCGTCTCCCTAGAGGCCTAGACAAAAGACAAGGGAAGTAACAGAGAGGACTTATCTTGAGCTGAGCTGGAGCAGACCATCCACAACACATCCAAAGCCCACAGGAATGAACTATAACCCGCACAGGCCACTGGGAGGAGGAGGAATAAATAGCCTCACTAACAATCAACCCAGTAGACCTGAGGGAAGGTGGATCCAGCTCAAACCCAAACCAAAACAAAGAGAAGAGTCAGACATGTGCAGTCAGCCTGGCAGATCTCCGCACATTCACAGGGCAAGGCGTGACACCCAGACCATCATGAAGACGTCTTTCAGTTGTGACTTGCCCAGATGTCCTCTGCTGCTCTCTTTTGCAGCACATCTAACACATGATGCACCTGAAAATAACAGTGTCAAATATAGTGTTGATTGAATAAAAATTCCCCATACTGCTCCTAAATAAGAATATACAGTTGCAAGAAAAAGTATGTGAACCCTTTGGAATTATATGGATTTCTGGACAAATTGGTCATAAAATGTGATCTGATCTGCATCTAAGTCACAATAGACAATCACAGTCTGCTTAAACTAATAACACACAAAGAATTAAATGTTACCATGTTTTTATTGAACACACCATGTAAACATTCACAGTGCAGGTGGAAAAAGTATATGAACCCTTGGATTTAAAGGGAATCTGCCACTAGCAATTTACCAATTTTTTTTTTCATGAATCCATGTCTAACAGAGTACCTTTTTTCCATCTGTCTTATTCTTTTGATTGTCAGTTTTGTCATTTCTTCAAAAAATCGATTCTTATGACATGTAAATGACGCTGTAAGGAGCCCAGAGGGGCGTCCTTCTTTCTCCACGGTGCCCAGGAACGCCCCTCTGAAGTGCCGTGCCCGCCTAAATTTGAAATCTAATAACGCCTCCAAGTTCATCTAAATCCCCTCCCAGAGGCGCGGCTAAGTGCTCAACACCCCCCCTCCTCAACGCCGCGCTCTGCGGCAAACACCCCGATCCTCCTCTCGCCGGCATCCCAGATCCCGCGCAGGCGCAGTGCCGGCGATTGCCTGCGCTATGATAAGATGACTATCGGCACTGCGCCTGCGTGGGATCTGGGATGCCGGCGAGAGGAGGATCGGGGTGTTTGCCGCAGAGCGCGGCGCTGAGGAGGGGGGGTGTTGAGCACTTAGCCGCGCCTCTGGGAGGGGATTTAGATGAACTTGGAGGCGTTATTAGATTTCAAATTTAGGCGGGCATGGCACTTCAGAGGGGCGTTCCTGGGCACCGTGGAGAAAGAAGAACGCCACTCTGGGCTCCTTACAGCGTCATTTACATATCATAAGAATCGATTTTTTGAAGAAATGACAAGACTGACAATCAAAAGAACAAGACAGATGGAAAAAAGGTACTCTGTTAAACATGGATTCATGAAAAAAAAAATGGTAAATTGCTAGTGACAGATTCCCTTTAAGAACTGGTTGATCCTCCTTTGGCAGCAGTAACTTCAACCAAACGTTTCCTGTAGTTGCAGATCAGACATGAACAACGGTCAGGAGTAATTCTTGATTATTCCTCTTTACAGAACTGTTTCAGTTCAACAATATTCTTGGGATGTCTGGCATGAATCGCTTTCTTGAGGTCATGCCACAGCATCTCAATCAGGTTGAGGTCAGGACTCTGACTGGGCCACTCCAATAGGCATATTTTCTTCTGTTTAAGCCATTCTGTTGTTGATTTACTTCTATGCTTTGGGTCGTTGTCCTGTTGCAACACCCATCTTCTGTTGAGATTCAGCTGGTGGACAGGTGGCCTTAAGTTCTCTTGCAAAATGTCTTGATAAACTTGTGAATTCATTTTTCCTTCCATGATGGCAATCCGTCCAGGCCCTGATGCAGCAAAGCAGCCCCAAACCATGATGCCCCTCACCACCATACTTCACAGTTGGGATGAGGTTTTGATGTTGGTGTTCTCTGCCTCTTTTTCTCCACACATAGTGTTGTGTGTTTCTTCCAAACAACTAAACTTTGGTTTCATCTGTCCACAGAATATTTTGCCAGTACTGCTGTGGAACATCCAGGTGCTCTTGTGCAAACTGTAAACATGCAGCAATGTTTTTTTTGGCAGCAGTGGCTTACTCTGTGGTATCCTCAAATGAAATCCATTCTTGTTTAGTGTTTTACGTATCTTAGATTCCATAACAGGGATGTTAGCATATCCCAGAGACTTTTGTAAGTCTTTAGCTGACACTCTAGGATTCTTCTTCACCTCATTGAGCACTCTGCGCTGTGCTCTTGCAGTCATCTTTACAGGACGGCCACTCCTAGGGAGAGTAGCAGCAGTGCTGAACTTTCTCCATTTATAGACAATTTGTCCTACCATGGACTGATGAACAGCAAGGCTTTTGGAGATACTTTTATAACCCTTTCCAGCTTTATGCAAGTCAACAATTCTTAATCGTAGGTCTTCTGAGAGCTCTTTTGTGCGAGGCATCATTCACATCAGACAATGCTTCTTGTGAAAAGTAAACATAGAACTGGTGTGTGTTTTTTATAGGACAGGGCAGCTGTAACCAACACCTCCAATCTCATCTCATTGATTGGACTCCAGTTGGCTGACACCTCACTCCCATTAGCTCTTGGAGATGTCATTAGTCTAGGGGTTCACATACTTTTTCCACCTGCACTGTGAATGTTTACATGGTGTGTTCAATAAAAACATGGTAACATTTAATTCTTTGTGTTATTAGTTTAAGCAGACTGTGATTGTCTATTGTTGTGACTTAGATGAAGATCAGATCACATTTTATGACCAATTTGTGCAGAAATCCATATGATTCCAAAAGGTTCACATACTTTTTCTTGCAACTGTAGACCCAATAAAGAGCCAGCCTTTCGACAACAGGCAAGTTTTTGTTATGCAGCACTATTTGCAAAAAGCTGGGTCTTTATTGGGGATTTGATGGCCTTTTAGGACTATTGCGTTTAAATTTATTTCCTTTCCCAGGAAAATGCCTGCTTTCCCCTGGCTGCAAAATGCTTCACTCTGTCCCTCTGAAAAGAAAAATGCCCCATGCTGTGCCTCTTTTAATTGAAATAATCTCTATGCTGTAGCCCTTTGAATTGATACGTGTCTATGCCATATCCCCTGAAAAGAAATATGCCCCAAATTGTGGCCCTTTGAATTAAAATGTTCCCCATGCTCGTACCCCTGACTGGATATGTTGCCTATTCTGTGCCCCCTGATTAAATTATGGCCTCCATGCTGTTTCCTTCTTTCTCATGTATAAAAACACGTCCATGCAGGCACTGCAATGAATACTTACCTCTCAGTGCCATCTCATACAGGAGACTTGACCTCCTGGTAAGTATGCTACTGGTATTTAGACACATTGACCAGACATAGTGTGAACTAAGCCAGGAACATAGCTGTAGGAGGTTAGAGGTAGGTCCTTGGGGTTTGAAATGCTCCTCTACCATTTATGAAGACACCAGCATTATAAATGACACATGGTAGGGGTGTAGCAGCCTTGACACATTAAATACAATGTTGCAGTAAGTTAAAATTTGCATCTATTGTGTATTTAACATGTTTTAAGTATCAAGTGTAGGTTATGGCTCTGTTATAGATTTTATATTGGGATCAAGGAGCTGTAAGTTGCATCACTGAACAAAGTCTAGGACCTATTACATGTAACTATCTTTATTAACCAACGACTACTGATGATCGGAAATCATTACAAGCATTAGAAGAAGTGGTTCAGGGATGTCTATATGCAAGTAGCAATTAGAAACCGATAATTCTTAAGTATGAGTGACCGATTTTCTCAAGGATAATTATATTCCTCTTGAACTGCTTTTTGCATTTGCACTTTTACATTACAATCAATTGCAGACATTACAATCATAATGATAATTATTACATGTGAGCTGGCCTTCACAGTCACATTTTCATTTCAAGCTATCAGTTTATATCATCCTGCTTTGTCAGGCAGAAACTTGCTTATCATATTGATTTAGCTTCTGTGTCCAGATCTGTTGATGGATTGCTAGAGTGGCTGGATCACGTCTTCACAAGAAGCTGGAATACTGTGGCCCTCAGTTAAACTTCTTATCTCTGTTGTCTGTGATTGCAATTTATCATCGAATTATTCTTATCTTGGTCCAACATCTTGAAAAAAGGGGCCTTCAACTGATTTAAATCTTTGAAGCTCCCAGAATTAGAAAGTATTGAACATTTTTGTGAGGCTGTGACTTATAATGTATTTGTATGCAGTGATTAATACATGGTATTCTTTATTAGACCATAAAATATAATTTCCTGTAACTCTCTGATGTGTCGTGTTACAGTGCACTTCTGATTTGTTGGTACTCTTCCTAAAATAAATTGGAACTGCATAAGAACTGCTTCCTAATATAGTGATAGTAACAGAATCACTCGCACTGGTAGCAGAAGTGATTTAAACTGGGCAGCTGTGATTTAATAGATATATTTGCTTTAAATATCTATTGTTCCATTTCTTCCATAAATACCTATCGTTCTACTTTTCTTCCATAAATCAATGATCTGTTCCAAAATAATAAACTTGGTACTTTATCTTGTTAAAGAAAAATGCCTCTTTTTCACTCAGACAATTCATTCCAACTATACATAGTTAATGCATTTATCTGTACAGAGGTTGGCCACTTTATAACTATATACCCTGAATAGCATTAAGTGCATGCTGTGACAATAACCCCATACTATTCTTTTAGCTAACCTGGGATGCTAAGAAGATCCTGCTGGCCGTCCATGGGCTATGTAAACAGCACTGTGCTGTGACTGCCCCATCCATAGGGAAGCAAAATGGAATACAGTCGCCATTTTGGTTTCTCATTAGTGCTCTCTCCAGGAGTTTTTAAGACAAATTATATTTTACTTCTCTCACAGTACGGGTTTGGTCTGCCATAACACCCTGGACCAGGACCTGTGCCATCAAACATAACATGCGGAGAATAATGGTTCCGCTAAAAGAGGTGTAGTGTGGGACACTGCTAAGGCATATTTAAGAGGGTGTTTGTTTAAAAAGGTGAACTACTGTAAAAAAAATCACTAAAGAAAAAGGGGAATTATTGGAAAAGAAGTTAGATGAAGTAAGATTAAAATGTATAATGAATCCCACTGGGAATAATAAGAAGATATGGGAGGAGGAATATGAAAAGTTAAAAATACATTATATGGATAAAACAAGGAGAGAATTATTTTTTCAAGGGTTTCAGTTAGCATCAGAGGGAGAAAAGGTTGGAAAAATTCTAGCAGGTATAGTGAAAAATCAGAGAGGGAAAGCATGGATAGGGGCAATTAGGGATAATAGAGGCGAAATAATGAGTTCACCCGACGAAATTAAAAAGATCTTTGGGGATTATTTTGAGGAACTGTATAAGTCCAGGGTGCAATACACCAAAAAAGACCTTGATTATTTCTTAGACCGAATTGCGTTTTCCAAGATAACGAAAGCACAAATGGAGTATCTGGATAAAGAAATATCCTGCTTAGAGATAACAGAGGTTTTGGGTCAGGTGAAACCAGCGAAAGCACCGGGGAGTGATGGACTCCCCTTTGAAATTTATAAGAGTTTTGCGCAGGTCTTAATACCAGAACTAACAATGACATGGTGCCATATGAGCTATGATACATATAATAAATAATATATAAATCTTATATTAATAAATAAATACAAACTCAATTGTGGTAGAAATTGGCCGTGGTCTTTTATTAAGGGTTACATAAATATAATACTGCTGATAAACACCATAATAATTAAATAAATAAATCACCAATAAATAAATACTCATTTTAAAATTCATTAATTCCACCAATTATCCCCCCAGCAAAGCTGGGTGACTAACCCCCCTTCAATATCAGACCACGACTTCTTCTTCATGAAAAAAAGGGGAGGGCGGGCGGGACGACGTCCTCTTCATCCAGGCTCCGCGGCGGATAAGCTCCGGACCTGCTGAAATCCTCTTTAAATAATCAAATCTTCCCGCCCAAGAATATCAACCTCCAATCAGGAACAGGCAGAAAACAGGTACCTCAGCAACAGGTAAGCAACCAGGTACCAATCAGATTCCTCAATTAAAATCACCTCAGGAAAATATAAAAGAACATATATTTAAAACCAAAAGGCGGGAAAATGATAAAATCTAAATAGCTTAACCCCTTAAACTACTGCTCAATGGCACCATGGTGGGCATTCAGTATAACTTCTGTGCCCACTATCATGGTGCCATATGAGCTATGATACATATAATAAATAATATATAAATCTTATATTAATAAATAAATACAAACTCAATTGTGGTAGAAATTGGCCGTGGTCTTTTATTAAGGGTTACATAAATATAATACTGCTGATAAACACCATAATAATTAAATAAATAAATCACCAATAAATAAATACTCATTTTAAAATTCATTAATTCCACCAATTATCCCCCCAGCAAAGCTGGGTGACTAACCCACCAGACATGAGGGAATTATCCCGCATGTCCCCCCCTAAAAACCACGGCCTTCTCAATCATGTCCTGCAGTCCTGAATTAAATATATCATTTCCTATATCAGACAAATGAACCAAATCATTCCGATAAAGGCCTGTAACAAAACCTTCCAGTTCGGTATGTCTTATGGACCAACCATTTAGTTTAGGAAGAAATTTTTCTAAGTTTCTATTAATCCTCTTCCTAATTTTTTCCATAAAACCAAACTGTTCCCCTCTCCAAACTAATCTAGGTATAATTTCCGAGAATATCAGTGTTACATCAGGCAACATAGACTTAATAGATAACATATCCGATTTCATAAAATCTAACAAATCTAAGGTCTTAATTTTGCCTAAATCATTACCACCAGCATGAATTATTAAAACATCTGGATGTGGTAATGAAACCAACTCACCCCTCAAAATCGGAATGATTTGGCACCATTTTAAACCCCTGAAACCCAACCAAATAATGGAAATAAAACAAGAACCAAAACAGTTATTTTTAAAATAATTACGCTCCGCAGCCCTTCTTTCTGCCCAGAACACAAAAGAATGGCCCAGAATCCAAATGACCATCTCCTTTGGACCTGAAAAAGATCAAAATCATTAAAGAACCAAATTAGGCCTAATATACAATTTAAATCTGCTTGATTCCCATCGACCAATTTTCTTAATTATCGCTTCATTCAATCCCAGGCCGGCAGCAACTGTTGCCGCGCCAATTCGGAAAGAATGAGACGAAAAATTCTCTTTACTTAGATTCAGAATTTCCAAACATTTTTTCAATACAGCATTAAACTGATAAATTGTTAGCACTGACCCATCCTCATGAATCAAAAAAGACCCTTTGTTCTGCGGTCTAACTCTAAGAAAATCGCCCACTGTTTTTACTGGGCAAAGCCGAGATTCGTTCAACATAGCTAATTTAACCCATGAGCCTCTCGCCAACTGATCCGTTTTTGATTTTCTAATAAAAATTTCAACAAAGTTACCAACTAATTTAACATCACTAACCTCTAATGGTGACACAGACCTTCTATTGGCTGCTACTAGCTCTCCTATCCGTAATGCCCCAAAAAATATCACCACAAAAGCAGTTTTAAATAAAATAGCTTCATAAATTGAATATGTACACCTGTCTAATACTGACACTAAAGATCCGAGTAACTCAAAAGTTATTGGTCGTCTAACATCAGCTTTTATAAACGACCTTCTAACACCTTTCAAAAATTGTCTCACTATAAACTGATTAGAAAACGACAGATGACCAGCTAATTTATAAAAGAAAGACACACCCGCAACCGATGAATGTAAAACTGAATAACCAAAACCTTTATCTAACAGGGAACACAGAAACTGAAAAAATACATCCAAATCAACAATAAAACATGAAACATTAGAAAATAAACAAAACTGACACCATCTCTTCCAAGCTAATGAGTATACTTCCCATGTACGCGGAGCTACAGACTTCTTAATAAAACTGTTGACTACATCCGGATAAGATCCCACACTCGCTTCGGGCACGGAATTCCAGATTTCTCTGCCTGTGGAACTAGATGAAAAAATCTTTCCCACTGCGCGCGGGAAAGTGAATCAGCTATTTTATTATCCTTACTAGCAATATATTTAGCTTTCAACCAAACATTAAGCTCTAAACAACAATAAACCAAATAACGTAATAATCTAACAACTACTTCTGAATGAGAAGACAAGCAATTAATTGCAAAGAGCACACCCTTATTATCAGTAAAAATCAAAACTCTCTTATTCCTAAAAACATTACCCCAAATGACTAAAGAAACTACTACAGGAAATAATTCTAACAACACTAAATTTTTATTCAAACCTAACTCAATCCACCAATCAGGCCAAGGTTCAGCAGACCATTGGCCATTTAAAAATGCACCGTAACCCCAAGAACCTGAGGCATCCGTAAATAAACCTATTGAACCTGCCTCCTGGAATTCATCCTGCCACGCACAACGACCATTAAAGTGAATTAGAAATTCATCCCATACTGCTAAATCGTCTTTAAGAACTCTGGTGATCCTAACATGCGCATATGGAGATTTTAACCCTTTCGTCGCCATATATAACCTACGGGAAAAAACACGACCTACCGGAATAACCCTTGACGCAAAAGCCAGTACACCTAATAAGCTCTGTACCTCTTTCAGTTGGGCTTTCTTTACTGAAACTATTTTCCTAATTAACAATCTCGCCTTCTCAATTTTTTCCATCGGCAACCTAACTTCCATATTAACTGAATCAATTATAATACCTAAAAACTCGATCACCTGACCAGGCCCTACTGATTTCTCTTGTGCTAATGGAATACCAAAATAATGACAAATTTGAGAAAAACCTTCACATAAACGAGAACAATCATTAAAATTACCAACAAATAAAAAATCATCTAAATAATGTATAACATTCATAGAACCCAACTCTTTAATAACAACCCAGTTCAAAAAGGAAGAAAATGACTCAAAATAAAAACAAGACCAAGAAAACCCCATTGGCAAACATTTATCAAAGAAAAATTGACCATTAAAATGAAAACCTAATGAATTAAAACCAATTGGATCTACTGGCAAAAGACGAAAAGCGGCCTTAATGTCTGCTTTCGCCATAAAACACCCTTCCCCAACAGAACGTATAAGAGAAACAGCATCATCAAAAGAAGTATATGCTACCGACGCTAAATCCTTATCCAAAGAATCATTCAAAGACTCCTTAGCTGGGTAAGATAAATGGTGGATCAATCTAAACTCATTGGGATTTTTCTTTGGAACAATTCCTAATGGGGATACCCTAAAATCGGAAAAAGGTGGAGAATTAAAAGGACCAGCTATCCTACCCTCCCTCAACTCTTTAACAATCTTATTCTCAACCACATCTAAATGCTTCCTAACTGATGGCAAATTATCATTTATTAAACAACCTTTCCCAGTAAATTTTGGTACATAAAAACCATTAACAAAACCTCTATGAATTAGCTCCGCCTTCAGACGGTCTGGAAACAAATCTAGCCATGGGAGCATTTTTTCCCACTTCACTGGTGTCTGCGCTTTTTGAAAAATCTCTGTTTGATTGATTTTGTACAGCGGATTGGTTAGATTTTTTAAAACACCGAAAAACAGGGTGTGCGGCCGAGCAAAATGAACACTCGTGCCTGTATCTACAATTGTTCAACCATCTGCATGCAGACTCATTGTATGCGAAACAAACACCTTTTTTCGCAACAGCACCAGACACCATTGAATTAAATGGCCTACTCTGAAAACCACTCTTTTGCGGCAACATTAGACTAAGCCAAAGACCCACGTCCTTGGAACCCCAACTCATATTACTATGTACCGCTAATTTCTGACGAAAAGTCTCATCATATGTAAACCATGCGAAGCCCCCGAAATTGCGGTAAGCCTCTAAAATGGAGTCCATATGCTGAAACAAACCAACACTACTATTAGGATGCTTTGCACAAAATACAGAAGAATAGATAAAAAAGGCCTGCAGCCAATTATTAAAAGATCTTGGCGCAACCCTCTTCCTATCCTCCTCCTTCTCAAATGTTTTCTTCTCAAATTTAAATGTATCTTTTGTAGAAGGGAGCAACGATAAAATATCAATGTACTCCCTCCTCCAAATTTTTTCCTTTACTGACTGAGACAAGTGAAACCCCAAAGGAGAGCCGTCACATGTCAACGCTTCTTTTAAACAGGTCTCACTTATGCCAGCCCCATTATCTAAAACTACAGTATTAGCTGACTTATTACTACTTAGAATATCAGCACCTGCATCAGCTGAAATATCCTTCCACACTGATGCAGGCTGATCCACTGTAACAGGCGCACTAGCTGCAGCCCATTCAGAAAACAATTTAGCTAAGCTACTTAACAATTTACTGTCATTATTCCCTATGTCGGTGGGCAAAGCAAAGCTCTGCCCACATATCTCCTCACCAGTCTCCGGTCCTTGGTCCATGCTGGGAGTGCTGGAGGCCGGCAGTTGCGCTCTACTCAAAACCCCAGGTTGCGATACCGCACACCTGGAGGAGGAGCGCATACTGCTACCTTTCCTGGAACTTGCTTCTGGTGGCGAATAAGACCTCTTTGGCCGCTTGATCCGCTTGGAAGAACGCGATTCAGCGCACTGGGCCGCGCCTCTTGATGACCTCACAGGCGCTGCAGTCGCTTCATCCTCGACGTCATCACGCAGCGCGACGTTACGTGGCGCATCTTCTACCTCAGCCGAACAGCCGTCAGCCAAGCAACGCTGAAGCCACGCCTCTCCTCCTCTTGACTCGGCGCGCTGAATAAGCCTCTGCAGGAGTTCTTCCATCGGAACGGTGAGTTCTGGCTTCTTTCAGCTGGACTGTAACGGTCTTCTCTCACAAAATCTTCAGCTACACGAAGCTCTTGACTCGGCGCCGCTCACTTCTACAAACGCCAGACTGTTCCTTGGCTCCGCTTTATAATATACAGTCCGCCGCTACTTCTCCGCTTCTTTACAGGTACCTCCGGCTACTGCCCCGCCGCCGCCCGCTTCTGCCTGGAAATGCCGACGAAGCAAATAGCTCTTTTGCAGCTACGCCAGCAATATACCAGGGCTTCAGACGATGACCTCTCCTTCCAGGCTACGACGTCCTCTTCATCCAGGCTCCGCGGCGGATAAGCTCCGGACCTGCTGAAATCCTCTTTAAATAATCAAATCTTCCCGCCCAAGAATATCAACCTCCAATCAGGAACAGGCAGAAAACAGGTACCTCAGCAACAGGTAAGCAACCAGGTACCAATCAGATTCCTCAATTAAAATCACCTCAGGAAAATATAAAAGAACATATATTTAAAACCAAAAGGCGGGAAAATGATAAAATCTAAATAGCTTAACCCCTTAAACTACTGCTCAATGGCACCATGGTGGGCATTCAGTATAACTTCTGTGCCCACTATCATTACGAGAGGCCCAAAAAATAGGCGAGCTACCAGAGTCAATGAATGAGGCAATTATTACTTTGATTCCAAAAAAGGATAAAGATCAATTAGATCCCGCCTCATATAGACCAATATCCTTGTTGAATACGGCAGGTAGACTCTCCAAAGTGATTAAAGGTATAATTCAGGAAGATCAGACAGGTTTTATACCCGGGAGAAAAATATATTCAAATATTAGAAGATTGTACCTTAATATTGAAGCAAATAAAATAGAAGTTGGTGAAAAAGCAATACTCTCATTGGATGCGCAAAAGGCGTTTGATTGTATTGAGTGGGACTATTTATGGGCAGTTCTAAAAAGGGTTGGTATAGGGGAGGGATTTATAAATTGGATTTGACATATATTCCAAGCCAACATCTCGGGTGATGGTGGATGGGATCTTGTCACTGCCCTTTGCCCTCTATCGGGGCACTAGGCAGGGATGCCCTCTCTCCCCATTATTATTTGCTATTGCAATAGAACCCTTGGCATGTATGATAAGAAATAGTGGGGACTGTAAGGGTTTCCAATATAGGGATGGAAATGAGAAATTAATAATGTATGCCGATGATATTTTATTGTTTTTGCACAACACTGGGGATGAGTTTAATAAAGTAATAGATATAATAGATAAGTTTTTTTTTTTTTCGGGTTTGAAAATAAATTGGGGGAAATCTCATATGATGTTATTAGGGAGAGGTGTATCACAGAATGTCTCAAGGGTGCATGTGCTTGGGCAACACGAGAGTTTTAAATATTTAGGTATCCAGATTTCTAGAAATATACTAGATTATGAAAAACTAAATGTACTCCCCTTAATAAAAGAACTTAGAACCAAAATACATATTTGGAAAAAACTACCAATCTCAATTCAGGGTCGGGTGAACTTAATAAAAATGATTTTTATCCCAAAAATATTGTACGTGCTACAAAATGCCCCAACATGGTTGCCTAAGAAAACTTTTAAGTTGTTGGACAGTCTAATTGGAGAATTTGTTTGGAAAGGGAATACTCCAAGGTTAAAAAGAGAAGTCCTTCAGATTCCAGTAAAAGAAGGTGGGCTAGCAGTACCCAATTGGTTTTTCTATTATTTAATAACACAATATAATCAGATAAAAGAATGTTTAAAGGGAGTAGTGGGGAGGGATGAACTAATAAAAATGGGGTGGTTGGGGGACACGATTCACTTAGGCTGGGTTCACACTTGAGCGTTTTACAGCGCGTTCAAACGCGCTGTAAAACGCTCAACACATGAAAACCAATGGTTCCCTATGGCCCTGGTTCTCACTTGAGCGTTTTACAGCGCGTTTGAACGCGCTGAAAAACGCGCTGAAAAACGCCCTACGCTCAAACAAGTTCTTGAGCTTCTTTGGGGCGTTTTGACGCGCGTTTGTGGCCATAGGACACTGCAGTCAATCACACAAACGCGCGTCAAACGCGCGCCAAACGCGCGTTTACTATTGCAAAAAACGCGCATAAAAACGCGCCACAAAAACGCGCGTTAAACGCGCATATAAAATGCGCTCAAGTGTGAACCCAGCCTAAGAGGTTCTGGAATCAGGAACACTGGGTAAAAATAACACAGGAAATAGGATAATGAATTTAATGGAATATATATGGGTGGAAATTAAAAAAATAATGGATATCAAAGGGTATTTGCAGTATACACCTATCTGGAAAAATATTAATCTGAAGGAAATACAAAAGATCAGGTCCTATATACAGGGTGGGCCATTTATATGGATACACATTAATAAAATGAGAATGGTTGGTGATATTAACTTCCTATTTGTGGCACATTAGTATATGTGAAGGGGGAAACTTTTCAAGATGGGTGGTGACCATGGCGGCCATTTTGAAGTTGGCCATTTTGAATCCAACTTTTGTTTTTTCAATAGGAAGAGGGTCATGTGACACATCAAACTTATTGGGAATTTCACAAGAAAAACAATGGTGTGCTTGGTTTTAACGTAACTTTATTCTTTCATGAGTTATTTACAAGTTTCTGACTATTTACAAAATGTGTTCAATGTGCTGCCCATTGTGTTGGATTGTCAATGCAACCCTCTTCTCCCACTCTTCACACACTGATAGCAACACCGCAGGAGAAATGCTAGCACAGGCTTCCAGTATCCATAGTTTCAGGTGCTGCACATCTCGTATCATCTGAAGGCAATCGTCTATGCTGTGGAAGATACGAAATGTGCAGCACCTGAAACTACGAATATTTTTTTTTGTTTCCCCCTTCTCCCTCTCTCTCTCCGTCTCCCTCTCCTCAATTGGGTGGGGGGAGGGCAATTGGTTTAAAATGTTAATACATGGACGATTATTGTAATAACGCCCGTTGGACGGCTTGATATTGTTATAAGTGTTTTGTATAACAATAAAAAATATTGAAATAAAAAAAAAAAACATAACATGCAAAATAGTGAGGACTGCACCATTAGCTTATTACGTTAATGTGATGCTGGCAAATGTATGTGCATACTGCGTAAAAACTTCTCTTCAACAATTTCTTTTAGAGCACAGACCCAAATAAAATGAGCTGCTAAAACAATGTTTTCCTGTGAGCACCAAGATTGAGCAGATTGATATATAATGTTATGGGAAAATATTCAGTATAAGGCTACTTTCACACTAGCGTTGTTTGAATCCGGCGTTCAATTCCGACACCGGAACTGCCCGCCGGATCCGGAAAAACGTGTGAAAACGGATTACATTTGAATCCTGATCAGGATTTTGATCACAATAAAAAAAATGCATTGGAAAAAACGGATCCGCCATTTATGGACTTTAACTTTTTTTTCACATTTTTCGGGTTTAACATGCAAAAGCCGGATCCGGTTTGACGGAACACACGGCGCCGGATCCGGCGTTAATGCAAGTCAATGGGAAAAAGGCCGGATGCGGCGTTCAGTCAAAGTGTTCAGGATTTTTGGCCGGAGGTAAAAATACAACATGCTACGGTTTTCTGAAAAGCCTGATCAGTCAAAAAGACTGAACTGAAGATATCCTGATGCATCCTGAACGGATTAGGGCTCTTTCACACTTGCGTTGTCCGGATCCGTCATTTGCCGGAAGTGCCCGCCGGATCCGTAACACCGCAAGTGAACTGAAAGCATTTGAAGACTGATCCGTCTTCAAAATGCGTTCAGTGTTACTATGGCAGCCAGGACGCTATTAAAGTCCTGGTTGCCATAGTAGTAGTGGGGAGCGGGGGAGCAGTATACTTACCGTCCGTGCGGCTCACGGGGCGCTCCAGAATGACGTCAGAGCACCCCATGCGCATGGATGATGTGATCCATGCGATCACGTCATCCATGTGCGTGGGGCACCCTGACGTCACTCTGAAGCGCCACTGGAGCCGCACGGACGGTAAGTATACTGCTCCCCCGCTCCCCACTACACTTTACCATGGCAAACAGGACTTTAGCGTCCTGGCAGCCATGGTAACCATTCAGCAAAAGCTAAACGTCGGATCCGGTAATGCGCCGAAACGACGTTTAGCTTAAGGCCGGATCCGGATTAATGCCTTTCAATGGGCATTAATTCCGGATCCGGCCTTGCGGCAAGTGTTCAGGATTGTTGGCCGGAGCAAAAAGCGCAGCATGCTGCAGTATTTTCTCCGGCCAAAAAACGTTCCGGTCCTGAACTGAAGACATCCTGATGCATCCTGAACGGATTTCTCTCCATTCAGAATGCATTGGGATAAAACTGATCAGGATTTTTCCGGCATAGAGCCCCGATGACGGAACTCTATGCCGGAAAAGAACAACGCAAGTGTGAAAGAGCCCTTACTCTCCATTCAGAATGCATTAGGATAAAACTGATCAGTTCTTTTTCGGATTTGAGCCCCTAGGACGGAACTCAGCGCCGGAAAAGAAAATCGCTAGTGTGAAAGTACCCTTACTTGTAATTTATACATCTAAATTCCTGTTCATTCAGGACTTTGAAGTTGAGGAGGCGGTCCTATCAGTGATTGACAGCCTTCCCTCTATGACTATGTATACAGAGATAGCTGTCATTCACTGATAGGACCGCCTCCTGGACTTCAAAGCTCAGAATGAGCAGGGATTTAAATGAAAAAAATACATTGAATCTTTTACTACAAAACTATATATCAATATGCTCAGCTCCTCCTGCTCTATAACATGCTGCCTGTAACTTAAATTGCCTTTTCATGATGATAGGTTCCCTTTAAAGACATAGCCCACATTTATCAATGTATTACGTCTTTTGTGCCGCAATTTACTCTTGAGACACGTTTATTAGCCAGCTTTTAAAAGTGGAGTGAAAAGTGGGTATGACTTGCTGCTTGTTCACATTTTAGACAAGGCAACATTGCCTCCAGTGAAAATGACTTCAAAAATATTGCACATGATGCATTCCCCCTCAAAGTATGTCTTTTGCATACAGGGGGAGTTTATCAGGCTCTGTGTTTAGGTCCCAAAGCTCATGTATACTTAGGTGGGCATCTGTTAGTTATTTCTATATATGCCCCAGCCATGAAGGTATGTATACTACTTAGTAAGCAGTATACTGTAGATCTGAATGCGCTGTCTGTGTGCATATGTATATTATTGTAAGTACAAATGGGCATTTGTTTTTCTCCTACCCCCTCCGTTTCTCTAGTTGAACAGCTGTCTTTTTTCCATCATACTAATTATGTAGCTATAAATGAGCACAGTGTATAGAACTGCGTGTAGAGAGACTGCAGTTCTCCCATTGCTGCCATCACTTCTGAACCACATCAGCAAGCGTTACTGGTTTTGGATTTCATTTCACTAAGCTCTTAATTAAAAGTAGTGAAAGAAGAAGAAAGTAATAATGAAGTCCAGAGCAGTGGTCACTTTTCATGCCATGTACCATTATATAGGACGATAAAGAAAAGTAATGCAATGGACAAATTGTATGCATGTTCTAATTCTGCGCAAATTTGGAGCTCAACATCAGCAGTAGCATCTGCACTTGAATCAAATGCCTAGGGCTTGTTCCCATCCAGAATGGGCAGTCTTAAGCCTCATGCACACGTCTGTGGAACACGGACCGCGTGATACCGGCCTGGATTTCTTCTGAGTGCAGGAGCGCACGGCGTCATTGGTTGCTATGACGCCATGCGCTTCCTGCTGCCGCCGCAGTACAGTAATGCACTGGTATGATCTATACCAGTGTATTACTGTACTGCGGCAGCAGCATGAAGTGCACGCGTCATAGCAACCAATGACGCCGTGCGCTCCTGCACTCAGAAGAAATCCAGGCCGGTATCACACGGTCCGTGTTTACACTGGATGGTGCCCCATGTGATACCTTCTGTTGTTGCCCCCCTAAGTAGTAGTGACACACCATGCGATCATATAGTGCACAAGTAATACCAACATAAAGTGAACAAATAAAAGGTCGTTAAATGGTAATACTATATAATTAATGCTAAGATTTGTGGTGGTCACAGTCTTTAGGTGACAAGATGTGTGCGTAGCCCCTCACCATAGGGCAGTGAATCTGCAGAAGTTGCACTTCCCAAAGGCCAGTACTGTCTCTGTCACGAGGGTGTCACAACCTATCGCTGACCCTGTTGTGCCTGGGGTCAGAAGGTCGCAGTGGGTGGCTACTCGCTCGGTTTCAAGAGATCTAGTGGGGGGAATGGATTCCGGTCCAGGTTCTTCTGCTTAGGTTTGTGATCCTTTTTGTCCCATTTAGGAATCTGTAGCTTTTCCTTTCAGCTGTTCTCTGTCAGACACTCCCAGCTACTATATATTCTCCCTTTCTGCTTCCCTTGTTGCCAGATATAGTGTCGCGGCCTATGGTGAACGCTGTGACACTATTGCCACACTTGCGGTCGCCCGCGGCAACATGTTGCTGTTAGAGCATGCGGTGGCAGTGTCTCGACCTTCTGGGTGATTGCCGTGACATGGTTGCCACGCATGCTGTTGCCGGTGGTAACGTGTGGCTTAGTTTGCTTGTGTGTGCACTTCCCCTTTAAGTGGCTTCCTTCCTCTGTCTGGTGTTGGAAGGGTTAACTCCCTTCCTAGTGTTTTGTGAACACTGGGTTGTGTGTTTGTGGGTGTGGCTGCTTGGGCTATTTAGTTTCTGCTGGAAGCCTGTAGCTGAGTGTTCCTTCAGGCTTGGTGTGTGTGGGTGGTTCACTGCTCCTGGCTTTACCATCTTTCCAGTGAGGGCCACCCTTGTGGTCATAGATGTTCTTATGGTGTCTCATTTATTGCAGCTATGGGTGTCCTGGGTTCCTGTGTGGTTTGTGGTGTGTGCTGTGTCCTTTAATGTTGGTGTGGACACCAGCACTTGCACGGGTTCCAGTCAGTTTCTGTGGCAGGTAAGTGTGTTATGGGTTTCGCTTACCATCTCCTTTAGCTGTATGTGTTTCCCTTTCCTTGCTTCTAGGCCTTTAGAGACTCCTGTTCCTCCGTGTTGTGGATGAACAGATCGTCTCTCCCCTGCTCCTAAGTAAGGGATTTCCAGGGCGACTAAGGATATTAGGTATCCAGGGTATGAGCCGTCCCACCATCAGGGTCCGCTCATACGGTTAGGAGTTAGGGAGAGGATTAGGGATGCAATAGGAGGTTACCTGCTCCCAGGGGCGTAGCTAGAAATGCATCGGCCCCATAGCAAAAAAATTTCATGGCCCCCCCCCCATCTCCCACCCCCACATATCTATCGGGCCTCCCACCACCCCTTCCAGAGCTCCCACCCGAACACCCATCCTAGATCTCCCACCACCATGAGCTGCATCGGAGCTCTGCCCCCATCCCCATTATAGTCAATGGGGACGAAGCAGCGGTCCAGCGAAATAGCGGCAGGACGGATCCGACAGGCTGAACAGCCTGCCGGATCCGTCCTGCCGCAAGTGTAAAAGTACCCTTAGTCTGTCATATAAGAAGGGGGGGGAGAAACCCCAGAACTAGAGTGTGCCCCCCAAAAGAAGGAAGGGGCGCCCTCCTTATCACTGCTGGCATCTCTTTTTAACTTCAGATCATCAGACTCTCACTTACTAATTACAGCACACACCCCTGTAGTGTCCACCATCAGACAGGGGAGGGAAGAAACCCCAGTTGGGGGGCACACTCTAGTTCTGGGGTTTCTTCCCCTGTCTGATGGTGGACACTACAGGGGTGTGTGTGTGCTGTAAATTTGTAATTAGTGAGAGTCTGATGATCTGAATTCTGAAGTTAAAAAGAGCTACCTGCAATGATAAGGGCGCGGGGGCCCCTGCCCCCTTACTTCTCTTGGGGGCCCCACACCCTCCTTCACTTCAGGTCTGCAGGCAGCTCTTTTAAACTTCAGAATTCAGATCATTATCAAGTTCAACATCATCACGATACTGTACTGATCATCATAATCTTCTGAACCTTAGTTCTAAGTTCTCACACTTACTTTTAGACTGAGGCACACTGGCACAGTCAGAACAGAAACAACTGTAGCCGCAGGCACAGGCACAGAGGCAGGACTGGAGACAGTGGAGTGGACGCCGGAGTGGAGTGGAGACCACTGACCAGTTGAGGAGGAGGGAGCAGACTGGAGAAGGGTCGGACTCGGACCGGTCACCGGTCCCACCACAGCGCAGGCAGGCTGAGCTGAGGCACAGGCTGGCAGCAGTGAGACTGACACTCTCAGTAAGTCTCAGACACTGCTGCGGCGGGAATCAGGTATAGTACACACCCCCGTGACCCCGGCCCGACCCCCTCCACCGTGGCCTATCTCATCTGCTGCCCGGCCCTGTCGTGCCCTCAGTGCCCTGCTCTCTCCTGACTCCTTCTCCCCGTCCCCAGCCAGGCCCGAGCCGGCCCGGGCCGCGGACCGCCCATGGACGGGCCGGCAAGTGGATGTAAAGAAAAAAAAAATAATAATAATAATAAATCAACAGGCCCGGGCGGGCCCCCAGTGGCGTAGGGCCCCATAGCCACTGCTATGGTTGCTATGGCGATCCCTACGCCACTGCCTGCTCCCTGATCCCGGTGTCCTGGCCTAGTTGCTACCATTATCCTTCTTGCTTTGTATGGTGGGGGGTTTCCCCCACTCCCCGCCGTGACATATAGACCTTCTTTCCAGGTCTTCTATTCTGACCTCCTGGTGGAGTTGGAGTTGCTGTGGAGCTGTTGGAACTGGTCCTCTCGGATATCTGGTTCTCTCCTGTTGTCTCCCTTCTGGAATTGTTTGTGGTGTTTATGTTGTTACCCTAGGTGTCAGTGGTGAGGACTAGTGCTCCCACCGCCCTACTCACTACCTAGGGCTAGTGTTGAGCGAACTTGTGTTTTAAGTTCGGTGTCGGCTTATCGAAGAATCGCGTTATGGATTCCGCTACCACGGACCAAGTTATGGTCCGTGGTAGCGGAATCCATAACGTGATTCTTCGATAACCTGAACCCGAACTTTAGACGCCGAACTTAAAACACAAGTTCGCTCAACACTACCTAGGGCTAATTTCAGGGTAAGCCAGGGACAAGGCACGTGATCGGTGTACGGGTTAGTAGCCCGTCTAGGGACGTCAGGGCAGCCAGGTGCCAGTGCTAGGTCAGTTAGGGTTCATCACTCCTCCCTCTCCCTAGTGAAAGGGTACCCCCATTCCCTCCCCTCTGCACCTCACGTCTGTTACCTGCCATATCAGACGTGATAGTTTCCATATATGATGGAAGCTGCATTGCGAATATCACAAGCAATAGCCTAAAATCTTGTTTCCAGTTTATTACCAGCATTGCTATTGCAGTACCCTACCCTACACTACTGTAAAGGGTTAATTACTGCCAACAGAGTTAATGCAATGTTATTGAGGTAAGTGTTGTGATTTGTTGTGCCTTATGTAATTAATACCAATGTATAGACAACAAACCGGTTAACAAATTGGCAGACTGTCTAGTTTACCAGGCTGATGGACTGGGTCGGTTACTTATTATAGTCTAGTCTCAGCAAAGCTAGAAAGAAGATGTATGTGGGTGAAAGCTCTTGCTAACTTGGCCCAAGTTCAGACTTCAGCTACCAAGGAAACTACTCTACTACCAGAGAACACCTGAGAGTAGGAGATAAAGAGGTCCAGAACCATCAAAGCCATGCTAACAAGTCAGTAAGGTAGTCACTTATTTATGGCATAAGATACTTTACTGCGGCTTGCTGGAAAGGATTATTGCCTTAGGCATCTGCCATACTTTGACATGGACTGGGTGTCCGTATTTGAAATCTGCACCCCTCAGCCTGGGAACTGCGGAAGCAGTTACTAAGAACCTAACTGCATGTCTGTGATTCTGTTTAAGAGACTGCAAAGTGTCCTTAGAGAGAGAGAGACGGGGAGTACTACAATTGCTATCACTGTTGCTGCTGTTATTGGGAGATTACACTGTGATATATACTTTGCAATTGTGCTTTTCAGTACTGTATGTACTAATACTCCCATCTTCAATTCAGTAAACAAAGACTTTATTTATTGCAACCAATAGGCCTAGTTATTGACTATCATTCATCAGCTGCCCTCTGCATCTGTACTCCTGCCTTGACCCTGCCAACTGTTCACCATCAAGGTCACCCCAACTACCACCAGGCAGGAGCCCCAATACCAGGGTGTGTCCGAAAAAAGAAAGGGTGCACCCTCCAGTCACTTCACGGCCCTAGGGAGTGCCAGAGTGGAGGTTGCTCCAGTGGACTGGGCGTACAACTATCACCTTCAGAGACACAACTACCATTCCCATCCTTCACACACTCAATTTCAGATTAAGATTCATTGAATGGAGGTGACGCCTGGTGCCTGCACAGTTCTTCTGTTTAGGATGTAGATATGTAGAAGATCATTAACCTGTATGGTCATCTAAGAGGATCTGTCAGCATGATCAACCCAATAAAACAGGCATACTGCCTGGTAGGGCTCATCATGCTTCCTTTTGTCTGTATGCTAAGCAGCTGCACAGATATCTGCCTTTTATTTATATGCAAATGAGTGGTTTGGAGCACCAAGGCTCAGGGCTTCATCCTTGGAGCACTGATTTTGTAACACACCATGTGCTCTGCACACTCCCCTCCTTCCTTGATTGACAGGGCTAGATATCAGCATGGTTAGGCAGAGCTGTGTCCTAACATGTACGTAGTGTATATGATATGTACTATATATAGCCTTACCATAATGAGAAGAGTGGATATCTATGTTTAGAAAGCTAATATACATATTACTGCTTTATTCACAAGTACATGTGTTATATATCTACACTGCTCAAAAAAATAAAGGGAACACTTAAACAACACAATGTAACTCCAAGTCAATCACACTTCTGTGAAATCAAACTGTCCACTTAGGAAGCAACACTGAGTGACAATCAATTTCACATGCTGTTGTGCAAATGGGATAGACAACAGGTGGAAATTATAGGCAATTAGCAAGACACCCCCAATAAAGGAGTGGTTCTGCAGGTGGTGACAACAGATCACTTCTCAGTTCCTATGCTTCCTGGCTGATGTTTTGGTCACTTTTGAATGCTGGTGGTGCTTTCACTCTAGTGGTTGCATGAGACGGAGTCTACAACCCACACAAGTGGCTCAGGTAGTGCAGCTTATCCAGGATGGCACATCAATGCGAGCTGTGGCAAGAAGGTTTGCTGTGTCTGTCAGCGTAGTGTCCAGAGCATGGAGGCGCTACCAGGAGACAGGCCAGTAAATCAGGAGACGTGGAGGAGGCCGTAGGAGGGCAACAACCCAGCAGCAGGACCGCTACCTCCGCCTTTGTGCAAGGAGGAACAGGAGGAGCACTGCCAGAGCCCTGCAAAATGACCTCCAGCAGGCCACAAATGTGCATGTGTCTGCTCAAACGGTCAGAAACAGACTCCATGAGGGTGACATGAGGGGCCGACGTCCACAGGTTGTGGTTGTGCTTACAGCCCAACACCGTGCAGGACGTTTGGCATTTGCCAGAGAACACCAAGATTGGCAAATTCGCCACTGGCGCCCTGTGCTCTTCACAGATGAAAGCAGGTTCACACTGAGCAGATGTGACAGACGTGACAGAGTCTGGAGACGCCGTGGAGAACGTTCTGCTGCCTGCAACATCCTCCAGCATGACCGGTTTGGCATTGGGTCAGTAATGGTGTGGGGTGGCATTTCTTTGGAGGGCCGCACAGCCCTCTATGTGCTCGACCAGAGGTAGCCTGACTGCCATTAGGTACCGAGATGAGATCCTCAGACCCCTTGTGAGACCATATGCTGGTGCGGTAGGCCCTGGGTTCCTCCTAATGCAAGACAATGCTAGACCTCATGTGGCTGGAGTGTGTCAGCAGTTCCTGCAAGACAAAGGCATTGATGCTATGGACTGGCCCGCCCGTTCCCCAGACCTGAATCCAATTGAGCACATCTGGGACATCATGTCTCACTCTATCCACCAACGTCACGTTGCACCACAGACTGTCCAGGAGTTGGCAGATGCTTTAGTCCAGGTCAAGGAGGAGATCCCTCAGGAGACCGTCCGCCACCTCATCAGGAGCATGCACAGGCATTGTAGGGAGGTCATACAGGCACGTGGAGGCCACACACACTACTGAGCCTCATTTTGACTTGTTTTAAGGACATTACATCAAAGTTGGATCAGCCTGTAGTGTGTTTTTCCACTTTAATTTTGAGTGTGACTACAAATCCAGACCTCCATGGGTTGAAAAATTTGATTTCCATTTTTTTATTTTTGTGTGATTTTGTTGTCAGCACATTCAACTATTTAAAGAACAAAGTATTTCAGAAGAATATTTAATTAATTCAGATCTAGGATGTTATTTTTGTGTTCCCTTTATTTTTTTGAGCAGTGTATATTTATATAGCATCATATATGTTATATAGTGTTATATGTATAGTAATATGTGTTAGCTTTCTAAGTATCCTGGTTTAATAGAGTTGGTCATGCTGACAAAGTCTCTTTAAAATGGGTATAGCACACCCCAATCTGTGAATGTAATAAAACCTATCCCATACTTGCAAAAACGTTTTAGGATAGAATCATACAACGTTTTTGCTGCAGTTTGAGGTAGTTTTTGTTGCATTTTTTGTGCCAAAGCCAGAAGTAAATTATATCCAGCATGTAGGAGAAGTGTAATTCCAGCCTAAGGCCTAGTTCACATGAACGTATGGCTTTTATAGTTTTTTGCGGTCCGTTTTTCATGGATCCGTTGTTCCGTTTTTGAGTTCCGTTGTGTTTCCGTTTCTGTTCCGTTTTTCCGTTCCGTTTTTCCATACAGTAATTACATAGAAAAAATTGGGCTGGGCATAACATTTTCAATAGGTGGTTCAGCAAAAACGGAACAGATACGGAAGACATACGGATGCATTTCCGTATGTGTTTCGTTTTTTTTGCGGACCCATTGACTTTAATGGAGCCACGGAACGTGATTTGCGGCCAAATATAGGACATGTTCTATCTTTCAACGGAACGGAAAAACAGAAATACGGAAACGGAATTCATACGGAACACATTCCGTTTTTTTTGCGGAACCATTGAAAGGAATGGTTCCGTATACGGACTGTATACAGAACATAAAAAAAAAGGCCCGTATACCCGCAAAAAAAACGTTCGTGTGAACTAGGCCTAAGGGCTTGTTCACAGGTCAGTGAATTATGGATGTGTATTCTTCATAGACAGCATTTCAATCCATTGATTTTAGTGGGCTTATTGCCACATCCATGTTTGTTTGTTTTATTTCAAATTTCTTTTCATATAGAGAAATCTATGGTGAAATGCCTGAAACCTCCCAGACCATGCTGCATTTTGAAAAAAAAAAAGCCAAGGGACAAAAAAAGGCCACAATATGGTCTTAAAAAATGCTGCTAAAAAACATGAGTATGTTGTGTGACAAAAAAAAAATACCACCCTAAAAAACAATGGAGACATGCACTACTTTTTTGCGGACCAAACATGCCCGTAAGAGTCTACGTGTCTGAAAGCCAAGGACTGAACATGACATTGGTGTTCTATCGATTTTCACTGGTCTATTGCATAGAACAATATTTAAAATCTTATAAGATAAAAGGTTGCTAGTTTTCGAAAAGCAATAAAATGGATCAACCATGCAGAAAAAAACACGGAGACACATCCTGAACTCAGACCTTTGCAGATGTAAAACTCGAATGCAATATGTTCTGAGTATCTGCATCCGCAAAACATACACGGACCTTAGGCTACTTTCACACTGGCGTTTTGGCTTTCCATTTGTGAGATCCGTTCAGGGCTCTCACACGCGGTCCAAAACGGATCAGTGTTGCCCTAATGCATTCTGAATGGATAAGGATCTATTCAGAATGCATCAGTTTGCCTCCGTTCTGCCTCTATTCCGCTCTGGAGGTGGACACCAAAACGCTGCTTGCAGCGTTTTGGTGTCCGCCTGACGATGCAGAGCCAAACGGATCCGTCCTGACACACAATGTAAGTCAATGGGGACGGATCAGTTTTCACTGAAACAATCTGGCACAATAGAAAATGGATCCGTCCTCTATTGACTTTCAATGGTGTTCAAGACGGATCTGTCTTGGCTATGTTACAGATAATACAAACGGATCCGTTCTGAACGGATGCAGACGGTTGTATTATCTGAACGAAAGCGTTTGTGCAGATCCATGACAGATCCGCACCAAATGGGAGTGTGAAAGTAGCCTAAGGCCTCATGCACACGACCGTCATTTTATTCCGTGTCCGTTGTTCCGTTTTTCGTGATTTTCTGCGGACCCATTGACTTTCAATGGGTCCGTTGAAAACTCGGCTAATGCACCGTTTGTCATCCGCGTCCGTGATCCGTGGTTCCAGTCCATCAAAAAAATATAACCTGTGCTATTTTTTTCACGGAAAACGGTTCGCGGACCCATTCAAGTCAATGGGACCATGAAAAAACGCTGAGGCACACAAGATTGTCATCCGCGTCTCCGCGTCCGTTTTTTTCCTATCATTTGCATGGCAAACTTGACTTAGACTTTTTTTTACTTTCCTTCATGTCTGGTGATCCTCCAAAAATAAAGGAAGACACACGGAAACAAAAACGGAAACAGATCACGGAACCCCATTTGCGGAACGGAACACAACAACGGTCGTGTGCATGAGGCCTAAGAGTGTTGCCACACTTTGCTTTTTTTGCATGAAATTGATGTGCTTTTTACAAGTATTTTTGGGATGACTTTTTAGTCACATTTACTTACTTTTTTTCAGGCTTTTTCAAGGGGCAAAAAAAGGGCAGGAAAATCCCACTACAAAAACATTTTTGCAGGGTATTTTATAATTTCTTATTTCTCCAGCATGTAACATCTGGGCACCGCGTTTTTGGACACAAAAAAAATTACCTTATGCTTTTGAATACTTTTCTTAATTTTTAAGGAAAATACAAGATGGACTAATAGGGCGGCCAACACATTGTAAGGGAATTAGTACATGAGTGTCTGGAATCTATTTTTTCGCTATTGTCACTTTAGCATTTTATGTTGGTGTTCTATGTTAACCCCTTAGTGACCACGCACATTTTTTTTATCGCATTTCAAGAGCTATAACTTTTTAGTTTTTTCATCAATGTACCTGTATGAGGTCTTAGTTTTTGCAGGACAAGTTCTAGTTTTTAATGCACCATTTTGGGTACATGTAATGATGGATTAAAGCCAGCTGTTTAGCGAAAAACCCCTTTGTTTACGTCAGTAAAAAAGGAATATTAGTGGTCACTAAGGGGTTACATTCTAGGTAATAAACGTTAAAACATTCTTATTGTAGGGGAATTTGTAAATTCTAGGAATAAAAAATACACACAGAAAAGGGATTTAATAGGGAGGATTGCCAGCAGATGTTCTGTGTATCTGATTCTTGTTATAAGCTTACTGAATAAAATATAACAAAGGATTGAAAGCAGAAACAGCGTGTAATACACTTTCCTCATCTTTTAAATAAAAAACATAAAAAGGCTTGTTCTAACATACACTGTTTGTAGAGGGACAGTTTTTAGTGTAGCCCTTGACCCTGACATGGTACGCCACACAAGAATGACGCAGTTGAAAGGAGCAGAACTTTATGCAGGGCAGGACACAAAGGGTTGTAAACAGTGGCTCCTGGCTCGGTGATTAAAGTCCTGTGTACACAGCTTGATAGTTATTGTCTCAGATGGGTATACAGCTTGGAGGTTGCAGTCTATGTAGAGCACACAACTTATTGGTTAAAGGCTGTAATGGGCATTTAGTGAATACGGAGCCACCATGAGCTTGGCACTCTCTCAGTCTCTGATCATAGTTACAGGCCAGGGCCTTCACTCAGCGGCAGTACACAAATATGCTGGAGGTGGTCCAAAACGTCTTGCGGGATACATAGAAACCTGGTTTAGCAGTAGTTTGGTTGAGAATCAAGGCAGTGGAAGTGATCTTCAACTACTCAACAGGATTCACATGGTCTCTGCCTTTTGTAATGCAGAATGTTGTCAGGACCCAGCTCTTCTCCATAGACCTCCTCAGAAATACAGTTGTGTCAGTCCCTAGCGCTACTTGTTTAGTCCATGGCAGGTTCTCTGTACAGTCTCTATACACACACTAGATCTAAAGACTCTAGACCACAAGTGCAACGACCCTTCTCCAGAAATCTAACTATAACCTGTAAGGCTACTTTCACACTAGCGTTTTTTGCGGATCCGTCATGGTTCTGCAAAAAACGCTTTCGTTACAATAATACAACCGCATGCATCTGTCATGAACGGATCTGGTTGTGTTATGTCTTCTATAGCCATGACGGATCCGTCTTGAACACCATTGAAAGTCAATGGAGGACGGATCTGTTTTCTATTGTGCCAGATTGTGTCAGAAAAAATGTATCCGTCCCCATTGACTTACATTGTGTGCCAGGACGGATCCGTTTGGCTCAGTTTCGTCAGGCGGACAGCAAAACGCTGCAAGTAGCGTTTTGGTGTCCGCCTCCAGAGCGGAACAGAGGCAAACTGATGCATTCTGAGCGGATCCTTTTCCATTCTGAATGCATTAGGGCAAAACGGATCCGTTTTGGACCGCTTGTGAGAGCCCTGAATGGATCTCACAAACGGAAAGCCAAAACGCTAGTGTGAAAGTAGCCTAATATTATTACACTCCAGAAATACATCCAGGCACCTCTTTAACTCTGTTAATGAACTCACCATCACCACCTCCTCAGGCAGAGAGTTCCATAGTCTCACTGCTCTTACCGTAAAGAATCCTCTTCTATGTTTGTGTATAAACCTTCTTTCCTCCAGACGTAGAGGATGTCCCCTCGTCACAGTCCTGGGGATAAATAGATGATGGGCGAGATCTCTGTACTGACCCCTGATATATTTATATATAGTTATTAGATCTCCCCTCAGTCGTCTTTTTTCTAAAGTAAATAACCCTAAAATATCTGAGCCCCCCCAATCCATTAATTACTTTAGTTGCCCTCCTCTGAAGGAGTTATGTCCTTCTTGTGCACAGGTGCCTAAAATCATACACAATACTCCATGTGGAGTCTAACTAGTGCTACATGTGGATGGGAAAACAGCATATTGTGGCTTTTCAGATCTGCCAATTGTCAGTTGTTTTATGGATCATCGATTTTATCCCCTCAATGTAAAATATCAAAAGCGTCTTTGGGCCCGTTCAGGCACCCCATGCTACTTACGTGAAATAGTTTAATTAGAAGAGAATATTTTTGAGAAATCCTGGACAAACTTGAGGCACATAGAGCTTATGTTGTAAGATGTATGAGATATGTGAATGACTTGCCAAAGTGTACGAAGTAAGTGATTATATATCCTAATTATCAGTGCTTAGAAGCACTTCTCAGGAGTGTGGGTTGTATGCCATGTTGTTATCGTCACCCGTCTGCCAGGCAGAAGTGACTCACATTACCTATTGAACACTGGTACTGTTTATGTTAGAAGCTGCACTCAGACTTTAGAAGACGAGCTTGTGGAATAAGGAAGAAGGGTGGAGAAGGTTGAAACTTCATCCATAATTGTAAAAATCCTACTTTATCCTACTTTATCCATGTGAGGGTGGAACACAGGTAGACATTCATGTATGTGATACTCCAATAACCAAATTCTCAGAGTTGTCTCTACCGTGTGGGGTAGGTGAGGCTCACAGTTCTCTTTTTCCTCTCAAGATGATTTGTCTAGTCAAGCGTTATTTTGGAAAGACGTACTTTGAGCAATGGACAGAGTGTAACGGATTATATCTACTACCTAAGCTATACTGTTCGCAGTCTGTTTCTTTATGGTTACAGTGTTCAACTGTGAAAATCTTAAGCCCCCCCCCCCCCCCATACACATTACTATATTGTCGGCTGCCCAATCCTTTTGTTCTCCTGGGAGATAAACCACCAGAGGTGTCTGCCAACTGCTTACTCCAGTCTTCAATTCAAAACATAAAGAAGCTTTGTCAAATCCTGGGTGTATGTGCATGGTGGAGTAGGGAGAGATAGCTGTCAGCCCAAAAACCTTCCCCCCATAATACCTAAAGTTTGGCATGATAGCTAATGAGTGGACGGTTTCCCTTCAGCACCACCTTCCATACAAGTCCCTAGTATTCGTAATTAATAATACTCTCCATTTCCCTGAACCTCATCCTCTCTACATGCAAAGTCCTCAATGCAGGGCCAGATGGCCACCATATTACTTGGCTGTAATATGAGTCTGCTGCTCCTGCATCTTCTCTCCTTGCTCTATCCCTCACTTCCATCCTTTTCCAGGACTAAAGGCCTCTTTTCATGGGCCAATGATAGGGGAAATTATTAGGAAGAAGCGTTACTAGCACTGTGGCGTACCTCCAATGGAGGCAGATTATGCAATTGCTTTGGGGTCCTTGGTGTTAGGGTGCCCAGCCATGCAGGAAAGGCCCACACCCTAATCACACTGGCATAGCTAGCTGTGAAAACCAGAAGAACTATGTGGAGTAGGGCCTATGATGATGTCATTATCATGTGATCAGGGCAGGAATACAGAGCTCAGGGGCTTTGTAGGTGAAGGACCTGTAATGATGTCATCATCATGTGACCAGTGCAGGGAAACGGAGCTCAGCAGTGGAGAGGAAAAGTGGTGAGTTTCTGTGTTGTCCCTGCAGGAGAGGTTAGTGGTGTCGTGGGATAGCCCATAAAACTCAGGAAATACTGGGAGTTGTAGTTCTGTAGTATTGTATTCCTCTCCATCTAATGTTTATTGATGCCCCACAATAACAGTCTGGACATTCTGGGATGTGTAATTCTCTCCTCTTGTAATGTCCACTGATGACGTATAATAACAGTCTGGTAATGCTAGGGATTGTAGTTCTCTCCTCGTTTGCCCCTTTATGTATTGCCCTCTAAATTACAATAACAACCTGGTCAGGATGGGACTTATCACTATAATGATGTTCTGCAGCATCTCAGGTGTGTATTAGGCTTTGTTCACATCTGCGCTATTGACTTTCACCATTCTGCTCTGTCATAGGAACACAGCAATGAAAACCACGGCACAGATCTGGCTCATCACGGGGGAAAACACCTGACGGATCCTGCTGATTAGATCAGATGGATTTCTATTATGGAGCCTGGCAGGCTGCAAAATATTGTCCAGCATTTATGATCTCAACTGCTACTGAGGCCTCTAACACAGATGTGATCAAATCCATATGTGTTCTGTAGCATCAGATTATCATGTTCTGCTGCAGCTGAGGTGTGTATTATGAAGTTCTGCAGAAGCTGAGGTGTGTATCATGAGGTTCTGCAGCAGCTGAGGTGTGTATCATGAGGTTCTGCAGCAGCTGAGGTGTGTATCATGAGGTTCTGCAGCAGCTGAGGTGTGTATCATGAGGTTCTGCAGCAGCTGAGGTGTGTATCATGAGGTTCTGCAGCAGCTGAGGTGTGTATCATGAGGTTCTGCAGCAGCTGAGGTGTGTATCATGAGGTTCTGCAGCAGCTGAGGTGTGTATCATGAGGTTCTGCAGCAGCTGAGGTGTGTATTATAAGGTTCTGCAGCAGCTGAAGTCATTATTATAGTACCCTCAAGGTACTATTATCATACTGGTGTCTTGTTATATGGCAGAGGGGTCTTTGGGACCACAGGCCTCGATACTAGTGTTGGGCGAGCATGCTCGGCCGAACACTTTTTTACTCGAGCATCGTGATGCTTGGCACATCGCTGTGTTGGGCTGAACACTGCGTGTGCTCGAGCGCGATGCTCGAGTCTCCTCCCCGCATGTTTGTTGGCTGCTACGCAGCCAATAAACGTGCGCAGAGGTACTGGCACTCACTGTAATGCCGTAGCCATGTTGGCTACTGGCATTACAGTGATTGGCTGGCCGGAACGCGTCATCGGGTGCTATATAGCACCCGATGACACGTGCTTTGGCTCAGTCTTAGTCAGGGAGAGCTGCAGCAGAAGGGACAGATAGTGTAGCGACAGGAATTTGTTTGTTTGTTAGGCAGGTTTTACTGGTGAAAGGTGTTAGAGACCCAAAAGTCCTTTTATAGACTATTATTTTATCTGACTGCCATATATATTAGCGCAACCTGCGATTAATTGTGAGCAAATGTTTGGCCGCTGCTGACAGTGACACAACCTCTGCTACATCTGTTGTGTTACATTTCCACTGTTGACAGTGACATTACCTGCGCTACATCTCCAGTATAACGTTAGCGCATCCTAAATATCAATGACATTCAGTCAAAAATTTTTGCTGCTGGTGACAGTGAAATTTCCTGCGCTACAACTTCTGTATAACGTTTGCCCATCCTAAATATCAGTGACATTCAGTCTAATTTATTTGCGCATACACGTACAAAACCTGCGCTACTGTACGTGTGACATACTTGCAAGCATATATACCATTTAATATGCTGAAGGAGAGCAGTAAGGGACGGTAAAGTGGCCGTGCTGCTGATGGTGCATGCAGAGGCCGTGGCCCTGGGCACGGTGAAACTGTGCCTAATGCCAGAGCACAAGAAACACACTCATCCACGATACCTAGCTTCATGTCCCAGTTTGCAGGGTGGAGCAGGACACCACTCTTGACGTCACACCAGTGCGACCAGGTGGTCGGTTGGATTGCAGCAGATAATGCTTCCAGTCGGTTAAGCACTACCCTGTCTTCCACAAAGTCCAGTCTCAGTAGCCTAGAGTCTGGTCAACAGAATCCTCACCCTGATCCTCCTTCCTCCCACCATGGAGAGTCTTGGCAAACAAGTGATCCCACACTCGGATATTCCAAGGAGCTCTTTTCATCGCCATTCCTTAATTTGGGTCTCTCACCACGCCCGCTTGAAGAGGGACATCCACAGTCAGAAAAATATGACGGTGGGAAATAGCAATTAGTGTTTCACGAGGTGGATGATGATGATGAGACACAGTTGCCAATAAGTCAACCGCAATTAGTTCTCAAGAGGTTCATGATGAGGATGAGACACAGTTGTCAATAAGTGAGGTTTTTGTTAGGTCAACAAGTCAGGAGGATGACCAGAGTGAGGAAGTGGAAGAAGAGGTGGTGGATGATGAAATCACTGACCCAACCTGGGAAGGTGGCAAGCCGAGCGAGGAGAGCAGTACAGAGGGGCAGGGATCCGCAGCACCGCAACAGGCTGGAAGAGGCAGTGGGGTGGCAAAAGAGAGAAGGCGGGCCACACCAAACAGGCCCACAACTGTTCCCCGGAGCACCCCCTTGTGGCAATTTCTTGTCAAGGGGTAGGTGTTCCGCAGTCTGGTGCTTTTCAACCTGTGCCGTATCAAAATGAGCAGGGGCGTGAACACTATCAACCTCACCATTACCAGCATGATCCGCCACATGTCATCAAAGCACCCTAATAGGTGGGCCAAACGCCTTGGTCCACAATCAGTGTCTGCAGGTTACACCACTGCCTCCTCTTCCCCTGTGTTACGTGCTGGCCAATCCCCTGTCCAAGACGCAGGCCCGGATGCCTTCCACCCTGCACCTGGACCTTCGCAAGCACAATCATCTACCACATCCACTTCTGTGTGCCAGCGCAGCCATAGCACTAAATGCGCACCTTTCCAAATTGCTGGCCCTGGAAATGTTGCCATTTAGGCTTGTGGACACTGAGGCTTTCCGCAGCCTGATGGCGGTGGCCGTCCCTCGTTACTCAGTCCCCAGCCGCCACTTTTTTCTTGGTGTGCCATCCTCGCCTTACACCAGCATGTGTCCCGCAACATCACCCGTGCCCTAACCAACGTAGTTATTGGGAAGGTCCACTTAACGACTGACACATGGACAAGTGCTTGTGGCCAGGGATGCTACATTTCCCTGACGGCACACTGGGTGAACGTTGTGGAGGCCGGGAGCGAGTCGTACCCTGGGATGGCACAGGTGCTACCAAGGCCAAGGATTGCGGGCCATACTTTCATCAGGATTTCCGCCACCACTACATTAGTGGCTGCAACCCCCCCCCTTCTCCTCCTCCACTTCCACCTCTGAAATCTCATCTTGCAGCACCAGTCAGCCATCAGTCAGTAGCTGAAAGCAGTTTAGCACTGCAGTGGGGAAGCGGCAACAGGCCGTGCTGAAACTTATTTGCTTAGGTGACACCGCCGCAGAGCTGTGGCAGGGTATAAAGGGACCAGACACTCAACCTACAATTAGGCATGGTTGTGTCTGATAATGGCCGTAACTTGGTGGCAGCTTTGGAGCTCGGCAAGCTCACACACATACCATGCCTAGCCCACGTGTTCAACTTAGTGGTTGTCACGACCGCTATACCAGCAGCAGTCGTGTCGCACCAGACGGAGGGGAAGGGGGACCCTTATCTACGGATGGGAAATAGAATGGCCACCCCTGACTAACCCTAAGCTGGCACCTGTCTGCCCTGATACCCTAGACGGGGTGTGAACCCGTGGGGCGAGCAGGATGCCTAAACCCTCAGTCACCCTAACAAGACTAGACTGGGGAACGGCCGATGGGAGCACTAGTCACCATCACTCGCGTCTAGGAGAACAACAGGGGAAGACAGCGACAAACAAACAATCAAACAGCAGAGATAGACTTATCCAGTCACGAGCAGAGAAGGCGATCCCAATCACGACAGATCACGCCGGACAAGAGCTCCACAGCAATACCGTCAAACGATCTCCTTCAAAGGTCAGAATAGCACTGGAAGTAAGGACTATATCTGGCAATGACTGCAAGTGAAACTGAAACTAATATAGTAGCTGGGAGTGGCAGACAGGACTCACCTGAGAAGGATGCCTACAAACTCCCAGTCAGGACAAAAAGGTTCACAAGGCAAAACCCGGATGACATACCCTGAACCACGGAGCAAACTCACAAGCTATCGCGAGTAGCAAGTCGCTGCGACCTTCTCCTCCCAGACCTGTCTGGATCAGTCACAGTCGTGACAGTACCCCCCTTTCTACGAGGGGCCCCCGGACCCTCAAGACCAGGCCTCTCCAGATGGGAGCTATGAAAAGCCCGAATGAGTCTGTCCGCTTTTATCTCTGATGCTGGAACCCACATTCTCTTTTCGGAACCATAACCTCTCCAGTGCACCAGGTACTGAAGAGAGCGGCGAACATATCGTGAATCAACAATCTTTTCTACCTGAAACTCAAGACTGCCATCAACAACCACCGGTGGAGGCGGTAGTGGCAATGGTTCAGGAGGTTCTACATATCTCTTAAGCAGAGATCTGTGGAAGACATTATGGATCCTTAGAGTCTGAGGTAGCTCCAGACGAAAAGCCACCAGGTTAATGATCTTAATTACCCTATAAGGACCAATAAATCTCGGACCTAATTTCCACGAGGGAACCTTCAACTTGATATTTCTGGTAGACAACCACACCAAGTCATTCACCCCAAGGTCCGGACCTTCAGAACGCTTCCTATCAGCCACACGTTTGTATCTACCACCAATTCTCTTCAAACTTTCTTGCACACTCTGCCACACTGAAGAAAGTGAAGACGCAAATCGTTCCTCCTCGGGAATCCCAGACGGCCCCCCCTCACTAAACGTACAAAACTGAGGATGGAAACCATACGCACCAAAAAATGGTGACTTATCGGTGGTGACTTATCGGACGATTATTAATGGCAAACTCGGCTAACGGTAAATAAGATGACCATTCCTCCTGATTTTCGGAAACAAAGCATCTCAAATATGTCTCTAGGTTTTGATTGGTACGTTCAGTCTGACCGTTAGACTGTGGATGGAAAGATGAAGAAAACGACAGATGAACCCCTAAACGAGAACAAAAAGCTTTCCAAAATTTAGAAACAAATTGGGTACCACGATCCGAAACAATATCGGAAAGGACCCACGTGAAGCTTCACGATGTGGTCAATAAAAACCTGAGCCAGTGTGTTAGCATTAGGCAATGCGGCAAGAGCAATAAAGTGCACCATTTTACTGAATCTGTCAACAACTACAAGAATAACAGTCTTCCCCGCTGATATTGGTAGATCCGTAATGAAATCCATTGATAGGTGCGTCCAAGGCCTGTTGGGGATGGCCAGAGGTAAAAGACGCCCTGCCGGACGAGTATGATCTACCTTAGAACGAGCACAGGTAGCACATGCAGACACAAAATTCAACACCTCCTGGCGCCACTTAGGCCACCAGAACCGACGAGACACTAATTCAGAGGTTGCCCTACTACCTGGGTGTCCTGCCAGTGTGGAGATATGGTGTTCTTTTAGTATCTCCAGGCGTAAATTTTCTGGCACAAACAGTTTACCCGAGGGACAGGAGGCCGGGGCGTCCCCCTGAGCTTCCAACACCCTCCCTTCTAAACCTGAGTGTAATGCAGATACCACCACCCCCTTTTGCAAAATGGGCTCTGGTACATCAACATCACCCCCTCCAGGAAAACTTCGAGACAATGCATCCGCCTTAGTATTTTTTGCGCCCGAGCGATAGGTTATTACAAAATTAAACCTAGTAAAAAATAACGACCACCGAGCCTGTCTAGGGGTGAGACGTTTAGCAGACTCCAGATATAATAAGTTTTTGTGATCCGTAATCACCGTGACGGGATGAACCGCCCCCTCCAAAAAATGACGCCACTCCTCAAAGGCCAACTTAATAGCCAAAAGTTCCCTGTTGCCAATATCATAGTTCCTTTCTGCAGTAGACAATTTCTTTGAAAAGAAAGCACACGGACGCCATTCACCAGGGGACGGGCCCTGAGATAGCACCGCTCCCACCCCCACCTCTGATGCGTCAACCTCTACAATAAAAGGAAGCGAGACATCTGGCTGTACGAGAATAGAGATGAATCTCTCCTTCAGAGATGTAAAGGCAGTTTTGGCTGCATGTGACCATTTGGAAAAATCGGATCCCTTCCGGGTCATGTCCGTCAGTGGTTTGACCACCAAGGAATAGTTCTTTATAAACTTTCTATAAAAATTGGCAAACCCCAGGAAGCGTTGCAATGCCTTCAGATTCTCAGGCAGATCCCAGTCCATAATCGCCCAGACTTTCTCTGGATCCATGCGGAAACCTGAATCTGACAACACATACCCCAGAAATGGCAGTTCTTTTACGGCGAATACACATTTCTCAAATTTAGCAAACAATTTGTTGGCCCTTAATATCTGCAGCACTTGTCTCACATGGATCTTATGTGTATCCAGATCCGGGGAATAGACCAAGATGTCATCAAGATATATCACAACAAATCTCCCGATAAGGTGACTAAAAATATCGTTGACAAAATGTATGAATACCGCAGGCGCATTAGTAAGACCAAATGGCATGACCAGATTTTCATAATGCCCTTCCGGAGTATTAAAAGCCGTTTTCCACTCATCCCCCTCTTTGATGCGAACCAGGTTATAGGCTCCTCTGAGATCCATTTTGGAGAACCATTTAGCACCAGCAACCTGATTAAAGAGGTCGGGAATGAGAGGAAGAGGATAGGGATCTCGGATAGTTATCCGGTTTAATTCCCGGAAATCCAGGCAAGGACGCAGGCCCCCATCTTTCTTTTTAACGAAAAAGAACCCTGCAGCCACGGGTGAAGAAGAGGGTCTGAGGTGTCCCTTAGCCAAACTCTCTGAAATATAATCTTGCATAGCCTTCCTCTCCGGGCCGGAAAGATTGTATAACTGGGTTTTAGGTAGTTTTGCCCCAGGTAATAGATTAATCGGGCAATCATATGGACGATGAGGTGGTAACCCCTGACAACCCTCCTCAGAGAACACATCCATAAAATCTGACAGAAAGGCAGGTAAAGATGCTACAGAGAGTGTATAGCACCTACTAGTCAAGCAGTTGTCCTTACAATGTTCACTCCACTCCACCATCTCCCCGGCCTGCCAATCCACCACTGGATTGTGAGTCATCAGCCAGGGAAGCCCCAATACCATAGGAGCCGGAAGACCGTCCAGGACATAACAAGAGATATGCTCTTTATGGAGGTCCCCTACCTGCAGATGAATATTATGGATGATCTGAGTTAACTCTCTCTGAGTAAGAGGGGAGGAGTCGATGGCAAAAACAGGAATAGTTCTGCGTACCGGTTCCTGAGTAAAACCCAGAGCCTGAGCAAACCGTGAATCCACCAAGTTGACCCCCGCCCCACTGTCCAAAAAGATGGAACAGATCTCAGTCTTATTGCCCGCCTCAACGGTAGCGGACAACAAAAACTGAGACATGCGTATGGAGGAAACGAATACGTCCAGACTGTTATCCTCCGCACAATCTGGGGACTCTAGTTTTCCGGCGGCTGCTTTGTTTGTGGTCTCTTGGGTTCTGAGGGACAAACCTTTACAAAATGACCCCTCCCCCCACAACGAAAACAAACCTCTGACCTACAGCGGAACTTAGGAGGATTCACCCATCTAGTGGCGCCCCCTATTTGCATTGGTTCGACTGGATCATAACAAACCGATCCCTGCCCTATAGAGCCCTCCGTAAAATGTAATAGTCTCTCCCTGAGTCGTCTGTCGATTCTTATGGACAGAGACATAGCAGCCTCAAGAGACCCAGGGACCTCGTATACCGCCAGCGCGTCTTTTAATTTTTCAGACAACCCCTGGCAGAACTGACTCCTAACGGCCGAGTCGTTCCACAATGTATCAGTAGCCCACCTACGGAATTCGGAACAATATAGTTCAGCAGACCGGTTCTCCTGCCGAAGTCTACGTAGCTTAGACTCAGCCAGTGAGACCCTGTCCGGGTCATCATATACGAGACCCAGGGCTTCAAAAAACTCCTCCACCGATCGTAAGGCCGGAGAGTCTGATGGTAGGGAGAAAGCCCAAGCCTGCGGATCTCCTTGCAGGAGAGAAACTACAATGCCCACCCGTTGTTCCTCACCGCCGGAGGATCTAGGGCGTAACCTGAAGAACAATTTGCAGGCAGGTTACAAATTGGTCTCTCCCTCCTGAGAACCAGGTAAAGCCACTTTTAGCTCAGGAGTACCTTGGTTTCCCGTAGCAACGGTGGAACCCAAGGATTGCTGCTGCTGCAGCAGCACTGTTGCTTTTAATCCTGCCACTTCAAGGGATAACCCCTGTAATTGTTTCGCCAAAACCGTAACCGGATCCATAGTGGAACAGAAAAATACAAAGCAAAACAGCAAGCAAAAAAAAAAAGAAATGTCACTTTTTTTTTTTTTTAAAAGGCCAGATATACTGTCACGACCGCTATCCCAGCAGCAGTCGTGTCGCACCAGACGGAGGGGAAGGGGGACCCTTATCTACGGATGGGAAATAGAATGGCCACCCCTGACTAACCCTAAGCTGGCACCTGTCTGCCCTGATACCCTAGACGGGGTGTGAACCCGTGAGGCGAGCAGGATGCCTAAACCCTCAGTCACCCTAACAAGACTAGACTGGGGAACGGCCGATGGGAGCACTAGTCACCATCACTCGCGTCTAGGAGAACAACAGGGGAAGACAGTGACAAACAAACAATCAAACAGCAGAGATAGACTTATCCAGTCACAAGCAGAGAAGGCGATCCCAATCACGACAGACCACGCCGGACAAGAGCTCCACAGCAATACCGTCAAACGATCTCCTTCAAAGGTCAGAATAGCACTGGAAGTAAGGACTATATCTGGCAATGACTGCAAGTGAAACTGAAACTAATATAGTAGCTGGGAGTGGCAAACAGGACTCACCTGAGAAGGATGCCTACAAACTCCCAGTCAGGACAAAAAGGTTCAAAACCCGGATGACATACCCTGAACCACGGAGCAAACTCACAAGCTATCGCGAGTAGCAAGTCGCTGCGACCTTCTCCTCCCAGACCTGTCTGGATCAGTCACAGTCGTGACAGTGGTTCAGCGGCTTCTCAAAACCTACCCCAATTTGCCTGAGCTACTGGTGAATGTGCGCCGCATGTGTGCCCATTTCCGAAAATCATCCACAGCTGCCGCCGGTCTGGCAATACTGCAGCAGCGCTTGCAATTGCCAGCTCACCGACTGTTGTGCGACGTGAGCACGCGTTGGAACTCCATGGTCGTCGCCTTTCCAGTCAGCTTCCGCTCTTCACAAGCGATGAGTGGGCATGGATGTCTGACCTCTGTGAGGTTTTACGCAACTTTGAGGAATCAACACAGATGGTGAGCGGCAATGCCGCTATTATCAGCCTAACCATCCCACTTTTGTGTCTACTGAAACACTCGCTGCTCACAATGAAGGCGGACGTTTTGCATGTGGAAGAGGTGGAAATGGGGGAAGACAGTACACAGGCTGATAGCCAGACCACCCTCAGTTCGTCTTCTCAGCACGAATTGGATGATGAGGAAGAGCAGGAGACTGTTGCCTCCGCTACAGAGAGTAGTACCCATAGCAGGTTTATTCCATCTGTTCAGTGTGGATGGGCCGAAGAGGAGGAAAAGGATGAGGAGATTGAGAGTCATCCTCCTGATGAGGACAGCGAAGTCTTGTCTGTTGGGACTTGGGCACACATGGCTGACTTTGTTATGCTGCCTTTCCCATGACCCTCGCATTATACGCATTTTGGCCAACACCGATTACTGGTTGTTCACCCTTCTCGACCACCGCTACAAAGAGAACTTCTCATCTCTCATTCCTGTGGTGGAGAGGACTAGCAAAATGGTGCAATACCAGAAGGTCCTTGTGGAAAAATTGCTCCAAAAATTTCCAGCTGACAACGTTGGTGCGAGAGTACGTAGTTCTTTGGGCAACTGGGGTGGGGAGATTAGGGGAACACACAGCAGTTCCAACAGAGGCAAGGCAACACTCTCCAAGGCCTGGGACAGTTTCATGACACCCGGCCTTCACCCTTAACCTGATGCGTGGCCTGGTGTCACAAGGAGAGAAAAGTTGTTTTAGAAGATGGTGAAGGAGTACGTAGCAGACCGTGTCAGCGTCCTCAATGATCCCTCTGTGCCTTACAACTATTGGGTGTCCAAGCTGGACACGTGGCACGTACTGGCACATGGAGGTGCTGGCCTGCCCTGCCGCCAGTGTTTTGTCAGAGTGGGTATTTAGTCATGCTGGGGGCATAATAACTGATAAGCCCATCCGCCTGTCAACTGAAAATGCTGACAGGATGACTCTTATCAAAATGAACAAGGCTTGGATTGCCCCTGACTTCTCTACTCCACTAGAGGAAAGCGGCTGAACATAAAGGCACTTTAAATGTGGCTTTTATGGTGTATTGAATACACTGTATTCCCATGCACCTCTTCCACCACAAAAATGTATATATATATGTGGTTCAATCTTCCTTTTCTTGTCCTCCTGCTCCATCATATCAACATGCTTATTAGGCTGCCCTCGCTCCTAATGTTTTTGAGGGTCAGCTCAGCAGCAGACCCTCACCCCTAATGTTTAAATAAAGGGTGTTTTGGAGTGCTGGTTCCTTGTAATGTTTGGCAACCCTTTCCCTTAGTGCATAGGCTTTATGAGTGTAGGAGTCCCACTACCTGAACAATTGTACCACAATGTGAATGAGGCCCTCCTTTATGTGATATACAGGTTGTATCGGAGTGCCTCTTCCTTGTCATTTATGGCAGCACTTGCACTTTATATACAGGAAAGAATGTTTCCTAACAATTTTCCTCTAAAATAGATGTTATCTTCGGTTTGGTGCGCATTATTGTCAGTCTGTAAAAGTGGCGTACTACTCGGACAACATCGTTCCCAGCAGCGACCTGGGAGTCCAAGATGCATCCAGACATCCTCCCCATGCTGTTCCCAAACCATTTCAGTGGTGTTTCTATCAATTTCTGGGCTTTTGCTATGAACCAGACACCCTCCCCTCTTCAGAGCAGGGGGTGCCTGGTTTAATGCTCGGGTTCTCCAATTGACTTCAATTGTGCTTGGGTGCTCTGCCGAGCACCCGAGCATCCCAAAGTTTTCTACTCAAGCACCCGAGCACTTTGGTGCTCGATCAACACTACTAGATTGAACTACTGCCACATAAAAACCTATAGCTCTGCCACTGGCCATAGAGTAGTTTTTCGGAGAACCTTGGCGTTCTCGGGCAAACAGAGAAGGAAGAAAGTGAACAACTCCAGAAGAGAAACAACAGTTGTGTCTGAATTAAATCCTTTATTATTCTGTGTCTGCACTTTGCAAAATGTTTTAAAATGTATCTCATTAGCAAGTAAGGTAGATTTATAATTGATACTACAAAGGGGGCACCATTTGCCTAATCTGCTCTGCCAGCACATGTAGCACTGTAACCTGATCAGTCTGGACCTGACCTGATCCAGCAGTGTCACCAGTCCAGACTCCAGCCCAGCGCTTTGAAGATCTACCCCAGGCACTGACTGCGCTGTGCCACAGTGACACCCAGATACAGAGGCAAGCACAGTAAGTCAGCAATAGGGGAGAGGGGTGAAATAGAAGCAGGCAGCAGTTGATGGGGAGAGGGTGGGGTATGGCACATTATATAATGGGTAGCATGCACAGTCTATGGGGGAAGGATGGCACGTAATATAAAAGGCAGCAGCAGTGGGCTCAGTTCATCGGGTAAGGTTAGGAGCACACTTGCGATAAGATTTCGGTATTCTGTTTCAGCACAGGAGCAGAATATCAGAATCGACTGATCTGGCATATGCTGATCACCCGCTGGATCCCATTCACAATAATATGGTCTGTCGGAATCCAGAGTGAGCACAGTTAGTTTGCAGGGTGAAGTATTGTTACATGCAGCATTTTTTCGCCCTTTTTTTGCCGTAACCTCTGCAGTGGATGTTCGTGTAGCATAGGGGGTTCTATGTGTGGCTTATAAGACTGCAGTGGCAGCGCAGTACATGGGGGGGCAAATAATATTGCAGACACAGTTCATAGGGGAATATGATAAGATTGCAGTAGTTTGTAGAAGTCCATGAAGTTTGTAGATAATAATTTGGACTGGCAGTGCATGAATGGCTGGGTGATGGTTAATAAGATTGAATGATACAGGAGTCAGGTAGGTGGTGTGAGGGGCTAGGAGTGGATACTGGGAGGGGCCAGGGGCAGGGCATGAGGGACCAATTCAGATTCTTGCTATGGGGCCCAATGATTTTTATGTACGCCCCTGGTTACTTGGCACTCTTCTTCGCGATAATTGCCCCGAGTAAAGGTGCCGCCGATCACTTGTTCATCAGGTGAAAACATAGCGGATGTGGTCCCCTAGACCATTATTTCTGGCCAGTAGATTGTTCTGTGTGAACAGCAATCTGCTGCTCAGAAATGATGAATGTGTATGGGGACGGGTGATCTCTACAGCAGAGATGATTGCTGCATGTAAATGTTGATTTCACCAGCTGTAAGAAGCAGGCAATTATCAGGAACTAATGGTTTATTCACAGCAATTGCCAGCTGTGTCAGCCTGTGTAAAGGGGCCTTACGATTTGGATGAGCTATCGAATTTCAGTGGCCTAAGTACCCCTACCAATCAGCAGTTGTCACGCTCTAGTGTGGGAGGGAAACCCCACACCGAACATAGGAGGGAAAGGGGAAAGGAAATAAGGCCTAAAAACTAGGGAAAGAAGATGGACACCTCCTAGTGAAAATCCTAACCAAAGCCCTCACTGACTACCAGTATGACCAGACCCTAAAGATTGGTGAGTTCATACACAGGAATACCTAAAGTCCTATTTAACCCTAAAGGACCCTGGTACTAGACAGGAATGAGACAGAATTGAGACAACCTGTTCCTCCAAAAGGAAGGATGAACGGGAGTCTCTCTAAGGCCTATTACAAAAACGAAAAGGAAATGCAACACACAGAAAAGCCAAAATACAAAGGGAAAGGTAACACTTAACTTCCAAGAAGCTATGGCAGCACCAGGAACTCAGCCGAGATCCAAACACCAGCTATCCACAGGTCTAACTGAAGCTGTAATCTGCACAGCATTGTGTTAGAAACAACTATAAATAGGGAAAGTTAAATGACCACAATAGCAACACCTGGAAGTTAAGGGTGTGGCCAATACCAGAAACAACACAGACGCCTATTCGTCCAGAGGATAAACATGTCAAATCAAACAACGTTTTGCCAGTCTCAAAGATCTCCTGCCACTCACTATCGCAGGGACGTCCATATGTCTCGTTACGTCCGTGACAGCAGTTCCCCGCTGCCACGGTAAAAAGTAAACAATGTATGGACCTGGAACACCACAACGCCATACACTGTGTAGTGGCCGTCCTCGGATACTGAAGCTTAGCTCCCATGGATACTGAGTTGCAGTAAACCGCCATAGGCACTAAGCATAGTGAATAGAGTTTTCTGCTTCTGGCTCCGTCTACTATGCTGCTTATGGCACTGCCAGGTGTAAGAACCCCCACTGATCTAATATTTATGACCTATCCTAGGAATTAATCATAAATATCCTTGTCCCAGAAAAGTTTTTTTTTTTTTAACAATTGTTGTACCCATTGTTGGCCTCACTTGACAATGAATCTAATATCGCCTCTTTGCTATGGGTTACTTTGTCTCAATAACAAGCAGAAGAAATGTCTGACACAGGAGAGATGTGGAAGGAGAGGTCTGCCATACATAAAGAGAAGCACTCTGGCGCACAGAAGACCAAGAGTTGACCTGGACTATTCAGAAAAAGTGGGCTGTCTAATAACATAATGGTAACCAATTTGTGACGATAAGTCATTATGGAAAGTTTTTGGTAAGTCATTGGTAGAATTCCAATTTGTGACTACTGCACAGAGGCCAGAGATGGGATGAAGATGAGTCTCATCAAGACAACCCCTTTTGAAATTGAAGTCAACCCCTCGATCGGTTGTCCAGTTTCAGGAACCCTGCAATCAGCTGTGATTGCTCAGGGAAGCTGGCTATATACGCCGGTCACTTAAATGAATGGCTGATAACGTAATACATGGTCAGGCTTGGTCCACAAGAACGATTGATTCTCTGGTCCCGAGGAAGGACCAACCTCAGTTATGTCCATACACCGTTATTGGATTGTTCATGGTGATAAAGCAGCTTTAAAGAACTCGTGTTTGGTTCAAGTGTATTTAATGGAGTCATTGATAAATCAAGTCCTGTGTCCACTTCTGGGTCACAGGTAACAAATAGTAGCCGAACAGAACTGACAATACATTTGTAAGAGCTTTTCTTCTAGAGGAGGCTTCTCTGCCAAGGTTAATGCTTCTCCATCTGAAATGCAACCACAGTGTTCATCTGCTTTTCTGCGCTCCCTGCTCTAATAGCATTGCCATTCCTGTGGTCAGACTGGAAGAATCCCAGGAGTTTTTCAGGTTAGGTATGCAGGATACATATACACTAGCTGCTAAAAGGAAGTCTGTCTGTACATTTTCTACTGGCAGAGGGTCAGAGGTGTAGGCAGATAATATTTAAGGCAAGTGCACCTTTTATGCTATGGATACCTATAGAGGTAATTGGGCTTCTTGACCATTCCCGAAGGGCTGTCCTTGAATCCTAAAAGATTTTATGCAGCTTCTCAGTTGACAGATTTCAACATCTGAACATTTTCCAGAATTCTAGAGTTTAAAGTGTACCGAACCTTTCCACAACCTCTGCATTAATCAGTAGTACAGTGCGTGTACATCAGGCATAACACTATTTCTGGCCACTATATCACTGGTATTTGGCATAGTTTATTTTTTTACTACAAGTAAATTTAGACTAGCACATTCATATTCATAGTCACAGGTGCCAATCCATCAAGCAAACATGGTTGATAATAAAATGGCTGCACAACATTTTACATACAAACAATAGAGCTGAGAAATGGGGATCATATTAAATTAAAGTGGTATTATACATATTATAAATGGAAAAATAGAAGCTCTTTGCGCACATTTTTGATCAAATGTGTGTCGGCCCATCTACCAGGCGTCAAGGTGGCTTCCGCACATGGGTACCTAACATCTGGCCCGACACACGTTTGATCAAAAATATGCGCAAAGAGCTTCTATTTTTCCATTTATAGTAGGTATAATACCACTTCAATTCAAAATTATCCCTATTTCTCAGCTCTATTGTTTGTATGTTTTGTCGTGCAGCCATTTTTTTGTTTCTTTTTTTATCAGTTTTCCTCTGTGCATGCTAAATGTCTAGTTTGCAGATCTCTCAGACATGGTTGCTGGAGACTAGCTGCCATCCACTGCTGCACAGAAAGTAGAGTAAAAGCTGCTTCCTAAGCTTCTCTTACTCACTCAGAAGTATGCCCAAGGATCATTAAGGAAATTACAGAGAGGTTCTGACCATTATTGGCTGTATATAAATCTCCTATGTTTCTATGCTGTCTCTTTAGTGTCTCCCTTTGAGTCCTGGCTCTATCATGCTGCTGCTAACTCCTCCCTCTTCACCTCTCCATAGAATTGTATTGAAATGCGTAATATGATCATCCTGTGGATCTGATCCATCTTAAGACAGAATTCAAAGCATTTTTTAAAGTGAAAAGCAATTAGGAAGGGGGGGGGGGGAGGGGCAGTAAACGGCTGATAACATGAGAATATTTATTCTAATGTCTGTAAAAGCACTGTGGAATATAGCAGTGCGTAAAATAAATAAACAATACATTTCTCACTGATAAAACATTTTGGGGGCCATTTGTTAAGACCGTCGTTTTAGGTCTTAATAACCCCGCCGGCCTCTACATAACTTCGGCGCATCCACCGCCAGTCTAAATGTAAGCCAGCTTCCTTGCTGGCTTAAATTTAGACCATTTTCTACGCCTAAAACTGCCGGCACATCCCCTTCCCTGCCACGCCACACCCCTTTTTTTAAACCTGGCATGAGCGGGTAAAATAACCTTTGCGCCGCATATATCTGGTAGTAAATGACCCCCTTAGTCTATGGAAAAGTTCAGTAATGCTTACCTATTACATTCCCTTTGGCAGTTCTATACAGAGATTATGAAAATTTCTGGGAAGCTGGGTTCCCTGGGACTCAATGTGAAAATGAGCCCCCCAAACTATTGTATTCCATTTATAGTCTTCTTGACCACTTACATGACAACTGAGACTTTAAGCTCCTCAGGCACTAGGGACAACCTCTGCATTACTTATAGCTGTCACTGGCTGTTCTGCTAAATTGGATTGCTGAGCATAGCAGAAGAGACTTGTGTGTCTGCATCTGTCCACCAAGCTCTATCAGCAAGAGTGCTCCGGAAGTGCCATTGAACTTTCAGGAGTAGCAAAAATATGGCCTTTTATTCTGCTAGGCACTGCTCTCTGCATTGAGCTGCTTTATAGCTCCTCCCCTCTTCTATGAGTAACAGCTGTAGTGGACTCCTGGTTGGATGTTATAACTGTCACTCAAAGCAGAGGGGGGGTACTGAGAAGCAGAGGGGAGGTACTGCATACCTCCCAACCGTCCCGGATCTGGCAGGACAGTCCCGGATTTCAGTGACTGTCCCGGTAATGGGGGAGCTATGTCCCGCTCTCTGGTGGCTGTCCCTGCTTCCATAGCAGACAGCTGCCTGTCTGCGCTCTATACTGCAGGTCTGGACATGGGCAGTACAGGGAGTGGGGCCAGCTGGGAGCTCCGCGGGTGGACTGATGTTGGTGTTGCTGCTGGGGGGGTTGGTATGTGGAGTTTTTTTATTTTTTAATGCATATCATTGTGAGGGGGCCCAGCACTGGACATATCATTGTGAGGGGGCCCAGCACTGGACATATCATTGTGAGGGGGCAAAGCACTAGGCATATCACACTGCGAGGGGGCACAGCACTGGGCATATCACTTTGAGGGGGCACAGCACTGGGTATATCACTGTGAGGGGGCACAGCACTGGGCATATCATTGTGAGGGGGCACAGCACTGGGGATATCACTGTGAGTGGGCACAGCACTGGGCATATTACTTTGAGGGGGCACAGCACTGGGCAAATCACTGTGAGGGGGCACAGCACTGGGCATATCATTGTGAGGTGGCACAGCACTGGGCATATTGTGATGGGGCAGAGCGCTGGGCATATCATTGTGAGGGGGCAGAGCGCTGGGCATATCATTGTGAGGGGGCACAGCAATGGGCATATCACTGTGAGGGGGCACAGCACTGGACATATCACTGTGAGGGGGCACAGCACTGGGCATATCATTGTGAGGGGGCACAGCACTGGGCATATTATTGTGAGGGGCACAGCACTGGGGAAATCACTGAGGGGGCACAGCACTGGGCATATCATTGTGAGGGGGCACAGCACTGGGCATATCATTGTGAGGTGGCACAGCACTGGGCAAATCATTGTGAGGTGGCACAGCACTGGGCAAATCACTGTGAGGTGGCACAGCACTGGGTAAATCACTGTGAGGGGGCACAGCACTCAGCATATCATTGTGAGGGGGCAGATATTTGGACATAATCTGTGAAGGGGGCACAATGTGGGCACAAATAGTATGCGGTGGCATAAAGGGGGAATAATTACTATGTAGGGACATTTTGGAGACTGGGTGGGATGAGGTGTATTGTTGTTTTGGGGGCGGAGTTAGAGGCGTGGCCTAGGGTGGAAAAATGTTGCCACATGGTGTTCCTCTTCCTTTTTTTTCAAAAGTTGGGAGATATGGTACTGTTAAGCAGAGGGGAGGTACTGTGAAGCAGAGGGGAGGTACTGTGAAGCAGGTCACTGCAGAGAGCAATGGAGCTTCTTCACAGTGATGCTTTGCTTCCTGGGTACTTGCAGGAGCAAAACCTGGCAGAATAAAAGTTCATAATCACACTACTCCTAATAATAGCACCTGCCTGCCTAAAGCAGTTTAGTATGGCAAAACTGCTGACAGACTCCTATGAACGGCTTATGCACATAGTAAAGCCACATGCATGGACCTTGTGTGATGGCACACATAGTCCCTATGGGTCTATATTACAGACTTGTAGGCACTCCTAAGCTGCTGTATGGTACCTGTTTACTAAACACTATTTTGGGGAGCACTCTGTGGCTGTTACAGTCGGTGGGAGCATTGTGTAGGGATGTTCTCCTTCTGGCTTGGTTTATGCGAAACTAGGTGGGCACTCTCTGCCTTGTCCTATTTGTAAGAAAACTATTCATGGGGCTCTGACTGGCACGGATTATGGTTATGCTCTGGCTGGAACAGCTTAGAGGGTCGATATGTAGGCAATGCTTTTGGGGGCACTCTAACACTACTTAAATGAACAGTCAGGTCCGTAGTCGATGAGGGGCTTATGAGCAGAAAGCTTTTACATTTCCAGAACCTGCTGCTTCGAAGATCTTCCTGAAAACATGTCTTAAAAGTTCTACTTTTTGTCTAAAATCCTTTTCTTTCCACACGAGATAGCACCCTTTCCTTTTCACCTCCCAGTTTTAATAACTGGTAGTTTGTGCAGCACTCGCTCACTATGTGGTTGGCCGGAGCTACATGATCTGTCTCTCTTTGACCATATAAAGAGATGTGTTTTGCCACAAGAAGCTGAAAATAATGCACTGGGGAATCCCTTGTGGAAGTGAATGGTATGCGAGTCTGCAAGCTTCTTATAGCAGTACAGCCAGGGCACAGACTGGCAGACCCTGAATGTGGGCTGCCTATGTACACACACCCGGCAGCACTAGAAGAAGGGGATGCTGAGGATCAGTGCGGTGGGGGATGTTGGCCGTGCACTGGGGGAGGATGGATATTCTCTTGGCTGATTGGACTGGAATGTTTTTAGCTTTCAGGAAAAGGGGAAAATAAGAGACAGGAAACACATCTACACTTCACAAAGTAGGGTGGACGGTGAATAATGTATCCTTCCCATTAAATTACAGTAATGTCTGCACTACTTAGGCCTGCGCTACAAAGTTACGAGAAAAAGAGTCTGCAAAATGTCACCTCTTTATAACTGGGAAGCTTATTTGAACTTTGTCTCCATTAAATTTGTTACTGTTTTTTTTTCGTCTTAAAACTGCTGCTGAATAATGGATTTTCTGTAGCTGCACATAAAACGACAGCTGGGAAATCTGCACATTTTATCAGAGGACGAATAATGGAAGTACCGATCCAGGTACATCCAATGCATAGAAATAGATTTCACTTTTGCAGATGGAAAAAATGAGACTAAGGAAAACAAGACGCAGGAGAAAAATAGACTTGTCTGTATAAAACCTACGGACACACAGAAAATTGATTGTTGATGCCTACATGCTATAAGCGTACAGCTACACGGAGCAGCCGTGCCGTGGCTATGCGACTGAGTACCACATGGCCATACAAGCCACAGCAGTGATTAGAGCCGTATCATTTATTTTGTCTTCACACTTAATGGCATGCAGTTTTGCAGGTTATCATGCATCCATTAAAGTTTTAATAAGCTTTCACAAAACTCTTGATATATCATAGCAACAGGTGGGAGTCTGAGTAGTGATACCCCCACCGATCGCTAGAACGAGGTGAGAGAAGAGCTCACATATCACGCTCTCGAATCGAGACAGCCTATACACTTTCTATTGAGCCCATTTCCTGCAATGAGGAAGGAGAATGTTCTGCAATACCCAAGATGGAGTATCTGAAATTATTATATATAATAATGTCATATTATGTTTATTGTATCTGCAGTATGCTTCAGAATGATAAGGTATGGTTGGCATTAGGAATGGAATGTACCATTCCATTCTTCTTCTCTTGGTGGGAGTGGGCTGGTCCTGCTTCCTCTCAGGAGTAGTGTTGATCGTGAATATTCGAATTGCGAATTTTGAATCGCGAATATCGGCACTTTGAGAATTCGCGAAGATGTAGAATATAGTGCTATATATTCGTAATCACGAATATTCTAGATTTTTTTTTCATCAGTAACCTCCATTCTTGCTTGTGGGCCAATGAGAAGGCTGCAATGTCTTTGTCTGAGCTTAGCAACATCCCTAGCAACCAATAGGAAAGTTGCCTACCCCTTACTATATAAGAACCTCCCCAGCAGCCATTTTCTACAGTTTTTTTGCAGTTCTGAGAGAGCAGTGACATTGCTGAGCTCTGTGCTTTCATCTGGATCCTATTCCTTATCCAAATACATTAGATAGTTATCATATATATATAATACAGATAGTTAGTGGGAGATAGTCAGTGTAGGTTAGATAGTGATATAGTATAGCTGATAGGTTCCAGTGCAGTGTGATAGGTAGTGTGATAGGTTCTGCTGTCCATACATACATGCTACAGACATAGAGCTGTGATATCACAACAATACTTAGTGCACCAATCAGTAATATCTACTCAGACCTGATAAAATGTGAAGTTGCAGGTATTGCGCAAAAAATATGCACATCATTAATGCCGATTTGCTATATCGCAAATATAATCACTGGAGATCATGAAGTCTAGAATTTGCTAATTTATTGCAAATATTATGCGAAAAATTTGCGAAATATCCCGAAAACGAATATTACCTATGCCGCTCATCACTACTCAGGAGGGGAACTCTAGAGAGTTCTGGGGAGAATTAGCTTGACAAACCTGGGGTGCTCCTGCTTCAAGGGCCTTTGGGGCTAGAGATACAACACATCTGTGAGGACCACTACTCTGGGGAGACTGCAGGGTCCCAAGCCACAGAAGTTCTGCAAGTTACAGCGTGTTAAGTCAGCAGAGTGATCAGCACTACAGCTATATAGACTCTGCTGAAGGTGAAGGATAACAAGTTAAGACACCCATCACCACAGTTCAGGAGAGGCACACTCAAAAGTCTGCATTTCACAAGGGGACACCAATAGCCACAAGTGCCATCTTATTGCTGTTAGCAAAGATAAATAAGAAGAGTTAGAAGGACTACTCTAGAGTGCTATTGTCTGCCATCTTGCCTGCCACCATACCTCATCATCTGAGGATAGAGACATTGCACCTTGCACAGAAAACAGTAGACGTACTCTCATCCTTCGCCCTCTGCCTATATTTCTACATCAACCTGGTTCCTTCACGTCACCTTTTCACTGCACTGAACCTCAAGGAATGACGGCTTGAGGCAGTACACCAGGACACAACATCTCATCAGGGCCACTAATACTCCCATCCTCTGCTCCTAAGAGGCAGTTCTATGTGAGGGTTTCTCTCTTGTCGTTCTAGCGATTGATGAGGGTCTCTGCACTCAGGCCCCCACCAATCAAATCCTTTGATATGTCTCTATGGTATATGAAAAGTTTTGTGACAGCTCAGTCTCCCTTTAACAATGAAGACCGCATAAATTATGCAGTTCTAATTAGTTAATACGATACTGTTGTGGCTCATATGGTTGCATTGCACTCAGCTGCAATGTCAACCACAGCAGAGTCTCCCTGTGTGGCTAAAGCGTAGCTGCGAGCTTTGCATTTTACATGCTGATTTGCTAGGTGGAGTTTTTTTTGTTTTGTTTTTTGCTACAGTTCTTCAGTGCAGTACAATACTAACTAAGTAGATGACATTTAAAAAATTTCGTGCACACAGTAACTTTTTCAGGTGTAAATTGACCTGCAGTGAGTCAGAAGTAACTTTTTCAGGTGTAAATTGACCTGCAGTGAAGATTTTTAAATCCACAGCAGGTTAATTCTGTGTGCAGATTTTCATTGCAGATTTCAAGTGTGATATGCGGGTCAAATGTGCATCATATGTTGAGTTGGGCCATCTCCTACTTCTAATTAATTCTTGATCCCCCCACTGATGACCTGGGTGAGACTGCTTGGTGAAAGATGTCAACAATAGGGTTGCTCTTTATGTGGTAGTTACTCTATCTACTAGGGAGAGTGTAGAGTCAAAAAGCATTTATGACCATCTTGGACAGTACCACCCCACCTCCTACACTGATGACACCCCGGGATCCTGTGGGTGACCATCAAGGGCAAACTGGGAACTTAAAGTGGCCTAGTAAAAAAAATTCAAGTGCCCCATGTTGTAGGCAGGTTCAAACTGAAAGAAGGTTGAGCAACACAAGTAGGGGGGGGGGGGGGGGGGGGCAACAGAGGTAAGAAGAGCCAGCAATACCTTACTGCAGCACAAAATACCTCCCCAGCAGAACCAAATACCATAGTGCATCACAATAAACTGCCCCAGCAGAACTTAATACAAAAGTGCAGCACAAAATATTGCCCTAGCAGAACCAAGTACTACAAAGCAGCACAAAATACTGCCCAAGGAGAAATACCACAGTACAGCACAAAACACTGCCGCTCCCAGTGCAGTATTCAACTGTGTCACTGTCCTGAGGATGGGCATACAGTTAAAATCAGGAGGACCACTGTGGCTGCTGGCCAGGTCTGCCCGATGCTCAGATAGTTATGCACCTGGCCTGTGACTATAAGAAGTGTCAGGAGAGCATCTGCCCACCGGGAAATTTTCCTGTAGGGTGTATGACCAGTCCACCCCCGAAGACCATCAATTATCCTCCATGCTGATTGGGTGAATGAAGATTTGTGTCTCCTTTTGGTGTCACATACTGCAAATTGTTTCTACTTGATTTTTATATGGAATAAATGATTATTATTATTATATTACAAGTTATGTTTCAGAAGGAGAATATGTCTTCAGTGATTTGCAAGTAGAATTCTCCCTTTTGAATGCAACATTTTACTATTAAAATAATGTGTGATTAGCATATCTTTGTTATCTGTTCTGCCATATAATGCCACCCGGAATACATCTGTTAGCTTACACAAGGATCCAGCGGAGTTATTTCAAATGAAATATCCATGCTTGGCTGAATGTCTAATCTATCAAGGGTGTATTCAAACATTACCTCGAATTTACCATTTTTTTCTACGGTATATGTGGTTTTCATCACATGGTAGTTACAGATGAAATACAAAATGTTCAGCTACAAACTGCATTGTAAAACCACAGTCATTACTGGTAGTGGACAGCACTCTACTGGCGCGTCCTGACAGGACAGCAATATACATAATGCAAAGCTGTTGTATGTGCACATGAGGAATAACACTAAATATGGTCATTATATGACATATTCTGCATTTTTGGCATTTTGATCTGTGTTAGCTCCATCTCTTATTGCCTGCGGTGCACCGCTGTTCCCCTGCTTACCGCTGCGGTCCCGGGTGCGCCGTGGTCTGCAGTGATCTGCGGCCAGTGCTTCCCGATTCACCGCTGCAATCCGGGGCTCTGTCTGTGTAGGTGCTGTGGTTCTGAGGATCCGCTCCACAGTTTCCTCTCAGCCCTGGCCACAGCATGCTTGCTGCTAGTTTCCTGCAGCACTTCCTTAAGGTCTGGCGCGCATCACTTCCTGGGTTTTATGGTTTAGGTCATGTGACCTCGCTGACCAATCCTAGCCCTCCTGCACATATATAAGTGTCTCAGCCCCCATCCCTGATGCCTCAGTGTCAAGGTCCTTGTGTCCTGCTAAGGTTCCTGATATCCACTTGTGTTCCTGACTCATACCTGTATTCCTGGACTCTGCTACCTGTTTGATCCCTGCCTGTTTGCCTTGACTCTCCTGTTGCTGATCTAGATTGCCTGACCTGTACCTGTCCTGCCTGCCCTGACCTTTTGCCTGTCTGACTTTGCCTCTGCCTCATCCTTCGGGCCTTCACTGTTGCTCCTGGTAATGACTCAGCCTGCTGACAATATCTGTACCTCTGATACCTTTCTCAGATACCTCCTGGTCCGCCTGGACCAGCTGCCTCGTGTGCCTATCCTCCTCAAGAGGTAGCGACCTGGTGTTCCCCTCGGGAAAGTCTATCCCCACCATCAGGGGTACTGTGAAGATCGAGGGATTCACTTAGACAATGCCCTTAGAGGAGGTAGGACACGTGGCACAGTGGGTTCCCACCCGCTGGTTCGTGACACCTGCCTTCCCTGAACTCAGCTCTAGAGTGGATAAAGCCTAGGTGCTATGATGTCTCCCACAGAAGAGATCCTGCTCCACTATTTCTCTGAAGGACAGCCTGAGAAGCAGTAGTAGCATGGAGTCAAATAGTAAGTGATACAGTATTTATTTAAATGGTATTTAATGTGAAGGATTCGTTATACACTACGCACTGACATAACCTTTATTAAAGGGGTTATCCGATCCTGTAAACACCCCCATAAATGCCCGGGTCCATCATATAGAACATACTTACCTGGTCCCTAACGCCTGCATCCCTCCAGATCCCTGCATGGCCACCGTTGCATCTCCCTGTCATGCAGATCCCAACAACCGGTAACGATGCAGCCATTAGCAGGCTGTGACAGTGACTTGCTCCCCTATCACACAGGTGACATCACCCTGTTGGTCAAATCTTTTGGTTGACACAGTGGTTCAACACCCACTGCTGTGCCATCATATTCCTCCTTTGGCTAAATGCTATGAGGAGTATTTTTACTCTACCATAAAATTAAGTGTAACCTCTCAAATAACACCCAGCTGCAACTTTTGCAGACTTTTGGCAATTCATTCCAAAACTTCTAGTAGGAATAACAAATGGGCCAACATAGAGATACAAGAAATAACGATCCACATTTGTTATTACAGAGGGAATTCAAGTAAATACTAAAACATCAGTCACTCTCGGTGACAGGTCCACTTTATCACCCAGAATGCAGTCCTGACCTTCTCGTCCCTCTGCTGCGTACCTTAGTACAATCTTTGAATTTCCTATATGAAGAAGTACAACCAAGCAAAGCCATAAGACTTCCCAAAGCAGCATTTACGATTCTGACGTGTAATTCTTCACTTCATAAATGACATTTTGTCAGTAAGTGGCTGATTTTACTTTAAATACTACAAGCTGTGCTTTGATTTTTTTCGCTCCTATAAATATTGTATTGTCATTGTAATGTAATGTCTGTTTAAAATATAAGATTATTGCCAGACTAGGCACGTGACACATCTCAGCGAAAGTGTGTACATAGTATTCCGAGGCGAATAAACACTGCGAAGACGTAGACATCTATAATGCAAATAAACAGGACAGCAGAGGTCACCACACTCCAGGATTGCCTCCAGTTTATGTTAACCTCAAAAACTGACTCCTGACAGACAAAAGGTCCATATTTCAGCTGGAGCTCCCCCTCCCCTCCCCCACTATGGGAATCCTAAAGTCTGAGCCACCCATACACATTAGGCCTCATGCACACGACCGTATATATATTTTGCGATCCGCAAAAAATACGGATGACGTCCGTGTGCATTCTGTATTTTGCAGAACAGAACAGCTGGCCCCTAATAGAACAGTCCTTTCCTTGTCCGTAATGCGGACAATAATAGGACATGTTCTAATTTTTTGTGGAATGGAAATACGAACATACGGAAATGTTTTTTTTTTTTTGTGGACCCATTGAAATAGTTACTCATACAGTCTGCAAAAAAAAAGGAACGGACGGAAATAAAATATGTTCGTGTGCATAAGGCCTTAGATTCATATTGGTGGATCCTGTGTACAGGGCAGGCACAGCTACAACACTTTTCCATTTCTTATTAGGCGGAGTTCACACTTCAGTTAATTGATCAGTTATTTCAATCAGTTATTGTGAGCCAAAACCCGTAGTGAAGCCTACACAGGGGTAAGGTAGGCATGAACGCTCGTTAGCAATCATCATGCAGTGTAAAGCCTCATTCACACGTCAGTGATTGTGAGCCAAAACCAGGATTGGAGCCTCCACAAAGATAAGGTATAAGGGCTCATGCAAACAGCGGGTCCCCAATACACAGGCACCGGCCGTGTGCACCCCGCATTATGGATGCAGAACCCTTAACTTGGTCCGATGTGGAACGGAGGCACAGAACCCCACAGAAGAACTATGGAGTGCTTCCCTGGAGTTTCTCTCCGTGGCTCCGCACCACAAAAAAATAGAACATGTTCTATTTTTTTGCAGTGCGGACATGGACCCATTCAAGTTTAATGGGACTGGATCCATCTGCGGAATCCGCACGGATGTTGCCCGTGCATTGGAGACCGCAAATCAGCACTGGCAGGCAGCAAATCGTGCTCTCTAATAGCGATCTGCCGCCGGAAAACCATTCCACATTATGGGGAAGAATGATGGCATAGTGATAGCATAGTGATGGCATAGTGTAATAGCTAGCAAGGTATTGCTGGGAGGGCATGCTTCCCCTCCGTCAATCGCTTGCTCAATCGACCTGTGTAATACAGTCTTAAGAATAAAGTGCACTGATGGCAGCACTGATAGGATAGAGAATTGGGAGGTCAGGGAAGGTCAAAGAAGGTAGCTTCAGATAACCATCTGACACTACCGCTGCTTGTGGATAGATGCTGTCTCTCATTCACTTCTGGAACATACCAGTTTGGCATTCCTGACTCCAGAAAAGTTGTGTGACAACCAATATGACTCCTGCCACGGTGGTTACCCAGTTTTCCTAGAGTCCTATGAACCAGATTTTTTTCATAGATGCATCCTTTCCATTAGTACAACAGAAATGGGCAGATTTGCTATTCGGGACACTAAAGAACCTGTATATACAAAAACAGCAACGATCAGCTAACCGATCCTGTCACTTGGGGAGAGAGTTATTCATATCATCATAAAACCCACAGTGCATCACAGGAACCCCAGCAGCCGGTCTACACGTTTCGGACTATCGACAGTCCTTTCTCATGAGCTGCCTGTTGGGGTTCCTGTGTTCCACTGTGGATTTTATGATGATACTAATAAAAGCGAAGATGTTTTATTGAAGACTTGGATTTGAAGCGGGAATTCACTTTTTTACTACTAAATACGTTTCACAAGCACTGTTACAATAGCCATACAGTTTTTTACCAAGCTTTTCCTGAAACTGATACAATGAGACCAAAAGATCCAAAAGATCACCTCTTTCAAGGTCTGAAAAGGTCAAAAGAGGTGACAGGCCCTCTTTAACCCCTTCCCGCCACAGCCATTTTCCATATTTGCATTTTTTTTTTCTTCCTGCCTTCCAAAAAACATAATTTTTGTACTTTTCTGTTCACATAGCCATATGGAGCTTGTTTTTTACAGGTCAAGTTGTACTTTCAAATGGCTTCATTTAAAGGATTTCTCTGGGATTTTGATAATTATGGTTTATACTAAGGTCACCACCATCTGATTGGTGGGGGTCTGAGTCCGGGCACCCCTGCCCATCAACTGTATGATGAGGCCGTAGCTCTCTGTGAGTGCTTAGGCCTCTTCCTAGGCTATGTGACATCACCGTATATCGGTCACATGGCCTAGGCACAGCTGTCCCATTCAAGTGAACAGAGCTTAGCCGCGCCCACGCTAGTTGATACTAGTCGTGACGTCAGTGGGCTGGCGGCCCGGCGGTAAACAGTGAGGAGGCCGCGGCGCTGCTGGAGCGCCGCTGCCTTCTCAAACAGCTGATCGGCGGGGGACCCCCGCCGATCAGAAGCTGATGATCTATCCAGAGGATAGATCATCAGTTAAATGAAAGTGCAGAACCCCTTTAAGGATCAGGCCATTTTTTGCTAATCTGACCAGTGTCACTTTATGTGGTGAAAACTTTAAAACGCTTTGACTTATCCAGGCCATTCTGAGATTATTTTTTCAACACATATTGTACTTCATGACAATGGTAAAATGGAGTAAAAAAAAAAACATTTTTATTTATAAAAAAATACCAAATGTACCAAAAATTTGGAAAAATTAGCAAATTTTTAAGTTTCAATTTCTCTACTTCTATAATACATAGTAATACCTCCAAAAATAGTTATTTCTTTACATCCCCCATATGTCTACTTTATGTTTGGATCATTTTGGGAATGATATTAAATTTTTTGGGGATGTTACAAGGCTTAGAAGTTTAGAAGCAAATCTTGAAATTTTTCAGAAATTTTTAAAAACCCACTTTTTAAGGACCAGTTCAGGTCTGAAGTCACTTTGTGAGGCTTACATAATAGAAACCACCCAAAAATGAATTTATTCAAAACTGATTTTACAAACGTCGTTAACCCTTTAGGTGTTCCACAAGAATTAATAGAAAATAGAGATACAATTTCAAAATTTCACTTTTTTGGCAGATTTTCAATTTTAATATTTTTTTTTCCAGTTACAAAGCAAGGGTTAACAGCCAAACAAAACTCAATATTTATAGCCCTGATTCTGTAGTTTACAGAAACACCCCATATATGGTCGTAAACTGCTGTACGGGCACACGGCAGGGTGCAGAAGAAAAGGAATGCCATACGGTTTTTGGAAGGCAGATTTTGCTGGACTGGTTTTTTGACACCGTGTCCAATGTGAAGCCCCCCCCTGATGCACCCCTAGAGTAGAAACTCCAAAAAAGTGACCCCATTTTAGAAACTACGGGATAGTGTGGCAGTTTTGTTGGTACTAGTTCAGGGTACATATGATTTTTGGTTGCTCTATATTACACTTTTTGTGATTAAAAAAAATGGCTTTTTTTTACACCAATTTTTTTTTTTTTTACGATATTCACCTGAGGGGTTAGGTCATGTGATATTTTTATAGAGCATGTTATTACGGATGCGGCGATAGCTAATATGTATACTTTTTTTTTATTTATGTAAGTTTTACACAAATAAACAAAAAAAATCATGTTTTAGTGTTTCCATATTCTGAGAGCAATCGTTTTTTCAGTTTTTGGGCGATTATCTTGGGTAGGGTATGATTTTTGCGGGATGAGATGACTGTTTGATTGGCACTATTTTGGGGTGCGTATGACTTTTTGATTGCTTGCTATTACACTTTTTGTGATGTAAGGTGCCAAAAATTGGCTTTTCTTACACCGTTTTTATTTTTTTATTTTTTACGGTGTTCACCTGAAGGGTTAGGTCATGTGATATTTTTATAGAGCAGGTTATTACGGACGCGGCGATACCTAATATGTATACTTTTTTAAATTTACTTACGTTTTACACAATAACAGCTTTTTTAAAACCAAAAAAAAAGATGTTTTAGTTTTCCATATTCTGAACCATAGTTTTTTTTTTTTGGGCAATTGTCTTAGGTAGGGGCTCATTTTTAGCGGGATGAGATGACTGTTATATTGGTACTATTTTGGTGGGCATACGCCTTTTTGATCGCTTGCTGTTGTACTTTTTTGTGATGTAAGGTGACAAAAAAATTGTTTGTTTAGCACAGTTTTTATTTTTTATTTTTTACGGTGTTCATCTGAGGGGTTAGGTCATGTGATATGCTTATAGAGACGATCGGTACGGACGCGGCGATACCTAATATGTCAACTTTGTTTACCAATTTTTTACCAATTTTTTTTTACTTTATTTAGGGGAAATGACTTCTTTTTTTTTTTACTTGAAACTTTACATTTTTTGGGGGGAAACTTTTTTTTCTCTTTATTTTTTTTCCCACTTTGGGACTTCAACTTTTGGGGTCTGATCCCCTTTACAATGCATTCCAATACTTCTGTATTGGAATGTATTGGCTGTATGAGTAATATAGTGTGCATTACTCATACAGCTTCCGGCCTGTGAGATCCAGGGGGCTGGATCTCACAGGCTCGTCACCGGCAGCGCCGACATGTAAAAGCTGCAAACCGCAGGTCTGAATTTACCTGCGGTTTGCGGCGATCGCCGACACGGGGGGTCATGGGACCCCCCCACGCATTGACTAAATGTGCCTGCTCAATGATTTGAGCAGGCACCTTGTTCCGATCACCGCCCGCCGCGCGGCGGTGATTGGAACTACATAGGACGTACAGGTACGCCCTGTGTCCTTAAGTACCAGGACATCAGGGTGTACCAGTACGCCCTATGTCCCGAACAGGTTAATGCATGAAATTTGTAAAAAAAAAAATCCACTATTGTTTTACAGCATTCACTGTGCGGCAAAACATTACATGTTACGGTAACTTCCTTCTGTAGGTTAGTATGATTACTGTAATACCAAATTTATATAGTTATTATAATGTTTTAATACTTAAAGGGAGCCTGTCAGCAGTCTTGACCATGCTAAGCTGCTAATTGCACTAGGTAGATGCTGAGTGTATCTCATCATCAGTAGTGTGAGTATGAAGTTTTATTCTGACAGATTCTTCTCCTGCAAGTGCCCAGGGCGGAGCTTCATTGTGAAGTTCTCTTTGCATTGAGCAGTGAAGGAGCTCAATGCAGAGAGCACCGCCTCTCGTGCACTTAAGGCCCCATTCACACGTCCGTAGCGCGTTTTGCGGATCCGCAAAACACGGACATCGGCGATGTGCGTTCCGTATTTTGCAGAGCGCACATCGCCGGCACTAATAGAATATGCCTATTCTTGTCCGCAATTGCGTACAACAATAGGACATGTTCTAATCGTTTCGGGAACGGAATGGCGGACCCGAAAGTGCGGGTCCGTAATTCCATATCCGGGCAGCACATCATGCGGCCCCATAGAAATGAATGGGTCCGCAATTCCGTTCCGCAAAATGCGGAACGAAATTGGGGACGTGTGAATGGGGCCTAAAGGTGTTATCCCATGATTAATGCAAAAAAATGAAAACCAGACATTATATAGTACATGAAAAGCTCTTTCTAGCAAAGCAGGAACCAGCCCTGTACCTCACAGAGATACAGAGATCCCATTCATTAATCCAGTTGCTCTGCTATATTTAGATCATGCTGGCAGCTCAAGGGGAGTGTCCTTTCTCAGGGGGAGTGTCTTTCTTCTGTAGCTCTCCCCCTATCACAGCTCAGGGGGCGTGTCCATGCTCTCCCAATCACAGCTCAGGAGGCAGTTGAAGGAAGAAACTGAGCATGTGCGGCCATCTCAGTGAGCAGGACAAAGTATTCATATCCTGTACTGGTTTGAAAAACTAGAATATCTTTTATGGGAAAACCTCTTTAAGGATCAGAAGCTGGTAGAATAAAACTTCATAGTCACACTACTCCTAATGAGGAAAGCTCCACAAAAGGTATGTTTGTCCTGTCCTTCATAACCTCTACCTAGTGCTGTCAGCAGTTTAGCTAACTGCTGACAGACTCCTTTAAAAAGAATTAATCTATATCTCTAATTAACATAGATATTAAAATATACTCCAAAATTCTTGCAGACAGATTATCTCCCTTACTTCCAACAATCATACACTCAGATCAAGTGGGTTTTATAAGAGGCAGAGAGGCACGAGATAACACGATCAAGACCGTACTTTTCTATTATCGATCGACGCCGGAGTTTCCTATACGCTTCACTGAGACTAATAAGGCTAGGTCCTAAATTCATGAGCAGAATACACACGTTATATTCTACTCCTACAGCCAAAGTACGAGTAAACGGACTATTGTCATCATCAATAAAGATACACAATGGCACTAGACAGGGCTGCCCATTGTCCCCTTTATTATAAGTTATAGTGATGGAACACCTGGCTAAGGCTATTCACACAAATCCCTCAATACACAGGATCACAGTATAAGACAGCTTTATATGCAGATGACCTAATGCTTTATGTCACCCAACCACATATTTCCCTCCCTTCAATTTTGAAGGAATTTGAACGTTTTGGACACTTAAGCAACTTTAAGGTCAATTATACAAAATCAGAGATCCTTAATATATCCACCCCTCAACAGGAATTTACCAATTTACTCACCTCGTTCCCATTTAAACACCAACCTTCATCAATAAAATACCTGGGAGTGCAGATCCCAGTGGACCCTGATCTATTATATAAACTAAATTATCTCCTTTTTTTAGAGCGAAGAATGAAAGATTTATCCAGTTTTAACAAAAAGGGACTATCCTCCATCCTACCGGGCTCTATTGCATTTCAGAAACTAAACATTCTAAGATTCTGTATTTCCGCAGCTAGATCTGTGATACCCAGGCACTGGCGCACTACACACGTGCCTAATATCAGAGAATGGCATCAAAAAATGTTACATATACAGTAGCTAGAAGGGAGGGGATTTCCGCAGAAGCCTCTGGCCAATCAACCAAATATCACAAGGTACGGTATTGACTTTCAGGAATCCCCAGAACTTTTATCAGTACTCACATGAGTGGCTGATCTTATTGCCATTTACTCCCTCCCATTCTTTCCCTCCCCCTTTTTCCCATCCACCTTCCCCACCCTCTTTTCTTCTACCCTCTTACTCCTTTCCTGTTATCTTCTCTTCCTTTTCTCTTCTCAGACTTCCTAACTATTCAACCTTATTTAGACATCACGTTAGTTCATGTTCCTCTATGTCTCAGTATTTTCTTATGAAGAAAGAAACAGGGGATATACCCCACGCAATACAAAATTTATTGTACTATAGAAGTATTTTTGCTGAAAGTATACCCTTGTTGTTATATATGCAATCCATATGTATAAATAGATACTGTGTAAACATGTTACATGTATAAACAATTGAATAAAAACAGTATAAACATAAAAAAGAATTAATAGCGACACGTCGCCACTACCACTAATGTATCGTTATGACAAACACAGGATGGGAGCTAGAGCTAGCACTTAAAAATCTCCACCAATCAGCTGTACAAAAGGCCTGCCCTCAGTGCATACCCAGCACAGTGCCATACAGAGGCTGTACTTGGTATTGCAGCCCTAACCCACTTACTTGAATGGGACTGAGCTGCACACAGGTCATATGACCGATGAATGTGACGTCATTGGCCTAGGAAGAGGCTGCAACGCTCAATAGAGCGCAGTGGCCTCTTCAAACAACTGATCGGTTGGGATGCCTGGTGTCGGCCCGCCAACAATCAGGTATTGATGACCTATCCTGAGGATGTCCTTTTATATACAGCATATTATTATCTTGATAAATCAAAAGGCTTTCATTTCAAGAAAGTTTGAAATAGAACAATCCCCTTGCTTAGTTACACAATTAGTAAATTGTAGACATAGCCAATTAGTAAATTGTAGACATAGCCTTGAACCTTTCATACATGTTAGCAAGAGGTTTGGTTACCTCATTGGGCATTTTTATCGAGGTTCACATCACATTCTCATATGTTATCAAATCAGTGTTGGTGGGAATGCACCGAAGAGGGAATGCTACAACATACATGGTGGGAATGTGAAAAGGTTAAATACCTGTGGAGGGAGGTTGCTTAGCTAACCTCAAAAATTGTGGCCAAAACAAGTCCTATTAATACCAGAACTAGGGTTACTAGAGATGGGACTTTCTCAAATGTCTCCAGAGAAGTGGGTGAACTCTGACAGTGGCCGCACTATTAATCTTCAAGAAACGGAAAAAGAGTAAAAAATTGGAATCAAGGCTGGGGAAAATCTGGTAACTAATAATAATAATATTTATAAAATGCCACCATATTTTGCAGCGCTTTACAAATTCACAAGGTTCATGTACAAAAGAAAAGACATCATAACATAACTGACTAATATATAACTGAAACACTGGGAGTGAGGGTCCTGCTCGCAAGAGCTTACAATCTATGAGGAAATGGGGGTGACACAAAAGATAGTAAATACATTTCTATATGAATTTTGGTTGCCAGGCGAGTATAAAGATGTTAGGAATCAGAATTGTAAGGAGAGATGGAATAAGTAGATTAAACACTAATTAATTAATTAATAAGATTTTTGAGTCAGTGACCCCAGATATATAAAGAGGTTGTCCCACAATAAGTATTCTGCAGTATTCATCTGGATCTGAATATTTTTGTAATTGCATGCAATAAAAAAATTAGCATAGCCACTGAGTTATTCAATAAATTGTATCTGTATAGCGCCACCTGCTGTTTGTTCTCTTTCTTATTTCCTTGTCCACCTCGCTGAAGTGGACACACATGCTCAGTTCATCATTCAACTGCCTCCTGAGCTGTGATAGGGAGAGAGCAGCAGCAGAAAGGACACTTCCCTGGAGCTGCAACAGAAAGGACATGCCCCTTGAGCTGTCAGTTTGATATAAATCTAGCAGATCAATGAACGGGGAGATCTCTGGATCCATGTGAGGTACAGGGCTGGTTCTAGCTTGGTTAGAGATTGTCATGTACTATATGATGTCTGATTTTTGTTTTTTAAATTAATCATGGGACAACCCCTTAAAGCGATTGGAAGTATTATACTAAGGATTATATGAATTGATAATGGGGGTCCAGTAAGACAGTAAAGTTTATATCCAATATACAGGGAATATACTTCCCTGTATATAGCATAAGAGGTGTATACCATTTTTTAAAATATATAGTTGTAATGATAAAGCCTCATTGACATGTCCGTGCCAAAATCCGTGAAAAGGTGATCAGTGATGCATCCGTGAAGCTGCCCGCGAAGGATCCATGTGTGGTCTATGTGTCAGTTTTTTGCTCTCTGTGTGTCATCCGTGTTTCATGGATCACTGTGCAGCTGAAAAATCATTTTCAAAGCTTCTCTTCTTAATGATCTGTGAAACACAGGTGGCATCCGTGTTGCATCCGTAGTTTTCACTGACCCATAGACTATAATGGGCGTGATGGATCTGTGAAGACGGACAAAATAGAGCATGCCTCCGTGCTAAAATCACGGACCGTGCTAAAAACCTGATGTGTGAATACACACATTAAAATGAATGGGTACGTGTGCTGTCCGTGGAGAACACGTGTGGTACACATCCGTTGAACACTGACGTGTGAATGAGGCTTAAAGGAAATAAAAATAACAAAATTTAAAAGTCTACTCCTAATTTTATTGTAAAAACGGGCTCCTACAGGACCATACCGGGCCCATTCTCACCAGTGAGGTATTTGATTTTTTTTTTTTTAATAATGATACTAATAAAAATAATAAAGATTTATTAATACAGGGATATGATATGGATGACAGGAGCTAAAAATACAAGACCTGTTACGTCTTTCAAATGCAAGTTTCCGGCAGTGAAAGTGTTAAGCATCTTCGTCCAAGCCCAGCTGTTGCATGGGATGTTACGGTAACTTACACCAAACATATGGCCGCCTTCCACAACACAGCAAGGAGGCCAGTGAGGCTTGTGGAGGGGAGTTGGTGAAAGGGACTGGCTCTCTACTTGCTGCAAGGATTTCTCACTGTTTAGCTGGCTGTGCTCCCTGCCTCTGCCTCTCAGCAATCTGCTCCAGCACATACACTCTCACAGGCACTTTCCTCCCTGACTCTTTTCAGTCCCAACACTTTCCTAAATCCAGAGCTGCTGCCTACCCAACTTAAATGGGCGCAGCCCCCAGCTGTGGCTGAGAAGTGGAGACTGGGCTACGGATCAACAGCAGGATTCCTCAAGGAGTTGGATGTATAACATGAAGAATCCTCAGAGACATGTGGGGCGAACAGATCAGATGCTGGGTGCTATGGCTGATATCCTAGGATCTTTTGTACTTCCAAGTCATCAATGGGTATGTGTTACGGGGGTCTTTTCTCTTGTGCATTCTACGTTATATTCAGATCAGGTCAACCTGATGCAATATTACCAGCTAAACATAACATAAAAATATACTACATGTATTTGTTATGTTACCTTTTGACTTGAGCTTTATGTTAAGCTATTAGATTGCCAGCTCTAGTGTTCTTCAGAAGTGACTAAGTACATTGATGTAAAATGTCTTGTACTGTTGAAATTTTATCCAAGAAGCAAGAGTTCTTAGATGTCTAGTCAAATGAAAGCACCACTATAGTAGCAAATTATCATTTCATTTTTGCACAGTGTTTTTGGGACTATATTAAGAACGGCATACATAATATAATACTACTACTAATAATAATATATAGTCATACAGAAAGATCAAATTGGAATGGCATTCTAGGAGTTTGTCTTCTGAAAGAAGATGACCAGTATGCGTAATACAGGGTGGAACTGAAAAACTGTCCCTGGAAATCTGGTCTGGATAAGGGGATGGTTTTCTCAAAGAGGTGGCCTTTTATATAGGTTTTACTGTATACATTATTATGATATTGCCAATAAAAGCTGTGAAAATACCAGGCAGTGACTAGGAAATACTGCCTGCAAGAAGAGTAGGAAATATTCCAAAAATGTACAAGGGAAATAAAAATGTCAAAAAAAAATAAATAAAAAAATTGCTACTTAAACGTTAGAGCAAAATTTAACATCTGCTTACTTAGGATTGTGAGACCTGATTTTATATGAGAAGTGTCATCTAACAGCCCCATAATTAATATGGAGGAAGGAAGCAATTAGTTAACTTGGTCAAATACAGTATGTACCAAAATCTCAGCAAAAGTGTAGTAAGAAGACTTCATGGATCTTGTAAAAATACAGTGATTACATTATTACACTATATAAGAATATGTTCATAGATATATTAATGGCTTGGCCCATCTATCATCTACCTACAAATGTGTGACTATCTATCTATTGATGTATATATGTTTGTATGTATCTCTGTCTACATGTTTGTGACTCTAGTCTACTTAGATATTCAGTATTCATACGGGACTATGATAAATTGCACACTCCTCTGGTAGACTAATGTACATGACATATGTGTGCACACTATGGAGTATATACGCTCCATATACTTTTATGCAACACAGTTCTTGTTCTTCCTTGTCATTCCTCTATCTTTAAATCTCAAAAACATTCTCTATAACATGTATGGGAGGGGGATTGGGGGCTCTTTGCAAATCAGAAACACTTGGGTAAAACAGAGTCTTCTTTCACATTTGTGCTTCGTGCTGTCAGATCAGATAGAATTTTCATTTTGTTTTCTATGGTTTTTAATGTAGAAAATATGGGGAATTGTAATATGCATTACTTCTGCCCATTCACTGTACTAAAAGAGTCAAAAGGAGACATCATGAAGGCTGTTGCATCACCCAAAAGTTTATTTATTTTTTAACTAAGTAGTTGGCTGTCTTCAAAGCTGAGACACTGAGACAAAGCAGAGAATTAGATCAGAGGGAGGGGAAACAGAGATCCAGATAAGGGATTGGTGCACTTGAAATTAACTTCTTGGCTGCTGTATAAAAGTTACTTTCTTGTTTTCACATGGGTATAATGACTGAATAAAAAATACTAAAAAATATTAGTAATGAAGGACACCAAAGAGGCCCAACACAAATACATCTCAAGTGATAGCAGAACATGATGGGTGATGTGTGTACATGCCTGTAAGTAATGGCAGATACATTGACAGCTTAATGGGATGAGAGGGTCTTCTGGAAGAGGTGGGGGTGGGCAGCTTTTTGTGGCTTCTGAGATAAAAATCCAACACTTTAATGTGTTTACATTCCCATGGTTGGACCAACGAGGTTATATGTGGCCCTAGGGTGTAGATTACTAGGCTTCAAGAAAGACGTTTTTCCAGGAGACATGTTCAAGCAGTCATTCCCATAGGAATCTTTACCAAGGTGTGTTCTTCTCATGAACTTTCACAACCAGGACCTAGGGGCAAAATGTTCTCTTTGGGAATAACAAGCCCTGCTAAATTTCTGTAATGAGATATGCATATAAATACATGGTGGTGAAAAATAAGTCAGTTTATGGACAGAATCCAGGAGGAATTCTTACAAAATGTTCTTTTAAGGAAAAATATAATTATAGGAGTGACTCCATCTATGTAGAGGAAGGTGCTCAAGCTGCTCTCATATAATTAGTATATGAAAGTTCATCTCATGTTTGTCTGGATTTTCTTGTTTTTCTTGCATAGCTTAACTGGGTTGTCCAAGTGTTTTATACTGATAACCTATCCTCAGGATGTCATCAGTATCTGATCGGTGGGGGCCCAACTCCCAGCACCCTCACTGATTAGCTGTTTGAAGAGGCCGTGACACTTAAAGAGGCCATGACACTCTTGAAGATAAATCATCAGTATAAAACACTCAGGAAACCCTTTTAATTTGTTGCTCATGAACTGGATATAGCTGTACTAGGTGTATGAGGATACATAACAGCCCATATAAACATCTAAGTGCTGTCTAATCATGGTTGCCTCTTTTTATACTAAAGGCAGATTGGCAATCACCTGGTGCTGCAGTCTGACTTCTTGGATACTTGGTGATTAGCTGTTATCAGCATGAAAAGCTTTAGCTGACCATAGGTTATGATTCAGGAGAACCGAAGTTACACATGCCAGCCATTCCAATTAATGCCCCTTCATGTAATACATGAATGGGCTGGTTTTGCCAGAGTAAGTGCCACTGTCTGTGATGGCAATATGCTTTGGCTCATGAAGGGGGGATCTCCTTCTATGACATCCAGTGTCACACTGGCCCATCAGAGTACCATAGGATCCTGTGGTGGGCCCAGGATCTGATTCCATAGTGCATGCCAAAGCTCCAGAAGAGAAAAAAAAAACATTTGGAGTTTCCTTTAGAGCGAATCACTTGCCACTAAGGTCTATTTCTTTGAGGTATACAAATTTATGCATCAGATCCTGACGAAGGTGGAATGCCCAAAACACATTGATGGTTTTATAAAGTTTTTTTATATTGTTCTGCATGAATAATTTTGTTAAAATGTATATGCTGACCTCTGTGGAATCAAGACACTGACACTGTAAGGCCTCATGCACACGACCGTTGTTTTGGTCCGCAACCGAGCCGCAGTATTTGCGGCTTGGATGCGGACCCATTCACTTCAATAGGGCCGCAAAACATGCGGACAGCACTACGTGTGCTGTCCGCATCCGTTGCTCCGCTCTGTGGTCCGCAAAAAAATATAACCTGTCCTATTCTTGTCCGAATAGGCAGTTATATTAAAGGCTGTTCGCACCGTTCCGCAACACGGACGCCATCCGTGTTTTGCGGATCCGCAATTTGCGGACCGCAAAACACACAAGGGTTGTGTGCATGAGGCCTAAGAGTGTAGTATTGCAGTCCGGGAGTATGACTCCGTGTGAGTAGCAAATTGCAACCTGTAATTCCAGTTGTAATGCATCTTGTTTTCAATGGACGTTCCCCGCTCTCCAACAAGTCATCTCACTTGTTTTTTTTTATGTATGCTGTTGCTGAAAAAGGGCTAATGGACATATAATTTTGATGCATTCATCCACAAAGGATCATGTATTGAGTTAAACGACATAGAAAATAGAGACACAGTTACATGCCAATCTAAGAACCAAAAATACTCCAGTAACTATGGCAAGCATGACTGAACATTTCCTTCTCAAGCCACACTCACAGAAAAATGCTCCTAGTTAATTTATTTAGGGCATAATAACTGAAATGTTGCAGGTTAAAAGCATTGTCCAGCCTAGGAGCCACCCAACCCAATCCTCGGAACCTGTGCCCAATTAAACAAAACACTCACCTGTCCACAGTCTCACCGGACTAGAAGTGGCTCTCAGCAGTCACATGTAGCAGCAGTGACATGCTGTTCTAGGACTTGGAACCAAGCCACTTCTGGTCTGGTGGGAACTCGAAGTGGCCGAGAATGGGGGCCACAGCTCGGGAATGGTGGGACTGTGGACAGCTGAGTATTTTGCTCTAACTGGGAAGAGGTTTCGAGGATTGGGTTGGTAGGCTCCTGATCTAACTAAATCAATGCAAATACAGCCAGAGGCTGTTCCACTTTTAAGACCACATACAGTCCAAGCAGACTACCGCAGTATATATAGAGAACAAAAATAATAAAGCGGGCAGTAGTAAAATGCAACTTTTAATATTATACCTTTAAAATGTAAAGGCTCACAATTCTATTCATAGACACCACCACTAAATGGGCCAGTATCACCGGCAGTCCCTACCAGTGAGGTATGTTAATACCTACGAAGGGTAAACCAACATACAAAAAGGCATACACTTCTTACCAGAAAACGTGTACAGGTAGGGCCTTGCTTGAATCTCACACCCAATCAGGTTGTTCCCATTCCCACAGATGAGCAGTGGGAATTCTGCTGTATTCCACCAACTGGGACCACACCGATCTCGCCGTCTGGTCCGTATGTGTGTGTATAATGTTGCAGAAAGAGCAAAAGGGTAGAGTCCTACCACTAATAATAAAGGGTGCAATGAAACCTACATATAAGTGCTCAAATAAATTGATGTGAGCCTACGCATTTCATCTATTTTTTTAGCCCCAGATTCATCAGGGGACACGGGGCTAGTGCTACCTACAAAACAAAAAACAAAGGAAATATATATATTTATGCTTATTAACCTATATGTACATTTAAAATTAGGGGTAATTGGATAGCCTATTATCACCATTCAGGGCATCCAATACACCACTCACTTACATCTATATGGGCTGGTTAGTCCGCGATGTAGCCGTCCTGGAAGATAAATGGTTGCACCTCCGGATCTATTACCCCTTATAAGATGAGGGTACTGTTGCATGGGTTCACGGCATTAGCGATGTATGGCGTCCCCTATTACATGTGGCATCTTAGCAACCGTGCGTAACGTCTTTTTAAACTGAAATTACCACCTCCCGATGTGTGCTGACGTCATCACGCACCGCCCGTGCGTCACCGCGTTATTGCACACACGGGGAGCGTCATGTGGGTACGCTAGTCACGCCCAAAGGGCGGGCACAAGGGCTGGCAGGTCCTGAAAGATACCCCCAGTATCCAGGTCATTGAAAGTCAGTAAAACACTGGTAACGTAAGAGTGACATAAAGGGACGTGACATCGTTATTACCATAGTATATTATATAGTAACAAACGCCAGCTTCTGCTAGGACCTCCGGGGCACGGATGGTGCAGGACTGCACTCCCAGCCACCGGTATTAGTAAAATCCATTCAACTTTATTTTTTCTCCATTAAAAGCAGTTACAAAAGATAAATACGAAACAGGCCTCACATCTCTCTGACGCGTTACGGGTACACGCTTGTAGCTTGACTCTATGATTAAGGGTGCTACAAGCGTGTACCCGTAACGCGTCAGAGAGATGTGAGGCCTGTTTCGTATTTATCTTTTGTAACTGCTTTTAATGGAGAAAAAATAAAGTTGAATGGATTTTACCAATACCGGTGGCTGGAAATCGCTTACATTTATTACCATAGTATATTACACCAACCTATGGCAAATGCCCAATTAAAGGGGACTAGATACTAGGAAGTCCTTAATAGGATCCTGTCGAAATGGACATAAATACCAATGTATATTTTGGCCTTACTCTCGCTGCGGTCATATACAAGAGCACAAGATTAATTCAATTGTCCATTCAGGCCTCAGGGACTAGACGTATCAAGTTCGAAAATCCACCAACATTCTCGTTGCAGGATACGTCTATCCCAGTCACCCCCCCCCCCCCCCCCCCCCCCTGTAATGGTTTGCAAACTCGTTCTATCCCCGTGAATTTAAGCACCATCAAACATCCATTATAGACAGCATTAACATGTCTGGCCACCGGGGTCTCTCTGTTATTCCGAACATCCCCAAGGTGTTCACCCACCCAGCGGCGTAGTTATCCTCCTGTCTTACCTACATACTGTAAGCCGCAAAGGCAGGTAATCAGATAGACCACCCCCATAGTTCGGCATGTAATGAAGTCACGTATATCATATGACTTCTGAGTACTGGTACTAGTAAAGCTTCTGCCAGGTTTAATAGAATCGCAGAAGCTACAGTCCCTGCATCTAAGACAGCCCATAATAGGATTTTCCAACCAACTTAGGGACCTCTCTGGTGGGACATAGTGACTATGTACCATTTGGTCTCTCAGGGTTTTCCCCCCTCCTGTAGGCTCCTGGTCTAGACAACCCAGTTTGATGAAATGCTGCTGCATCTTACAGTTCTAACCTTCTACATATCCAGAGTGATGTCCTAAGCGGGCCAAAAATCACAAAATGTCTCAAGGCAGAGAGTTCCATAGTCTCACTGCTCTTACCGTAGAGAATCTTTTTTCATGTTTGTGTACAAACCTTCTTTCCTCCAGACGCAGAGGATGTCCCCTCGTCACAGTCACAGTCCTGGGAATAAATAGATGATGGGAGAGATCTCTGTACTGACCCCTAATATATTTATACATAGTAATTATATCTCCCCTCAGTTGTCTTTTTTCTAGAGTGAATAACCCTAATGTTGATAATCTTTCAGGGTATAGTTGCCCTATTCCAGTTATTATTTTAGTTGCCCTCCTCTGAACCCTCTGCAGCTCTGCTATATCTGCCCTGTTCACAAGAGCCCAGAACTGTACCCAGTACTCCATGTGTGGTCTGACTAGTGATTTGTAAAGTGGTAGGACTATGTTCTCATCACACTATGTTATCATCCCTTTTGATGCAACCCATTATCTTATTGGCCTTGGCAGCAGCTGTCTGACACTGTTTTTTACTGCTTAGTTTGCTGTTTATTAAAATTCCTAGATCCTTTTCCATGTCAGTGTTACCGAGTGTTTTATCATTTAGTATGTATGGGTGATTTGCATTATTCCTTCCCATGGGCTTCTGTCACCCCACTAAAGTCATTTTTTTTTTTTGGGCTAGTTAAATTACTTATACTTCGATATATGAAAATATAATGGTCTTACTTACTTTGCTTCAGCAGTTTCTTATAAAAAACGAACTTTTATAATATGTAAATTAGGTCTCTACCAGCAAGTAGGGCGTCTACTTGCTGGTAGCCGCCGCAAAAATACCGCTCCCTCGTCGTGTTGATTGACAGGGCCAGCCGGGATCTCCTCCTCCGGCCGGCCCTGTCAGCATTTCAAAAATCGCGCGCCTGTGTTCATTCGGCGCAGGCGCTCTGAGATGAGGAGGCTCGCCTCCTCAGAACTCCCTCAGTGCGCCTGCGCCGATGACATCACCGAAATAGAAGACGTCATTGGCGCAGGCGCACTGAGGGAGCTCTGAGGAGGCGAGCCTCCTCATCTCAGAGCGCCTGCGCCGAATGAACATAGGCGCGCGATTTTTGAAATGCCGACAGGGCCGGCAGGAGGAGGAGATCCCGGCTCGCCCTGTCAATCAACACGACGAGGGGGCGGTTTTTTGCGGCGGCTACCAGCAAGTAGACGCCCTACTTGCTGGTAGAGACCTAATTTACATATTATAAAAGTTCGTTTTTATAAGAAACTGCTGAAGCAAAGTAAGTAAGACCATTATATTTTCATATATCGCAGTATAAGTAATTTAACTAGCCCAAAAAAAAATATGACTTTAGTGGGGTAACAGAAGCCCTTTAAACCTCATCTGCCACTTCTCTGCCCAAGCCTCTAATCTATCCAGATCCATCTGTAGCTGTATATTGTACTCTGCAGCGTTAATTACTTTACACAGTTTAGTGTTATCTGCAAAAATTTATATTTTACTGTGCAAGCCTTCTACAAGATCATTAATAAATATATTGAAGAGAATAGGGCCCAATACTGACCCCTGAGGTACTCCGCTAGTGTCAGTGACCCAATCTGAGTGTGTACTATTAATAACCATCCTCTCTTTTCTATCATTGAGCCAGTTACTTACCCAGAGACAGACGTTTTCTCCCAGTCCGAGCATTCTCATTTTATATACTAACCTTTTATGTGGTACAGTGTCAAATGCTTTGGAGAAGTCCAGATATACGACATCCATTGATTCACCACTGTCAAATCTAGAACTTACTTCCTCATAGAAACTGATTCAATTAGTTTGACATGACCGATCCCTCATGAAGCCATGCTGATATGATCCTATTTGCTTGTTTTTATTGAGATCCTCCAAGATAGCATCTCTTAGAAAACCTTCAAACTGTTTACCCACAACAGATGTTAAACTTACCGGCCTATAATTTCCGGGGTCTGTTTTTGCACACTTTTTGAATATTGGCACCACATTTGCTATGCGCCAATCCTGTGGAACACTTCCTGTCTGTATAGAGTCTGTAAATATCAGAAATATGGGTCTGGCTATGACATTACTTAATTCTCTTAGGATACGGGGGTGTATGCCATCTGGTCCTGGCGATTTGTCTATTTTAATCTTTTTAAATCGCTGTTGTACTTCTTCCTGCGTCAGACAGGTCACTTTTTAATAAGGAATTTACATTCTGCATTTCATCTGACAGTTTATTTTCCTCAGTAAATACAGTGGAGAAAAAAATATTTAATAGCTTTGCCCTCTCCTCGTCACTCTCTGCAACTTCCCCCTCATTTTGCTCTGTAGGGGGTCGACACCTTTAGATTTATACTTTTTACCATTTATATAATTAAAAAACATTTTAGGGTTAGTTTTGCTCTCTTTGGCAATTAATCTCTCGGCCTCTAGTTTCGTGGATTTATTAGTTTTTTACATATTCTATTTTTTTCCTTATAGTTTTTCAGTGCTTCCTCGCTGCCCTCCTGTTTTAGTGATTTAAATGCTTTCTTTTTGTCATTTATTGCTTTCTTTACAGTTCTATTTATACTCATTGTTTTTTTCTTGTTCCTTAGCCCTTTATTCCTAAAAGGCATGTACCCCTCACAATTAGATTTCAGGATGCTTTTAAAAATCTCCCATTTTGTGGCGGTATCTTTATTTTTGAGGACTTTGTCCCAGTTAGTTAGGCCTATGGCCTCCCTTAGTTGGCTAAATTTAGCTTTTTTGAAGTTTGGTATTTTTGTTCCTCCCTGTAGAAAAGCTCGTTTGAAGGATGATTGGAAGGTTATTACTTTTTGGTCACTATTTCCCAGGTGTCCCCCGACCTGCACATCTGTTGTTCTGTCAGGTCTATTGGTTAATATTAAGTCCAGTATGGCCGTCCCTCTAGTCGGGTCATGAACCAGTTGGGTAAGGTAATTGTCTTTGGGTATTGCCAAGAACCTATTTCCTTTATGAGATGTACAGCTTTCAGTTTCCCAATCTATAAATGGGTAGTTAAAGTCCCCCATGATAACCACCTCATTATATAGTTACATAGTTAATACGGTTGAAAAAAGACAAACGTCCATCAAGTTCAACCTAGGGATAGGTGGGGACGCGAATCCCAGAAGGAAGTGAGACTCAGATTTCTACATGTTTTCATAAGCATTTATGTTTTTTACTTTTAAGAATTAGTCTAAACCCTTTTTTAAACTGTCCACTGTTCCTGCTGTAACCACGTCCTGAGGAAGTCTATTCCACAGATTCACAGTTCTTACAGTAAAGAAGCTTTGACGATTCTGGAAACTGAACTTTTTCTTCTTCAGTCGGAGGCAGTGCCCCCTTGTCTTTTGAGCACATTTTACATGGAACAGCTTTTCGCCGTATTTTTTGTATGGCCCATTTATATACTTGTACAGGTTAATCATGTCCCCCCTTAGACGTCTCTTCTCAAGACTAAATAAATTCAATTCTTTTAATTTTTCTTCATAACTAAGACCCTCCATGCCCCTTATCATTTTAGTCGCTCTCCTCTGTACTTTTTCAGCTGCAGTGCATCCTTTTTATGTACTGGTGCCCAGAACTAGACTGTGTATTCCAGATGAGGCCGCACCAGCGCTTTGTAAAGTGGTAATATTACATCCCTGCCCCGCGAGTCCATGCCTCGTTTAATGCATGACAATATCCTAGTGGCCTTAGAAGCAGCTGATTGACATTGTATACTATAATTTAATCTACCATCCACAAGGACACCCAAATCCTTCTCTATAAGTGACTCTCCCAGTGCTACATCACCTAGGACATATGAAGCACAGAGATTATTACTACCAAGATGCATAACTTTACATTTGCCCATATTGAACCTCATTTGCCAAGTTGATGCCCAATCACTCAGAGTGTTTAATTCAGCTTGTAGTTTGTGGACCTCTTCCATAGACCATACAGTTCTACACAGTTTAGTGTCATCTGCAAAAATAGATATGGTGCGATTAATCCAGTCCTCAATATCATTAACCACCTCCGGACCGCCTAATGCAGGATCGCGTTCCGGAGGTGGCAGCGCTGCGCAGAGTCACGCATATACACGTCATCTCGCGAGACGCGAGATTTCCTGTGAATGCGCGCGCACAGGCGCGCGCGTTCACAGGATCGGAAGGTAAGCGAGTGGATCTTCAGCCTGCCAGTGGCGATCGTTCGCTGGCAGGCTGGAGATGTGATTTTTTTAACCCCTAACAGGTATATTAGACGCTGTTTTGATAACAGCGTCTAATATACCTGCTACCTGGTCCTCTGGTGGTCCCTTTTGTTTGGATCGACCACCAGAGGACACAGGTAGCTCAGTAAAGTAGCACCAAACACCACTACACTACACCCCCCCTGTCACTTATTAACCCCTTATGAACCCCATATCACCCCTGATCACCCCATATAGACTCCCTGATCACCTCCCTGTCACTGATCACCCCCCTGTCATTTATCACCCCCCTGTAAAGCTCCATTCAGACGTCCGTATGATTTTTACGGATCCACTGATACATGGATCGGATCCGCAAAACGCATACGGACGTCTGAATGGAGCCTTACAGGGGGGTGATCAATGACGGGGGTGATCACCCCATATAGACTCCCTGATCACCCCCCTGTCATTGATCAACCCCCTGTAAGGCTGTATTCAGATGTCCGTATGTTTTTACGGATCCACGGATACATGGATCGGATCCGCAAAACACATACAGGCGTCTGAATGGAGCCTTACAGGGGGGTGATCACCCCATATAGACTCCCTGATCACCCCCCTGTCATTGATCACCCCCTTGTAAGGCTCCATTCAGACGTCCGTATGATTTTTACGGATCCACTGATACATGGATCGGATCCGCAAAACACATACGGACATCTGAATGGAGCCTTATAGGAGGGTGATCAATGACAGGGGGGTGATCACCCCATATAGACTCCCTGATCACCCCCCTGTCATTGATCACCCCCTGTCATTGATCACCCCCCTGTAAGGCTCCATTCAGATGTCCGTATGATTTTTACGGATCCACTGATACATGGATCGGATCCGCAAAACACATACGGACATCTGAATGGAGCCTTACAGGGGGGTGATCACCCCATATAGACTCCCTGATCACCCCCTGTCATTGATCACCCCCCTGTCATTGATCACCCCCCTGTAAGGCTGCATTCAGATGTCCGTAGGATTTTTACGGATCCACTGATACATGGATCGGATCCGCAAAACACATACGGACATCTGAATGGAGCCTTACAGGAGGGTGATCACCCCATATAGACTCCCTGATCACCCCCTGTCATTGATCACCCCCCTGTCATTGATCACCCCCCTGTAAGGCTGCATTCAGATGTCCGTAGGATTTTTACGGATCCACTGATACATGGATCGGATCCGCAAAACACATACGGACGTCTGAATGGAGCCTTACAGGGGGGTGATCAATGACAGGGGGGTGATCACCCCATATAGACTCCCTGATCACCCCCCTGTCATTGATCACCCCCCTGTCATTGATCACCCCCCTGTAAGGCTCCATTCAGACATTTTTTTGGCCCAAGTTAGCGGAAATGTATTTTTTTTTTCTTACAAAGTCTCATATTCCACTAACTTGTGTCAAAAAATAAAATCTCACATGAACTCACCATACCCCTCACGGAATCCAAATGCGTAAAAATTTTTAGACATTTATATTCCAGACTTCTTCTCACGCTTTAGGGCCCCTAGAATGCCAGGGCAGTATAAATACCCCACATGTGACCCCATTTCGGAAAGAAGACACCCCAAGGTATTCCGTGAGGGGCATATTGAGTCCATGAAAGATTGAAATTTTTGTCCCAAGTTAGCGGAAAGGGAGACTTTGTGAGAAAAAAAAATAAAATAAAAATTTCCGCTAACTTGTGCCAAAAAAAAAAAATTCTATGAACTCGCCATGCCCCTCATTGAATACCTTGGGGTGTCTTCTTTCCAAAATGGGGTCACATGTGGGGTATTTATACTGCCCTGGCTTTTTAGGGGCCCTAAAGCGTGAGAAGAAGTCTGGGATCCAAATGTCTAAAAATGCCCTCATAAAAGGAATGTGGGCCGCTTTGCACACCTAGGCTGCAAAAAAGTGTCACACATCTGGTATCGCCGTACTCAGGAGAAGTTGGGCAATGTGTTTTGGGGTGTCATTTTACATATACCCATGCTGGGTGAGATAAATATCTTGGTCAAATGCCAACTTTGTATAAAAAATGGGAAAAGTTGTCTTTTGCCGAGATATTTCTCTCACCCAGCATGAGTATATGTAAAAAGACACCCCAAAACACATTGCCCAACTTCTCCTGAATACGGGGATACCAGATGTGTGGCACTTTTTTGCAGCCTAGGTGGGCAAAGGGGCCCACATTCCAAAGAGCACCTTTCGGATTTCACAGGTCATTTACCTACTTACCATACATTAGGGGGGCCCCTAGAATGCCAGGGCAGTATAACTACCCCACAAGTGACCCCATTTTGGAAAGAAGACACCCCAAGGTATTCCGTGAGGGGCATGGCGAGTTCCTAGAATTTTTCATTTTTTGTCACAAGTTAGTGGAAATGATGATTTTTTATTATTTTTTTTTTTCTTACAAAGTCTTATATTCCACTAACTTGTGACAAAAAATAAAAACTTCCATGAACTCACTATGCCCATCACGAAATAACTTGGGGTGTCTTCTTTCCAAAATGGGGTCACTTGTGGGGTAGTTATACTGCCCTGGCATTCTAGGGGCCCAAATGTGTGGTAAGAAGTTTGAAATCAAAATGTGTAAAAAATGACCGGTGAAATCCGAAAGGTGCTCTTTGGAATGTGGGCCCCTTTGCCCACCTAGGCTGCAAAAAAGTGTCACACATCTGGTATCTCCGTACTCAGGAGAAGTTGGGCAATGTGTTTTGGGGTGTCATTTTACATATACCCATGCTGGGTGAGAGAAATATCTTGGCAAAAGACAACTTTTCCCATTTTTTTATACAAAGTTGGCATTTGACCAAGATATTTCTCTCACCCAGCATGGGTATATGTAAAATAACACCCCAAAACACATTGCCCAACTTCTCCTGAGTACGGAGATACCAGATGTGTGACACTTTTTTGCAGCCTAGGTGGGCAAAGGGGCCCATATTCCAAAGAGCACCTTTCGGATTTCACCGGCCATTTTTTACAGATTTTGATTTCAAACTACTTACCACACATTTGGGCCCCTAGAATGCCAGGGCAGTATAACTACCCCACAAGTGACCCCATTTTGGAAATAAGACACCCCAAGGTATTCGCTGATGGGCATAGTGAGTTCATAGAAGTTTTTATTTTTTGTCACAAGTTAGTGGAATATGAGACTTTGTAAGAAAAAAAAAAATATTAAAAATCATCATTTTCCGCTAACTTGTGACAAAAAATAAAAAATTCGAGGAACTCTCCATGCCCCTCACGGAATACCTTGGGGTGTCTTCTTTCCAAAATGGGGTCACTTGTGGGGTAGTTATACTGCCCTGGCATTCTAGGGGCCCAAATGTGTGGAAAGAAGTTTGAAATCAAAATGTGTAAAAAATGACCGGTGAAATCCGAAAGGTGCTCTTTGGAATGTGGGCCCCTTTGCCCACCTAGGCTGCAAAAAAGTGCCACACATCTGGTATCCCCGTATTCAGGAGAAGTTGGGCAATGTGTTTTGGGGTGTCTTTTTACATATACTCATGCTGGGTGAGAGAAATATCTCGGCAAAAGACAACTTTTCCCATTTTTTATACAAAGTTGGCATTTGACCAAGATATTTATCTCACCCAGCATGGGTATATGTAAAATGACACCCAAAAACACATTGCCCAACTTCTGAATGAAGCAGGCGGCGCAGGCAAGTGACGTCAGTGAGGGACGCGCCGGCTGCCCGGCCTGCCTGCCTGGGTTCTACTGAAGCGGTTAGGATGTAAGGTACTATTAGGAGTGAGGGGGCATGTTTAATAACTATTAATTGAATAAGACATCTTATATTAGTATACTGGAGCGGCGGGGGGGGTCTGTGGATGGCACAGTTATGGGCTGGGGGGGTCTGTGGATGGCACTGTTATGGGCTGGGGGGTCTGTGGATGGCACTGTTATGGGCTGGGGGGTCTGTGGATGGCACTGTTATGGGCTGGGGGGGTCTGTGGATGGCACATATATAACAGTGCCACCCACAGATCCCCCCTCTAACAGTGCCATCCACAGATCCCCCCAGCCCATAATAGTACCATCCACAGATCCCCCCTGTAACAGTGCCATCCACAGATCCCCCCTGTAACAGTGCCAGCCACAGATCCCCCTGTAACAGTGCCAGCCACAGATCCCCCCCATAACAGTGTCCGTCACAGATCCCCCCCATAACAGTGTCCATCACAGATCCCCCCATAACAGTGTCCGTCATCCACAGATCCCCCATAACAGTGTCCGTCATCCACAGATCCCCCCCATAACAGTGTCCGTCATCCACAGATCCCCAGTAATAGTGCCATCCAAAGACCACCATTAGTTCTAAACCCACCAAACACACAGCACACCTTTTGGTTAAAAATATTTTTTTTCTTATTTTCCTCCCCAAAAACCTAGGTGCGTCTTATGGGCCGGTGCGTCTTATAGGGCGAAAAATACGGTAACTGGTCTATAATTACCTGTGGAGGACCTTGATACTTTTTTGAATATGGGCATCACGTTTGCCTTGCGCCAATCACTTGGCACTGTACCAGTCCCTAGAGAATCCTTAAAAATTATAAACAGGGGCACAGCAATGACTGAACAGAGCTCTTTAAGCACTCTTGGGTGTAATCCATCTGGACCCGGAGTTTTGTTCACATTTACCCTATTTAACTTCTCTTGGACCATATCTACAGTTAGCCAATTGAGTATATCACTGGATGTACTAACAACCCCGGCGTCACAGATATCAGCTCCTTTCTCTGCTTTTGTATATACAGAGTTAAAAAACCTATTTCGGAACTCTGCCTTTTCCTTAAATTCAGTGACTACCCTTCCTTTACCATAATTTAGGGGTCCTACCTGCTCAGACCTAGTTTTTTTTTTAGCATTTATATATTTTAAAAAAATGTTTTGGGATTTGTTTTGCTTTCTTTTGCTACCTGCTGTTTGTTTTGTATCTTTGCTAATTTTATCTCCTTTTTGCAGATTTTATTAAGCCCTTTGTAATCTTCAAACGCTACAGCTGACCCCTCAGATTTGTATTTTTTAAATGCCCTCTGTTTGTCTGTTATTGCTCTTTTTACAGTAGCTGTAAGCCATGGGGGGTTTAATTTTAGCCGTTTCTACTTGTTACCTAAAGGAATAAATTTTTTAGTGCAATTACTCAATGTGGATTTGAAGCTCTCCCATTTATCCTCAGTATTATTATGTGACAGTAGCTGCTCCCATCGTCTATGCCCTGAAATGATGCCCTCAACCCAGGGAAATTAGCCTTTTTGAAATTCAGTGTTTTTGCTCTCTATGACAGAGTATGCTTCTTATAGTTTAGTGGGAATATAATTATATTGTGGTCACTATTACCTAGTGTTTCTCAAACAGTAACATTACCTAGCTCTGCATCATTAGAAATTACCAGATCCAACAGAGCATCGCCCCTAGTGGGAGCTTCTACAAACTGGTCCATAAAGTGGTCCTGCAGCAAGTTGAGGAATTTTCTCCCCTTTGCAGTTGAGGCAGAACCATGACCCCAGTCAATGTCTGGGAAGTTAAAATCTCCCATTATGACTACTGTACCAGCCTGTGCCGCCCGCTCTATTAGGTTATACAGTTGCGTTTCTATCTCTTCTGTGATGTTAGGGGGTCTATAGATTACACCAAGTATTATTTTTTCAGTGTTTATATCCCTTTGAACTTCCACCCATAAGGTTTCCACATCCTCACGCACAATTGCCTCTTTCACACTTGTCTTCAGATCACTCCTCACATATAGGCACACACCACCACCTTTTCTATTGACCCGGTCTTTCCTAAATAGTGTAAAACCCTCAATATTAACAGCCCAGTCATGCGAAGAGTCCAACCATGTCTCAGCCACACCAATGACATCTATGTGTTCTTCTAATACCATAGCCTCCAGCTCCCCCATTTTGCCAGAGCTAGACTTCTGGCATTTGTGAAAGTACATTTTAAATTACTATTACCTGTAAAGTGATTATCCGGGATTTTTTGGTTACCGTGGTTAATTTTTGTATGTAACAGGTTCTTGTTACCAGCAGTTTTATTTTTTATAAATGTATAGTTATGCCCAGTCTTCTCCCTATTTTCCTTGCTAACCCCAGCCCCCACTAAATCCCCACTGTCCCCTTCTATAACCCACTCTATATCTACACTATCTACCCTCTTATTAGTATGACACCTCCCCCCCAGATCCTAGTTTAAAAGCTCCTCCAGCCATCTAACCATTTTTTCCCCCAGGGCAGTTGCACCCTCCCCATTGAGGTGCAGCCCGTCCCTATTGTAGAGCCTGTAACCGACCGCAAAGTCAGCCCAGTTCTCCATGAACCCAAACTCTTCCTTCCTGCACCAGCTTCTGAGCCACTTATTTAACTCCCTAAGCTCCCGTTGTCTCTCTAGTGACGCTCGTGGCACTGGTAGTATTTCTGAAAACACTACATTGGAGGCCCTGGACTTGAGCTTCTCACCTAGAAACATAGAAACATAGAATGTGTCGGCAGATAAGAACCATTTGGCCCATCTAGTCTGCCCAATATACTGAATACTATGGATAGCCCCCGGCCCTATCTTATATGAAGGATGGCCTTGTGCCTATCCCATGCATGCTTAAACCCCTTCACTGTATTTGCAGCTACCACTTCTGCAGGAAGGCTATTCCATGCATCCACTACTCTCTCAGTAAAGTAATACTTCCTTATATTACTTTTAAACCTTTGCCCCTCTAATTTAAAACTGTGTCCTCTTGTGGTAGTTTTTCTTCTTTTAAATATGCTCTCTTCCTTTACCGAGTTGATTCCCTTTACCTAGCTCCCTAAAATTATTTTTAAGGACCTTTCATCTCCCACTGACTTTGTCATTGGAGCCAATGTGTACCATGACCGCCGGGTCATCCCCAGCCTCACCCAGCAATCTGTCAATCCGATCCGCAATATTATGATTTGCTGCCTCGTCTATCTCGTTTAGTAGTAGATTTTATGTGGACTCTGGTATATTAGGTGGTTAATAGTAAACTCCTATTAGTAATTTATTATTATTTTTGCCTCCATGTGACTCCACATGTTCATGTCCCTCACTTCTCGGATTGTGGGCTTTAGACAGGACTTTACATAAAGGCAGACACCTCCCCCTCTCCGGTTTTGACGATCCTTTCTAAACAGACTGTAACCTTGTACATTGACTGCCCAGTCATAGCTATCATCCAGCCATGTCTCAGTTATTCCCACTATGTCATAGTCCTCCTCACACATCACTAATTCCAGTTCCCCAGTTTTATTAATCAGGCTTCTGGCATTAGTATACATACAATTAAGAGGTTTATGTATATTTTGTACCCTACACCTTTCCTTCTGAACCTTTCTAGTCCCTCCTTCCATTCCTCCCCCAGTCCCACTACCTTGCCCCCAGTCTCTATCTGCACTATCTTCCCATCCTATAACTTAATTGCCCTCCCCCCAGTCCCTAGTTTAAACACTCCTCCAACCTTCTAGCCATCTTCTCCCCCAACACAGCTGCCCCTTCCCCATTGAGGTGCAGCCCGTCCCTACGATAGAGCCTGTAGCCGAGAGAGAAGTCGGCCCAGTTCTCCAGGAACCCAAACCCCTCCTTTCTACACCAGTTCTTCAGCCACTTGTTAACCTCCCTAATCTCCCGCTGCCTTTCTTGTGTGGCTCATGGTACAGGCAGTATTTCGGAAAACATTACCTTTGTGGTCCTTGCCCTAAGCTTTTGACCTAAATCCCTAAAATGATTTTTAAGGACTCTCCACCTTTCTCTAACTTTGTCATTGGTTCTGATATGGACCATAACCGCTGGATCTTCTCCAGCCCCTCCCAGTAATCTGTCAACCCGATCCGCGATGTGTGGAACTCTAGCGCCAGGAAGACAACACACTGTTCGGCGATCACGGTCTTTGTGACAAATTGCCCTTTCTGTACCCCTAATAATAGAGTCCGCCACTACCAGCGCCTGTCTGGCCTGCCCTGCTCTCCTGGTCCCCTGCATGTTCACATTTAGAATATATGAACATGTTAAAAGCAACAGACTTTGCAAAATGTTTATTTATTTTCTTTTTTTTAAGCACGGGTCACTGGGCTATTATTCACATAGAGACCTCACTCCTTCACATGGTGGAGATTTTCCCATGCCGGTCTGATGGATATATTTGGTTCAGGATAAACACGAGGCTGATGGCTGTCACAGCTGTCATAACAAGTGAACATGACTGGAAATGACATGAAAGATAGGCCGTAACTTACTAGTTCACAGGTAGAAAGACCTCTACAGGCCAAAGAATTGTGTCTATTTCCTCTGCAAATAAGAGCATGGGATTGTCACTTAAGAGCACGATGGTGATAAATGTGACTATCACTCTTTTGAAGAAAAAGGGGGTTAGTCAGCACATCCCAATGTGCAGGTGCGTTCTGCCATGGCTAGAAACACAAAAAAAAAACAACAACAATGCAACAGCACTCTGCAAAACCAAATAAAGCCAGGTTCCATCTTACAGAGATCGCAGACGGGCCCAAATAATTTTGTACAAAAAGTAATTGCCAAGAATCTCAAATTTACAAAATAAGTGTAGCATTAGCACCAGAATATTTTTATTACTATGGCATTATTGTACTTTATTTGGTTTTGCAGAGTGCTGTTGCATTGTTTTTTTTTCTTTGTATCACTCTTTTGAGATACATGCTCTCACACATTGTGCAGCAACACAAATAACACAAACAGTAAAAGTACAATGGACATAAAGGCAACAAACAATTAGATCAAATGTGAGATCTGTGCCTGAAGGCTTCTTGTGCTGCACATAAGGATACAATGTGGGAACATAGCAGTCCATTTTAGTGCCTACCTGTACTTGAACGTTATGCTGCAACCCAAGCCGAGAGGACATTCGCCAGCAGATATAACATGTATATGGTCATCCTAAGTAAAAAAATTACCTAAAAAGGGCCCAGGTCAAACAAAAACATAACTTTTTTTATTTTACTGAAAAAAATACTTACGAATCCCACCCTAGTGTTCTGCCTACTGTCACCTTACCTATAAGGGTTAGACCCTACAGTGTTACTGGCCACATGCGGTCAACACATGACCACTCACGGGGTGCATGATTTTACTGTAAAACAATGTGGTTATTGGCTTGTGGCTTGGCCATACTCTAAAGAACCACCTATCAACTGGAGCAATACTAGTCAAAAACAAAAGCACAGAAAGTCAGTAATACTAAACAATACAAGGTGCTTCAAATGATGAGAATCCCATAGGCAGCATCAGGTGAAATGCATGTTAGTTTGTGAGGTGAGGTGACTGATATACTCGTACTGTATCAACATGTCTGCATGTGGTAAGTGTAGCACAGTGTTTGCCGAGCAGGGTTCTCAGGAATCCAGGGGTTACCCAGGACACAATTACAAAAGGAAAGACAAAGTTATTTCAGCCTGCGTAGAGCTGTAACATATCCAAGACAATGTATACACTGGACAAGAATCACAGAATGCTTCACTCACCCCTACACCAAGCTTCTTTGAGGCAGTAATAGCATAAGGGATTCCAACAGCAGGGCTATAGGACTTGCACCTGTTGCGGTGGTGACTAGGCTCCTAATCCTGGGGGACCCAGGGGCCCTCACCCCTACATGCTGACACGCTCCTGAATCGCTCTTCCCAATCATAGAGAGAAATGTGCAGACATACAGTTAGAGTTGCACAGTCCTCTCTATGCCCTCCCTGTAACTGACCACTCTTTCATTGTTTTTATTGTCATTCAAATACAAATTTATTTCTGTTTAATTTTTTATGTCCGAAATTATACACAGCCTCCCCCCAAAAGAGTGACAATTACACCACATAGATAACGGCAACAGACACAGTTCCTTCATAATAGTGGCAACGATAGTATCATAAAGAGCAGCCACAACACCCTCATGAAAATGCCGACCATATTAGTCCAATAACAGTGACAGACACAGCTTTGACAGCAGTGACAATGATGGTGCTGCACGTACTGAGAAAGAATCATAGTGGATGGGAAAAGCCGCGTGCCTTAGTGAATAAAGGGAATGTTGTTTGTAATGTAAGAAGGTGTGCTGCGGTTTTCTTCTATAGGTATATATCAGTGCTGAAGGCTGAAACCTGACACTGTGAGCACCCTGGAGGAATATTTAAATAATAGGATTTTTCCATTTGGGACTGATATTATGCTCCCTTTTTTATTTATGTGGCTGTAAGTATGTGGGCATCTTTATGGGTTGAGGATGCATTTTGACCTTAAAGGAAATGTGTCACCAAAAATGTTATCTGCCAGTTAAAACCAGATAGCGGCACATAAAACTTTTTTCTAATCTGTTTTTATTTTCTGCTTGTAGAATTTTATTCTATTTCCTGAGCCTGATCTGCATTTAGAAAGCATAAAAAAATTGCTTTACGGCAGCCCCACGGGCATATGGTCACTTTAAAAAAAGAACAGAGGAGAGTAACAGTGCAGAGGAAGGTGAAATGCGGTCCCAGAAATTAGGCAATCTTTTACATTTATTTCGATTAGGTAATTGGTGGATTTCTATTGCCTTTTAAAGGATTTGTTATTTTCTGAAAAGTCGGCTTTACAGAATGAAGCAAGCTTTGAACTCCGCTGCGATCAAGCATCTGTAGACAGTTAAGTCGGAAGAGACGCAGTAATGAGGGAAATACTGAAATGTGGAGGAGAACCTATAGTCAGGGACATCATTACCAAAATAAGTCATTAGATTCTATGGAATTAGCCTGCAAATCACTGACTTTCCCATGTGAGGCAAAGAACTTAATTACATGTACGGTTTCATCTGTTGTGTGTATATAATTTAGGAATACATTGCCGGTGGGGCTGTTACAAAAGGCCGGCATTTCATCACTCCTCTCCCTGTTTACCCTGTCTCTCCATTTCCAGGGGTTTTGCAGTCTTTTCACTATTAATTATCAGTAATCTTCTACACTAGAAACCGCACATTAAGTCGAAGAAACATAGTATTTGTTGTCTTTCATTGAATAAACTGTCTTTTTGCCGGACGCAGCGTACCACGCTATACCTCCGGCTTCCAGAAGGAAAATAGTAAGATGCGGCGTTTGATGAAAACCAGATTTCAGCTCCCATTGTTCTAGGGTTAGTTTTCAAAAGAGGAGGAGAGGAATGTTCCGACATGAATAACCCTTTCAATTTTGATGGATACACAGAAAATTCCATTTAAAATGACTCCTCTGGAAATGTGTTATTGTGCAATAAGCTATTTTAGTGAATCTGTGTTTATTGGTTCTGATTGTTACACAATAACATTTTCATAGGATTTATCATATAGGCACATCTTTCCTGGCAATATACCGTATAACTGGTGCACCAAATATTACCGGACTGCTTGATACCCACTGGGGCATTTTTAACTGTCTAAAAATTAGATCGTTTAAAGGGGGTAATGTCTCAAAAAGTGCCTATTAGGGATGAGCGAATCGACTTTGGATGAAACATCCGAAGTCGATTCGCATAAAATCATTTCCCGAACTCGGGTTCGGTTCCAAGGTACCACTTGGAAATGAACCCGAGTTCAGGAAAAGTTTTTTTACAGTAGAAATTGATTTATGAAGTTATTATGCAAAGTCTCACTAGACTTCACGAAGTAATAACTTCGGCTCATAGGAGCAAATACATTCTAATACTATATGGAGCGCTCGCTCCGTACAGTATTCAAACAAAGTATTATGCGAATCGACTTTGGATGTTTCATCGTGCCTATGAAAATGGCTGATCTGCTGCATGTACACTTGGCAGCTGAAGGCATCTGTGTTGGTCCCATGTTCATAAGTGCCCGGATTGCTGAGAAAAATGATGCTTTACTATATGCAAATGAGCCTCTAGGAGCAACCGGGGCATTGCCGTTACACCTAGAGACTCAGATCTCTCTGCAACTGCTGCGCCTTCTGCGCTTTGATTGACAGGGCCAGACAGTGTAAATGTGATCACACCTGCTTGGCCCTGTCAACCAAAGTGCAGCAGTTACAGAAAGTGCAGAGTCCCTAGGTGTAATGGCCACACCTCCATTGTTCCTAGAGGCTCATTTGCATATAGTAAAATATAATTTTTCTCAGCAAAGTGGGCACATATGAACATGGGAGCAACTCAGATACCTTCAGCTGGCAAGTGCACATGTAACAGGTCAGCCAGTGTCATAGGTACAAATCTGCTGACAGATGCCCTTTAAAATGTGCAGACACTCCAAAAAACTGCTCAAAAAGTCGCATCTTGAATTCTTGATACATTACCCCTTTAGACAGGTAATCTAAATATGTGCCAGATTTACCATAGTGGTTCACGCTGGATGATACATTTTGATCAATTTTAAAGTTTTGTCTTAAGCCACGACCCTCTACCACCAGAATATTATGACAAAAAAATCAGATGCGCCAAATTGTGCCAATAATGCAGTAATTTTGGAGCAATTTATGCCAGAATTCAGTAGTGCGCACAGTAGTAAATGTGGACCATTGTCTTGGAACAGTGTTAGCTTTCTTTCAAACAAAATTGTCCTGGCATTTTCTTGGGCTAAAAAAATGTCTAAAAAAAGGTCTGACTTGATCAGTGTTTTTGAGATGTTTTTGCCCATATAATGTAATATGTGATATTTTTTTTATGACTTTTTTTTTAAAAAAAAAGGAAGCTATGAGCCCCCCTGTGATGTCACTTCCTATGTATAGGGAAAAAAAAGCATTGCTGAAAAAAACATCAGGCAAAAACGGCATTGCACACGCATCTCTTTGAAGCTGCAAAAAAATAGCAATGGAGGTCTAAGGTAGAAAACAGGCAGGCAATGATGGATCGGGAGAATGCTACAATTTGAACAAACACCAACGCCCGCTTGTCCTAAGTTTGTTATTTCCCAGACTTCCATGGTAAATTTTCTAGCTAAAATCATCACAACACATTTCGGCCACCAAGAACTGCAAAGGCCCCATTCACACAACGGATCTTGCAGAGGTATTCTGCAGCAGTACCCACCGCTATTTTTGCTGCAGTTTTTCAGTTTGAATGCCACATACCTGCTCGTAGTTTAGTCCCACTGAGTGGAGCTAAACCGCAAGTGTACACCCACTTCGACTTCCAACAGGATCCATCTGGACACTGCACCAAGGAAGGACATGTCCACATGAATGGCAGTGCGGTCTTTCATTGAAAACAATGCGAGGTGGATTCTCCGCAGCCACTGCTGTCTTTGGGTGCGGAATCTGTGGCAAAATTCGGAAAACAAAAGACACCATATGAACAGGGCCTACAGTTGGAATCACAGTTGCAGTCTTTGGTGCAGTTTTTTTCGATCAAACATAGGAGTGAATATAAAAGAGTCAGTCTTTCTTTTATACATTCCTTCTTTTTGGATCCACGCCCGGATTTGGCTAAAACAAACTGCATCAATTAATTAATTTTTGCTAGTAAAAAATGTCATGCATTTCAAGTGTTTTTCATATCCTTTTTTACAAGCGCATTTTCAGGAGGTCCATGCCCTAGAAAATTATATTTACGCCATCAAGCAGCCAGTGTAGATTTCTTGTGTAATGTGTGCAGGTATTGGTTAATGTGTCAGAACATGGGGGTCCTGCCGATGGCTTGCCCTTAAAGGGATTCTGTCAGCTGGATTTTAGTAACAGAGCTTATGACATCACCACATCAATCTCCTCGATTTGTTTTAAAATATACCAGTATTACTGCCATCTGTCTTGTCATTTTGTTAAAAAAAAAATCGCTTTTATTAATATGTTAATTACCTCAGTAAGGTGACCAAGGGGCTGTCCCTCTGGTCATTGGTGCCCAGCCGCGCCCATTCTATAGGAGCCCAGCACCTCCCCACTGCTAATTATTCACTCCTCTCATCGCCGATGGTGCGCCGTAATCTCGCGCATGCGCCCTGGATCTACCAGTCAGCACCCGCGTGCGAAGTGCGCAGACTGCTGGCGCATGCACGCTTTGTTCGCTGAAGCTGCTGCCAGGACACCGCGAAAAGTATGAGTTACCACCGCAGATATACTGATATCACCCATGAGGGAAAGATCTAAAAAAAGGGGGTTTTCCCCCTCTTATGCATCCGATTGTGGCAGGCAGTGGTTCATTCACAGAGAGACTCTCTGCATGGGTTGACAGTAACATAGTAACATAGTATATAAGTCCGAAAAAAGACATCTGTCCGTCCAGTTCGGCCTGTTATCCTGCAAGTTGATCCAGAGGAAGACAAAAAAAAAACTGTGAGGTAGAAGCCAATTTTCCCCACTTAAGGGGGGAAAAATTCCTTCCTGACTCGAATCAGGCAATCAGAATAACTCCCTGGATCAACGACCCCTCTCTAGTAGCTATAGCCTGTAATATTATTACACTCCAGAAATACATCCAGGCCCCTCTTGAATTCCTTTATTGTACTCACCATCACCACCTCCTCAGGCAGAGAGTTCCATAGTCTCACTGCTCTTACCGTAAAGAATCCTCTTCTATGTTTGTGTACATGCCGCTCTTTGGAGACTTCCTTAAGTTAAGAGATGTGCACTTGAGAAATCCTGGGCTGACCTGGTCTTCCCTAAGACTACTCAATTGGAGAATAGGGGTAACTATTGTAGGAGAAAGGAGTCGGCTCCAGATTTCGTTACTAATTTTAGTCTTGAATACTTACACGTATGTCAAATAGTTAAAAAACATTTATCTGTTCTCAATTATGATGAGCAGTGGTTGGATATCGCCCGATCGGGAGAAAAATGTATTGCCCGTCGTGCACCGACTCTAACGCAAAGAATTAGCCCCAGCATGTTTTCTGATGTCAATTGTGGTCAGCCTACTTGGTTAAGACACAAGGGCAGTTATAAGTGTGGACATCGGATCTGCACTTGTTGCAGGTTCATCCAAATGGGATGTCACATTTTTTCTATAGCGAACCAGCAATCTTACGAACTCAAGCAATACATTAATTGCAATATAAGATTTGTAGTATATTGCGTAACCTGCTCCTTGTGCCATCACCAATATGTAGGCTGTACCACAACTAGCCTGAAGGTCAGAATTGGTAAACATCTCTCAGATACTCCACATGTTAAAACCAGAAATGTGTCTGCAGTCAGTCTTCATTATGCGGTTATTCATGAGGGAGATGTCTCAGGCTTCCAGGTACAGCGGCTGGAGAGGGTTAATCCTCCTAGTCGAGGTGGAGACCATAGGAGAATACTCCTGAATAGGGAATCTTTTTGGATTTTTCGTATGGGTTCTTGTATCCCTAAAGGATTACATCGCAAACATGATCTCATTTTACACTATTGATTCTTACTTAATCTTATTTGTTTTTAAGTTGTGCTTTTTGATAGTGTTTTATCTGCACTAATGTTTTGGATCTTAAAAACATGTATTGAGGTGTGGCTGAGTTTGATAGTGTATACAGAGGTTTGGCAGCACTACTGAACCCAAAAATAGGGACGACCATAAATAAATACCTTATAGGTAATGGTGGTGCAAGCAGATGGGGATCTTGGCAAATGGTCCCGGCGTCAAATCAATGTAAAGAAATATGCAGCACTCGCCAGTATGAAAAAATCCAATAGTGGTTTTATTCCAAAAACATCAGGTAAATGCAACGTTTCGACCTTCCTTGGTCTTTTTCAAGCAATCATTGCTTGAAAAAGACCAAGGAAGGTCGAAACGTTGCATTTACCTGATGTTTTTGGAATAAAACCACTATTGGATTTTTTCATACTGGCGAGTGCTGCAGATTTCTTTACATTGAGTTTGATAGTGATCACCTGATATTGAAGGTTTCTACTATTTAAACTCATGTTTGTGTGTCCATTCTTTGTCATGAGGAAGGATCAATACTATGTGATCCGAAACGTGTAGACATGGACTGTATGTCGGTTTTTACTGCACTTTTTTGAAAGCTGGATTTCGTTTCTACTTATGGTATCTATTCCGCACTTGGTTCCCGGCGCTTTCCGTGCTTCCTTTGCTATTGCAGCCAGGTGAGCGCAGCTACTCCTTCTTTTATTCCTGGATATATAGGTCTGTCATTCATGTTGGAATATATAGCACAAACCCTAGAGCTGCTGTGCTCCACTGTTCCCCCCCAAAAAAACACTGCCTACCTATACTCTGACAGCTCGGTGCTGTCACTGGGGCATTCTGTTTATCCACATGGCCGTCCTCATCTATTTTCACATGATTGAATGTGGACAGTCATTTACAGGGGAAAAAAAAGTTTTGTTCGCATTTTAACTAGCCTTTTACATAAGACCTCTCTTTTACATTTATTTATGTGTAAAGTTGAGAAGTTATAAAACAGTTGTGTACTGTTAAACAATTCCCTTAAAGGGGTTGTCCAACAGGATAATTTTTTTTTAGTATAGAGGGGGAAGGGGTTAAAAAAATAAAAAATTTATTACTTACCTTAATGATCCCCCACCACTGACATTCTGATGCTTACCAACCCCTGGTGGTCTCGGCTTCCTGGTCTTGTCATGTCACACAGGAAAGGGCAGGAAATGCCTGCTCAGCCAATCACTGGCTAAGATGAGTCACTCCTGCGGACAGTGATTGGCTGAGTAGGTATTTCCTGTGAAATGCTCTTTTTATTTTAATCCTCTGACACTTTTCTAAAAAGTTTTATCCTTCTAAACTACATTTTTTGTGCCATGCTTACTAACTGAAATTAGCTACTAAATGTATGAATTTTCCCCACCGAGGACACACAAAATGCTAGCCATGTGTACAGTAAACTGTCTGATAATGGTACAAGGATAAGACCAGTGCAGCTCGGGTAGTGTCAGCAGAGGTCTGTCAGTTCAAGGATTCTGTCCCTCTCAGTCTGCAATGTGGCGATAACTGGTACATTGATAAACAGGAGCCATCACACAGTTCATGATGAGCGGCAGGGGCAACATTCAAATTTGCGATATTTCGCGAATATTCGTCATAAATTAGCGAATTCTCGAATTCGCCATTATTTTCTTTATTGCGAAAACCGGCAATGTAATAGGCGCATATTGCGCGTGCGATACAGGTGTGGGTCACTGTTGCTACATTTTTCAAGCTGCTAGAAGTTTCCTGAGACCGGAGAAAATGGTTGGCACGGCAGAACATTGCAATAGCTTTATATGCAGATGGAGTGCTCCAATGTATTCACAATTGCGCAAATCGGCAACTATTGATGTGCATATTTTGGCGCAATACATGCAGCTTCACATTTTAGCAGGTCTGACTGCATATTACTGATTGGTGCACTATGTATTGTTGTGATATCACAGCACTATGTCTGTAGCATGTATGTATGGACAGCAGAACCTATCAGCTACACTATATCAGGATCTAACCTACACTGACTATCTCCCACTAACTGTCTGTATTATATATATATAAGCTAACTAACTAACTATCTAATGTAATGACACAGTAAAGCACAGAGCACAGCAATGACACTGCTGTCTCTCTCAAAACTCCATAAAACTACAGAAAATGGCTGCTGGGGAGGTTCTTATATAGTAAGGGGTAGGCAACTTTCCTATTGGTTGCTAGGGATGTTGCTAAGCTCAGACAAAGACATTGCAGCCTTCTCATTGGCCCACAAGCAAGAAGCAGGGAGGGATCATGGGTTCAGGTTAAAAAAATCTAGAATATTCACAAATACAAATATATAGCACTATATTCGAAATCTCTGCGAATTCTCGAAGTGGCGGTATTCGCAATTAAAATTTGCGATTCTAATATTTGCGCCCAACACTACACACAGTCACCCCACACTACTTCATCCAAATCCATTTTATTTCTCTGGTACATGGTGTGCTATACAGGACCCTGAAGAAGCTCCTGCCCTCATAATAGAAAGTGACTTACAGCATCTATTCCTGACTGTCATATGTAAGGACTTGCTTTATCTGTCTTAGTTGTCTACTTATTTTTGTTAAATCTCAATTTTCTCTTATTTTTCCCCGTCTAAAAAGAACGTCTCTCAGACGGAAATGGCTTAAACAGATGACAACTATTCACACGTCCGTTGTTTCTTTCCTGATCTGTTCCGTTTTTTGCGGAACAGATCTGGACCAGATCTGGACCCATTCATTGTCAATGGGTCCTGAAAAAAAACGGACAGCTCAATGTCAGATTTTTTTTCAGGACCCTTTGAAAATGAATGGGTCCAGATCTGTTCCGCAAAAAACGGAACAGATCAGGAAAGAAACAACGGATGTGTGAATGGACCCAATGCAACAGGATCAGTTTTTTTTACAGATCCTGTTTTTTTATTTCTCTCTCTCTTCTTCTGAAGGATCAGAAGAACGGAAAGCTAAACAGTGATTTGAACTCAGCCAAATTGTGCCCAATTAACCATTTTCCCTCCCCAGTGTCAAGTGACTGGTAAGGCTAATTTCACACCAGCGTTTTTTGCTGGATCCATCATGGATCTGTCATGATCATGGATCTGTCATGATAATACAACTGCCTGCATCCATTATAAATGGATCCGGTTGTATTATCTTTAAAATAGCCAAGACGGGCCCATCATGAACTCCATTGAAAGTCAATGGGGGACAGATCTGTTTTCTATTGTGTCAGAGAAAACGGATCCGACTTGCTCCACACCACATTGCGGACAGAAAAACGCTGCTTGCAGCTGTTCAGTTTTTTCCATGCGGGTGCAATGCATTTTGATGCGTTTTTCACGCGCGTGATAAAAAACTGGTTTACAAACAACATCTCTTAGCAACCATCAGTGAAAAACGCATTGCATCCGCACTTGCTTGCGGATGCAATGTGTTTTTCACGCAGCCCTATTCACTTCTATGGGGCCAGGGCTGCGTGAAAAACGCAGAATATAGAACATGCTGCGATTTTCACGCAACGCAGAAGTGATGCGTGAAAAACAACCCTCATGTACACAGACTCATTGAAATCAATGGGTCAGGATTCAGTGCGGCTGCTATGTGTTCACGTCACGCATTGCACCCGCGCGGAAAACTCGCTTGTGTGAAAGGGGCCTTAGTCCTCTTTCACACGAGCGTGTCCGGATTAGGTCCGGTTGCGTCCCGGTGCATTGCGGCAAACCCGCGCGAGTAGGTACGCAATTGCAGTCAGTTTTGACTGCGATTGCGTTCCGTTGTTCAGTTTTTATCGCGCGGGTGCAATGTATTTTGCACACGCGTGATAAAAAACCGACTGTGGTACCCAGACCCGAACTTCTTCACAGAAGTTCAGGTTTGGGTTCGGTGTTGTGTAGATTGTATTATTTCCCCTTATAACATGGTTATAAGGGAAAATAATGGCATTCTGAATACAGACTGCATAGTACAATAGGGCTGGAGGGGTTAAAAATAAAAAATATATATTTTAACTCACCTTAATCCACTTGTTCGCGAAAATAATAATGATCGGGTCTCCATCCCGATCGTCTCCTAGCAACCGTGCGTGAAAATCGCACCGCATCTGCACTTGCTTGTGGATGCTTGCGATTTTCACACAACCCCATTCACTTCTATGGGGCCTGTGTTGCATGAAAAACGCACAAAGAGGAGCATGCTGCGATTTTCATGCAACGCACAAGTGATGCGTGAAAATCACCGCTCATGTGCACAGCCCCATAGAAATGAATGGGTCCGGATTCAGTGCGGGTGCAATGCGTTCACCTCACGCATCACATCCGCGCGGAAATCTCACCCGTGTGAAAGGGGCCTTAGTGTTACAAGGTCTCAGGTGTGAATGGGGAGCAGGTGTGTTAAATTTGGTGTTTTTAAAACTCACTCATACTGGTCACTGGAAACTCAACATGGCACCTCATGGCAAAGCACTCTCTGAAGATCTGATAAAAAGAACTATTGCTCTACTTAAAGATGGCCGAGGTTATAAGAAGATTGCCAGCACCCTGAAACTGAGCTGCAGCACTGTGGCCAAGACCATACAGCGATTTAACAAGACAGGTACCACTCAGAACAGGCCTCGCCATGGTCGACCAAAGAAGTTGAATGCACGTGCTCAGCGTCATATCTAGAGGTTGTCTCTTAAAAATAGACATATGAGTGCTGCCAGCATTGCTGCAGAGGTTAAAGGGGTGGAGGGTCAGCGTGTCAGTGCTCAGACCATATGCGGCGCACTGCATCAAACTGGTCTGCATGGCTGTCGTCCCAGAAGGAAACCTCTTCTAAAGATGATGCACAAGATGATGAGACCAAGATAAACTTATTGGTTCACATGGTGTCAAGCGTGTGTGGCAGCAACCAGGTGAGATATACAAGTGGGCCTTGCCTACAGTCAAGCATGGTGGTGGGAATGTCATGGTTTGGGGCTGCCGGCTGTGGGGAGCTACAGTTCATTGAGGGAGCCATGAATGCAAACATGTACTATGACATACTGAAACAGAGCATGATCCCCTCCCTATGGAAACTGGGCCGCAGGGCATTACTCCAATAGGATAACAACCCCAAACACACCTCCATGACGACCACTGCCTTGCTAAAAAAAAATGATGGTAAAGGTGCTGGACTGGCCAAGCATGTCTCCAGACCTAAACCTATTGAGCATCTGTGGGACATCCTCAAATGTAAAATGGAGGAACGCAAGGTCTCTAACATCCACCAGCCCCGTGATGTCCTCATGGAGGAGTGGAAGAGGATTCCAGTGACAACCTGTGAAGATTTACTGAACTCCATGCCCAAGAGAGTTAAAGGGAACCTATCACTGGGATTTTGTGTATAGAGCTGAGGACATGGGTTGCTAGATGGCCGCTAGCACATCCGCAATACCCAGTCCCCATAGCTCTGTGTGCTTTTATTGTGTAAAAAAACCGACTTGATACATATGCAATTAACCTGAGATAAGTCCTGTCCCTGACTCATCTCACACACAGGACTCATCTCAGGTTAATTTGCATATGTATCAAATTGTTTTTTTTACACAATAAAAGCACACAGAGCTATGGGGACTGGGTATTGCGGATGTGCTAGCGGCCATCTAGCAACCCATGTCCTCAGCTCTATACACAAAATCCCGGTGACAGGTTCCCTTTAAGGCAGTGCTGGAAAATAATGGTGGCCACACGAAATATTGACACTTTGGGCACAATTTGGCCATTTTCACTTAGGGGTGTGCTCACTTTTGTTGCCAGCGGTTTAGACATTAATGACTGTGTGTTGAGATATTTTGAGGGCACACCAAATTTACAGTTATACAAGCTGTACACTGACTACTTTAGATTGTATCACAGTGTCAGATCTTCAGTGTTGTCCAAGGAAAAGATATAATAAAAAATTTACTAAAATGTGAGGGGTGCACTCACTTTTGGAAGATACTGTATAATATATATATATATATATATATATATATATACACACCCATATTTTTTGCTTTATAAGATGTACCTGATGATAAGATGCACCTAGGTTTTTGAGGTGGAAAATAAGGAAAAAAATATTTTGAACCAAAAGGTGTGCTTTTGGTGGGTTTTGAACTAATGGTGGTCTGTGGGTGACACTATTATGGGGGATCTGTGGATGACACTATGATGAGGGGATCTGTGGCTGATGCATTGTTTTGGGGGATCTGTGGATCACACACTGATATGCGGAGATCTGTGGACGACTCACTGTTATGGATGGGATCTGTAAATGATGCATTGTTATGGGGGGATCTATGGATGACACTGTTATGGGTGGATCTATGGATGACACTGTTATGGGGGATCTGTGGATCACACACTGATATGGGGAGATCAGTGGATGACGCACTGTTATTGGGGGGATCAGTGGATAACGCTATTATGGGCGATCTGTGGGTGACACTGTTATGGGGGGATCTGTGGATGACACACATACTGTATAGCATCTTAGGCTGGTCCCCTCATGACCCTATGTATTACAGTATTATGTTATTAATGTGTCCCCTCATGTCCCTGTGTGAATAGTGACCCCATTACACCAGGCCCCGCTCACAGCAGTCTTTACATGTAAAGTCTGTTTATTTAATGCTCAGACAGTGGCTCTGGTTTGTTAAACTAGCGTAATCATCTGTAGTAGTACTCACTATTAAAGCGGCGGGCAGGCCTGCAGCAACATCACTCACTCATTCACGGTCCTGCTCCATCAGCTTCATTAATGAAGTGGGAGGAGCATGACCGAGTGAGTGACGTTACGCTGCCGGCCTGCCCGCCGCTTTAATAGTGAGTACTACTACAGATGATTACGCTAGTTTAACAAACCAGAGCCACTGCTTGAGCATTAAATAAACAGACTTTAGATGTAAAGACTGCTGTGAGCGGGGCCCGGTGTAATGGGGTACAGTAACTATACCAGGCCCCGCCGCAAGTGCAACAGCAGTTGCCAGCCTCCAGCCCATCCTCCCACCCCGCGTGATAGAGGTTTACTGTAACTGATACATCGCAGGCCGTGCTGTGCAGCATAGTGGCCGGCGATGTATCAGTGTCAGACATTTAAAAATTACACCATTCGCATTATAAGACGCACTGCCATTTTCTCCCCACTTTTGGGGGGAAAAAGTGTGTCTTATAAAGCGAAAAATACAGTGTGTGTGTGTGTATATATATATATATATATATATATATATATAGTACAGACCAAAAGTTTGGACACACCTTCTCATTCAAAGAGTTTTCTTTATTTTCATGACTATGAAAATTGTAGATTCACACTGAAGGCATCAAAACTATGAATTAACACATGTGGAATTAAATACATAACAAACAAGTGTGAAACAACTGAAAATATGTCATATTCTAGGTTCTTCAAAGTAGCCACCTTTTGCTTTTTATTACTGCTTTGCACACTCTTGGCATTCTCTTAATGAGCTTCAAGAGGTAGTCCCCTGAAATGGTTTTCACTTCACAGGTCTGCCCTGTCAGGTTTAATAAGTGGGATTTCTTGCCTTATAAATGGGGTTGGGACCATCAGTGGCATTGAGGAGAAGTCAGGTGGATACACAGCTTATAGTCCTACTGAATAGACTGTTAGAATTTGTATTATGGCAAGAAAAAAGCAGCTAAGTAAAGAAAAACGAGTGGCCATCATTACTTTAAGAAATGAAGGTCAGTCAGTCAGCCGAAAAATTGGGAAAACTTTGAAAGTAAGGGCTATTTGACCATGAAGGAGAGTGATGGGGTGCTGCGCCAGATGACCTGGCCTCCACAGTCACCGGGCCTGAACCCAATCGAAATGGTTTGGGGTGAGCTGGACCGCAGAGTGAAGGCAAAAGGGCCAACAAGTGCTAAGCATCTCTGGGAACTCCTTCAAGACTGTTGGAAGACAATTTAAGGGGACTATCTCTTGAAGCTCATCAAGAGAAGGCCAAGAGTGTGCAAAGCAGTAATCAAAGCAAAAGGTGGCTACTTTGAAGAACCTAGAATATGACATATTTTCAGTTGTTTCACACTTGTTTGTTATGTATATAATTCCACATGTGTTAATTCATAGTTTTGATGCCTTCATAGTCATGAAAATAAAGAAAACTCTTTGAATGAGAAGGTGTGTCCAAACTTTCAGTCTGTACTGTATATATATATATATATATAGAAAAAGGAAAAAAAGTGGCAGCACCGTCTATTAAGAAAACAGGGGGGTGCAACTGGCCCAGTTGGGATCAAGCAATTCCAATGTATAAAAGTCAAAAAAGCAGGCAGCACTCCATGAGATAAAAAGTAGAAAAATCTTTATTTACCCAGACAGGACATGCGATGTTTCGGCTCTATGCTGGAGGAAGGCCCCAGCATAGAGCCAAAACGTCACATGTCCTGTCTGGGTAAATAAAGATTTTTCTACTTTTTATCTCATGGAGTGCTGCCTGCTTTTTTGACTTTTATACATTGGAATTGCTTGATCCCAGCTGGGCCAGTTGCACACCCCTGTTTTTGTCCATAAATATTGGGACATCGACACAATTGTAACATTTTTGGCTCTATAAACCACCACAATGAATTTGAAATGAAATGAACAAGATGTGCTTTAACTGCAGACTGTCAGCTTTAATTTGAGGGTATTTACATCCAAATCAGGTGAACGGTGTAGGAATTACAATGGTTTGCATATGTGCCTCCCACTTGTTAAGGAACCAAAAGTAATGGGACAGAATAATAATCATAAATCAAACTTTCACTTTTTAATACTTGGTTGCAAATCCTTTGCAGTCAAATACAGGCTGAAGTCTGGAACGCATAGACATCACCAGATGCTGGGTTTCATCACTGGTGATGCTCTGCCAGGCCTCTACTGCAACTGTCTTCAGTTCCTGCTTGTTCTTGGGGCATTTTCCCTTCAGTTTTGTCTTCAGCAAGTGAAATGCATGCTCAATCGGATTCAGGTCAGGTGATTGACTTGGCCATTGCATAACATTCCACTTCTTTCTATTAAAAAACTCTTTGGTTGCTTTTGCAGTAGGCTTTGGGTCATTGTCCATCCGCACTGTGAAGCGCCGTCCAATGAGTTCTGAAGCATTTGGCTGAATATAAGAAGATAATATTGCCCGAAACACTTCAGAATTCATTCTGCTGCTTTTGTCAGCAGTCACATCATCAATAAACACAAGAGAACCAGTTCCATTGGCAGTTATACATGCCCACGCCATGACACTACCACCACCATGCTTCACTGATGAGGTGGTATGCTTAGGATCATGAGCAGTTCCTTTCCTTCTCCATACTCTTCTCTTCCTTCACTCTGGTACAAGTTGATCTTGGTCTCATCTGTCCATAGGATGTTGTTCCAGAACTTTGAAGGCTTTTTTAGATATCGTTTGGCAAACTCTAATCTGGCCTTCCTGTTTTTGAGGCTCACCAATGGTTTACATCTTGTGGTGAACCCTCTGTATTCACTCTGGTGAAGTCTTCTCTTGATTGTTGACTTTGACACACATACACCTATCTTGTGGAGAGTGTTGATGTGGCCAACTGTTGTGAAGGGTGTCTTCTTCACCAGGGAAAGAATTCTTTCGTCATCGACCACAGTTGTTTTCTGTGGTCTCTCGGGTCTTTTGGTGTTGCTGAGCTCACCGATGCGTTCCTTCTTTTTAAGAATGTTCCAAACAGTTGTTTTGGCCATGCCTAATGTTTTTGCTATCTCTCTGATGGGTTTGCTTTGTTTTTTCAGCCTAATGATGGCTTGCTTCACTAATAGTGACAGCTCTTTGGATCTCATCTTGAGAGTTGACAGCAACAGATTCCAAATGCAAATAGCACACTTGAAATGAACTCTGGACCTTTTATCTGCTCATTGTAATTGGGATAATGAGGGAATAACACACACCTGGCCATGGAACAGCTGAGAAGCCAATTGTCCCATTACTTTTGGTTCCTTAACAATTGGGAGGCACATATGCAAACTGTTGTAATTCCTACACCGTTCGCCTGATTTGGAGGTAAATACCCTCAAATTAAAGCTGACAGTCTGCAGTTAAAGCACATCTTGTTTGTTTCATTTCAAATCCATTGTGGTGGTGTATAGAGCCAAAAATGTTATAATTGTGTCGATGTCCCAATATTTATGGACCTGACTGTGTATATATAATTTTCCTTCCAAGACAGTACAGTTTGAGATACTTATTACTGAAATAAAAGCTTTTTCAGGACAGCAGTTAACTCCCATGCTGTTCTTTCATGTGGTACTGTTTAGGAGCATTGGGATTATTCTCAGGGGCGAGCTTCTTTGATATGGATAAGACTTTTGCAGTGACAATAAAAACACAGGCAGCAGGCTTGTGCCTGAGGGCAATGCTGTCTGGGCGTTGGTAAGGCTGGTGGAATGGGTGTATCAGAGGCTTGGTTATGCACTGAGAATATAAGCAGCGTCCCAAGCTCCTTCTTGCCTGGCAGCACAAGGGAGTGCCCCGGTATTACACAGAGCTCAGGCTGGGTGGGATGTTGATTTTTATGGAGCATGGGAGGGAATATTAGAGAATTCCAGAACGGTTTAACTTGACCTTGATGCAGTGTCAAGATGATTCAGAAGTACAACTATGCAACTTCCGTTATAAATCTAGAGATCGCAATGGTAATGCAATGTCTCATATCTTTCTGTATTCTAGCCTTCGCTCTCCTAAACACTATAGGGCACATT